>NC_079160.1:100285051-100936480 GCF_947563725.1 Argiope bruennichi | reverse complement strand
TGCAGGGCCTTCCCTACTAGGTGTCCCAGACTGATTTTTGCGGATATGCTTCCTGAAACCTCCCCTCTGGAGACGCCGGACGTTTCACTCGATTACCTCGATATCTGCCCAGACGCACATGTGTTTTGCAAACTTTTATTATCTGAAAGCGGAAAATTAAATTGCTTTGTTTGTGGTGTAGAACCAAAAATTGAATGAGAAAAATCCTTTCGAAAATAGCTTGGCTTGTTGGTGTTGGAATTGGTTTTTCCGTCGGGGTGTGTGTGTAAATATTTGAAGATCTTGATATTGGTGTAATGTGTGGTCCAGTAATTACCTAAACTAGTCGGTTTATATGTGTTAATCGGTAAAATTCGACTGTAAAGGAGTGGTAATCTTTTCAATGATAGGAATCAGCAAAAAAATATAACTGACTATAGAATTTTATAATTAAAAAATTTTTTAAAAAATTCTGAATTATAAAAAAACTCTTTTAAAGCAGATCATAACAAGTAATATAAAAAAGAGAAGAAAAAAATTAACAGCAGAACATGCGTGCCAAAGAAGCAAATAATATAAACGTTCGTAATAATTATAACCAGCTGGAGTGGTCACCTCAAAATTTTCTCCGCGCTCTTTAATTAAATATTCTCTTAGAGAAAACTCTGCATGACATTGGTGTACGATAGTTTAACATTTTAAACTTTGGCATGAATTTAACATTTTTATTTAATTTGTTGTGTGATGATGATGATGATGATATCGTGTCCGCGTTACCATGGAAAGGTTGGGTGCAGTAGCTTCTGAGGGTAAAGGCCCCGAGAACCCAAGGGCAGAAATCTGACTTCTGGCTCATAAGAAGATGACACTCACATACTCGCTTGCACAACCCCTTTTTACAGGGGAGCTCTTTCACACACTTCACAGATAATACATATGGGGAAGACGCGCTACCCCTAGGTCAGGATGCCGTTACCTGTTGTGTGATTCTTGTTGTAATGTCTTGAGAAAGAAAACATAGTTTTAAAAACACACAAGACATTTATTCACAGACATAGACACAATTAAAATTAAACATAAATAAAAAAAACAGGTTTTACTGTTTAAAATCTCTGAGGTTTTCAAAACCAACTAATTAAAAATCGCTAAATATACAGAGAATTCAGGATTCGGCCATCACACAGTGCAAAAACCAAAGTCTCTCATCTCATCCTTTCTTTTTATATCATTGAAGCCCAGCTCGCTTCAGTTGAAGTTTCAATAAGGCTGAAGAGGTTCGAACAAATTCGGCTCCAGAGCGACTTGATTTCAATTGAGTGGAGGACGGTACATTGTCTGTTAATTCTTAGCATGCGGTTAATAGTATTCGAAAATAGAATAGTGTTTTAGACGCGTTTTCCTCAACCGATTGAAACGTAGAACTACAATTGTAGTATCACAAAATCCCATGTCGAATTTGAAATATTTAAGTCATTATGTCTCCAAGTTATCACATATATATATTTTTAAAAGTGCACACAGACAGACGTTCAATTCCTTGTTGGGCTTCACTCAAAATTAGAAAAGTGTCTAGATTTTATATGTTAATTCTGATATTGAATTTTATCTATTTAACTCTTTTCCCTTGGTAGTTATCGTATTATATTCGAACATCCGGACAGAAAGACTTCCTTTGAGCTTATTTTGTTCAAAATTTGATAGAAATCTACAAATTTGGCAGAAAGACCGGATAATAAATTTCGTCTGTCTAGATCAAAACGTGTACGAGCTATCTTTGTCACAGACAGACAGACAGACAAATGGACACTTTCCAAAAATGTTTTTTTCGAACTCAGGGAGTTCTAAAACAGGGCGATTTGTCAAAATCTCGAATTTTTTGATGATTATTATACTTTCTCTATGCTACGTATACGAGAAAGTAAAAAAGTTAGTAAACATAAGCAATTCTCGCTTCTATCGGAGTTTGTTCCTAAAGTATAGGGTCTTATAGCGTCAATCTTGTTTGGTGTAAAGTTATGGTCGTTTCTGATTTTAAACCAAACGATTCCGCTATAAATTTATGTTAAGGGCTATAAATACTTTAGGCGATTCAACCCCGCCCCTCCCCTTTATAAAAAGAATTCTTAAAGTTTCCTAACTCAAAAAATGAATTATGGTTCTATCTGTACTTGGCATATATAATTTCTGAATCAAAACTCGTGTTAAAAAAGAACAGCTAAATTTGCTGTTAATCAAAACAACTGTGGAGTTTTTTTTTTCTGATGAATTTTCTGAGTTTGAATTCAAATTTCGATAAAAAAGATGGAAATAAATTGTTTTTTTAGATACCTTTCCAGAAAAATTGATCTTCATTCATGTTTCTAAGGAACACCTTCTGCAATAATCTCAAAAAAAAAAAAAATGCAGTTGATTGATAAATTGTACTTTTATTACTTTTTAATAAAGTTTGTAAAAAGCACAGCCAGATGATTGAACCTATAAATTGCTTTCTTCCATTTATGCCTCTCATCAGTACCATGCTTCAACTTATTACGTCACAAGTGAAAATACAAAATACGATTGCAAACATGAATCTTGAAATTATTTTATAAGATTAAAAAAGCTGTCAAATGGTTGTTTTAATAAGGTTGCCAGCACTTTACTACACGAATGGTAGCAAATTCAAATCTTGAGTTAATTTTGGGACACCCTTTATATTGTGAAGTTGAATAGCTTAAATATATGAACTCTTTCTATCCAGCACAATCATCTAGGGGCTCCCTACTTTTTAAACTTTTACAACCTACTTTTTAGAAACAAATGTAAGGCGTTCCGCTTCATTTTCAGTGCATCAGATTTATCCAAAAACGGGAAACACACATTCTTTCCGAAGATAGGTTAAAAGTAAAAAAGAAATTTTTGTGAGGGAAAAACATTAAAAAAATATTCTAAGGTGTGGTTTCTGGTCTAGTTTTCTAATTTTTGGAAAATTGTAGAAAAATAAATTAAAGATCTTGTCGTGATCCACAGCTTGAGAATTCCAGATCTAAAAACCTGTATGAAAAACTCACTCATCAGATTTAAAAAAAAAAAAACATTTGTAGCGTTATGTGCATTATCTTTATGCAATCAACATTTTATTCTTGTATTTTATTTTCCACTCTCGGCTTTTGACGAACAGCTGGCTAGTCAGAAATATCGGCTGCGTTTAAAACATTCAAGTCCGTTTATTTGTTTCAATTTATACAATTCTATATCTCTTGATGGTACACGTGTGCTTTAACATCTAGAAAGAATAACTGTGCTATTTAAAAATTGTTACAGCGCCTAAAAAGGGATGAAAGAGGAAGGGAAGAGAATGATTCTACATTTTTCACTTATAACTTCAGATCATACTATTTCTCAAAATTTATTTTTATATAATCTTAACATTCGAAAACTAGTTTTTCAGGCACGTAAATTTTATTTCTGTAAGACTATTTTTAAACATTTTTTTTCAGAAATTTTTTTGAACGTAATTTAATTTTTTTTTCCATTGAGGTTTAGATATATGCCCCAAATGGTGACAGAAAAGCGTCATTTTACCTAAATATTTGATATTAAATAATTATTTTTCTAATTATGGTTGAGAGTTCTAAAATATTTTAAGAGATTGAATATAAAAATTCGAAAGATGTATAACGTGAAATTATATTTATTTTTCTTTTATTTCAATATACGACAAATAAACTCGGCCGCGGTTTTAGTGGCTAGTTTCAATTATATTTTTTATCCAGAACTTCAAACATTTTAGAACACTAAATTGCGACAATATTTGAATCGTACCATTTACCTATTTTATTTATTATGTGCATGGTTTCTCTAATGAAATCAAATTCCAAGATATATTTGCATACAAACAAATTTATCAACTAAATTTCTCAAACCGCGCCATTTATCAACTAATTATACATTGTCTAAAGAGATTTTTCACTTTCTGTTTTTAATTTAAAACATGCATTTGATTCCAGCTTTAAAATGTTGCGGCGAATTTTACTCGTAATATATGATAGTGTCTAACATCATGTTAAATAGATTACAATATGCTGAAAAAAAAAACTATGATAAACAATAATAAGTAAAACTATTAACCGCATGCAACGCCAAAAAACTCGCCAAGAATGCCATAGCAAATCCAGTAAAGGTGCTTAATTCCCGACAATGGTTAATATATTCATAGCTTCCAGCATATTGGATATATTACTTAATATCTCAGCGCCCAAAAATATATTGCTAAATAAAAGAAGAAAAACAGCAGGTGTGGTCACCTCCAAGCTTTCTCGCTCTAATAAAGGTGTTATCCCAGAAACTGACTTCCATGGAATTGGCGTATAATAGCTATGAAATATTAACAATCTTTCATTTTTTCCAGCACTTTTACTGGATGTGCCATGGCATTCTTGGCGAGTTTTTTGGCGATGCATGTGGTTAATAGTATCCGAAAATCGAATTTGTGTCTCAGACACGTTTTTCTCAACCGATTGAAACAAAACTTTGATTCAAAATTACACTTGTAATCAGAAAATCCCACATCAAATTTGATAAATTTAAGCCATTGCATTTACATGTTTTTTGAAAGAACAGACTGACGGACGGTCAGCTGCTAGTTGGATTAGACTCAAAATTTTATCGGTATCTACACTATGAATGTTAAATCTGTGAATCGAATTTCATGTTTATAACTCTCACCATTTTGTAGTTGCGAGTTAATTTATATTAGGAAAGGCAGTGTTTCTCTGAACAGATTTTAGTCACAATTTGATAGAAATCTTCAAATTACGTGTAAAGACCCTATATCAAATTTTCATCCGTCCAGCTCAAAGCGTTTTTGATTTATCTTTGTTACAAGCAGATAGACTGGCATTTTCCAAAAATATGTATTTTGAACTCAAGGAGGTCTAAAACGTGGAAATTCATCAAAATCTCGAGATCGAATTTTGTGATGATTACTATTCTTTCTCTATACAACATATACGAAAAAGTAATAAAAAATTCATAAAGATTATGTTTCTAAACTTCTTTAAAAGCAATGTAAATAGTTTCAACTTTTTTTTTTTTTTTTTTGTAAATTTTGCACAAAACTGTTTTTATAAATTTGTGAAAATTAAAAAAAAACCTTAAAATTAAAATGAAACGATTATAACGGTAATTATTTTTAAATTTTATGAAGACATAAAGTCATTCTTGTTTCATAATATTGTTGCGTAGATAAAATTAGCTACAGAAATTAAGTTAAGCTAAAATAAAAACATAACTATCTTATCTTAATTAATTTAATCTATCTTATCTTTAATTTATCTTAATTAATTTAATTTCTTATCTTATCTTTACTGTTTATCTTTATTAAGACTTTATATCAAGTAGAACTCAATCCTAAATCTGGAAATAAACAGTAGAAGGAATATCTAGAGATGAAATACAGTTACAGTTAACAACAGTAATTGCAGTTAATAATAATAATCTGAATGAATAATTTAGAAGAAAGAGAAAACAACATTAAACCAAACGAATATTTACACATTTAGGTAACAGCCGAATTTGAACCGATTATCGGTCGTTTCTGACTGAACTAATAAAGATTAGCGAGCTACCGACTGCGGCATAATTTCGCAATCAAAAGCTAGTTTCGATATTATATTTCTGGAAGGTGCCAACAGAAACAGGGTTATAATTTTCCTCTATTCTTAATGATAATTTCAACAAAAAAAAATCATTGAACGATTTTTCCCCTTTCCGCTATTGAAATCTGTGCAGAGTTTGATAGTTATAGGTTCAAAAACTACTCAACTGGGAGCGTATACACACACACACACACACTTATTATTAACTAACTTTCTTTGATGACCAATTGGTTCTCCGAGAATAATGGTTGCATTTACTTTCAATTTATTTTCATGCACATATTTAATAATCACGTTTCTGTCAAGAAAATATTTTTAAACAAATTGTGACAGGAATTAAAGTCTTTTTACTTTAATAGACCTACTGAACTCTCTATATATGAATTGTCCTAATGATGTCAAGATTTCCTATACATCGTAGTACTATTAAAAAAATTACTATCTGGTTTATCTATTTTTTAACTTTTCTAACTCTGGTTTATCTATTTTCTAAGCACTATAAATACATTTTTATATTCTTTATGTAAGTAGCTTAATATTAAATAAAATTCTTCTTCTTTAGTTTTCAACGATAGAAGAAAATCACGCGATTGAAAATTTGATGGAACGATGAAAATAGTTTAAATTTTAGTTTAACAATGAAACGTATCATCGAAAATTACGCAAAAAAAATCTTAAAAAAATTATCAAAATTGAGGAAGAATTAGCATGGCAATTAAATTGGTAACATTAAAAAAGACAATATTTTAAATTTTAAAATGATGATTAGTCAAAATTGTTTTTCTATTATATTCATGAACGTTATGGTGAAAAGACGTCTCCATTTTGCTTAATCGCTACTTAATTAAACTTTAATTAAAATTAAAAAAATCGTTATTAGGTGCACTTTTTCCCACTCGCCAAAAGTATATACAGAGTGATCAAGAAATACCAGGAGGTGTTCAGAGCCCTATAGCGTGTTACGTACTGGACGAAATATAACAAAATTTGGCTACCATACACATTTAAGTAAGCGGTTTCGATTTGTCAAGAAAAAAAAAGTACCAAAAAACGCCGATAAGAAGAATTCTGGCGCTGCTATCGAAAACTTTATTATGTAATTTGCATTTACGGATACTTTATGACAAGATATGCTGGATAAACGGAAAGTTTCAGGAATTCAAAGTCATTCTATAATAATTCGCTCTTCGACGGCGTTGTCACTATGTGAACGCGCCTTATTAGTCAAGTTGTTTTATCAGCGAGATGAAAATGCCAGTTCTGCTCTTCGTGAATACCAGCGGTTAAAACAGTCACGTAGAGGACCGATGACCATAACTAACTTACGAAGAATGACTGAAAGATTTGAAACAACAGGAATTCTTGGCGTGCAACCAGGACAAGAACGTAAAGGTTTCTTCAGGCCGAGGACGATTTCTGGTTATGGGGCTACTTGAAAGGCGTTGTGTATCAAGGAATAGTTCCTGACATTCCTACTTTAAAAGATCAAATAACGTTACATGTTAGTTAGACAAATAAATGTCGATATGCAGCGAATCACCATCAAAAAAACTTCGTGTACAGCATGCAATTATTGGAACATCAGGCTGGTGGTCACCTTGAGCTAATTTTGCAAGTTGCTATAATAAACGTTTTTCATTGGTATTTGATGTTTTACTGCTTACTGTTCCCATTGGCAATTATGCATCCTTTTTCCACATATTTTGTGCTTGCAGTGCCAGGATTTCCCCTATCGGCGTTTTTTGGTACTATTTTTTTTTTCTTGACAAATCGAAACTGCCAAATTTTGTTATATTTCTTCCAGTACATAACACGCTACAGGACTCCGAATACCTCCTGCTTTTTCTTGATGATCACCCTGTATATGTGCCAAATTCGGTAGTTCTGAATCAATTGGTCAAGTTGGACTGGTCTGAGAGAGAACCAAGCTGACATTTGGTGATCGTAAAAAAGATAGCAGGTGGAAGAAAGTAAATATAAGTTTTAAAATCCCTGTACAATAAAATATCAATTTTGTATTACTTTATACAATATAACTTTTATATAAAGTACAGCCCTTAACTATTATCGTCCTCACCATCGGGAAAGATATATTTCTTAATAGAAATAAAAAAAAAATATTAAGGTTAAAAACAAAAATGAATTAAATGGAATAAAGAAAAGGAAATAAAGAATCCGGCCTGAAGACTTTATCAAAGGTCACTCTTAGACAAGGATTCAAATCAGGGATTTTTTCTGTGAGGGGTCTGATTTTAGTCTACGTATTGACCCCTCGTGGCCCGAAAAATTGAGGTTTCTGAAGACGAGAATTAATATCAATAAAGCAATGATAATAAATTACACAATAATGAGCAAATATTATTTCAAAATTCAAATCTAAGCAAGACCACAGCAAAATTGAATCTCACCAAACCACTTAAAGACATTAATACCACCGCTCTAAATACAATGTTTCTCTTTTTTAATTGTTTTGACTGTGGAAATATTTACTTTAAAATGTGCCCCTCACATTTAAAAACTGCTTTAATTTTTGGTTGGTTGTTTATCTTCTTAATAGTGTTTTTTTTATATGCATTACAAAATGTATGCAAAGTATAATACTTTGTTATCTAAGCTTTTGCTTCCAAAAAGGATCACTCGTGGAAACAGGATTCGAAAGTCTTGTGCCTATAGGTCTTTGTACAGAGGAATTGAAAGAAATAAATTATACTGCCTAAGGTATAACCCGTTTCCTCTTACAGTTCTAAACAAGTCCTCCGTACTCGTTTAAATTCTCCTTTCTTTTCAGTTTTTCTCCTCAGTTGTAGGTTGTTGTTTTTTATTTGTTACCTTCTTTTCCTCTTTTAGCCACAAACACCTGTAAGTTCCTTTGAAGGGGTTAGAAGGTACATGACCTTCAAATCTAATGCTGTTTTCAAAGCTAAAATTGGATTCGATTTTTCTATTCGGTTTTAGATATTTCATTCAAAGATATGGATGCCCCAGCATTATTTGTTTCATATCCTTGTTGGCTAAATAGAAATAGGAAATTATTAAAATTTTGAATACATAATATAATTAAATAAAATATTGTAATTGTCAAAAAATTCCAACGCGATTTTTTAAAAATATTTATTTATTAATGCGTATTGTGACTTATGGCGCTATTACAAGCCCGCTGATAGATATCTCTCAGCGATTTAGGCCGAGTGAGCGTCTCTTATTTTATCAGTAGCGTCAGCTGGACCAAGAGTACGACATAGCTATTTCATGCGCCACATTCGCTTGCACAACCCTTTTTTTATAGAGGGACACATTCGTGCACCTCACAGATAGAATACAGAGGAAGAACAACCATGTCTGAAATGGGATTCGAACGCGGGACGCTCAGAGAACGGGGAAAACGAGCTACCCCTATGCCAGGACGCCGGCAGTATTTATTTATTATTATTATTTATTTTTATTATTTTACTATTTTATTATTTTATTTATTAATATTTATTTATTTATTTATTGTTATTATTTTTGCTTTTGTTGTTGAAGATTCTCCACTTGTCAGAGTTCGTTATGATGACATTATGTTTATCTGCAAGTCTGTTTCTATCAATATGATAAATCAAAAACACTTTCAGCTAGACGGGTGAAATTCTGTATATGGTCTTTGCATCAAAGTTTTAGATTCCTGTCATCAAAGGACAGGAAGAAGTCCGTCTGTCTAGATGCACGATAACAAATGAACACCATCGCAACAAAAATGCAAAGATTTTGATAAATAAAATTTGCTGCACAGATTCAGTTCCTAAAGTGTATGTACGTATCAAATTTGGAATTAAATCCGTATAAGGGCTGACTGACTGTTGATATGTCGTTTTACATAAATATAAATACGATAAATCAAAAATGCATTGATTTAAATAAAAGGAATTTGATATGTGATAACAATTGTAATTACCTCTTAAATTTTGATTTCAATTGATCAAAAAAATGCGAAAATATATATTCGGTTTTTCAGTACTTGTGCATTAACCACATTCCAGCAATAAAACGCCAAAGATCACGTGCTAATAGACTCTTCGTAATTATTGTTTGCTAATGGCATTGCGGCTAATAATACATAAGCGTGCAGGTTTCCTTTCGTATACTTCGAAGTACACAAATCTCACGTACGGTAGTCTGAAAATAAAAATATGAGCAGGGTCCACTGCCTCGTGCATGGTTCACAAATCTATAAGGGGATATTGTTCATTCTCGGATTCTAAGACCCTCCGCACTTTTGCGCATACATCAGGATGGGTTTATTTAGTCAAAATAGGGGCGAGAGGAAACATGGAAAGAGGGAATGTATACTTATAATAAAGCTCAATGTGCGTGTGTGTGTGTGTGTTGGCGCTCTACAGGCCAGACCATTTAACCTACAGCTATTAAATTTAGTACATGTATACCTTGGAGGTTAGTAATGTGCACCTGGTGTCCCTTTTTTTGAATTCTTAGTTAGAATTTTAATTATTAATTAAAAACTAACCCTCCCGCCAAAAAATCGGAAAAGATATGCAGATTTTATTCTCACACTTAACTCTTGATTTTCTCATTATTTTAGTTCAATAAATCCTATTTACTTTCACATTTACTTGTTATTATATTTCATTAATGATGTATTCTCCTCTTTTTCGATTTTGTTTGAATTAAAGTATAAAAGTAAATTTTTTTAAATGCTACAACTATGCCTTTGCATTCTAAATATGCCTTTAATTAACCAAACAATGCCTTTGCATTCTAAATATGCCTGTAATCAATCTAAGTGTATCTTTGCATTCTAAACGAGGCTTTAATCAACCTAATCCTGCCTTTTCCTTTTGAATATGTCTTTAATTGACTTTGCATTCTAAATATGCCTTTAATTAACCTGACAATGCCTTTGCATTCTAAATATGCCTGTGATTTATCTAAGCGTGTCTTTGCATTCTAAACAAGGCTTTAATCAACCTAGTCCTGCCTTTTCCTTTTAAATATATCTTTAATTGACTTTGCATTCTAAATATGTCTTTAATTTATTTTGCATTCTAAATATGTTTTTAATTAATCTAATCCCGCCTTTGTATTCTGAAATTTGTATCCCAGAAAATTGTGAATATAAATGAACTACATTCAAACATATATTTATTAATTAAAATTCAATACTTTTATAAAATTTTATATTTCTTTTATATTTTATGATAAAACAGAAGCAATTGTTTCTCACTGTTCTCACTGTAATTATCTCTCTGTTTCCACTGAAATTACCAACAAAAGAAAACTGAATAAAATGAAGAAAATTGCTTATCCCTATTATCTAGACACTTTTATGAGATTATATGATATAAAAAATTGACATCAGCGTTTTAAAAAACAAATTAAAATTCCTTAAATACCAAACCAAATTAAACGAAATTTGCGAATTCAGATAATTTTCTCACATTTCATCCTTATCACTTAAAGAACCATTAGGCAAAACTGTCCATTAAGTCGCTCGAAATTCTTGCAAAAAATGGCATGCCATCACGAGTACGGAAAACCCGAAACAGATTTCGTTCCACGAATTTCAACAAAACACAACTGGACTCGAAAGTGCGGCAGGTGATACCGCAGATAACACTAGACCTCCAAATGGTTACAAAATAGTCACCTTTCCATCAAGGCTTTTCAAAATCTAAGCCTAGAGCTGCCAAGGAGGAAAAAACAAAACAAACAAAAAGGAATTTTTTTTTTTGTCACGGGCAGGGTTGCCATATCGGAGAAGCAAAATAGCGCCAAACTTCTGTTTTTAAAAAAGAGCTTAACTGTTTATTATTAAATTGAAGGATCTTTGCTATTTTCATACTATAACTGTTTAAATATACCATATGAATGAACATAAGGAATACAGAAAATAAATTTCAAGAATTGTAGACTTAACATTTTAATTGCAATTATTTAATTAAAGCCAATAATTGAGGGATGAAAGAAATTTGTGTTTAAAATTAAAACTAACAAAAAATGAATTATTCCGTAGATCATCTATTCATCATTTTTTATTAAAAAAAAAATTAAAAAACGGAATATTTTAACTAAACACTGTAACAATTTTTTTTCAAAATTTATTTAACAACATGGGCTGAGATTATAACACAAATACATTACAGCGTTCACAAAATAACCTATGAGATTAAATAAACTGGCGCAAACAGTTTGATGAAAGAAATTCAATTCTTATCTATATTCCCTCTGGCAAACAAAAATGGTTCAGAAAATCGTTAAACATTTACAAAATTTTATGATACTCCAATATATCTATGAAAATCAAATTCTATTCAAATAATTAATCAAAGATTAATTTTATTACTATATTTTTATCCGGCAGAAAAAAAAAAAAAAACTTTTTTTTTTCCCTTCCTCAAAATGAGATCTCATATAAAAATCATTAAAGAATATCTGTTTCAGATCAATAAAACATGTGTAAAAATGAAATAGGATCAAAAAAATTTCTAACGCCAAATTTTTGCGAGAAACTACAATTTCTGCCAAAATTTAAGGATAAAGACGCCAACAAGGCGAACGCGTTGCCAGGCAACGTGAAAGTTGGAAGAAAAAAATTCCCTACCGATAAAAAACCAGTCACTGGAATCAGTAAATGGGCTTCAGTCGCCGATGGGGTCCTATAATGTTTTTTGTGGGAGCACTTTACAAGTGAGATAAAAGGGACTTTCGGTTTTGACTTGGCTTCGATTTAGAGGCTCACGGCGCTATCGTGAAATGCATGCATTTGATAACTGTTCTCAGAACGGCGGAGAAATAGGTGCATCGACTATTGAAAGTTGAGCTATCTATCGTCCCCCCTCCCCCTGGAAAGGCTCTAAATGCAGGATAGTAATATATTTTGGATATGGGAAAAGGGGAGGTTTGGAATTTTATTACCTGCACTTTAGATGCCACTGTTGAATTTATTGAACAAAACTTGAATTGCAACCCTCTTTTTCGCTCCTTGTTTTTCAAAGCATAGTTTATGCATTGGTCTTAATGTAGGGTTTTTTTTATCCTTCTTTTTTTCTCAATTGTGTCTTTTTAGGACTAAAAACTTTCATTGGCCATTTTCTGTTTTCAATAGTTTTTTTTAAAATACTAACAAGTGAATAGCACAACTCTGATGTTTTTCGCATTTTGATGCTAAAAAGTGTTTTTTTTTAAAGAACCATGATTATTATATTGTGCAAATGAGATTTAATTGAAACTCAACATAATAAATATTTCTAGAGATAAATTATTAATTGAAATGTGGAAATGTCAATGGATTATTTGAATGCAATTTTGAAAGAATTTAGTTCAAGATTTCGTCGTTGCAGCTACAAATTGGCAAGACACGTTTCGTATCTTTGACATAACACGCCAATCACTCTATCAATGAAGCCAAGTATGTGCTAACCGTTAGTGATCGTAAAAATTACAATGATGTAACCATTAACTCATGTTACATAGAAATTATTTTTTCTTTTCATGTCTATTTCAACTGTTTGAGTTCAACCGACCACTTTTATCCCTTCATTTCAATACAAAATTTTATATATACTCCTAAACAAAAATTGTTGTAATACGCTTTGCTTTCCCTTAAAATTCTGTTCATAAATTTTGAATCACCCAGTATATTTCTATTTTTGAATCACCCTGTATTTTTTTATTTTTTGAATCACTCTGTAATTTTTCAATTTTTGAATTAACCTGTTTTTTTTCTATTTTTGAATCACCCTGTATTTTTTATTTTTTGAATCACTCTGTAATTTTTCAATTTTTGAATTAACCTGTTTTTTTTTCTATTTTTGAATCATTCTGTTTTTTTTAATCACCCTGTATTTTTTTTATTCTTGAATCACTCTATAATTTTTAAAGCTCCAAATATTCCAATTCCAATTATAAAAATTTCAATTTCAGATTGATTTCGAGAGAATTTTATTTGATTGCGAAAATAATCGGGGAAATGCTGTTCTAAGACTTTGAAGCGTCTTTTCCCAATCAAGTGACGTAATTTTTAACAATTAAGATGGTATATAAATATGCCAATGTTCATGTGTAATTTTAAAACAATGAGCTGAACTTTGACATTTAATTTAATCCATGAAAGCAGCTTTTTTTTTATGCAAATATTAGCCGACTTTGACGACCGACTTATTAGCAGAATACATTCCTGGTTATTAAACTATTAATATAGAGTGTATTTATATAAAATTTCACTTTTTTATGCAATAAGATTGTAACATATGAATTTAATGAAATTAGTTTGTTGGCAATTACTCCAAATAAAAATTAAAAATTGTTTATGCTACGAAGTGAAAATTTTAGTTCGACATTAGTGTTCAACAAAAGCAATTTTTTTAAAAAAAATCTTCATTTTAATATTATCTAAAGCACGTGACTGTCTAATTCAAGGAAACATTGAAATTAGTTCGAATTTCATTCGAACAGCAAAACTAAGCCCTTTGTTGGGTCTATCAAAGTAAATTTTAAAAATGTATTAAAATTAAGATAAAAATTGTACAGAAATAATTAATTTTTTTTTTTTCAATTTAGAAATGATGTAAAAATTGTTTTTGTGAGATCTCCCGGACATAAAGCGGAAAAACCGCATAAGCTTTTTTAATTTTTTTAATTTAACTCTTTACAGATACTTTTTCTTTGTTTCAAAAGACCTGAATCCCAAATTTTTCAAAATTTGTTGTTTTCTTACTTACATTTTTCACTTCATGATCTGAACTTCCACTATCCGATTCTCTCTGTTCGGATTATTGGGGCAACACTATATAGATTCGAAATATTATATCAATAAAACTGTTTAGAAGAGTAAATTGAATTTAATTTAAGAATATTTTCCATTAAAAAGATCCCTTTTCATTTTTTTTAAAAAAAATCATGTTTTCCCTCCGACAGTAAAATTGTTCTGTTTGATATTTTCTTACTTAATTTCTTGGCTTTATCACCTGAACTTCCTCATATCCGACTCTCTCCGTTCGGGAAATTGCAGTAATACTGTATTAAATTCGAATTATCTCAAAAAATTACACTAATAAAACTGTCTAGAAGAGTGAATTTAATTTAAGAATATTTTCCATTCAAAATCCCTCCTTAATCTAAAAAAACAAAATCATTTTTTTCCCCTTCCAAAAGTCAAAATTGTCTATGCTTGACCTTTTCTTTCATAATTTCCTAGCTTTATCATCTGAACGTATTTGCATCCGACTCTCTTCGGTCGGATAATTGGAAATATGCTGTAGTAAATTCGTATTCTCTCAAAAATTACATTAATAAAACTATCTAAAGGAATAAATTTAATTTAAGAATATTTTTCATTAAAAAATCCCTCTTTTATTCTTAAAAATAATCCCTGTTTTCCCCCCATCCTGGAGCAGAGAGTCAGTCCTGCGAGTGTGTCTCCTGCTGGAGATAAGGGCTATCTGGTGGAGTTATGAGCCGAGACACGGAAAAGCTCTTGGGGTGCGGAGTGTGGAATTCGTCACGTGGGGCATGGGCCGCTCGGACTGACAGCCCGCCCGATACCGATGACGCCTTGGGCCCTATCTCAGCATCCACTTCAGAACGCGTCTCGCTTCCTTTTCCTCGGCGACTAGGAATTTTTCTCACTACTTTACCATCTGAAATGCACGGACTGTTTGATAGCAAACGGTTTGAGGGATTTTTTTTGGTAGATTTGGAATGTCTGTTTAGTTTTATTTTTTTCAGGATTATATGAAAGATTTTTAGTGAATTATTTACAGCTGGATTCAATTAAATAATACAGACAATTGCTGGACAGCAATTAAATAATACAGACAATGGATATGGTGAAATTTTTGTAAATAAAATAATGTGAATGTATGTATACAGGATGAATTTGGACTTCTGTTAAATGAAAGATGGTGATAGAATCCGAGTGGATCATAAAATACGAGGGTTGGTGGCAATGATTCCGGCTCTAACAAGGAAAATAAAAAAATAATCTGTTTAATTATTGCTTTTATTTTACAACGTAGTCCCCTTCCAAAGATATACACTTTCTCCAGCGGTGCGGCAATGCTTGGATCCCCTCTCTGTAAGAACTTTCGTCTAAGGCCTCAAAGTAGGCATTCGTCGCTGATATCAGAACTGTTCGATATCAGAACAGAATTTTCATCCAACCAGAAATATTTTCAGGTTGGGGAAGAGGCTGCAGTTCGAGGGGGTCATATCTGGAGAGTAGGATGCTTGAGGAAGAATTTCAAACTTCTGTTCCAGGACAGTGACAATCTTGTGGAGCATTGTCCTGGGGAAACAGGACTTTCTTCTTGACCAAACCTGGTCTTTTTTCTTTGATTTCAGAATGCACTTTATCCAGAATATTAGCATAATATTCAGTATTGATGGTCCTGCCTTTTTCTAAATAATCCAATAGTAAAATTCCTTTAGCGTCCCACATAACTGTTGCTTAACCTTTCCAGTAGATTGAGCACTTTTTGCTTATTTTGGTGCTGATTCGTCTTTCGCTGTCCACTATTTTGATTGCTGCTTGGTCACTGTAGTATAGTGATGGATCCATGTCTCATACAGTAACAAAACGCTGCAAAAAATCAGCTAGATTTGAATTGTGCATCTCCAAACATTGTTCCGATATCGTCATGCGCTGCAGTTTTTGATCCTAAGTCAGCAAACGTGGCACACATCTTGATGACAACTCTCTCATATTCAAAATGTCAATTGAAATATGATGTGCTCGTTCTTTAGAAATACAAACAGACTCAGCAACCTTTGTCAATTTCAAATGGCGAACGTTAAAAATATTTTTGTGAACTTTTCTAGCGATTTCTTCTGTAGTGGTTGATTTTGGTCTTCCAGAGCGCTCCGCATGAAGAGTGCTTGTACGACCACGTTTAAAATCTGCAACCCATGTTTAAACAGTTGTAAATGGAGGAGCAGATTCCCCCAGTGCAGTATGTATCTCAGTTTTAATACACGTTGCTGGTAAGCATTTTATAAATATATATATATATATATATATATATATATATATATATATATATATATATATATATATATATATATATATATATATATATATATATATTATCACTGTCGCTCTTCAGTTTTCATCATATTTGGCTAAAAACAAAAGGAAAAAAACAGCACAGTATAAAAACAACCAAGCACAAATCTTTTGAAATATGCAAGAAGTATTAAACAAAGATGGCATTTTGAAATGCCTTAGTCAAAGTAACTCCTGGAGCGCCACCTCTAGGTTACGCCGGAAACTTTTCATCCCACCATCGTACATCAACAACCCTGTCCTATCTTTTACCATTTGTAAGTTATGGCGGAGAAAATAAATATCGGGGGGGAAGGGGGCGAATTCTACTTTAAAAAGTTTCTAACAAACCTACACCTGAAGTAAATGCATATTTTTGAAGAGCTTATTTGAAAATGAAATTATTTTCATCAGGATAATTGGATTTAACCCTTTCGCTATTTCTCCGGCCCAACCGACCATGCAAATTCTATACTGACTTCCCAATATATCTTCCGAAAAATGACTGCAGGATGTAAAGTGAGGACATCCTGGTGATAACTCATTTCGAATCCTGTACTCTTCCTTTATAAGAAAAACCTCTCCACCAGTATAGAATTTGCAAGGCCGGTTGGATCGGAGAAGTAGTGAAAAGATTGAATAAACCTAAGCTAGAAGCTCAGAAACCTTGGCAAAATTCAGAATTGAATTATCACCAAATCTTTAACATTGAATACCGGCTATATCATTCTAGAAACAGAATGTTGAATTTACTAAAACCTTGTCCATTCCATTAGCTTTCGAATACGTTTGTAACAAACCATATCAATGTTTTGGTTCAAGAGAAATTTTTTTCATTTGCAATATAATTTTCGAAATTGGCGATCTTCGAAATAGACATTTCATCGGAAACTCCACAAATGTAAGGATAAGTTTGAATTTTTTTGGATATGATGATGTCAGTCAGTTTGTCTCCATTTTGTTTATAACTTAATAAAAGATCTTTCTTTTTTATTTCGCTATAAATTTTAGGCTCTTTCGAGAGCTGATGGTATGGACAGGTTTTTGGTAGATTTGACTTAGTGTAGCTAGAACAGTATTTCCGGTATTCAACAATAAAGATTTTGGCGAGAATTCAATTTTGCATTTCGCAAAGCTTTTGGCGCTTGTAGCTCGGGTTTCTATCCAGGTTTCCGGATGAAAATAGTGTTTTCGTATTGATTTTTATTTCCTGCTATTTCGGAATATAGGCTAAAAAAAGTTATTGGGGCTATATGTTCCACATCGCTTCTAAACTACTTGACCAAATTCAACCAAATTTTGCAAACATATTATATAAGATATGAGAAAAAACACTGTCATCTTTGCAAGGTCATTAATTAATAAAATATTCAATTTATTAGAAATTTTAAAAATTGTATTATTTACACTTCGAACCTCTCTATCACATTTAAACGAAACTCTCTATTATTTTCATATTTTATTTTAATATCGCTTTTGACGAGTCTTTTATTGGCCATAAAGTAGTAGTTCAATCATATTTTAAAACAAGGCTGAAGATAATTTCTCAGATCAAAACAACTTTTCTTATAATTCAGCATCCATGAAGAAAATTGCATAGTTAATCTAAAAAATATTAATAACTTATTCATATTTTTTACACGAACCAAACGATTTTTAAAAATCATTTGATTCAACTGATATTCTGAAAAATTGAATTTTCAAATGAAATTAAAAACAGACGATAATGATTTCAGATCATAAAAGGATTTTTTATACTATAATATTTTATACAAAAATAGTTTTTATGTTAAAAATATCATTTATGAAAGGATTTTAGTTCAGAACAAGCCAATTGCATCAGCTGGCACGTGTTTTTATACAAATATACACTTTTATCCGATCTGGATGCAATTTTGCTGACGTGCTCTTCAGGAAAAGGGGAAATTCACTGCTTATTTTCAATTTAAGTCTTAAAGTTAATAAAAATTATAAGTTAATTTAAAAATTAAAAAAGTTTTTTTTTTTTCTAACTAAAATATTGTCTCACAAGAATTATTTTTACATTATCTTAAAACTTAAAAAAATTACATTTTTAAAGGCACCAATTTCATTTAAGTTGAATTTTTTTCTTTAAATGCAATAAATTTTAAAATTTAATTTAAAAGATATTGTAAATTAGTGCATTTTTGTTACGGTGGAAATCAAACAGTTAAGTAACTAAATACCTTTTTCACAGCATTCAATTTTATTCCTCCGTCAAGCCATTCAATTGCATGCTTTTGTAGTGTTACAATTAAAATAAAATGACTGGTTTTTTTAGGAACATTTATTTCAACGTGGGTTTTCACTTTCACTTCTCTCTCATTGTAAATATAACTTTTAATTTGCACTGGTAGTAAATTGTAATAGGTTAATTATATTAAATTCAGCTTTTCCAATTTTTCAAATGACAAATTTTATATAAATGCAGTCCATATTAATAGTCTAATAACCAGGAACCAAAAATAGCGTGCGACACAAGCTGGTCGTCAATGGCTGCTGCACTTTTATATTTTCATTTACTTTGCATTATAAGTAGTTTTGGCTTAATAAATGATTAATCGTGATGGTGTTTTTTACATAATGCTTTCAATCATGAGATTAATTTGTAAAATATATTTAATGCCAATAGAAAAATCCAAAGACAAAAATTCAATTTCTTTTGTCTTATATTTTGAAATCAATGTATGATATCCAGAATAAAACAGGAAATGTACTAAAAAGACTCCACATGTTTTTATTAAATTACTTAAACATGCATAACTAAAAATTTTCATAGCATTTTTAAAATGCCTATTTTCCTGTAAACACCATCAAAGTTGTCTCGACATTAATTTCCGGCTCACGGAAGTCAAAAGTTTCGCTTCTCACGAATTCTGTGAGAAGTTTAATTAGAATTTAACTCGGTCATATCTTTTTATCTGAACTTAACGTAAACTTTCAGGTCAACTCATTTGCAAAATAAAAGGCTCATTTTATGTAAGGCTGAGTTAAATTTGAACTCAGCCTTGCTTTTCATTTCTTCGGAGTTCTAAATTATACTCTAATACAATGATTTCCCGCCAAATTTAAACGCAACACCTGCTTACTTACATGGTCTTTCGAAGCAAGAAGGAAATAATCCTTTCGAGAAGGAAAATGTGCAAGTTAAAGCATGCAAAATGCTAGCAGGAAATAATAAATACAAAGTTTGCGTTAATTTTCTACGTTTAAAAAACCAGCGGGTGGGGTCTTCCCAAAACTTTCTCGCATACTCTAAAACTTGTCACCAGAGAACTTTTTACATTGCATTAGCGTACTATAGTTATGAAAAATATTAACTTTTGGCATGGATTTAGCATTTTTACTGAATCTATTGTGTCATCCTTGGCGAGTTATTTGGCGATTAATCCCTGACAAGCGGCTAATAGTATCCAAAAATTTAATTTCTGTTTTAGAACATTTTTCTTTACCGATTGAAATTTTAAATTGTAAGTTTTGGAAATTTAATCTGCAAACAAAATAAATAAAATTTGGTAATTCATCTTGGCATCAAAATTGTAAACCAATGGGTGTGGTCTACCCAAAACTTTCTCGCATGCTTTCCAATAAAGGTGTTATCACAAAGTACGCTTTGCACGGATTGGCGTATATTAATTACGAAATATTGACCTTTGGCGTGAATTAGCATTTTTTCTGACTCTATCGGGTCATCTTTGGCGAGTTATTTGGCGATTAATGCCTGGCAAGTGGTTAATAGTATCCGAAAATTAAATTTCTGTTTTAGACGCATTTTTCTCAACCGATTGAAATAAAAATTTGTCACAAAATCCTTTATCAAATTTGATATATTTAAGTCATTGTGTCTCAGAGTTATCGTATTTACATGTTTCTGAAAGTACAGATCGACAGACAGTCAACCCTTTGTTGAAATTGGCTCAAAATTTCACAGGTGTCTGCACCATAGATGTTAAATCTCTGTACCGAATTTTATCAATCTAGCTCTCTTCGTTTTACAGTTATCGTGTTATATTATATTCAAACACCTGGACAGAGAAACTTCCTCTGAGCGAAGTATGCTTAAAATTGGATAGAAATCTGAAATAGGTTGTAAAGACTGTAAACTAAATTTAAACCGTTTAGCTCAAAGCTTTTTTGTGTTATGTTTGTCACAGACAGACGGACATTTTCCAGAAAGAAAAAAACTCAGAGGGATCTAAAGCGTGGAGATTCGTCAAAATCTCGTTTATGAATTTTTGACGATTACTATACTTTCTCTGTTGCTTTTTATGGCACTTTCCATGGGCAAGCCCGCTGTTATTAAGACAGCGATTTTAAGCCGGATGGGAGGTTCTCTTGTTTATATAGTAGCGCCATCTAGGGCCAAGAGGACGACTTAGCTACACAGGTGTCACAACCATTTTTACGGGGCGGACTTCATTCACTCATCCACAGATCGTAATTTAGACTTGAATCAGAGAACGATCATATCTGATCTAGTAACGCGGGTAATCTTCGGCTGGCGGGGTGCGAACTCGCAACCTAAGGGACGCGAATCCAAAGCTCTGCCAACCAGGCTACCCCGGCCCGCGTGTTTTTTTCTATATTTACGTATATATGGGAAAGTAAAAAAGAGTTGCATTTTCTTTCCATGCATTCATCCATATATCTATTTTAATACTTTCTTAACATGTGGCTATAGTTTGAATTAATTCCAAATAACCTCTTTTGTAGTCTTTGTAGTTTAGTTTAGTTATAATAACGAATGATTTTGAAGCAAACAGGCAATTTAATGACCAGGTTCCAGACGTCATGAAGACAAAACTTTAGTCTATTTATACCATTTTTTTAGTAAGAAATATGACGAAGAAATGAAAAGAATAATATCATGACCCAGGTCTATTTTGGGTCGGACTTTGTAATTTTGGATCTTGTCGAAATGTTTAGAAAAATGCCTGAACTGCACCATGCCACCGCACCATTAGACCTACGTCATACTACTAAAGGACATTAGACCCACGACAAATTTAACTTGCACCAGGTCCAAGGATTTTATGTGAAATCGTTTAGAATCTGAATCCCCGTGATTCCTATTCCGAATCCAATTTAAGTATGTTTACTTTGAGATGAAAAGTAATTTCTAAAATATCTAATGCTTCTTTCAATAGATAACCATATCTAATGCCGCTTTGTCTAATGCAATCTCTAATGCCACTTTCGTTGGATAATCATGATTCATAGTAAAAATAACAACTTTATTATTTAATTCAATAATTTAATTAAAACAAATGTAAGAAATGAAGACAGTCAAATAGTTGTAGCTTAAAATAAATGTTTTAGATCCGCTTTCTGAAGTTAAAATTTATTCGATTAGTAAATATCTAGATTTTCGCATTTTAAACTGAAATGAGAGACATTGTAATCAATGCTAATTTATAATAAGAAAATAGTTAAGATTTCGCTTTTAATGCTCTTAGTAGTTCTTTTGTATTTAAAGTATGTGACTACATGCGTTTTTTTTTTTTTTTTTTTTTTTGTAAAATACTTTAAGATAGCTATATTTTTGAATTTTTAAAAAAGAAAGATTGAAAAAAATATACCTATGAAATTGAATTGTACAGTTAAATAACAAAAGTTTTTTTAACCCTTAGCACTCCAATGAAGCCTCTCATTCACCATTCAAAACAGTGCATCACTTTGACGTTTATTTTCGATTTTGAAAAAAATATCTAAAAAATAGTAAGAAAACGTAAATTAATTATTCGGTAAAATTCAACTTAAAATTATTATAAATATTTTTTTTTCATTGCAATAAGCAAGTCCTCGTGCTAGCTGAATAATTTTGTATCAAATTACTTTTCAAAGTGCAAAAGGTTAAAAATTAAAAAAAAAAAGTTTTTTTTTTTTATATATATAAAAAAATAGATATAAAGCAAAAATCTTTTAGTTTAGAGGTTTATCAAATGTTTTGCCAAGAAAACTGTGCAAAGAAAAATATATTACCTATTTCCTGAATTAACAAATAAGTGGTATTTCTATCCGCCCTTTAAATACTGTGACTGAAGTGATAATTAATACGAAATTAATATTTTTTCGCGTTGTGAAGCATTAAAGTAACCGTAGAATGTTTCTAAATAAATAGGTTATTTATTTTCTAGTTCAGGAACTGCAGAAACATATTTAGAAATTATTTTACCAGATTTGAACAAAAAATATTCATTAGATTTCTCTACTTTTCAACTTATCATAAAACAATACCCCAATAAAACTCAGAAAAATGTTCACCTTTTGACTTTTCTTTAAATTCCACAATACAATATATTTTATATTTGGTTTTCGTTGAGTAAAGAGGAGAATTCAGTATGCATCTTTGGAGTTGTTTTCTTTGATCAACTAAGCCTAAAATTTGATGGTTTCACAGTTTGGTATTAGGAGCGCATACTAAATTATATTGATACTACAGCTGGTTTCGTTTCCGAATTTTCATGTTCCCGTACACATAGACAAAGGGAAAATGTCTACTCCTTCACGAACTGTATGCATGTATCTATTATTTTGTTATGAAGATCACAACATTTTTTATTATATTTTATATCTTTATACTCCTTTTACGAGGAAATAATAAAATATATACTTGTTAATTTTAAAAATTATATACAGGGTGTCCCAAAAAGATTGAAAAGTGGTTTAATTCTTTACCTATTAGAGATAAATGGACAATGTAAATTGCAAAGTAGTTGAAAGTAAGGTACGAAATACGACTATGTTAATAAAAAAAATTCAAGTTAATTTTACAAAAGTTACACTTTTTAAATTTTTATGCTACCCCTCTAGACAAAATTCGTGAATTTGAAAGCTTTAATTTTTTATGTGACAGTATCTTTACAAAAAATTGCAAACTCGTATCTTCAAATTTGAGTGAGTTATACTTAATAGCAAATTGAACGCTCTGCATAAGGATCATATAACAAAACAGAAATAAAATTTGTTACATATTAAAAAATATAAAATGTATAATAATATTTACATTAAAACCCTTTTTGTCTGTTTAGGGCATATTCCGTCACTTACTCTTAATGTTCAAACTGTAATTTTTATTTGTAAAAAATAAAATACAAAATGAAACATGCAAGTAATTTATTGCCAAATTTATCATAATTTTTCAAAACGACATTCTAATGAATTAATTCACAGACGATTTATTTTCTTTCATTTAACTGTAATTTAGCCATTACAAATATTTATGTTAAAATTTTTAAAAACAAACAAACTGCGCAGTGAAATGCAGACGATTTTTTTTTTATCACAAGATCTTTCTAAAATAATTCTATAAAATGTTTATCTACTTGTATGCATGACTTTTTTTTTTTATTATATGCGCCAACTGCGAGACCTCATAAAATGAAATTGAAAGCTGCATGCGTCCCACTGCTAGCAGCGGCAAACCACTTTTTATCTCTATCTTTCAAAGACTTATTTATAGCCATTTTTTAAACACACGCAATCACGATTTTGATCTAAAAAATTCCACTATCAATTTGTATATGGCTCCTATTTTTACCAAAGAAACAACATTTTGATAAATGTGAAAAATGGCATAAGTCAATTTTTTTTTCTGTATCGTAATTTTAATTTTAAAGATTTAACTATGCATTTTTCTCTAATGACTTTGTTGGATCGAAAAGAAAAACATTTTAACTGACCAAATTTATTTGGAAGGTAGCATAAAAATTTAAAAAGTCTAACTTTTTAAAAATCAAAGGAATTTTTTTTTTATTAATGTAGTTTTATTTTGTACATAATTTTGGACTGTTTTGGAATTTAAATCAGCCACTTATCTCTAATGAATAAAGAACTAAATCGGCTTTCAATCTCTTTGGGGCACCCTGTACTGTAGAATTATTATTCATTTATTCATTACCAAAATTTTTTGATTTTTAACCCCAACTAATTTTTCCAGCATTACTACTGGTTAATTTTTCACATACAGCTGAACAGTTTTTGAACCTCAGGGGGTGCTTACATCCCTGGTTGTGAACGACTGTCATTAATTAACAGCGCAAACACGACTCACAATACAGTGAATGTAATGACGCGTATCAAAGGCAGAGACAATAAAAATCCATCTTCCGCATTTGAAGAGACCAGCTAATTTTTCACCATTCCATTCCCAAACAGAACCCAACCCTTCTGCCGCGAATTTCTGATTAGCTGTTGACACCTGCTGTGACGAACTTCCACACCATCTTGCGGAGAAGGCAAACACGATAACAGCTCGCCAGGTGGTTTGGAGGATTGGCAGCTCGTCATTTTATTAACTAAATTAGTATTCTTGATCTTGGTGTGTTGTGGGTGTTTTCGTCGATAGCTCTCAGCAGCAGTAACCATGGCGAGTTTTCTCTCTCTTACAATCTTTGCAATAAATCATTCTTTTTCCTTTTGATGTTCATATTGCGATGTTATTTTCAATTCACGGTTGTAGAAAACAGCCTTGTTGAATTTGTAACAATGTTTTTAATATAAATGTTCCAAGTTGGAACTGTTGTTGCATGTGTAGAATTTTAAAAACATGTTTATTAAGGCATTAAAATTATCTTTATATCTTTTACGCATGTACCTCATCTTTTATTCATTTCTAATTAGTTTCCTTGTTCTTTTTTTGCCTTTTTGAATGTTGTGTATGCTCCAGTCTGGACAGACTTACTGCTTATGCTACATGTTTTAGCTAATGTAAAAATGTTTAAAGAAAGATAATAAACTTTATATTTTGTGTTTATATACATATAGATCTTACTATTCTACGTACATAACAAAACAGTCATTAATTATTTCTTTTGCAGGAAACAACATTAACTTAAAAGAGGTAAACTTAAGTTTAATATTTTTGGCATGATATTGCCAACTAATAATAATTCCTTTTTTTATGCGTTTTAAATTATAATATGAATAATTGAAAACGATTATTTTGTAAGTTTATTTCTCCTTTTCTTCCTTTCTTTTTGTATTTTATTATTTTTTAAAGTATAATATGAATAATTGAAAACGATTTTAACGATTATCTTGTAAGTTTATTTCTCCTTTTCTTCCTTTCTTTTTGTATTTTATTATTTTTAAAATTATTATTTTCTTTAGCCACGTTAAGCCAGTTGTAGGATATTATTTTGTTTAGAGATAAAAATGAGTTTAAAAAACAATTTTGAATTTCTAATCCGAAACATTGTAGCATGGTAATGCGTTAGGCCTGAATGCATCAGTTGTTACATATAGTACGTGTTGAATTTTTATATCACACAATTTACAGAAAGCATGTCTATGTTTTCGCCTTCTGTCAATATTCTTTATCTCTGATATATTTATATATAAAAAAACTTCTATATAAAAAATCTAGTTTAATTGAATAATTATTTTCCCCATTGTATTACAATAAATTAATTAATGGGAAATATTACAATAGCATTTGTAGAATATCTGGGTTGTCTCCAGATAATGAAAATGATGGAAGATTTTATTTTGAGATTAAA
Organism: Argiope bruennichi; assembly: GCF_947563725.1. Taxonomy (NCBI): domain Eukaryota; kingdom Metazoa; phylum Arthropoda; class Arachnida; order Araneae; family Araneidae; genus Argiope; species Argiope bruennichi. Next base: position 100,910,306 of record NC_079160.1, on the reverse strand, counting down.
AGCTTTAAAATAGTAGCTTATCTTATTAGGGTATATAAAAAGGTTTTTCAGCTATCTTCTTATATAAAGTAAAAAATATATATAAAAAGTAAATTAAGAAGACACTCCCGCCATTTAATATTCGAAAACAAATTTCGGTTATTTGAGTAAAATCTCATGCTGCCATCTATTGATTTAAAATGTAATCAGAACAATTTATCATAAAGTTGATTTTAGCGAATTCATTGCTGACAATGTAATGATATCATGTTAAAAAACGGTAGAAGAAAAATTTAAATGGGATATTAGCAACAAGATTTACATAAATTGAAGAATGTATAAATTATTTTTTGGTATTACTAAAACGCACACACAAATAAAAAGTAGCAATTCATGCGCCGCCAGTAAGCGATGCCATCTATTTGTCACGTGCGATAATAAGAAAAAGGCGAAAGTCTCACTTCAAAGTACTGGAACTCAGATATTAATATTACCACATGTCCCGATAGATTTCATTGGCTGAAAATTATGATATTTTACTGGACATTTAAAAGTAGGAGAACCAGATCCTAGTAATAAGAATAATTTCTATCAACAAATGATGCTATTCTTATAAAACCGAATGATTTTATAAGAATTTTACAGATGTGGCATAAATGTGCGCACCAAATTTCATCCGTCCAGCTGTAAGCGTTTTTGAATTATTGTATTTACAGACAGACAAACATAATTAAAAAAATGTGTTTTCCGAACTCAGAAAAACATTTAAAACATAGAAATTCATTAAAATTTTGAATTCGGATTTTTTGAGAATCACAATATTTTCATTTTGAATACTTTTTATATAAGAAAGTAATAATTAATTCAACTTTGCTGTCAAACAGGACATCAACTTGAATTTCATTTTTTTAAAATGAAGGAGTTTTTCAGGAATTTTTTTTGTTAATAAATTGTTTTATATTTTATAAATTTAAAATAGATTTGAAAAAAATCATAACAGTCTTATTTTTAAGAAATGTGTTCTTTTACATGAACCATATCGAAAATTTTACCTAAGTACATAAACATATGTGACGGTACCCTGGACGTAATATATATGCACTGTCACTTTTGTGAAATTCAGCTGTTAAAACTATTAAATTAATGTAATATAAATTATATACGCCAAATTAATTGCCCTTAATCACTGCAAATTTATAAAATCGATTTTGTAGCTGCTTTTCTTGCGTTAGATTCATAAAATCATATATATAGCGAAAGACTATTTCCTCGATATTCATATCTTTTAGAATTTAACCGGTTTTTATTTTAAAGTAAATTTAATGATATTTAGTGAATATGTGTGTCATCTTTATATCCACACAGTTCTTTCTTTACTCGCATTTGAAATTTGAAAAGTTCTTCAAACATTTTTCAGACAAACCGGGACATAATATTGAATGAATATAAATTATTTTTTCTTATTTATATATTCATTCACATAATGTTATGATGTGAAAATAAATTTAAATTTAATGAAAATGAATAGTTAAGATAAAATACATTGGAATACTTAGTATCATTCAAAACTGTTTCTTTTTTTCGATCATAGATGGCGCTTCTGGGTTCTTATTTTGAATATTTTCGACAAGTTGATAAATTTTTTCTCTGATTTCAACTACGTCATTAAATTGGAATAAGTTACCTAATTTCTAATAATCCATACGATGAAGGGGATTTTAAAGAATTTGAAAAGCAAAAATATCAGACAATTTGAAACCTTTTGAAATATTTTGAATTTCTGTTATTAATGAAACGCTGCTGATGTTTTACAGGTCCATTTTCGTTCGGTAAGCTTGACACGATTGATTAACCGTCATTTAATTAATCCATTAAATCAAGAAATATTAAATTCGGCAAAATTAAACTTTGGAGTTTGTAAATGGGTACCTTGGAGTGATTCTTTGTTATTTTAATTAAAAATTTTATTAATTAAAAAAAATAAGCGGGATTTTTCATTTTTGTCGCGATATTTTTCCGAAAATATTATTGCACGAAAATAATTTTTAGGCGGAATTAAAATTTATAAATAATTTTATTAAAAATTTTTACCATCGCAGCATTTTGTTCTCAATTTTAAAACATTTTTAAATATACTTTTTTTCTTGTCAAAAGTGAAACAATATTTTCATTGTTGCAATAAATTCAAGCAATTCGTAATTTTTCATAACCTATTTTTCCTCCTTCCTTAAAATTTAAGGAGTAAAACTTCTATTTAATTTTTTTCTTCCTTGATAAATGCTTTAATGTACAAGTATATTTGCTTTTTAACTTTATTTCTCTCAATTTTTTTTATAGAATTTATAATCATAGGCCAACAAATGAGATGTTAAATATAATAGAAAAGAAACTCAGTACGCTAAATTATTGTATTTGATAATTCTGACTTTTTTTATCAACATGTTTTAATCTACCTAACATGCTATCCTCCCATCGATGACGGGACGTACTTCCTTCGTGGAGGGTTGTACCGTGGCCGGTGATGGCCCTTAAGAATCAATCACAGTTCCCGCCAGTGTTGCTGTTGCGGCGGTCTGGTCATTCAGCCTTATGGTTTAAATACGTGTGCCTTCATGGCGGGTCGGAGAGTCAGTTGGTTGGTTGACTACCTAACATGCTATAGAATGTGCTCTCATAATACATGTGAATTGCGCAATCCGGGTTTAAAGTACGTCAACAACGCATAAAGGAAAAGAAAATGATATTTTAGCACCGCATAAGACAGTAATTTTACATAATGTGATATTAGATAATATAAACAGCTATGTTTTTTCGGCGTTTAACTCGATTCTATTAAGAAGGTGCACTGAAATATCATAAAATATCGTAAGGCTACTAAAATTTTTCTACATAGATTTTTATCTCAATTTGAAGTTAAAAAATATTTTGTTAATCATGATTACCAATTTATACATAAAAGAACAATTGAAATTTCTTGCCGGAAGGGGTTGGTAATAATTTTTTAAGCTGTAATGATGTTTTCATTATCATTATTGCTAACCGTATGTTTTGCAATAAAAAGAAATATTTGTAATTTGCTTCATTAAATAATCATTGTTATTTGTTATTTTTTTAATGTTTATAACCAAGGATCTCCCCTCCCCCTGCTCACTTGCGCCACCCAACCCCAGTGTTGTTTTAGAAACATGTATGTCCTCGGATTAGTGGGGCTACTGAGAGATTGATTCTGTCCTTCCAGACAACAAAAGTAAAAGGAAATGAACTGTTTTTAAAATTTCACGAACAAAAAATTCGGAATAAAAAAGAAAAAAGCCTTAGCCTTAGTTAAAATTCAGTAGAAATTGCTTCATTTTAACTTCTACTGCAAGAATGAAGAATTAACACCTCAAGTTAAAAAAAAAGAAAACAAATTAAATAAAAAAAACTTTTTAAAATCATTAAATCTTTCTTTAAAATCGTTTTCTTCATCTGATATCGCTGGACTCTTCATTGTCATTAACAAAAATGCAGGGCTAACACATGTATTGGTTAGGTAAAGAAAGAGAGAAGAAAAATTTCCGTTACTCGAAAACTATAAAGAAACAGGAAAGCTGTCTATTAGTGTTGCCACAAATTGGCGAGTCTTAAAATAATTAATGTTGTTTTAAACTCGTTTGTTGTCCATTTGATGTTAATTAAAGGTTTACTTTTCTTTATTTGCCACCATATCACCATCGAGCGCCATATGAATACTTATGACGACGCAATAATAATTTTCACTAAATATTTCAAACAATATTGGCCTAAACTCACCTAAAATGCCATCGGTCAGTTGATTCGCTGTCTACCAATCACAAAACGCAATATTACATGAAATTACTTTTTATGAAATAGGTAGATAATTGTAAAAGCATCGACAATGAATCAAATGATCGTATATCAAAAGAAAACATCAATGAAAGGGAAATCGTATTAGACTATTAAACTTTATATGGTGGCAAAAAAAGTGCAAGTTTTAAAGAATTTTACAAATTTTTCGTATATTTGTTGCATGATATAACATTATATGTATCAATGTTTTTTTTTTTAATATTGCCATATATATTTTCAAAAATTACCATGAGTCATCTATTTTGTTTAGATTCACGATGACCAGTAGTGTTATTAAGACGAGGCAGATAAGGCATGTGTTTTGAGTGACCTTACCAGGGGCCACATTCTACCAGGGGGCACCTCAGATACGAGGATGAGAAGTTTCCGACACGGTGGTTAATTCTCGCCTTCCGAACGAGTACAGAAATGGTGTGGGGTCGACTACCCCCTACCGATGACGGGAGGTGTTTCCTACAGGAAAGATTGTATTATGGCCAGTGATGGTCCATTGGACTCAATTTTAATTCGCGCTTATGCTGTTGTGGAGGTCCGGTTATTCAGATTTTACCCTTGGGCCTCATAGTTGATCGAAGTCTTCAACGTGTGCTTACAAGGGGCCGTAAAATTGAAAAATCATTAGCTGCATTTAGGAGAAAAATACCTACATTTATTTTAATTCTAAAAATATGAAAGAAAGTAATTTTTTTTATAAGTCACAAAAAATTAATTTTTTTTTCCTTTTCTCTGTATAATTTTAATCATAAAGTGATTTTTATTTCAGGATTAAATTGTTAAGTGTTATTTAAGTTTAATAAGGTTATTTCTTAACTGTACTTAAATTGGTTAGAAGATTTTATAATTTTTAAATCAGAGATAACTTTAACTATACATTTCATTAAAAAAAAAAACAGCTTTTTTTTTTTAAATTTGAAAAGTCAAAATAACAGTATAGATAAAAATATATTATTTATTATTTTAGTTATATTAAATGAAATAAGTAATTCTTAATTGTTTATAATGTTATTATTGTAAAAACCATTTAAATCGTATTTTACCTTATGGATGAAAAGCTATTACATAAATCAAATACTTTTATTATGGTTAAAATATTAAATTTTAAAAATATTTTGCGGCTTCTGAATGTTAGTTTTTTTTCCCAAGCAGTTACTATGAATATTGCTAATGTGCGATTATTGCATTTATATTAAATTCTTACTTCGTTTAAATGAGAAATAATTCAATTAATTCTAATATTTTTTAGAATTAATTAATATTTCTAAATTTCTTTAACAATATAATGTAATATCTTAAATCGTTTGCTTCATAACCTACAAAACAAAGCAGTAGATTTCCATTTTGCATTTTCAAAAAATTTACTATTATTTGAATTAGATTAAAATATAATTCAAATAACAGTAAATGTCATGAGAACCTTTAAAAAATAATTTAATACGATTTTAATTTTAATTTTATCTAATTTCTCTCTTGATTGTAGCCATTAGTCTTTCAGAGCACAAATAGTAGCTCGTCCATTAGGGCTGCAGGACAGCAGCAAATTATGAAATAATTTTTTTTAGCTTCCTTTTTATTTAACTTTATTAACTTTTTCTCTCCAAGAGCTTTATTTATTAACTTTTCCACTCCATAAGCTCTATTTATTAACTTTTCCACTGCATGAGCTCTATTTATTAACTTTTCCACTGCATGAGCTCTATTTATTAACTTTTCCACTGCATGAGCTCTATTTATTAACTTTTCCACTCCAGAAACTCGATGATCGACAAAAATGGAAAAAAGCAATAAAAACCTAAAAATTAAACTGAAAGTGAATCAACATGCAAGAGGAACGCAGCCATAAAAGCCCACTGCGTAGGAAATTGAAGAGATAAAATACCGCTGATCAGGCAAATTCTTTTTTAAAATCTCCCTGTGTTTCCCCTACCTTGTCCACGTGTATAACGAAAATCCCTATCGAAATACATTATACATTAGCACTTAAAAGAAATATTTTCCCTATCATCATAAGTTATATAACACCAAGGGTAAAATGTCCAAGAGCTTTTTCCTCATTCCGTTTCTGTGTCGCTCTGTGTGCTCATCGCTTGTACATATGCTTGCTTCTTCAAAATGAAATAAAACGACGTCACAAAAATTAAAAGTATCTTCACTGTCTTCAAACTGCATCATGCTTCACAACAAATAATGTTACATACATATATATATATATATATATTAAACTCTAATTTTAATTCCCAAAGTTTCATCGTAATTTAGTTCATATCAAAGTTATTCTAAAATATTCTCTTATTTCCTGATTCCATTCCACTTTTTAATTAATTCGAGAGAAGCTTTGTAAAATGCTTTAGTCAGCGGTTCTCACGTTCCGAGTGAAAGGCTAAAAATTGCTGATCTAAACAAATTCCTTTTTAAAAAATCCCTGTGTTTCTCTTGCTTCCGACATGTGTCGGAAATCCCTATCAGAATCTTAATAGTATATTAGCACTGTGAAAAAATATTTCAATTTAAAAATGCAAATTGTCTTCTCTATTTTCGAAACTGCCTTCTGATTCAAAAATTATATATTTACTGTCCTTTAAAAGACAAATATTAGTAACAAATATTTATCATAAGTATAAAATTGTTTTATATATATTTTTATTTTGGTTCCATTGTAGTTTTAATCTGTGCGATCATTGGTATAACATATTTTAAGAAACGAGACAGTGTTTTCGTGTTTTTTCTGGATGTTATTTTATATTGGCTTTTGATGACGACCCACTTATCCAAAGGTTCAAAACGTTTTAAAAATCAATAGACAAAAAAAAAAAAAAAAAAGCAATTGTCAGAAAAAAAACATTAAAATGTCAACAATAAAATGATAACAAAATTTAACTACTCTTTGGGAAATATGTAAGCATTATTCACATTCAAGGAATCAAAATCTTTTTGAATTATGAATATATTTGTACTTTAATATTAATTTTATTTTCCACCAGACATTCAAAATTTAGAACTTAAATACGTTGGCTGCTGAGTGACTCACCTGTGATTCGCCCCCACTGTTTAATTAATTCACACGAGCTATTTAATTAGATGACCCTATTTCTACTACAGTTCAGTGATAGCAAAAAGGTTCTTCTAATTAGATAGATTATCTGAATCACAGGCGTAAATCACGGCAACGAACGTGCTAGATATATATTGACAAATAATGGAAACCAGAATCAGCTCATATTTCAAACTGTAGATGGCGCCACCAAATTTCTCTTCAACAGTATTTCACATCTCTGTTCACGACGTATCCAGGCGGTAATGTCAATTCGTTACTGTTGATGACAGTAGTTGACGTCGAGCTGGTGACGGTGACTGGCTGGGATGGTTGGTACGCGGGATTCAAAGGCATGATCGGAGTTGTCAGACGATCCTTTGCAGTCATTGGTGGGAGTGCTCGTGCGACAATTGCAGCGGACGCTTGGTCTCTGGTCGGAGGTCTGGTGTAGAACATTACATTAGGTTGTATGATTCCGTCGGGATCCCTGGCTGTGAAAATATAAATAAATTATTTATTATTACAAATAATATTAGTTCCCCTAATTAGATAGTGTGGCGTCCATTTTTCAGTTCTAGATTAATATAATTGTCTATATTATTGCAACAGTTCCAGTGGGGTTCTTTACAATCATAAGATCCTTGGAATGTTTACAGTCCTGTCAACTTATACTTACCTCACTGGTTCCAGATATAAGCTTTAGGTGGGGTCTAACTAAAAAGTGGTTATTTTTATAACAATTTTTGAAGAACTATCCCCGATATTAAGAATTTTTGGAAGAAATGATTTTAAAGTACAGTACATTCCCGAGTATCCGGTTATCTGGCTTCAGTATCATCTGGTCTAATATTATGTTGACGTAATTAAAAGAAGAAGGCAAGGCATTGATTGCATTGTGAACATAGCCAGGTCATTGGAAGCAGGCTACGATCCGCTTACGCCGATAGCATTTTTGAATTTACCGAATGATTTTTTAATTACAGTACATTCCCGAGTATCCGGTTATCTGGCTTCCGTACTATCTGGCCTAATATTATGTTGACGTTATTAAATGAAGAAGGCAAGGCATTGATTGCATTGTGAACATTGCCAAGTCATTGGAAGCTGGCTACGATCCTCTCTCACACCGACTGCATTTTTGAATTTGCCGAATGATTTTTAAGTACAATACATTCCCGAGTATCCGGTTACCTGGCTTCCGTACTATCTGGCCTAATATTATGTTGACGTAATTAAAAGAAAAAGGCAAGGAAGGCATTGATTGCATTGTAAACATTGCCAAGTCATTGGAAGCGGTCTACGATCCTCTCACACCGACTGCATTTTTGAATTTGCCGAATGATTTTAAGTACATTACATTCCCGAGCAATCGGTTATCGGGCCTAATATTATGTTGACGTTATTAAAAGAAGAAGGCAAGGAAGGCATTGATTGCATTGTGAACATTGCCAAGTCATTGGAAGCTGGCTACGATCCTCTTACGTGTCATGTGCAAAATGTAAATTGACAGGAAAAAAAGAAGCGTTCTGTTCATTGTTTCGTCAGTGGGTAACGGGCCTCATTTGTTGCCACTGTTTTTGATTATATCTGCACAGTACGTACAGTATTCGTAAATTGCTCTTGGGGTATACTTAATGCTTTTTTTTTAGATGTGCCACAGTGAAAATTTCAAGATGGGTGATAAATGAAGAAAAAGTGACCGTGGAGAAGAAATTATGCTTTATGCAGCGACTAGACTCTGGTGTAACAGCAAAAACCAGCAACTGCTTCTATGATTCACCGGGATGCGTTCACATTCTACTTGGCTTGAGATAAACGGAGGACTTAGTACTCAAAAAGAAGTGGGGAAATACGTATTATGACTGAGTTTTGGTATAAAAACTTTGTCATCTGGTATTGGTGGGCAGAGAAATAATTTCTTACAACTCCGGCTTATCCGGCTTTTTTGTTATCCGGCCTACCCATCTGCTTCATTACGCCGGATACTCGGGAGTGTACTGTACGTTATTTGAAGACAATCCCGTAATAGAATCAGATTAAGTCATAAAAACATGGTTGAAATATTGCATTATTTAACAAGCCACAGGTCATTGATACATTTTTCCTTTTAATTGTATTTTATGTTACAAATTTAAATTTACGTAGTATATTTTATGTAGACATGGTTTGTTTCTACTTTGAGGAGAGGTCAGATGACAGGAGAAACAACTGATCTAGAAAAAGTAAGCTTCACAGTAGTTTAGGAATCAAGAGAAGATACAATCTATAGATATTAAACATATCTAAATTATATTTTTCCTTGTAGCAAAGAGATAATATATGGCACTTCCATTTAAAGTAATGGCAACATTTAGATAGTATTGTCACACCAGTAAAATCAAGTTTATGAAGAAAGAGAAAAACACTGGTTATAAAATGACACTCTCTTTGGCTAATGACATGTTTTTCTTTTTGATAAATGTGCTATTAATTGATTAGAAACTGAAATTCAGGTGATATATTTGATAGGAACATGGTTCGTTCCTACACAGAAAGTGTGTTTAAATGATAGGGGAAATAATTGAAGAAGCAAAAAGATTTTTCTCTTTTAACTTTGGAAGTAGAAGCTATAGATTTATTTACTATCATATTTCCTTTGAAGTAGAGGGGTCATTTTTATCTAAAGCAGCATTTACCTTAAGTCAGTATTGTCACTGTAGTGCAATTAAGCATGCATGTGCATCAAGAGAAATGCACTGTTCAAACAATGGCAAATATTTGTTAGAGTTACTGGACAGTTGCATTGTCGTCCCATCCTTTTCGCTTTCTGCTCATGCGTGATCTTATTGGACTGACAATAATGGATTCATGCAAGTATTCCTTAAGTATTCGAATTATCATTCCGAAAATATTTTGGATTTCAATTTAGTTTTATTCCACATTGCTTTTGCTTTTTTCCCAACTTTTTTGAAAATCAAAATTGCCCTGACATTTTCTTTTTTCCTCGATTTTGCACAAAAGTCAAGTACCGAACTCTTATTTCGGCTTGACAAAAATTATAATTTGTATTAGACTGATTAATTTTTAAATAATTAAAATTATAAATAATTTTTGAACAATATCTCCGAAGTGGACATTTCTATTCTTCAAAATATATTTGTATTAAATTTGGTAGCTTTTCGTCAAATCATCGGTCTTAAGGGTACGAACACAAATAGACACAATTATATTACACTTTCATCTTTATTATTATTAAGTATTGAAATTCAAATTTTCAGTCATGTATACTTTTTAATTACTGATTCATTTATTAAGGATTCATTTAAAATTATAAACAGAAGTAATTGAAATGTTTTACTTAGCAAATATATAAAGCAATTAGTAAACATGTGACATATCAGACTATGGTACTTTTCAAATTCGAATTTTAAAAATAGTTATCATCTTAAGATTTATTTTTATATTTTTATGATCATTTCTCTACCAACTTTAATCATTGCATGGAAATTATAGAATTTTATGTTCCTTTATTACACTATTCTTTTGAGATATACAATAATAATAAAAAAAAATAGAAGGCCAAATTATTATTTTTAAAGTTATTATTTAAAAATACTTTTTATTAAAAAAGCATAAATTTACATTACTTTTTATTTCAATGCACAGGGTATTAATAACACTAAAAATCAAACTTTTTTGGTCATTATTCATAAGAATGGGTTATGAATACTCATAAATTAATTACATTTCTAATTTGCTTAGAGTTTCATATCAAAGAATTACATCGGATTCAGACCAGAATTACTGCTTAGACAATTAAATATATTACGGACAAAATGGTAAACATGTTTTTTCTGAACCCGAAGAAAAAAAATTATTAACTTTTCTTTGCAGTCCCTTTCAACTAATTCCTCAATGGAGACTTGAACACCAAGAATTATGTAAGGAGTCATATATATCAAATCCACTTTACTCAACTTGTTCTTCAACGACTAATGTTACTAACTATGCAAACAATAAGCATCTATCCTGCCAGTGATATCTAACCGTAACTCTGTGTGTCTGATCGTCTGGTTCTAACTAATATAGTTCTTAAAGTGCATTTTCATCTAAGCATCTATCCTGCCAGTGATATCTAACCGTAAGTCTGTGTGTCTGATCGTCTGGTTCTAACTAATATAGTTCTTAAAGTGCATTTTCATCTAAGCATCTATCCTGCCAGTGATATCTAACCGTAACTCTGTGTGTCTGATCGTCTGGTTCTAATTAATATAGTTCTTAAAGTACATTTCCCCGGAATTTTTAAACATATTTCGTGAAAATTTTTCTTCCCTATTGATCAAATTTTTGTTTGTGAGTATACGTCGAAAAGTTATAAAAAATGTTGTGTTAGATGAAATCAAAACAAGTCATTCCGAAATTAAAATGCCAATCGCAGGCACTTTATTATTTTGCTGATTAGAAATGAACTTTGATACACAGGATATAGATGCTCTAATTTTTGTGTCATCCACAGGCTGGTATAAATTCTAGATCATTCAGCCATTAGAATTATCACCCAAAAAATTATTCCGCTTATGTAATTATCTTATCTAATTATCCCATTTATAGTATTACCTTCGGGAAACCATGTATCATCACTCCTTGTGTGCACTGTAGTTTTACAGCTAAGGTTGGGAGGTTAGGAAATGGTTAAGATATTACTTTAAAGGTGAAGATAGCTTTTTAAGATATTAATCTCCCTACAAGTGTGTATCACACCATGTGTGCAATTTACAGTAAATGGCAGGAGGTACAGAAAGGTAAGATATTACTTAATAAATGAAGATAGCTGTTAAGAAAAATGGGACAAGCTTAAAGAACAGGTAACCCCCAAAATTATCAAAAGACTTAGAGTACCAAACGGAACACTTTTCTATTTCGTTGTCACAATATCTGTTTAAATAGAATATTTTCCTTATTTAGATCCATCCGTAATCTGAATATTAACTTATGAAACTTCCGATGAACTCTGTAGAAAACTTCCTTATGTGGTTTAAACCTGTCTAAAGTCAACTACATGCGGTTACATTCGAAGCAGAATGTTTGGAATCTATGGAAAGATGTGTTCTCACTTGTGAAGAGGGTCGGTGGCAGAGAGAGAAGGATTCTGCCCAGTACGGTGGAGGTGTCATTCTTCCTATTCTTGCAACAGCAGAGCACGCACACCATCAGAAGGGTCATGAACATGAAACAGACGCACAACAACGAGATCCTACAGAAAAAACAAACATACAATGAATGTCAAAGCAATTAATTCATCTATTTCGTCGAATTCTATTCATCTATTCGAATAGAAACTATTTGATATTTTTCTTTACTCCCAGTTTTTATTTTACAGTAGCCGCCTTTGGCGACCAACTGATACACTGGCATTATTGGTTGTGTTTACGTTCAATTTAATCTCTTATGCTACCACACTTTTACTATTATAACTGTTTTTGGGTGCCCCGTGTTTCATTATACGAGTCTGAACGATCTTAAGAGACTATACGATTATAAAAGGATATTCTGAACTGTTAAAAATATAACTATTTCTGAGCTCTACCAAAATTTCATTAATCATCTTTACACTTTTATGGTTAAAAACATAACATAACGCCATCCTGTGCGCCGGTGCCTATAACACTGTTCTCTAAGCAGTTGGATGAGCACAAGATGGAAGGAAGAAAAAAAAAGGGGGGGGGAGGGAAGAAGAAGAAAATAAATAAAAGAAAATATAGAATAATAATTGTCCATCTGGCTCCTATGTTTTGATTTCCTTCTTGAAAACTGCACTTTTGAATGAATAATTTAATTGATTTTGACAAGTCTCAGTTACTGTGTAGTCTTGAAGAGGTCTTGGTATTTATGAATAGGATTTACTATGGAGTGGATGGATCTTGCCGCGTGAAAGGGTATTTGATGTAACTCTCCTGTGCCATTTTTCCTCGGGACTTGTTCCTGGCTTTTTCATGTGCCGTAAAAGAGTCAGTAAGCACTCGGTGGCATAGTGAATTGGGGATCCTATCTCCCCACTGCTACAGCAAGGAGAGTTGGCCATATGGAATCTGTGTAGGTATGTCGGGAATGGGCCGTCTCTAGTTTAGAAAAGGACATCCGCTCTGCTCCAGTTGGCCGCGTAGAGAGAAACTTTCGGTATTATGTTGACTGTGGACCGGCCTGTTTCGCCTTCTTCCCATTCCTTTTGCCATCTTGTCATCATCTCGGCTTGGAGGATGTTCTTCAAAGGACATCTTGGAAACTTCATTACATTCCTATCTTGATTAGCACTTGCTGCTGTTTTGGCTAGTTTGTCTGCTGCTTCATTCCCGTCATAGCTGTAACATTCCCCGTTTCCCAGTACTGATAAGACATTTACAGCCAGCTGTGTCGTCGCTGTTAAGTACTTAACTTCTCGAGATAGTCAGATGGTGGATCTTTTCACCTGGGTGGTCTCGCATTTGTTCATTAGCTACTACAGTGAAAGACCATATGTGGAATTCCTTGTCCAAGAGGTATTGATAGTACCTTCAAAGATAAAGGGGTGTCCAAACATCTGGATGCTGGATGTTTCTCTTTGTAAAAGGACCTTCCCACAATCCACTGGCGTCGCTGAGAGAAAGCATATTGCTGAACCCTGATTGGCCGAAAGAGAGCTCAAATGACCAATGTAAATTAAGAGGCAGAGATTGTCGCCGAAATAAAGTGCGGAGCTTCTTCTTCTTCTTCTTCTTTTTTTTTTTTTTTTGGAGGAGAGAAGAAACGAATTGCAGGAGACTGTTGGACTACACCTACGATTTCGGAGTCCGAGAACCAACTGAATTTTTCAAGAAAGCCTTCGACTTTGACTGTTGTATCTCCTACTACAGGTGTAAATAACTATTTATTTAACCAAGATTAGAACAAGTTGTTCTTTTGTATATATAGAGCTGTAAAATAAAGAATTGTCTGGAAATTCTGCTTCGTTATTTGATCAGTCTTGATCAAGACATTACATAGCCTACATGTGCCTTGATCCAAGAGATTTTAATGCAAGGATTTACAAGAAGAGAGAATGTATCTCTTGCTGATTGGCTATTGGATTTTGGAGAACTTGAAGCTTGTATACTTGCTTTATTGTCGACATAAATAGTGATTGGATCTGATGAAGGGAGAGAGGTAATCGTTTAGAACAGAAAATTTATTATCATTCACATTAAAACAAGTAAATAAATCTTAGCATAATTATGTATGAAAATGTTTCAAAATTATCTTACGAAGCAACTATTATGGCTTTTTGGTATTCAAAAATAATAATAAGATTACAAGACAAAAGTAGCCACAATTCTTCAAGGTCCTAAAGACTGAAGGCTCTAGAAACCAAGGAATTAGATTCTCTAAACGCATTGATCTCAATATTTTCCCATTGTTCTATACTTTTATAGTGTTATAATGGGTATATCTTGAAAGATGATATGCCGTTTGATAGAAAAACAATGTCTTATTCTACCAAAAACGCGAAATACAAGGAGCAAAAACATAGCAAAAATATGTTCTCATAGAACAACATTTATAGAACTTTACAATTCAAGCAAGTAGTAAAATTAATAATTCAAAATAATATCAGCGTTCAGAGTGCATAGCTAAAGAGGTCATTCCACTGTCAATACTCCACATTTAGGATTCATTTTGCTCGTAGGATCGCCAACGTTTATATAGTCTCCTAACAGGGCATCGAATTTTCTGTAAGACTGTTCGGATCTCGGATCTTAATAGAGATATCGCCCAAACTCACCAAGGTCTGGGTCATTGATCTGACGTACATTAAAAATATCTTCTTTAATATTAGACTAACTATGCTGGGAAACAATATAACAGATTTATAAAATATGGTGTTCCTTAAAGTTGTTGTTAAATATATTTCTTACATATTACCTGTCGATGGACACTATTCTTAAAACTGTTATTACTTCAGTGGTTTTGGATGAGCTGTAAGGGAAGCAAAAACATGATGCAAATTCATCTGCAGTATTTACAATAATGCCAATTTAAAAAACATGATCTCCAAAGACGAAGTTTGTTGTCTCCAACATGCACCTGGTTTCTGATGGTTATTTTGCAATTAAAGGAAACTCATTTGGCTGCTATTATATTACGGGGAAATCAATGGGAATGGTTTCAATGAAGCTTTTTGGCATAAAATCTAAAGAATACATTTGCGTATTATTAACGAATGTCATTGGCAATCAATAGTACGAAAGAGCCGATAAGCGTACGATGTTTGACGTTCGCTGGAATATGGTTAATACACAACTACCAGAACACCAAATATTATTTTGAGAGATTTTTTTCCTGACATAAAACCAAAATTTGACCCATAACTGGAATTGTTTTTGCTTATAGCCCTTATCAAATAAGTTAGCCATTTTAAGCCGAGTTTTAGCGTCTCTTGTTTCAGTGGCGCCATCTAGGGCCAAGAGTACGTCTTAGCTACATGTACATCAAACCCCTTTTCTTGGGGCGGACTTCATTCATGCATTTCATTCACTCATCCACAGATCGCAATTTAGACATGAAACAGAGAACGATCTCCTCTGATTCAGTTTCCCCAGTGGTATTGTCTCGATTTGGATGACTTTGTGGCTATGATAGACTTATACGTGCACCAGCCATCATTTACAAGAAAGGCCTCCGACTGGCGGGACTGGATCTCACAACCCAACGGATGAGAATCCAATGCCATACTATCCCGACCCCGTCAGAGTTGTAATTCGCAAAATCATATATCAACTTTCAGTTATTTAAATTGTTGCATTTTTGAGTTATCGAGTTACAAATCATGAGAACATAAACGGTCATCCTCTTGACGGATTTGGTTCCAAATTTGACAGATATCTATCTACTCTTTAGGTAATAAATCTGGGTACCAAATATTATCTGTCTAGCTCTCTTCGGTTACTAGTTATCGTGGTAGGACAGCCAGAAAAATAGCTTTCCACTGAGTGGATTTTCTTTAAAATCTAACAGAAATGTACGAGATCGGAGTAGAACCAAATTTCATTTGTCTAGCTCAAAGCATTTTTCAGGCAGACAGACATAATACCAAAAAAACGTTGGAGTCAAGGAAGTCTGACACATGAAGATGACGTCAGCATTTCGAGTTCCAATTTTTTGATGACTGCAATACTTTCTTTTAATATGCTTCATTCAACAGAAAGTGAAAACGGATTTTCAACCAGAATCGCACATCAGACATTTTATTAATTTCGACTAGTATTCTATACTTATATAAAGCTCAATGTGTGTGCGTGTGTACGCGTGCGTGTGTGTGTCTGTGTGTGTTGGCGCTCTACAGGGCAAATCGTTCGATCTACAGCTACCAAATTTGGCATATGCATACCTTGGAGGTCGGGAATGTGCCTCTGGGGTCCCTTTTTTTAATTTTTAATTAGAATTTCAATTATTAATTAAAAACTGACTTTCCCAACAAAAAAATCTTTTCATTTCCCCACCGCCAAATGAGTAAGGCTTCAGTTTTTTTCCCACGCTAAAGAGGATAGGCTTAAGAAATTTTCGGCAGATTATTTCAAAGGATTCTGTTTACTTTCTTAATGTTTGATGCATTTAAAATTAAACATTATTAATGAATCGATCTTTCAGATTCATTCTGAAGTACTTTTGAATTAAAATAAAACAGAATAAAGGAAATTAAAAATTTCTAATTTGCATAGCGTTATCCCAACTGGAGTAGAAAATTCACGCTTTTGCGTTACCATAATTGGCGTTGAAAATTCAAGTATGCGCATTGTATTCTGATTTTTGACAACTATTTTCAACGGATAATAGTTGGTTTTGAAGGTTTAATTTGTTTTCGACAGATTATTTCAAATGATTCTGTTTATTTTTTTTAGTGTTTGATGCATTTAAAACTAAATATTGTTAATTAATCGATCTGCTCATGATGAATCTGAGAAAATTTTGTTGACACATTCTTGAGATATTACATAAATTAAGAAAAATATTCTTTACTGCCCATAAGGATTAAATACTGAGCGATTCTGTTTTCAGTACTCATATTTAAAAAAAAATGCTTCGTTTCAGTAAAAAAAAATTATTATATTTATCGCAGTTTAATCATTTCCACTTTAATTTAAAGCATAAATTCTACGGGAGCTAAAAGAAAATTAGAGAGATACATATTACGTTATGGCTGAAGGCCTTTATAATATTGTGAGTAATTATATATGACTATTAAAATTTAAAATTTGAAGTTTTAAAATATTTTAATGAAGAAGCTATTAAAATGGGAGTTCCGTAAAATATTTAACTATTAAAATTCTAACGTGCATTAAGATTGGCGAACCGGCTGGTGGCCAAAGGCGTCTAGTATTTAATAAATAAAATTTTCAAAATTGCACAATATTTTTTTCCAAACGTATGTTTTCAGATTCCAAAAGAATTTGTTAAGAAAATAGTTAAAACTAACATTAGATTTTTTTCAGGCAATATTTTTGTTAGAAAATGAAAGTTTTTAATTTTTTAGGAAAAAAATTCTCTTTGAATGTGTAATCAATCAGACTTATAGATATGAAGTAATATTATTACTCTTGCCCATCACTTTAAAGGAAATGTTTACCAAGAAAATCTTTATATAACGTAAAAAAAAAAAAAAAATTAAAGCATTTCACATAAAAGTCAGATCAAAATATAAAAGGAATATAAAAATTTGTGATACTATTTCAAAAAATTAACAATAAACTAGAGTCTACAAATTGAAAGGCTTCAGAAAGAATCGTATGATAATGAATTAATGTCTCCTCTCTGAATATGCGTATCTAGGCAAAATCATAATTTTTTGATATGTCCATAAAAAGTGTTTTGAGGACATATGTCAAATTAATTCTTAGACAAGAATTTTTATGCACCCTAATTTGTTTTACTCCAAGGATATACGAAGAAGTTATTGCCTCTTTTATCAAGCCGAAAAAAGTTGAAAGCATTTTATTATCCACTCACATAATAATAAAAGCTTTTAATAATGATGATGAAACTATTTTGATAAGAATTGCTCATTAGATTGCATCAAACGATTCTACTCATGGCGATGCTTGAAGACTTCATTATTATCAAGCAATCACAAGAGCATACTAAAGATTTTAAACACTAATTAAATATATTTATTTGAGCTAAAGTTTCATCATTTACTTTCTTTTTATCAAAAAAAAAAATGTTTTAATATTACCTTCACCTATATCTCATCTTTGACCTTGAAACGTATAGAAAAGACACTTTTCTATAAGGCACAACTTCCTACGATCTAGTCATGACACCTGTTCTAAAATTAAACGCCTGGTTAAAAATAGCATTTAGAATGTTTAGCATATATTAATATTCAAAGTGGAAATCTATTTTTATCACATTCTTGATTTGTATCTGAACTTTTAGCCTTCGGCTGCATACATTGCATAATTAAAGGACTTTCGGGTCTAATAATAGAATTTACGTTGTTCAGACGATTTTAAAATTATAATAAATAAAAGCTCTTTGGTGGAATGCTTTTATAATATTATTCATTACGATAGGCGAGAAAAAATTGAAATTTGCTACTCGTTTATGAAATTTACCAAATGTGTAAGAATTGAAAAAAAAAAAAAAGAATACAATTGTGAAATTCTGAAAAAATTTCAAGCGCTTAGATTTCTGAAGATTTACAATGAGATGGCGATTAAAAGGAACACGATCATGAAATTCTGAAAAAAATTTCAAGAATTAAAATTTCTCAAGATTTACTATAAAATGGCGATTAAAAGGAACACGATCTTGAAATTCTGAAAAAAAGTCCAAGAACTAAAATTTCACAAGATTTACAATAAAATGACGATTAAAAGGAATAGGATTATGAAGTTTTGAAATAAAATTTCTGAAGATTTACAATTTAGATGGCGATTAAAAGGAACACGGTCTTGAAATTCTGAAAAAAAATCCAAGAACTAAAAGTTCTGAAAATTTACAATAAAATGACGATTAAAAGGAATACAATTGTGAAATTCTGAAAAAAATTTCAAGAACTAAAATTTCTGAAGATTTACAATAAAATGACGATTAAAAGGAACACGATCTTGAAATTCTGAAAAAAAGTTCAAGAACTAAAATTTCTGAAGATTTACAATAAAATGGCGATTAAAAGGAACACGAACTTGAAATTCTGAGAAAAAGTCCAAGAACTAAAATTTCTCAAGATTTACAATAAAATGACGATTAAAAGGAATACGATTGTGAAATTTTGAAAAAAATTCCATGAACTAAAATTTTTGAAGATTTGCAATAACATGGCGATTAGAAGAAACGCGATCGTAACATTCTGAAAGAAATTTTGACCACTTAAATTTCTGAAGATTTACAATAAAATGGCGATTAAAAAGAATACGATCTTGAAAGTTTGAAAAAAAGTTCAAGAACTAAAATTTCTGAAGATTTACAATAAAATGACGATTAAAAGGAATACAATTGTGAAATTCTGAAAAAAAGTTCAAGAACTAAAATTTCTGAAGATTTACAATAAAATGGCGATTAAAAGGAACACGAACTTGAAATTCTGAGAAAAAGTCCAAGAACTAAAATTTCTCAAGATTTACAATAAAATGACGATTAAAAGGAATACGATTGTGAAATTTTGAAAAAAATTCCATGAACTAAAATTTTTGAAGATTTGCAATAACATGGCGATTAAAAGAAACGCGATCGTAACATTCTGAAAGAAATTTTGACCACTTAAATTTCTGAAGATTTACAATAAAATGGCGATTAAAAAGAATACGATCTTGAAAGTTTGAAAAAAAGTTCAAGAACTAAAATTTCTGAAGATTTACAATAAAATGACGATTAAAAGGAATAAGATTATGAAGTTTTGAAAAATATTTCAAGAACTAAAATTTCTGAAGATTCACAATAAAATGGCGATTAAAAGGAACACGATCTTGAAATTCTGAAAAAAAGTTCAAGAATTAAAATTTCTCAAGATTTACAATAACATGACGATTGAAAGAAACACGATCGTGAAATTCTGAAATAATTTTCAAGCACTTAAATTTTTGAAGATTTATAATAAAATGGCGGCGAATGTGAAGTTCTAATAAGATATCTAATGTAGAGATAGAAATGAATCGAATGCAGTCTGACCTTAATTGTTCGTATTTATTTCGATATAAGAATATTGCTTATAAGGGGAACTTGAAACAATTGGAATTAAGGGTTTTTCTGCCAACTTCTTCTATTAGCACAGAAGTATACTCTTTAACCATCTAAATTTGAATTTTGTAGTTTAGTCATATTAGCGTCTTGATTAAAGACAGCATAAGGAACACATATTTTGGGACGAACTTCTTAATTTCGAACTCAAGCTGATGATGAGGACGACATTAGTTCCACCTTCTTCGATGCATCAACAAAATTTTGATTTAGTTTCTTTTCTCTCGTATAGTAGAAATATTGTATTCATAATAAAAAAATCAGCTCTGGAATTGACGAATTTCTATATTTTAAACCTCGCTAAGTAAAAAAACCAGGGGAAGTGATCACCCAAAAGTTTGGCGTAGAATAGTTACAAAATAATTTTCGGGCTTGAAATGAGCATTTTTTACTGAATCTGTCAAGTGATTTTTTGGCAATTCATCTCTGACATGTGTTATTAGCATCCAAAAATCAAATTTATGTTTCAGACACGTTTTTCTCAGCCGATTGAAACAATAATTTTGACACAAAACTGCACTTGGAGTCACAAAATCACATACTAAATTTGATTTAGGTGAATCAGTGCGTTTTTGAATGATCGCGTTTATATGTTTCAGAAAGTACAGACCGACAGATGGTCAACCCCTCATTGGATTTAGGTCGAAATTTGTCATGTGTCTGCACAATCGATGTAAAATATATGTACAGAATCTTATCTATCTAGCTCTCTTCGTTTTGTAATTATCGCGCTAGCTTATATTCGAAAAGCCTGACAGTTAGACTTTCTCAGGGCAGATTTTACAGAAAATGTGATAAAAATCTCCAAATTTGGTGTAAAGACCGTATACCAAATTTCATCCCTCTAGCTCAAAGCGTTTTTGAGTTACCTTTGCCACAAAAAGGCGGACATTTTCCAAAATTTCGTTTTTCGAACTCAGGGAGATCTAAGACGTGGAGATCCAAAATCTCGAGTTCCAATTCTTTGACGATTATAATACTTTCTCTGTACTACGTGAACGAGAAAGTAAAAATAGTATCGTATTTATTTTTAATCATAATAATTTAAGAAAATAATAAATGGGCTGGACGTATGTAATTTGGTATGTTGTCTTGCAACTATAACTGTAGGTTTCTGTTATATTTTGGACGCAATCTTTTTACATTAAGTTCTTCTGTTTGTACCCTTTCATCTACATACAAAGTGGAACAGATTGCTAAAAAAGCAAATAGCCCGTTTTAATTCTTACTATGATATATATATATATATATATATATATATATATATAAAACTCAATCGTCTAGATTTAAAAATTTTGGAGTGAATGTGCGATGAAAAATGTATATCTGTAAAGAATTTTCAGTTAAGACTTAGTTAGCCGAAAGGCATAAGCCCAAATGTATAAATGGTTTTTCTACTATGCAAAGAAGCATAAAACTCGCCTAATTATGTTAGTTTAAGTTACAAATCCATTTGACGAATTCCTTTTTTTTTTAAATTTCGCACAAATCTAACATAATATTATGTGCTCTGTTCATTTTCCTTAATGGCATTTTGTATTACAGGATGTGAAAGCCAATGGTCAGAAATCAAACACGTGCCGAATGGACGCATTGGCCATGTGCTGTTGCTGTTTCTGATCCCAGTTGGTATAAGCGAAAAAGAACCACAGAGCTTACATTGATAGTTACTATTGCAGAATTTTCTTATGTGATTCTGAAAACATATAAAGCATTTTCCCTTAGCCATTAACGATTTTTTCTTTTCATTAATATTAACTGAGCAATCATCACTCATGTGTTTTTCAGTGCAAAAGCTCCATAAAACTCCAACAACAATAACGGGTCGCTTAAAATCTCAAAAATAGTAAAATTTAGACATTTAAAAATATGATTGGGGGAGGCTTGATCTGTCTTGCACCAAGGACATTCATCAAAGATATCTTGCAGCAAAGATTCTGAAATTCAGCAAAGATTGTCTGGATATCTCTAGAAAATAGCAAACGGCTCTCTCGTTTTTTGAGTGGACACACCAAATCCCTCACCTTCCAACACGGATGGAGAATCTTTGCTAAATGTTCTTGCTGCAAGGCAGATCAAGCCTCCCCCGGTCATATTCTTAAATGTCTAAATTTTACTATTTTTGAGATTTTAAGGGATCCGCTATTCTTTTCTGACTTTTTAGAGGATATACCACCTGGGATCAGAAACAACAACAGCCCATGCCCATTCCGTCAATTCGACACGTGAATGATTTCTGACCATTAGCTTTCACATCCTGTAATACAAAATGCCATTAAGAAAAATGAACAGAACTCACAATTATGTTAAATTTGTATGAAATTCAAAAGAATCTCATTTTAATTGATTTCATAATTTTCATTATTTCTGGAAATAATGTCAAACACTGTCATCTAAAGAAAACAACTTTTATCTAGTTATGTATACTTTATACATAAATTAAACTTCTTACATAATTTTTATTAATTTCACATTACTAATTTTTAAATTACGTAAATAGTCTATCTATTTGATTGTTGCACTTCTTTATCGCATCTTTACCGCTGTATTTTTACTTTCTGACCTGCCGTCGGCCTGGCATAGAGGTAGTGCGTCTTTTTCGTGATCAGGGGGAAGATGCACTACCAATCCCGAACTCGAGTCCCGGTTCGGGCATGGTTGTTCTTCTTCTGTGAGGTATGTGAATGCTCCCCCTCCCTATAAAAAGGGGTTGTGCAAGCGAATGTGATGCATGAAGTAGCTGAGTCGTACTCTTGGCCCTAACTGGCACTACTGAAAAAAACAAGAGACGCTCACTCGGCTTAAATCGCTGACAGATAACGGTCAGTGGTCTTATAAACTGCCATAAATCACAGCACAGCACACACGTTCTGATTGTTGTACTTTCTTCCCTTGTTCTTTTTCTTTTGTATGAAATATACAAAGAGAATGCATTGTAATCATCAAAAGATTCAACCTTCATATTTTCATAAATCTCTTTTATGAAATAATGTGTGTCTGTGTGCCAGTTTGTGAACACGCAAAGTCAAAAATAAATTAATCAAGACCGGTGGAATTTGATTTAAAGATGTACATTAAAATTGTACATTTCTATTAAAATACATGTACGAAATCCATTTGAAGAGAACGTTTGCCTGTCTATCCTAATGCAAAGATCTATACGTTTGAAATTTGGTTTATAGATAGATCATCAGAATTGAAGATATGTATCAAATTTTGGATTTTGGTTGGGGATCATTTGTTGGTTGGTTTATATATTCGCGCACATGTAAATTCAATAAGACAAAATCGCAAAGAGCTATATGGATGAACTTTTGTATGTGATCTTGCGATCGAATTTATATATCCTTGTCAAATTTCAGATTTAATATGGGAAGAAGAAAGAATCTGAAATTAATACTCAATTTTATCCATTTTTGTTTAAGGAAGCGCAAAACACCTGTCACAATGTCACTATATGCGGATGTTGAGAGAGAGGAAACAGTCATGCCTCTGGATTGCTTTGAACTTCGAGGGTTTGCTGCCTTCCTTCCTATCTCTCATGGCACATGAGAAAGCCAGAAACAAGTCTTGAGGAAGAATGGTACAGGAGAGTTGCATCGAATACCCTTTCACACGGCAAGATCCATTCCATAATAAATCATATTCATAAATACCACGACCTCTTCAAGACTACACAGTAGCTGAGACCAAAATGTCACTTGTCCAAATTAGAAATTATTCATTCGAGAAGTGCTCAAAAGTGCAGTTCTCATGAAGGAAATCAAAACACAGGACCCAGACGGACGTTATAGATTTATGTCTCTACAATGTTTGTTTATATGCTTATACATGTCATACAGATGTACACATAGTAATTTATAAATTTTTTCCTCTTCAGTTAGTAATCTCATTTTCCTGTAAGTTCAAACCATAGTCACCATTTGTTTTAGGTATTCTTGTCTCCACCATTTAGTTATTACTTCACCAAAAATTTAATACAGTCGTGTAGGATTTGAGACCGATGGGATTCTCTCTGGAGATCCCTGGATGGTTTGTCGTCTCTATCTTTCTTTTAACATTTTTTTTTCTTTCTTTTTTTTTCTTCTTTCCACCTTGTTGTCATCCAACTGGTTAGATAACTTAGTGTTATAGGCACCGGGGGCACAGGTTGGCGTTATATTATGTCTTCCTTATGCCCAATTATATGCTCAGGAGATACAGAAAAAGGATAGAAGAGAGAAAGTAGAATATCTAAATATAGATTATCTATATATCCAATCAGGCGTATAGGAGGGTGGAGTTGTTCTCTGGTTAAAATTTATTTTAATTATAGCCTAATATTTGCATGGAATGACTTGGCAAGTATCAAAATCAATAAATAAAAGCTATAATTAGCTATCGGGTGTGGTTTCCACGAAACTTTTCAGCATACTCTCCAGTAAATGTCTTATATTTTTTCTTCCGCATAAATTGGGTACCACGAATACCTTACATGGAACTGATGAACGGTAACTGTTAAATATACATCTTTGGCATGAAGCAAGAATTTTTATTAAATCTATCATGAAAAAATGAACTTAGGATGTCTTTTTTCTCCGGCCGATTGGCATCAAGACAGAGTATTTAATTTAAGTGATTTAAGTCTCTGAGCTTATGAGTTTGCTAAGTATTTATATTTGAGATCTTAAATCTGTGCGCCAAATTTTATTTGCCTATCTTAAAATTATAACTGAAATTTCAAAAAAAAAAAAAAAAAAAAAAAAAATCTGTGATCTTCCAAAATATCTTTATAACAAATTTCACAGCTTTAGCTTAAATAGTTTGACCTGTTGAGTGCTAACATTAATATAAAAGGCTCAACAACATTGTTAAGATATCAACACGATATCGGACGGTATTCAGAAGGTTGACAGCATTGTGGAGATATCGCACAGTATCTTGTGCTAATAAGGCAAACACACACACACACGCATGCACGCACTTTATTATATATATATATATATATATATATATATATATATATATATATACACCAGCCGCCTTTGGCGATCAGCCGGTTCGCCAATCTT
Source organism: Argiope bruennichi (assembly GCF_947563725.1). Classification (NCBI taxonomy): domain Eukaryota; kingdom Metazoa; phylum Arthropoda; class Arachnida; order Araneae; family Araneidae; genus Argiope; species Argiope bruennichi. The sequence goes on along the minus strand of NC_079160.1, from coordinate 100,885,148 downwards.
AATGTTAGTTAAAACTTTAATAATTAAATATTTTATGCAATTCCTACTTTAATAGCTTCTTCATCAAAATATTTTAAAACTTCAAATTTTGATAGTCATATAATTTATTCATAATATTATAAACGCCTTCAGTCATAACGTAATATGTATCTCTCTCATTTTCTGTTAGCTCCCGTAGAATTTATACTTTAAATTAAAGTGGAAAGGATGAATCTGCAATTAATAAAATAATATTTTTTACTGAAACAAAGTATTTTTTAATAATATGATTACTGATAATAGAGTCACTGAGCGTTTAAACTTTATGGGTACTAAAGAATATCTTTCTTAATTTATGTAATATTTCAAGAATTTGTCAACAAAATTTTCTGAGATTCATCATGACCAGATCAATTCATTAACAATGTTTAATTTTAAATGCATCAAACATTAAGAAAAAACAGAATCGTTTAAAATAATCAGCCGAAAAATCTTAAGCCTAGCGTGTTGGGGGAAAAAAATGAACCCTTACTCATTTGGAGGTGGGGAAAATGAAAAGATTTTTTGGCGGGAAAGTTAGTTTTTAATTAATAATTAAAATTCTAACTAAAAATTCAAATTTTTTTTTGAATTTTTAGTTAGAATTAGGTACTTAGGTACTTCCGCCACAGCGCGCTGTGGCGGAAGTACCTAAGAAAAAGCGCGAAACAAATGATTACTAGTCTTATATAACATATTATTTCCTGCCACGTGCCAATGGAATACATGTATTGACCTTAGACAAGGGAAACGGAAGTATTACTTTCATTTAATACGTAGTACTGATTTAAACCGAAAGTGGAATATATTTTACTATGGGCTAAATTGAGAGTTTAAAATATCATTACACACGCACACACGCTCATTTATTATATTTAGAGCTGTATTATTCTTCAAACCTGTTAAATATTAAACAATATCTTTTACGCCATTTTTAATCTAAAATTGTTCTTGTCTTTTCTATTTTTAGAATTTCTGGATAACTCAGATTTTTATCTTAGTCTTGTCAGCTTCGAATAAGTTAAGCTCTAGTTCACGCACACACACAAAAACTCACCTTAGAAGGCATAATACTTACCAAAAATACCAAGCTGTAAAAAGATAAGCCAGTTCACAGGATCTGGGAGTACACGGTTTCCTATCCAAGTCAAAGTCATCTGCAAAGAAAAATGATGTGGAAGAAACGATGACAATGAACTATCCATAGATTTACCATTACATTTCTAATTGCAGTTCTACTATTTTAAATATACAATGAGTATTAATGTAATTGTAAGAATACAAATCTGCTGTTTTTAGCTCATTTCCTATGGTAAATTATAACTACCACTCTGCCATTATTATTTGATTAAAGCACTTTATAAACGGAATGAAGAAATAAAATCGATTTCGTGACATTTCATAATGAAGGAAAAAGTCAGAATATGGATTTATCAACCGTTTTTGTTTACTACCGGAAGAATGAAAGTTCTCTGTCTCTAACGTGCAATTACTTCTTAAATGTCCTCAGAAAGAGGGGACTCGTTGAAAAATTGCGACAGGTGATGAAAAGTTAATGGAAATGTATTTGAAATCTTAGAAATTGGTTTCACTTGCGTGTCTTGAGGTTCTGTTGATTTAGAACATCCATAGCGATATTGATTATAAATACAATGCGAAATCAATATTGCCCCAATAAACGCCCCCGCCATAGCAAAGACAGCAATCATTTCATCAAAGAACAATGATAAGATGCTGAAGTGAGAATTTCAATAATCGATTGCCTCGTTATTAATAATGTCTTCTCCATCGATAGTAGAGATACAACCGAACTATCGAGGATCAACCCATCTTCTTTTGTATATCTTTTTTCCAACTGCTTTTATAATAAATATACCATTATTTACCTGACATAAAATCATGCCGAACTTCCAATGTGAACAAAATATGCAAATATATTGATCTTTATTGTACTATTTTCTGTGATGATACCTCTTTTATAGGCATATGCTTTACTTTAATAACAAGCATCCCTTTATTTATCTGACAAGTAAATATGCAGTACTTTTGCTGTAAAAGGGGTATACAAGTACATCGAACTTTGTGTTACTTTTTCTAGCATTAACTTACTATTTTTAAAATTTTTTCTCAACTTTTGTAATAAACAACTTTTATACAAAAATGCCAGACTTCTAATATGTAAAAGATGAGTATAGTAATTATACTTTTTCTTGCATCAACTTACTGGTTTTAAATTTTTTTTCTCAACTTTTGTAATAAACAACTTTTATACAAAAATGCCAGACTTCCAATATGTAAAAGATGAGTATAGTAATTATACTTTTTCTTGCATCAACATACTGCTTTTAACATTTTTTTCTCAACTTTTGTAATAAATAACTTTTATACAAAAATGCCAGACTTTTAATATGTAAAAGATGAGTATAGTAATTATACTTTTTCTTGCATCAACTTACTGCTTTTAACATTTTTTCTCAACTTTTGTAATAAACATCTTTTATACAAAAATGCCAGACTTCTAATATGTAAAAGATGAATATAATAATTATACTTTTATTTACTTGACATAAAATCATGCCGAATTTCCAATGCAAAAAAAATATGCAAATATATTGATCTTTAGGGGTTTTTTCTGCGATCAACATACCCCATTTACAGGTATTTACTCTACTTTTATAATAGACACGCCTTTATTTATCTGGCAGGTAGATATGCAGTACATTCACTGTAAAAAAAATATACAAATACATTGAAATTTGTGATACTTTTTCAAGTATTAACATATGGCTTTTACAAATTTTTCCTCTACTTTTCTTTTCTTTTACAGGCATTTATAAACAACTCTTATAATAAGCACAACTTTATTTATCGGGCAGGTAAACGTTTAGTACTTTAGCTGTAAAAGGGATATACAAGTATATTAAAGTTTGTGATACTTTTTCTAGTATCAATTTACTGCTTTTAAAAATTTTCTCAACTTTTGTAATACACAACTTTTATACAAAAATGCCAGACTTCTAATTTGTAAAAGATGAGTATAATAATTATACTTTTATTTACTTGACATAAAATCATGCCGAATTTCCAATGTAAAAAAAATATGCAAATATATTGATTTTTAATGTTTTTTTTTCAGCAATCAACATGCCCCTTTTACAGATACTTACTCTATTTTTATAATAGGCACGCCTTTATTTATCTGACAGGTAAACATTCAGTACTTTCGCTGTAAAAGCCTATTGAGCTTTGTGGTACTTTTTCTAGTATCATTTTACAGCCTTTACAATTTTTTTCTACTTTGTAATAAACACGGTTTTATGTAAAAATTCTAGATTTCCAACTTGTAAATGATCAATTATATCATATATTTGATATTTCCGTTTATATAAGAATAATTTATGACTGATTATTTTATGTTTTTACGGGAGATAAGCTCATATAGAATTTATAACCAAAAGGCACAAACTCCTAATGTTTTTAGTGAAATAATAAGGAATGCCTTATTTATCCTTTCTTATGTTGAAAATAAACGTGCAAAAGAAGATATTTCGTTTTGCAATTCGAGAATGGTTAATAAATTAAGATTAACATTACACGATTTTAAGCAATTTATCTACAAATCATCCCAATGGGAGCATCTCAGGTAAGGGAATGAGAAATTGTCATATAAGGAAGAAGGTTTTCTCAGGTCCCTGTTGGTTATAATAAAGTAGTGGGGATGAAGTCACACTCTATCCATGCCGTGTTGTAATCCCTTCGCTTCTATCACAAGCCATTGTGCGATCACTTCAGTGTCCGATTATGTTGAGCAGTGATCCGATCTTTCTTAACTCCGAACTCTCAGGTATGATGGGAGGGGGAGTGGCTCATTATTTAGTTACAAACAATGCGGTTTCAGGTAAAGTTCTTGTACATTTTTTTGGTATTCACACAAAATTCTCCATTTAAGTGTAATATGGAAATAGGAAAAGTGGGCGTGTAAGCTGTATCATTTTATTCATCCGATCGAGATTTAAAATTGCTAGATATGCCTTTGATGGGTACGTTTATAGCTTTGAAGTATGGGATGAGATGACATTATTTATTGAAAAAAAAACCAATTTTTATTCACTAACTAGTAGTAAAGTTTTGTTTAGTAACGTTTTATTAACGTTCCAGTAGAAAATAATATCAGAGTTATTTTGAGATGGATCTCATAATAACCCTAATTATGATCATTCTCATCATCCGAGAGGTGATGAGGATTGTAACATTCCCCGTTTCCCAGTACCGATAAGACATTTACAGACCGCTGTGTCATCGCTGTTACTTATTAAACTCCTCGAGATAGCCAGATGGTGGATCTTTTCACCTGGGTGGTCTCGCATCTGTTCATTAGCTACTACAATGAAAGACCATATGTGGAATTCCTCGTCCCAGAGGTATTGATAGTACCTTCCAAGAGAAAGTGGTGTCCAAACATCTGGATGCTAGATGTTTCTCTTTGTGAAAGGACCTTCCCACGACCCACTGGCGCCGCTGAGAGAGCATATTGCTGAACCCCGATTGGCCGAAAGAGGGCTCAAATGACCAATGTAAAATAAGAGGCGGAGATTGTCGCCGAAATAAAGTGCGGAGATTTCTTTTTTTTTAAGGGAGAGAAGAAACGAATTGCAGGAGTTACGGTTGGACTACGCCCACGAGTTCGGAGTCTGAGAAACTACCTCTGGAATGGTCGTGTTCACGTGATGGAGAACTGGGTTTTAAGAAAAACCTTCTACTTTGACTGTTGTATCTCCTACTACAGGTGTAAATAACTATTTATTTAACCAGGATTAGAACAAGTTGTTCTTCGTATATATAGGGCTGTAAAATGAAGAATTGTCTGGAAATTCTGCTTCGTTATTTGATCAGTCTTGATCAAGACATTACAGGATGATATCTGGCCTGACACTTCCATTATCAAATTTCGTCATCGTATTAAATGGAGAACGCTGAACATAAGTCAGATTTAACGTATACACTATTGATATTTATATGAATTAAGACTCGATCCTCTGTCTGTAGGTAATTTGGACTATGTTGACTAATAACAATAATTTGATACTACAAACGTATTATTTAACATAGCCATAGTGAAAATTTAAATTACTTGCAATGGAACAAGTAATATAAAAGAAAATTTAATTCAATTCCTAAGTAGGTTAACAAAGAAAAATTTTATTTTAGTTACTTTTTATTAAATAATTATCAAAAAAATTATTAAGTATCAAAAAATAAGTATTGAAAAATTCAGATTAAATTCAAGGCATTATTTAATAGAAACTATCGATTTTTTTTTATTGTAACCATAAAATTTCTAGAACTTCGAAAAGTGCAAAAAAAAAAAAAAAAAAAAAATACTTTGAGAAACTTACAATTTACTTCGAAAAGTACTTTGGGATTATCCCGCCGACATGTCAACACTGGCGAAAATGCACCAATCTTTTGGTGCCATCATAATAAAAACTAATTTGTGGTTATTGGCGCAAAGCTACCTTTTGGCGATAATATCGGGTATGGCGAAAAGGGTCGACGGAATTAATTAAATTTAATTAATGAATTAATATTTGAAAAAAAAACTGTATTAACATCATGTGTCATCCTCTACACGTTTAAAAAAATTTATTTGAACTTGAGTGGATGAATAAAAAGTATTTTATTAACGATTGAAAATTTGAACAAGATATATATAGAGAGAGTGTGAGCTAATAGTAGGAATTGAAAAAGTACTGCATTAAAGACTGTTTAAACAAGCATGCTTACTGTTAAGTTTCAATATAACAAGTGCCTACTTTTATTTGCAATTTCATTGTAAATTTTGGGGCATGTGCCTTTATAAAAGTCTTTACACAAAGTGAAACTCTGTTAACCCACCAGTAACTTATCCTACGAATTTACACTGCATGCAGCACATTTTGTGAGCTAGTATGTTTATTTCTAACTATTACTATTAATTAATTATATCATGCTATATTTGAGACACATATAATGACTTTTCGCTTCGTTAAACCAGCAGGAGTAGCTCCATTGAAATTTTCTCGCATATTATCCTATTAGATCTTATTCCCTTTGCATCACGTAAAGTGGAACTTAGGTAAGGCTGAGACTTTCTTGCGTGGAACAGCAGTCGCGAAATAAAAATCTTTGGCGTGAATCTAGGATTTTTTATTTTATACCGCTTCGAATTTCATAAATTTAAGTCATTTTGTTTATGAGTTATTTCGTTTACTTGCATGCGAAAGTAAAGACCAAGCATCAATTCTTTGACAGATTTGGTTCAAAATTTGACGAGTTTGTTTACATGCCAAACCTATGTACCAAATCTTATCTATCTAGTTCTTTGAGTTTTTGAGTTATCGTGTTCACAGACAGACAAACGGAAAAACTTAATGACAAAAACTGCTTTGTTTCGGACACTGGTATGTCTGAATTTAGTTTAGCTATATTAACGTCTTGTTTTTAATGTAACTAAGGATATTTTGGGTCGGACCTCGTCATTTTGAACCGCGGTCAGAAGACGTGGATGACACCTGAATTGGCACTGATCCTCGGCGGAATCGCGTCTCGAAATTAGAACCCTCCGAGGACTAGACCTTACCACGAGCCCACAGTGTCCTGTGGGAAGTCTGAGACATGGAGATTTTTCGAAGTCGCGAGTTCGTATCGTTTGATGATTGGTAAGCGTTGCATATAAATTGTGATTTTTAAGAAGTCAGCAGTCCGAGAGGTCGTTGGTTGGCTTATTTTAGAGGCGCAAGTGTCAAAAATTGTAATAATGCACAAAGCATATGATTTGAAATGAAACCGTGTGAGCAGTCAGAGGGTAAACATGAATTGATCAGCTTTACACTCTTAAGCTTGAAGCAACAATCATCAAAGGAGTTGTTAGCAGAGCCACTTCATGTAGTTTTATGGACTAATTACTGTTTAAAAGCGTCAGTGGTCCCCCTAAAACTTTCTCACATATTATCTAATAAAAGCGTTACCTCAGAGAATGCCTTTTATGGCATTGGCGGACAGTAGTTACATTTGGCCTGAATATAGCATTTTTACTGAATCTATCGTGCCATCCTTGGCGAGTTATTTGGCGGTTAATTCCAGGTATTCGGTTAATAGTATCCGAAAATCGAATTTGTGCTTTAGACACGTTTTTATCAATCAATTGAAACAATGATTTGACATAGAACTGCACTTGAAGTCAAAAAATCTCATACCAAATTTGATATATTCAAGTCATTGTGTTTTTGTTTGAACGCGTTTACATGTTTCTGAAATTACAGAGAGACAGACAGTCAACGCTTCGCTGATTTTAGCTGAAAGGTGTCCACACTATAGATGTTAAATCTTTGTATAGAAAATTATCAATCTAGCGCTCTTCGTTTTGTAGTTAATTTATTCGAATAGCTGGACAATCGGACCTCCTCTGAATGGATTTTACTGAAAATTGAATAGATCTTTACAAATTTGGTATAAAATCAGTATACAAAATTTCAACCATGTAGCTCAAAGCGTTTTTGAGTTATACAGACAGACAGGCAGACATTTTCTAAAAATGCGTTTTTCGAACATAAGGAGGTCTAAAATGTACAGATTCGTCAAAATCTCGAGAGTCCGAATTCTTTGACGATTATTATATTTTCTCTATACTACGCATACGAGAAAGTAAAAGAAAAAGACAAATTCCACAGTATTGCAATATAATGTATGTTAATGAAATGATGACGCAGTAATTTTAGCGACATGAATGAAATTAAGTTCTAGAGAAAAAGGTGTGTCACGTGTTCATCCGATTGCGGTTTTGTTGGAGAAGGAACGAAATGAGTGTGTTGTAAATCAGAAGGCGTTGCTCTTCCGATTCTGGATATATTACTCTTTTGTGTTGAAATTAATTAATTAATTAAAAATGATCATTATTAAACAGTGGGAATTTTTTATAAGTTTTTTTTCGTATATCTTTGCAATATGGCCAGAGCACCTTCCCCCCCCCCCCTACAAAATTTCAGAAATAAATATTTCTTTTCATAGGTTTTAATCTAATATTTTTATAGGTAGTTTTAAGTTTCAAAATTCGGCAAACTCAAATATCAAAGCGTTCAATTACAGATCATTTTTAGAAAATGTTTTTAGTATATCGTGCGTCGAAAATAAAATTCAAAAGTATTTTATTTTATTATTTTTAACACAACAGAAAAACATGTTTTGCATTTCCAATCGATTGCTTGATTTCGCTAATTTCTATTTCTCACAAAAGCTCATGGTTTAGTTATATTAACGTCCCGTTTTAAAGCAACACTAGGGCTATTTAGGGACAGACCTAATCATTTTGAACTGTGGTCAGATGACGAGCACGACACCTGAGCTGGCACCCCCCTTTCCACACCACGCCACACTATCAGAAGGACGTTTGGGCCGGACGGATTTAACGTGCACCAGATCAGCATACACGACGGTTCTTCGGTGGAATCGGGTCACAAACCTGAAGCCCTTCGGATCTGCAGCTGACACCTCACCTCCAGGCCACCGCGGCCTTCACGCCAAAACTCATTATTCCTGGCACATTCACACCTCACAGATAGAACACAGATGAAGAACAACCATGCCCAAACCGGGATTCGAACCCGGGACACCCAGATCACGGGGAAGACACGCTACCCCTATGCCAGGACGCAGGCTGTGCTTATAATGTTAGTGTTATTTTAAATACTTTCACTTAGTATGATAAGAGAAAATTCATCAAAGATCTAGATATTACTAAATTAATGCTATTAATATGGGGTACAAATAGATGGTCGTCAGAATTAAATATAAAATAAAAAAATAATGTATCTCCAGAATAAAAATTAAAAGTAACTTCAGGCATGATCGTAAAAAAAAAAATACATAAGTTTTTAATGTATTCGACGAGGTTTTTTATTAATATAACAATAAAATGATAAATAAAAGTGAAATTATGTAAGTATATATTTTGCTTTTGAAGAAAAAGCATATCTTGATGTAAATTTTAGCATTTATTTAGAAAAACTGGGATTGTTTTAGAAAAAGAAATTGTTACAGTTTTTTTTTTTATTTTTCTTTATAACATTACATGTTTAACATATCTTAGAGTGTATTTAATTATTATCTAAGAATTATATTCAAAAATTAAAAAAAAAATTGCTTGTAATATATGAAATAATCTATGGAATTTTGAAATTTTTTCAACAATATTTACATATAATAACAATAACTATAATGATGATTATAATTGTAATATAACAATATTACAATAAATAATTATAAATCCACTTCTAGAGCATTCAATATCAAATCCGTAGTTCATTACATTCTGTATAACATAACGATCACAAATTAAAAATTTCATGAAATTATTTTTTTGGGATATGATGTTACTCTAACAGTAGAATTATGAAAAAAACTCGTTCTTCAGAAAATGAATTCAACGTTTTTAAATGTTTATAAATAAACATCATTTACGTGGCAATAGTTTGCTATAATTTTCCTTCTAATTGACATAGAGATGAAATAAAGATGTCAATGGAAACAGAAACGTATCTATGTTTTTAAAACTGCAAAATAAATAAATGAAAAAGGCGAATTTTTATTAAAATTCATGTTTTGTAACCTAGTCGGGCATCTTAAAGCCATATAAACATTCTAATTTAAAGTTTATCTGAATTGCACTAATCTATAAGTGCATTTGAATACATAAAAAAAATCCTAAGAATAATTTAAATAATAAGAATTAATAACTCCAAAATTTAAGGGATATTTGATTTTAATTTGAACAGATTCGATCACTTACCCTTCGTAAATGAAATGATAACACAAGATTAATTTACCTTTAGATAAACCCATAAAATTTCGGTGTCCTTCAAATGTTACAGGATCTTCCGCCTTTTGCTGTCTGTGTCCGTTTGGTATCCAAATCTGCCTTCGCAGCCAGATTTTAGTTAAATTTTTTTGATAACAATTTTAATATAAAAGCTACATACCATTTTTTTTATCGTGTTTACAGAGAGGTGGACATACTTAATTCCTAAATTGCTTTTATCGGATTTTGCGAAATCTAAAACTTACTGATTTATTAAAGAAGCGTGTTTGAATTGCATAGCGATTACAATTACCTTTTATTGCCGTATACTTCAGTGCTTCATATTACTATAACGTAAAAGTAATAAAACTAGTCATTATAGATAAAGAATAATATTATGAATGCATATATTAACAATCAAACGACGAAAAGGGCAAGTTCTCTTTACAAAAATGGCAGCGAATTATTTCATGAAACATTTTTTTTTTGCTTATCATTTTATGATCAAGTACATAATACATTTTTGATTACTTTATTTGAACGCTACTTCTTAGATTAATGATGTTTTATTGTTAATAAATGATTACAGAGAAACTTTGTCCTAAATAGCCTATTTATGCAAATAAGTTGACTTATAATATATATTTATCTCAAAAGTTCACTTTTATTAATATATTTATCTCAAAAGTTCAGAAAAGACAGAATTTTTTGTTTTTTTACGTAATGATAAAGCCCTTTTTTTTTAAAAATCGTGAAACATGTTTTTTGTCTATCACCTTATTATCAAAATATATAATAAAATTTTGACGAATTTATTTGAATGTTACTTCTCAGACTAATGAGGATTCATTATCAATAAATGATTACAGAGAAGTTTCCTCTTAAATAAAATAAATTCTTGTTTCTGCAAACAAGTTGCCCCTTATATTCTAGTATATTTTTCTCAAAATTTGAGAAAAGATATCAATATTTACTTTTATAAGTAATAGTAGTGCACTTAAAAAAAAAAAAAATAAAGATGATGCAAACTTTCTGTCCCTCCCCCTGCCCTCCTCCCCCCAAAAAATAATGCAAATGACTAACCAGTTGATTGATGTGTATCTTAATGAAACTTTGTACCATTAGAAATCGATACAAGCGCCATCTGTTATCGATGAATGCATAATCGATTCAATGTAAGTAACTACTAAAAACTGTTTTTTCGATTGAAGGCTAATGCATAATATTGCCAAAGGAAATCCGAATGGTAATATTTTTAATTGCGTCGAAATCAAACGGAAGAGTTAAAAACATGTCACGACAGTCTGTTATTAAGTTTCCATTCTATGAATCGATGTTTCTAATCTGCGTGCCTGGTGAATAACTTCCCAGCAAGCAACATTTGCATCCGACAAAGTTGAAAACATGACCTTGACCGGACACAAAGTTAGTGCTTCTCATGCAACCCTTTTTTCGCTTTTGCCAACAAATATATTTGCCTTTGCTAGAGTGCAGTTTTTAAAATACATTTCAGATGTTTTCACAATGAGGGAAATACATTATCGTCAGAATAAGGACTTACCGTGATTTACATTAAATAAATTATAAAGAAAAACAGCATTTTTTTTTTAAAACACATATTAAAAATTCATAGAATACATTTTTAGAAAATGACGATAAAAAATAGCAATAGGTTTATATTTTCTTCTAGTAAGTCTCGTGACAGACTTTTCTCACTAAGAATCTAAACCAATCAGAAAAGCGAGATTGACGTCAATTGCTCCGAATAAGTTTGATTCTGGAAACTACTGCGCGTTTCTCAAGAGACAAAAGAATATGACGTCTTTGGGGACTGCCTTGCTCTTTGCGATTAGTGATAATGGCTAATTTAAATTACATCTCATAAGCATAATTAGTGCATTGTTCTCTTAACAAAATAGTTTTAAGCATCAAATTATAAAAGGTAGAAAGCAATATTATTCAATAGCCTGCTCTTCTTAATGAGAACATGAACTTTTCTACTGGAAACAAGTCCCATGACGTCATAATGCTGCAGCACATAACTATAATCTACTATTTTCTAACTACAAGTTATCTTTCGCGCTACTCTAGTTTAATTTTCTTATTCCTCAATATATTGTGCACTTAATAAACAGAATTTTCTGCCTTTGATTCTGTGTGTAAAAGCGTTACGCTCTAAGTATTTCAGAAAGGAAAAAAAAAAAAAAAAAAAGGAGTACGCTTTAAGAATTATTGAAACAAAAAAAATCTATTGTTGAAAATAATGCAAAAAATAATACTTTTTTTAAATATTGTCGAAATTTGGGTGGGGGCAGGGGAGATGAGGACCAATTAAATTGCTATAATTGAAAAGAAACTTTTTGAATTTTAAAGCAGTGCAAAAATCTTTTTTATGCAATAATATTTCCGGAAATTATCATGGGAACATGTTAAAATCTTCTTTAGTTTTTAATTTCTCAAAATATGAAAAGAAATTTTTTCCGAGATGTAAATTTCCAACTTTGAAATTAAACCTGTACCAGTTATTAGTTTTAGGTCTAAAGTTTGTGGATCTGCAGTGCACAAATACGCGCTACCACGCATACAGAGTATATATGCGCTAGTACACTATTCTTTATTGTTTTCAGTATTATAGTTTTACATTTCCTGTTGATATAGTCCTTATTTAAGTAAGTATTATGAATTTATCTGCCATCGTTACAAGTGTTCACACTGGTCTACAAGGCTGATCGTTGGACTTTGAATTACTAAATTTGGAACGTAGTTATTTCTTGGATAATGGATGCTTTGAAAGATTTTTCTCAATAATATTTGGAGCATATTATTGCATAAATACCATTCTTATTTCGCTTTAAAAGCCAAAAAAAAATATTTCTATTAAAACAATTTATAATTTTTTCAAATTTTTTATTTAAAGCATATCAACAACAATACTTCCATACTTCCTAGTATTATAACCACGCATGTTGTGACGATATTATACACATTTTTAATTTGCCGTTTATCGGTGTTATAAAACAAAGAGTAAATTTTAACTCTATTAATACTGAAAGGTTCAAAAAGCCCATTCAACGGATTTATGGCAGAAATTCAAGACATCTGGATATCACTGTGAAATATCTTTTCTCTTTCGTTTGAGTGATTGTTTTAATATCTATGGTGCGTGCTTTGTTCTTTACAGACCCTCGCGCTTATCATTTTAGGAGGCAGGGATTTTTTTTCTGAGAACACTCAAAGAATACTGAAGTAAACATTTGTAAAATAGCCATTAGATAATAGCGGAGCCTTTTTTTATATATCAGCCCTCTAAGAACACGGCATGTCATAGTGAATTTTGAGGGGAAGAGTTGGAAATTTTATTTTATCTTTGAAAGAAGAACTCGGATGTTCCATTATTTTTAGGTACTTGAACTCGAATGATCTTAGGAGGGAAGAAGGTTAACGATAAAATAAAAATAATAATAAAAAAATTTAAAAAAAACCGAATTAAATTTTTAACAATTTTATTCTACAACATTTTGCTTCAGAGTTTTTTTAAAATTTCTTCTTTAAGATTTTTAATTTATTATCATGTTTACTGAATTTTTAACTTTCTTAGAAGAAAGTTATTAATAGTTCTCATACTCGGTTAAATTGAATGAATTAAAATTCGTAGGTTGTCTACAGTTTATCTGTTTCGCTTTCAGTGATTATGATTCAGTGTTTCAAATATTCAATTTGATAAGTTATACGAAACAAGCATCTTAAAATTTTCTTCTCGTTATATATATATATATATATATATATATATATATATATATATATATATACATCTTACATGGCATTGGCGTACAATAATAATGACATACTAATTTATGGCGTGAATTTAGCTCTTTTACTGAATCATTCTTGAGATCCTTGGCGAGTTATTTGGCGATTGATCCCTGGCAAGCGTCAATGGCGACCAAAAGTCGAATTTAAGTTTCAGACGGGTTTTCCCCAACCGACCGACTGGAACAAAAATTCGACACGAAACTGCACTTGTCATCACAGAATCACATACCAAATTTGATATATTAATGACATGGCGTTTTTGAATGATCGCGTTTACATGTTTATGAAAGTTCAGACCGACAGACAGTCAACCTGCAGCTGGATATGGCACAAAATTTGACAGGTGTCTACACTATAGCTGTTAAATCTGTGTATCGAATTTTATTTATCTCCTCCCTTCGTTTCCCTTACTCCTTGATTTGCGGTTCATAGTATCTGAAAATCGGATTTGTGTTTTAAACACGTTGTAACATTCCCCGTTTCCCAGTACTGATAAGACATTTACAGCCAGCTGTGTCGTCGCTGTTAATTACTAAACTCCTCGAGATAGCCAGATGGTGGATCTTTTCACCTGGGTGGTTTCGCATCTGTCCATTAGTAACTACAGTGAAAGACCACAGGTGGGAATTCCTCGTCCAAGAGATATTGATAGTACCTTCAAAGAGAAAGGGGTGTCCAAACATCTGGATGCTAAATGTTTTTCATTGTGAAAGGACTATGATAACTCCGTGTTTCAGAATAGTCAGTTATGAAAGGTGCATCACTAAAAGGACCTTCCTACGACCGATTGGCGCCGCTGAGGGAACATATTGCTTTCCCCCGATTGGCCGAAAGAGAGCTCAAATGACCAATGTAAATTAAGAGGCGGAGATTGTCGCCGAAATAAAGTGCGGAGATTTTTTTTAGGGAGAGGAGAAGAAACGAATTGGAGACAGACTGCTCTACTACGCCACGAGTTCGGAGTCCGAGAAGTCCTGGAGTGGTCGCGTTGACTAACAACCTGTTAGTTCCCTGTGCTGTTGCTTCTCCATATTGATGGAGAACTGAGTTTCAAGATAAACCTTCGACTGTTGTGTCTCCTACTACAAGTGTAAATAACTATTTATTTAATCAAGATTAGAACAAGTTGTTCTTTTGGGCTGTAAAATAAAGAATTGTCTGGAAATTCTACTTCGTTATTTGATCAGTCTAGATTAAGACATTACAACGTTTATCCCTAGCGATTGAAACAAAAACTTTACACAGAGCTTCATTTTTAGACACAAAATGACATACCAAATTTTACATATTTCTGAAAGTGTAGACTGGAAAACGATTAACTCTTTGTTGAATTCGGTTCAAAATTTGATAGGTTTCTACTCTATAGATGTTAAATCTATGTACCAAATTTTATATATCTAACTCTCTTTGTTTTGTAGTTATCGTATTAACGTTTTATGGATTTTGCTCAAAATTTGTTAGAAATTACAAATTTGATCTGAAGATCATATATCAAATTCAATCTCAAAAACGTTTTTGATTTATATTGTCACAGACAGACATTTTCCAAAAATGTATTTTTCGAACCCAAGGAGGTCTAAAATGTGGCTTTTCGTAAGAATCTCGAGTTCGAATGTTTTGACTATGATTATACTTCTTATACCAGAAAGCAACATGGAATTTGTTATTTAATATGCAATTATACGTTGCCCTGTATGACAAATAAAATTGTTTGTATTTTTTGCAACCCCTTTAAGTCAATGCAATCTTTCCAGTGATTGCATTAACTGATGGATTTAGCCGTTTATAATGCAAATAATTGGGAAGATAATATAAAAAGGATTTTCAAATTTCTGCTGAGGAATCGTAGCTTTTAAAGCATAGATTGCGAATAATCAATTTTTAACCTAATTTTATACTGCGTTGCTTTGCTACTTTTAGCTTAAAAATACTATAGGTATATATTTATTGTCTAATGCTAATGCACTAATGTCTAATGCACTAAAGAATATTTTTCTTAATTTATGTAATATCTCAAGAATTTTTCAACAAAATTTTCTTAGATTTATCATGAGCAGATCGATTCATTAACAGTGTTTAATTTTAAATGCATCAAACACTTAGAAAATAAACAGAATCGTTTAAAATAATAAGTGGAAAAACAGGTTAAATAAAACTACTTAAAAACCGATGCACTTAAAAACTATAAGCATATACACAAAATATATAACTAACATAAATACAATTTAATTACAAAAGCACACATCTAACTTAAAAATAATTTAAATCAAGTCCGAATCCGTTGAAAATAGTTGTCAATAATCAGAACACAATGCACACTGGCATGAATTTTCAACGCCAGTTATGGTAATGCAAATGCCTGAATTTTCTACGCTAGTTGGGGTAACGCTGTGCAGATTAGAAATTTTTAATTTCCTTTATTCTGTTTTATTTTCATTCAAAAGTACTTCAGAATGAATCTGAAAGATCGATTCATTAACAATGTTTAATTTTAAATGCATCAGACACTAAGAAAATAAACAGAATCGTTTGAAATAATCGGCCGAAAACATGTTGTTGTTGTTTATAATGGCACTTGCCATAGACAAGCTCACTGACGATTTTAAGCCAAGGGAGCGTCTCTTGTTTTAGTAGCGCGAACTAGGGCCAAGAGTACGTCTTAGCTACTCCCGCATCACATTCACTTGCACAACCCCTTTTTATAGGGGGGCACATTCACACATCTCACAGATAGAACAGATGAAGAACAACCATGACTGAACCCAGAACGCCCAGGTCACGAGAAAGACGCGCTAACCCTATACCAGGACGCCGGCGGAAAACATGTGAAGCCTAGATTCATTAGCGTGAGGAAAAAAACTAAAGCCTATATGAGGAAATAAAGATTTTTTTTGGGAGAAAGTTAGTTTTTAATTAATAATTAAAATTCTAATTAAAAATTAAAAAAGGGACCCCAGGTGCACGTTCCCAAACATCCAAGGTATACATGTACCAAATTTAGTAGCTGTAAGTCAAACGGTCTGGCCTGTAGAGCGCCAACACACACACACACACATTGAGCTTTATTATAAGTATAGATGAAAAAGAAAATGTGTGTGATTGCGCTCTAAAGAAGAAATTTTTGAGTCTTCTAAATCAACGAATATTGGTATGGATAAAGTTTGAAACATCGGAATATGTATCTGAGAGTAACTTTTGAAAATTTTTAATTAATTATAAATCTAAACACTTTGACATTTTACCACCAAAACTTCCGACAATATGATAGCACTAAATGGATTTTTCCATCATCTTAAAATACAAAACAAAATTATCTTTCTAACATTACTAATTTAGATGTCATAAAATTTCCTGTCTAATTTTAATTAACTTAAAAATGTTTAAAGAACATGTATCAATAATAGTTCATTTATTATTATTAAACCCAATCGTTCAGGTTCGTACGTGCCATCTGAACGGTTAAAAATGACGAGGTCCGTTCCAACATAGACTTAGTTATAGACATAGTTATTGCTTTTAAACGGAACATTAATAAAACCAAATTACATTAAATCAAATCGTTTTTCATTGCTGCTACAAATATTTCATTCTTTAGTTTTCTTAGAATGTTGATGATAAAGATTTAAAGTTTCGAGTTACTTTTTCATATTGAGTTTTGTGTTTAAGTTAAAACATATTTAAAGCGTTCTTTTAATAAAACTTTTGGAATTTCGTTGTACTCACACTTAATATTTAACTTCAAAGCTAAGCTACAATGAAATTAAAAAAAGATTTTTTTTTCATTTTTTTTATATATTGCATTTATGTAACATAATTAAATGCATAAAAGAATATTATTACTATTCTAACTTGAAGTTTTCTTTTTTATTGTAATACATTGAATAATTTTTTATTGAAACAGAACATTTTTTTTTATTAAAAATTCTTTTCAGATATTACGTATCATCAATGTTGAATGATTCTACTTTCAATTCTTATATATTTTTTTAAAGATTTATTTTGATTCAGTCAGAAATTTATAGGGGTAGTTAAAGTATAAACATTTCCAGTGTAAAATAATAATTTAAATTTTTAGGTTAGACGACTGAAAATTAAGAAATTGGACCACATCGTGAACAAGGCTTCTAAAATGGTACCAGATGCATACCTTATCAAAATTTTAAAATTAAGAATACTTTATTGACAAATCTGTTAAGGCCAATTTACATATGAGAAATTTAATTAAAACTTTTAGCATTTTAGCAAAGCTTCTAATCGCCAAAGGCGGCTAGTATCCTAGTAAGGGTAAGAAACGAGAATATAAAGATAATTAGACAATGTCTGTAATATAACATTTAATAAATATTTATTACTGCTTTTGTTATATTAAAAATTCTAGGAAAAATATTTAAGATTAGAAGATAAATGTTGAAAAAAATGAATTTGATTTAAATGGTAAAAAGATATAAATGTATTGAATAAAATCTAAAAACTGATAAAATCTGTAAATTAAGCTCTGATGTAAGAAATATATTTACTTTATTTAAGAAAGAAATGGTCCATTTCATTGAGAAAAAGAATTATTCCTGCCATTACAAACAAAGACTATACATTGCATATTAAATTTTAAATTTGTTTCGATATGATTTACTTAATAATAATCTTATATACATGATTTGATGACATTTTGTTACAAAAAAAAAAAAAACCCAAAAAACCGCTACATTTATTGCACAGGCCAACAATTTTTTTTTCTTCCGTTTTTGAGTCTAATGGGCGTGTTTGTTTCAAACACAGAAGCAGCTTTTCTCTATCAGCTATAGTTAGTATAAAAAAGTATAGTAATCATCAAAATATTTCAACTCGAAATTTAGACGAATCTCCGCGTTTTAGATCTCCCTCAGTTCGAAAAACCCATTTTTAGAAAATGTCTGCCTGTCTATCTGCGATACAGATAATTCAAAAACTCTTTGAGTTAAACGGATGAAATTTGGTATATGATTTTTACTCCAAATTCTCAGATTCCTGTGAAATTTAATGCAAAATCAGTCCAGGGAAAGTCTGTCTGTTCGACTTTCTGAATTTAAGTTCACCCTTTCCAAGGCCGTGGGAAGTATGCTTCCCACCAAATTTATCAATCTTTGTATGAAATTATGTAGGTTGGCATCAGTTCTGACACATTTTTTTTTAGAAATACAGAAACTTAGATGCTTCAGTTCTTTATCTCACACAAAATGATGTGTCTCGGTTTGTCACTTAATTATTCATTAAACAAATGAATTAATGAATCAAATTAAATTTATCTAATAAGCTAAATGAATCCCTTTTCTTATTCTAATTTCAAGTCTAAAAATATTTTAACATAATATGACTAGAAAAAAATGGCCCTTTAAAGGGTAACACGATAAACGATTAACAAAACGAAGAGAACTAAACACATATTTAATATCTCTATTGTAGACATCCGTCAAATTTGGAGTCATATTCAACAACGGGTTGAAAGCCTGTTGATCTGTATTTTTAGAAACATATAAAAGCTGTAACTGAAAGCCTCAATGACTTAAATATATCAAATTTGATATGGAATTTTGTGACTACAAGTGTAATTCTGTGTCTTTTTTTTCCAATCAGTTTGGAAAAATCCGTTTAAAGCACAAACCCGATTTTCAGATACTATTAACCGTATGCCAGGGATATATCTAGAATCTATATAAATTCAGCAAAAATCTAAATTCACGCCAGAGTCTAATGTTCTAGTGTATAGCAATTCCATGCAAGACATTTCCTACAAGGCAAGGCAGCACTTTTATTAGACAACTAGCCGCCTTTGTCGACCAGCCGGTTCGCCAATCTTAATGTTCGTTAAAATTTTAATAATTAAACATTTTTCTACGCCAGTTGGGGTAACGCTATGCAGATTAGAAATTTTTAATTTCCTTTATTCTGTTTTATTTTAATTCAAAAGTACTTCAGAATGAATCTGAAAGATCGGTTCATTAGCAATGCTTGATTTTAAATGCATCAAACATTAAGAAAATAAACAGAACCGATTGAAATAATCCGCCGAAAAATTTTAACCCTAGCCTCATTACTGTTGGGAGAAAAAAAAAACTGAAGCCTTTCTCGTTTGGCGCTGGGGATAATGGAAGATTTTTTTGGCGGGAAAGTTAGTTTTTAATTAATAAATTCTAACTAAAAATTCAGAAAAAAGGGACCCCAGGTGCACATTCCCAACCTACAAGGTATACATGTACCAAAATTTGGTAGCTGTAGTTCAAACGGTATGGCCTGTAGAGCACCAACACACACACACACACACACACACACACACACACACACACACACACACACACACACACACACACACACACACACACACACACACACACACACACACACACACACACGCACGCGCGCACGCACACACACACACACGCACGCGCGCACGCACACACACATTGAGCTTTATATAAGTATAGATAGATATACGAGAAAGTTTTGGTGAGACCACTCCAGCTGATTGATACTGGTATTTAGTTTGGTTACACTACAAAATATCTAAAATTCAAGAAATAAGTTATTTCCTCAATAGATGAAGGGTATTAGCATCTGTTGCTATATAAGAAATCATATAATTAATGAAGGAAAACTATGGTACTATAGATTTGGTCCGGGATAAGATTCATCTTCACAAGCTAATAAGAGTAGTTTGCGCGGATTTAAAAATACTTAGCTTTCTCCGGATCTGCAAAGGAGCTGCACAAAATATATTTGTGTCTATGAAACTGTAGAGCCAAACAGAACCAATAAATGAGAAAAGAGCGATTAAACAAAACAAAATTGTTTGAAAAATAAATGTCATCCCTGAACATTTCATGAATCCATGAAAGAGTGGCCTGGTCTTCAGGCTGCTCCCTAGGATCGACATAAAAAGATGCTATGGACCATGAAAGAGTTTCTATTTATTATAAACGCTTTTTGCGAAAAGAGGGTGATTGTCAAGGTGGGCTTGTTAGAGGTATTGTCGATCACCACATGCTTGGAAGTAGCATGTTCAAAGGTATAAGAACGAAATATTTTCCGACGGATTATGGTACGCTTAGATGATTGCATTTGAACGTTGGAATCCATGATATTATAGTGTTACGAATCTGTAATGCTGCTTCCCAGCATAGTTGGTTCCACCCTCGGAAAGAATGTTTTACAGTCATCTGTACTGGACGGAGTCCGGGGTCGCGTCGGAGGTTCCAGAGCTTGGCGACAAACTTGGCGACTATGGCGCCAAAATAGATTATTCCCGAAATATCGAGAATTTTCCCGATCCGTCCAGTAGGAACCGAGATACGCCACGAACGTTTCTGATTGGTTGAGAGGCTTCTAGCCCCGCCTCCTGGGAAAGGAGGCGGCTGCAGCTGCTAGGGCAGAGTAGTCGGAACCGACGATAAAGGACTGCCCTTCTAGAAATAAGCGGAGCAGCGACGGAGTGAAGCTAGTGCTGAACTAAGCTGTGTGCTACTGTCTGTAGTAGAGTTTTATATGCTGCTGTGTATGCTGTTGTATGCTGCACGTCTCGGCTGAAAATAATCGTCTTCTGTGCTGTATATAGTTGTCGTCTTTGTGCTGTCCTGTGTGTCTTCGTGTAAATAAACGTCGTTGTTTTATTTTCTACTGCCGCCTGGTGATTGAGCGTTTTTCACACCATATAACCCCCACTATCCAAACGAACCCCGAAAATTTCGTAACAATAGATTCCGACGAATTATGCATCTAGAATTTTTAAAAAAAATCTTCTTTGAAAAATAAATTCATGAACATTTAGTCGGACGAAATAGAAAGATTTGGCCTATGGTTTCGGGCGGCTGACCAAATTTGACTTAAAACAATTTATAGTATACTCCATGATCATGGATGCTTTTCTATTTATTAAAAAGAGCTTTTGCATAAGGACAATGACTGTTCATTGTGAACTTGATAGAGATATTGTTAATCATTATATGAATGAATGTAGGAAGTTAAACATATAAAAATTGAACGTTTTCCGACGAATTATGGTACCCGTAGACGACTGCATTTGGACTTCAGAATCCTAATATTATGGATTCCAATGAATTATGGATCTAGAAATTTTTATCTCATTAAAAAAATTGAACGTCATTCGTGAACTCTTAGTCGGGCAAAACAGAATGATCTTGTCTAGGTTTTACAGGCTGCTGCCCAGAGTCCACATAAAAAGGTGCTCTTAACCATACCCTGACCATGGGAGTTTTTCTACTTATCATTTTTTTTTTTTTGCAAAAAAAAAAAAAAAAAAAAAAAAATGTTAATTGTCAATGTGGATTTGATACAGTTATAATTAACCATTACATGCATGGATGTAGCATATTCGAATATACTATATTACTTATATTAGATATATGCATACAGTACTTACTTGTATTTACTGAATTGATATGCTTTACATTGATTATTATTTGTGTTTAAAGCGACATGGTACTTCAAATTTCTTTTTTTAAATTTTAATGTTTAAAATTATATTTTACTTTTATTTTATGTAAAATAGTGCTCTATAATTCCCACATAAAATTTTTTTTGAAATAAGTTTAAAAAGTTTTAAAAATTTAAATTTTTGTTAAAATGTTGAGCTTTTTTAAAAACTTTAAAAGTTTTTTAAATATGAAGATTTTTTTTCCAAGTAGCTATTAATATGCTACATACAACTATGGATTTTCTCCTACCAACAATATTTAATTTTTTATAATTTTTTTTTATTGTAAAAAACACAAAAAAATCTGAAAAAAGCAGAAATTCTGACTTTGAACATTTTTTAAAAAATTACTACACCCCCTAAAGCTAATTCTATACTAAGTTTTATAAAACATATATTTCTGAACATTCACAACAAATTTCACACCCCTATCTCCATTTTTAAGAAAGCCTTAGGCTTTCGAAATGTAACATATAAGTAAAAACACGACATGGAGAAAAATGCATTTATAGTTTTTATTTATCTAAATCATAATATAGGATCTATCCAATTTGCCTTTAACTTTTAAAAAGAATAATTCAAGTTATTTTGAATTGTTTAAAGATAAAAAAAATACAAAAATGTATTGAAATAAAATATTATATTTATATATTGAAGATATAAAAAAAACTAGCGAAAGATCAAAGCTTCATAAATTTTTATCATAACACATTAAAAAAATTAATACACTTATCAAAATTGTTTAAATGTACATTCATGTTATTCTTTTTGCTATTCTTCTTTCTATTTCTGGTATTCTTCTTGGTCGATGCAGTTGTAACTTTTGAGCATTTACTCCAAATGGCACAATGGAGAGTCTCATTGGAGTTTTGAGTCTTGCACCGAATACATCGCTCTAATAGATCATTTGATGCAAGCTTTTGCTAAATTGCCAATATTTTGGCCAAATGAGCTACTTTTACAGGTTTTTGAATCTGAAAAGTGGGCGTGGCAATATTGTTTACTCTCTTTCATGCATCAAAAATTCTTCAATAACTTAATCTATACTTATAATAAAGCTCAATGTGTGTGTGTGTGTGTGTGTGTGTGTGTGTTGGCGCTCTACAGGCCAGGTCATTTGACATAAAGCTACCAAATTTGGTACATGTATACCTTAGAGGTCGGGAATGTGCACCTGGGGTCCCTTTTTTTGAAATTTTAATTAGAATTTTAATTATTCATTAAAAACTAACTTTCCCGCCAAAAAAATCTTCCATTTTCCCCACCGCCAACTTTTCCGCCAAAAAAATCTTCCATTTTCCCCACCGCCAAATGAGTAAGGCTTTAGTTATTTTTTCTCCCAACAGTAATAAGGCTAGGGTTAACATTTTACGGCGGATTATTTCAAACGATTCTGTTTATTTTCTTAATGTTTTATGCATTTAAAATTAAACATTGTTAATTAATCCATGTTTCAGATTCATTCTGAAGTACTTTTGAATTAAAATAACACAGAATAAAGGAAATTAAAAATGTATAATCTGCATAGCGTTACCCCAACTGGCGTAGAAAAATTCACGCATTTGCATTACCATAAAAGGCGAAGAAAATTCACGCCTGCGCACTGTGTTCTGATTGTTGGCATGGCAACCATTATCAACGGACGATTTAAATTACTTTTAGGTTAGTTGTATGCTTTTGTAAGTAAATTGTATTTATGTTAGTTATATATTTTTTGTATATGCTTATAGTTTTAAGTACATCGTTTTTTAAGTAGTTTTTTTTAACCTGTTTTCAATGATTTAAATTATTTTTAGGTTAGTTGCATGCTTTTGTAATTAAATTGTATTTATGTTAATTATATATTTTTTTATATATGCTTATAGTTTTAAGTACATCGTTTTTTAAGTAGTTTTTTTAAACCTGTTTTCGACCGATTATTTTAAGCGATTCATTTTATTTTCTTAGTGTTTTATGCATTTAAAATGAAACATTGTTAATGAATCGATCCGTTCATGATGAATCTGAGAAAATTTTGTTGACAAATTCTTGAGATATTACATAAATTAAGAAAGATATTCTTTAGTGCCCATAAAGTTTAAACGCTCAGTGACTCTATTATCAGTAATCATATTATTAAAAAAATTCTTTGTTTCAGTAAAAAAATATTATTATATTAATTGCAGATTAATCCTTTACACTTTAATTTAAAGCATAAATTCTACGAGGGGTAACAGAAAATGAGAGAGATACATATCACGTTATGACTGAAGGCCCTTATAATATTATGAGTGAATTATATGACAATCAAAATTTGAAGTTTTAAAATATTTTGCTGAAGAATCTATTAAAGTTGGAATTGCATAAAATATTTAATTATTAAAATTTTAACGAACATTAAGATTGGCGAACCGGCTGGTCGCCAAAGGCGGCTAGTAAAAAATAAAACTACAGCTCTAAAATTTTGCAGGCACATTTTGAAAGACCCAATTTATCAAATGAGCCAATAAAAAAATTTCGACTTTTTGATGATTTTTCCGAGTACCGCGTCGCCTTATTATTAGTATTGATTCCCTGTGCTTTGTGGGAAGGAGTAAATTTTGATTTATATGAAATTAAGGTTAATAAAACAATTTATGAAGGTTTTGATCAAGATAGCCCTTGCTTTACATACGAACGAAATAAATACAGACATATTTAAGGCTCGGATTTTTGATGATTAAAGACAATTTGGCTTTTAAAGAGAATTTGTATACACATTATTTTCACAATTATTTAAGCCATTTCCCTGCTAGAGAGAAATAAGGCAAAAAACTTCACCACAACATAAAGACGGATACTCATATGCTATCAGATTACTGCTTGGATCTGAAAAAAAGCTATGTAATCAAAATCAAATCAAGCATGTGAACCAAAAGAAACTTAAGAAATGGAACAAAATAACCCTTTCCTTTCTTTTTATTTGATTCTTCTTTTAAATTAATTTTAATTACGCTGTTGTAGATCTATGGAAATATTGCTGTGTATTTCCTACATTTAATTGAAATGGTTTACAGAATTTGATGAAGAAAAGAATTTAATTTAAAGCTTATACTCTAAACATACTTTAATGTGAATAATGCTACTATAATATCTCACAAACCAGAGTTAATGGTGAAATAAACTAAAAATACATTTATCTCCAATATATATATTATCAATTTAAAAAATTCTCTTTATCGTTGATTCGTTTTATTAATAACTAAAAAATAATTCAATATAAAATGATGAATAAGTTAATTCTAGTCAAATTTTCTTATCAAACAAATTTTCAATAAAAATGGCAAAGAATGGGCAAGAAGAATGCATTGTAAAATTTTTCAAGGTTCCATAAGGGACCTGGATTTAATCACGTTTTAAAACCGTGACTTAAATATTTGAAATTGTAAAGGATTTTTTTTTGAATATGGAAAAACTTCTAAAGATCTGTGAAAATTATTGACTTTATACAAATTTCTTTGATCAAAAATTTAAATCAATAAAATAATGAATCTGACCATCAGGATAAATGATTGAAAAATAACCAAAAAATGAATAAACATTTGTGAAAGTTGGAGATAATTAAAAAGATAATGTTTTAACATATACGCTTTTGTCTTTTTTTATAGTATATACTAGAAATTTTTTTTAAAAGTTAAACTGATTAAGCTGAAAATAATCAACATTTATTTGATATGAGTTGCTGCCATATTAATTTTAATTTTATACTGGAAATTTTCTAAATTTAAAAAAAAAATTCTTTACATTGCATATTATTTTATTTGTATAATATTTAATTCAAATGTTTTTAATAGAATATATTTATGTGCAAAAAAAGTGAAAAATTTCTTCAAATTACCAAGAAATATTATACCAATTATGCAATGAGAAAAACAAAAACTTTTAATCCTATTAAAAGCATAATTTTTTTTCTATAAAAGTAAAATGATAGTAAAAAATTAATAAAATAAAAAAAATATTTAAAGAGAAAATTTAAAAGTTCGAAGTTTTACTATCTTTTTATATTTAAGAGAAGGGAAAAAAATCCAAAGATTAACTCGCATTTAAATATTTATTAAACTTTAATTTATATAATTCACTTTTACTTTAAAATTATTTGCTCATACCTATTGCAGAGCTCCTTTGATAATTTTAAAGATTTTTTTTTAAAAAAAAGTGATCCATTGGATATAAACTATAAAAAATACAAAAGCTTCACTTGAAGTTGACTGTATAAGCAATTCTGTATTATGAAAGTTTGAGCAAGTAATTTCTATATTAGAATTTTAAAATTCATATAGTGCATTTGGTTACAAATTTTAAATAAAGATACTTTGCTTAATTATTCATTAATGAAAAATTAACTATAATAGTAAAAAATAATTATGAGAAAAAAATTTTCAACAGAGTTTTTTGAAAATTATTTTAAATGATAAATATAAAATAAATAATAAAGAATGTATACAAAGTAGCAAACGATAATAAATTAATAGAAAAATATAAAAAAAATCTTTACTTTTTTGACAAATTATTTCATTTAACATATCTTATACATAAAGATAATAATAAATAGAATAATTTTAAAATGCAATATCATGTAATAATGCGAATGTAATAATGTAATATCATGTAATAATGCAATCATGGAGCGTTTTGATTTAAGCGACAATATTATGGAAAATCCATAAATGTTTTTATTTTGTTATATGAAGTTCTCAGATAAATTTGAAAATAAATAATTTTTTGTAGCAAAAATAAGTGCATTTATCACAATAATTTTTTCATTTCGATGAAGATGTTGCACAAAATCGATAATTAGTTTTTATATTATTCAAGTATAATAGTAAAAAAATACTTATAACAAAGAATATAATCTAATCTTTGCATCTTTGATGTAACATTATGTATTTAAGCTACATTATTTATTCAGTTGTGCTCTAGTTAATTTTGTTCACACACCAGTATGAAAAAAAGTCTATTATATTTCCTCAATAACCATAATGAATTAAATAAACCATTTATATTCTCTATTCTGAAAAAAATCTATCGAATAAATATACGTACAGCAGGAAAGCTCTGTTAAGTCGGGGTTTTTAACACAAATTCAACACATTTCTCACCGTCAGACCATAGCGAATGTGTTTTTGAGATGATCACTTAAATATCAGCCGTCTTAAATCGGACGTTAAGTCCGATTTCGTTTAACTGTAAATTTTGTTCGGAACATTATTCGGAAGTACTTTGTTTAACGCAAGCGTTGCGATTGGTGGATACCTTGTTTTGAATTGAATCAGGGGTGGTGTATAAATTACGCGGAATTCTATGAGTGAATGCATTGCTATTAATGACAAATACTAACAAGTTTTCTGACTCAGTAAAACACAAAATGAGCTTTTAAAGATTCTTACGTTAAGATGATTCAATGTAAGAACTTAAATTAAATTTAAATATTTTTGATTTAAATATTCACGATTTAATGTTAGAATTGTATGTATGATTGAAAAGTAATTTACATATCAAAATGGCATGAAGAAGGAGACTGTTTTGAAAAGTGATTAATACATGTATGAATTGATTGAAATATTTACATTTTAAAATGGCATGAAGAAGGAGATGGCTTTAAAAATAGTTAATATATGCCAGTTTATTCAAACTAGTTTGAAACCAGAAATTACACATAAAATCACTATAAATATTAGTGAAACGAATTGTCTTAATATGTTTGAGGATTTCATAAATATCGAATATCATTACTTTTGATTTAGCTGTTTAACAGAAAAGATTCGAAATAATAACTATCATAAAATTCATCATATATATTATTGTTTACCAAAAAAAAATCAAAATGAAAAACATTTTAAACAGTTTGTAAAAATCTGATAATTGTGGTGATATATGCTTTCCGTATTATTAAAATAATAAGACTTCTTATTTAACTAGAACAGTCCATATTTATTTTATAATTATTTTCAAGTTTTTGCATATGAATAAATTAATAAAAAATAATTACAAAGTTTTAATTTTTTTAAACAAACTTCTGAATTTTTCGACCTAAATTTTACTACACTCGAATATTATCCTTTTAATATAACCAAAGGTAAGGAATAATTAATCTGAAGGAAAGAATTAATTATATTAAAACATACTGTAACATTTTTTTCTATTTTTTGTAAATTTTTAATTATTTACTTGTTCATTTAGTTGTATGATCCAACTGCATATATCTTCTATCTCTTACATTATTATCTGTTGTGTCAGATGTCGCATTTGCAGTTTCGAATAGGAGGGTTTTATATCCTTGTCATTTAGAACATCAGCAAACGATTGACAAATGGAAGTAATTTATTCTCTTACTTGCCAGACGGTCCCCGATTCTCTGGTCATTGAAGCAGATGACACAGAAACGGTGCCCATGACAACCACCTGTTTGTATGTTCGCAACTCCCTAACAGAAGCCTTCAATAAACAAACGCATAATAGAGACACAAAGAAAAAAAACATACGTTATTAGTTTTTTTCATTCTATTACTTCCATTATTTAAATGATCAATTTGATAAGCTAATGGCGATGAAATCATAATAATTATGGCTGGGTCATCACTCTTTAATTTTAATGTCCTCAAGTTAAGTAGATGTTCTTTGAATCGACGAGTAAGAACATAATATAGAATGTGGAATCATTTTACTTTATATTTATGAAGGAAATTGATGAGACTTCGCTATCTAGATTGTGTTTTGTAAAACTTAGCTTCGATATTTAATGACGAAACTATTCATATAATTAATATGTTATAGAGTTCTTTGCAGCAGTTTTATCTGTCTAAACTAGTACATATTTAGTTAATACATTATGTAATGAGATGTTCAAATTAGATTATAATTCTGTTCTTTTGTAAGTTGTTAGTCTAGTTTCTATTGTCTAAGTTTTTATTATTCGTTTATTTTTATTGTCTTCTAATTTTCTGAAGAATTAAATCGATGCTGTTAAGTAATTGGTTTCTCTAGGATAAAAGAATAAAAATATAAAGCTTGGCTTTAAAAATAACTTCGATAGCTTTTAGGATATGCATTAAAACACATCGCTCTTATTATGGAGTGCTTTTGCAACTATTTTTACACAATTGTTGCACTAAAAGCTAACCACAAAAATAG
The DNA here is from genome assembly GCF_947563725.1 of Argiope bruennichi. Taxonomy (NCBI): domain Eukaryota; kingdom Metazoa; phylum Arthropoda; class Arachnida; order Araneae; family Araneidae; genus Argiope; species Argiope bruennichi. The sequence goes on along the minus strand of NC_079160.1, from coordinate 100,855,872 downwards.
GAATAATATAAAACCGAAAGTACATGTGAATTATTTTCTTTTTCATATAAAATTTTGTATCATAGAATTTTTCTCTTGTTTGTAATTCTTTTATATGGAAAATTTACAGTAAATTGATGTAATCTGATATTGATTGAAATTTTCCCCCTTATTAGAAGACAGATAGAGGTGGTGTTTTTACTTTAGAAGAATGATGTTTTTAATGTTTATTATAAATTTTGTTTATTATAAAGACTTGTTGTTTATATTTTGTTTATTATAAATTCATGGCTAGCTTTTAATTTTAAAATTCTATCTAGATTGTTTATATTTGTTTATTATCTTGTTGTTTATATTTGTTTATTATCTTGTTGTTTATATTTGTCATTATTTTTCAAAAACGGTTGCACTTTAGCAACGAAATGCTATTTGTAGTTGGGATGGTTGCTGTAAGAGTTTCCAGATTTCTTGCTAGAAAAATAAAAATGTGGTCTGGTTCCTCTCAAAATCCCCCATAAAGTGAAATATGATGGTATTAAATCAGACTTTATCTCAGGTGGTTATATCTCAGATATTCGGAGCTTGCTTTAGCTGACAAAAGATTTCTTTTATCTTTAGTCTTAGAATCATAGATTTCTTTAAATACGCTAGATCATAGAAGATTAGAATCGCCGTAATTATTCCTGAGAATATCATTCAAAGTTCGAATCTAGTTGTAATTCGAATTTTTTCAAGGGAGCCGTCATTATTTCTGAAAATATTCCTGAAAGTTCGAATTCAGATGCAACTAAATCACGAATCAAATTGCAATATTTCATACAAAGTCATTAAACCAAATTTCTTAGCAAGATTTAATTATACAGAGGGATATTGCCAAAATTTGATGCATTACGATACAATGAATGCCCTTTAATCAGCCATTCTTTGATTAGGCTGATTCTGTAATCCAATCGGGTTTTTCTCTTGATGATGATATGTATCAGGAATCAAACATCATCATTTATGGTCAGAACTTAGCTCCATAATGAATAGAAATTGTGGTCGAAGCCTTTTCATGGATGTATCCAATGACTTGGTAGAAATCAGTAACGGTATGACAGAAGTCGACAAACTAAGTGGTGAACAGACTACACAAAACATTTGATCCCAGATAAAGTTTAAATTCAGGAGGTAGAATAGAGTGAAGGTGACATTTCAGGTAAATCTTTTGTGCAATCAGACTTCTGATATATAAAATAAAGGATATACACAAATAAATATCTCAAATTTGCAAGGCCTTTTTTTAAAAAGAAAACGGCCTTGTTGTTCATCGGAATACAAAGAGAATAGTTGAAAGTTTAAATTAGACACAATTATTTAGAAATCTTCAAGGTTAGCAGGTGTTTATTCTACCGCTACTAACTGACTTGATGAACTTAAAACACGTATATTTGCAGTTTCTCAAAGTGTTACAACAGACATGCTTAGAAAAAAGTCAGTTGAATTACCGTAAAATCGTGATGTCGTTCGTGTTTTTGGAGGAGCTACTACTATACGTATATAACTAACTCTGTTGCATTTAAACTTTCAGTTATTATTTTTGATTTACGTGGAAAACAAAGTTGTACTTTGTTTTGTTTTTTCCTTTTGGAAGTCGTGCAAAGTTGGGATATTTATTTATGTAAGAAATGACATTGAGAGCTTATAACAGGTTGAGTTTAAACTTCGAATCGTTATTTTTGATTTTCAATGAGCGACAAGTTTGTAATTTGTTTTGTTATTGCATATTAATCCTTCCAGGTTGAGATATTCATTTATATACACTTTGCCATTGCATTTTGCACTTTGCCATTGCACATTATTGCTTTTTGTATTTATAATATTTGCCAAATCAATAAAAGCTTCAGTTGTATGTTGCGAATATAAGATTTATACGCTCGATTTGCTATGATCAAGACATTTTTTTAAATAATAAAAAGAATAAAAGATTAAAGAAGATGTGTGAAGGTTTAAACATCTGTGAATTTTTTTCTTTATATTGTTAATAATGCTTTTTCATTTTTATTTAAAATTTAAAAAAAAATTTCATTAGAAAGAATTTTTTGACTATTTAAATAAGTCAATTTATAAGATTCTTAATGTTTTTTTTCACTTTTATTAATAATTTTTTAAAACTTTTCTTCGGTAACATTTTTTGCAACTATTTAGAAAGTGTATGATTAATTCCATTTACTAGATTTTCATATTAATATACTCAAATTCTGTTGGGAATGAGTTTCAAAATATAGATTTACGGCCAGATAGTACAAATGAAAACTTTGATAAGATACACTCCAAACTTCAATAAAGGAAGGTTTACTGGAACCTTTAATGGCTGGGAACCAGTAAAGGAAGTTCAATTACTGTTGATATATTTTTTATATTTTTTGAAACTGAAACTAAAACATAATACTTATTCCAACAGAAATTTCCTTTGGTTTTTAAAAAGATTTTTTTTTAATTTTTTTAGAAAGTGCAAATAAAAGGTATGAATTGTTAAGTTTTTTTTCTTATAAGCATTTCTTGTATATTTTAATCAGCCTCCAAATAGACAAGAATTCAAAAGTTTTTATTCAATATTTTAATACATTAACATATAAAACACAGAATATTTGTAAATTATTGAACACATTTTAGTTTAAATTGCTCGTGAACAGAATACAAAGATTTTTTTTTATCATTCAGCTTATTATCAAGCCTGCTGCTTGATGTTTTTTCAAAGTGAAATTGCCTTCAAATACTCTTCTTATAGTAAAAATCATAGGTCTAAAGAAGCAGTGTCAATCTGTAAGTTTACCCAAATGGCAACACACTACTGTAAACTTTCTTAAAAACTGTTGTAAAAAAATGTGAAACAATATTTCATTGTAAAGCACTTGTCTTTCATTGAAAAACAAATCAATTCTGCAGTAAACGGAAGGAAAAGTTCTTCCAGCTAAAAATAATCCCAGAAATAAGTTCGTAGCACATTTTAAAGCTCTCATTTGAAAAGAGTTTTTCTTGAAATTTTAAAAATGGATATTTTGCCGAGCAAAACTCTACATTCATCTATCTGAAAACAGATGTAAAGTATGGATATTTTGACAAGCAAAATTCTACATTCATCTATCTGAAAACAGAAGTAAAATATGGATATTTTGCCAAGCAAAACTCTACATTCATCTATCTGAAAACAGATGTAAAATATGGATATTTTGCCAAGCAAAACTCTACATTCATCTATCTGAAAACAGATGTAAAGTATGAATATTTTGCCAAGTAAAACTCTACATTCATCTATCTGGAAACAGATGTAAAATATGGATATTTTGCCAAGCAAAACTCTACATTCATCTATCTGAGAACAGATGCAAAATATGGATATTTTGACAAGCAAAACTCTACATTCATCTATCTGAAAACAGATGTAAAATATGGATATTTTTCCAAGCAAAACTCTACATTCATCTATCTGAAAACAGATGTAAAATATTATTACATCGTTCACAACAATGTGGCCATGAATAAATAAATTCTTGTGTGCTATCAGTTTGCATTTAATATTCCAAATACTCAATTGATTCAATTCTGAAATAATATTATTTCTCTGCTTGCTAATCTGGACATCCGTTTTAATAGTCTTCGTCTAATTCAAAGGAAATAATAGAAAAAAAAAAGCAGAAACAACTTTGTGAAAATTCTTCACGAAACTAGTGTGGTAGAAGTGGCTGATTCTCATTTGATGGTTGGCTTTCTGTCGAAGAACTGTGATTGATGACTTCTTTCTTTGGAGCCAGGACGGCACCTGCAAAAAATGAAGATTATGATTGTCTACAGAAAGATTTAAAAGGAATTTAATAATTTAGTAAAAGAGACTCAAAAAAATCTGCAATGTTGCTTTCTTGCAATGTTGATATCATCGCTAAAAGGAGAGATTTACTGGTATTCTTAATAGATACTGAATATTTGCCAAGTTATTGATCCCTAACAGTGGCGACTAATTGACGAAAAAAAATTCAAGGTTCTGGAAAATATAAGAATTATGGTGATATCTGTTTGCGGTGTCGAGATCTGTAGATTCTCCTAGAAGAATTCCTAAAATGTTTCGAACTTTTCTAGATATAAAGCGTCGTTTATCATTTCCAGGCTTGTTGTATTAAAGTCAACGTGCATCAACGAGAACGATTTCCGTAATAATACTTTGTGCCTTCGGCCTAATTTGTTTGTCAGTAATTTTTTAGAATTATTCTCTGTTAAAACAGCGAAAATTCGCACGCAAAGATGTATTTAATACTGTCGCAACTTTCCTAATTATAAAACGTAGTAACTAAAATAATTATTTGACGAATTTGCTGAAATAAAAAAAAATGTATGGGAATAAGGTTGTAGCGATTAAAGGATTAATTTTTTTTTGTATTTTAAAACGATGTGAATATTATTTTTATACTCCAATGTGGTCCAAAGTTAATGAAAAAATTTTTTTTTTTTGGAAATCCATCCGGAATTTTGAAAAACATCTTTTGCTTTTATTAGGAACCTATTACCCGAGAAATGGCTATATGTTAAATGTGACAAATCTATATCCAACGACTGCCATATTAGGAATTTTGGATGATTTTTACATCATGTATGCGGCATGGCGCATGATACAACTTTTAGATAATATGGAGCTTACTTCATATCGTATTAAAATAGGTACTTTTCGGTTAGCCGGGCGCTAGCGAAAAGTCGAAAAGAAAGTTGCCAAAAAAAAAACTTGTACTGTTAGGTATGTATGCAAGTTGGCATAGGTTTTGGCGATGTTTTTTTTTGGCGCAAGTCAAAATTATTTGGCGACTTTTTGATTGCGCCTGCCTAATCGGAAAGACCACGCTTATATTAAGCATATTAAATATGCGTGACTCAAACAAATTACAACGTATGGTTGACAATATATTTATACTGTTGTAACAGAGCGCACGGTCTTTCCAAAACTGTCTCGCATATTCTCGAATAAAGGTCTCATTCCCTCTCCTCCCCATAAAACTGGGAACCTGGGTTTAGGCTTTGGATAACCTGCATGGCATTGGCGAACTATTGTTACGAAATATAGATCTTTGGCTTGAATCTAACATTTTTACTGAATAGATCTCGGGAATATATATTTTGGATGTCTTTTTGAAAATCGATATGTGATATTGCTATTAAAATCTAAAATTTTAATTCTTTGTCAAAAATTTGTTCTAAGAATTTAATTCTTTGTTGTTTTTTGATTTTAATTGATTGAAAAAAGTTGTCCAAAATGCATATTTAGTTTCATTTATTATACTATGAATCATAAAATCTCATATACGGGACTATGAAAATAAAAATATGAACACCTTTAACATTCATTATTCCAAGGATCAGTATTTTATACGGAAAGAGGGAGGGAAACACCTTTGTTAGAGAATGCATTTCAGTGAGACCCTCCCACTAGCTTTAATAAATTTTAAAATTATAAATACTTCTCAGACATTTAGTATATTTAATCCAAGCATCAAGAGATGAGAAAAACTTTAATCGAAATTCTATCTCCTTAATTCTTTATTCATTTAATTCTTTAATTCTCTTTAATTATTTAATTATTTTTCGAAATTTAAATGTATGAAGTCTTACCATTATATTTAATAAATTGTGAGAATATTATTATTAATACTTTTTAGACATTTAGTATATTTAATACAAGCATCAAGAGATGAGAAAAATTTTAATCGAAATTCTATCTCCTTAATTCTTTATTCCTTTAATTCTTTTTAGAAATTTAAAGGTATGAAGTCTCACCATTATATTTAATAAATTGTAAGATTATTATTATTAATACTTTTCAGACATTTAGTATATTAAATCCAAGCATCAAGAGCTGTGAAAAACTTGAATCGAAATTCTATCTCCTTAATTCTTTATTTATTTAATTCTTTATTTATTTAATTCTTTAATTCTCTTTAATTAAAAAAATTAAATTCTTTCTATTCTATTAAATTATTTTTTGAAATTTAAATGTATGAAGTCTTACCATTATATTTAATAAATTGTAAGATTATAATTATTAATACTTTTCAGACATTTAGTATATTAAATCCAAGCATGAAGAGATGATAAAAGTTTTAATTGAATTTTTTTCTCTTGAAATTCTTTCTTCTTTCAATTCTTTTTAATTATTTAATTCTTTCACAAAATTTAAATGTATAAAGACTTACCATTAAATTTAATCAATTGTAATTTATAAATACTTGTCAGACATTTATTATATTAAATCCAAACATCAAAAGATGAACAAAAGCTTTAATTGAAATTTTTTCTCTTTAATTCTTTCTTATTTTAATTTTTTAATTTTCTCTAATTATTTAATTCTTTTTCAAAATTTAAATGTGTGAAAGTCTTACTATTATGTTTAATAAATTGTAATTTATAAATACTTATCAGACGCTTAGTATATTAAATCCAAGAATCAAGAGATGAGAAAAGTTTTAATAGAAATTCTTTCTTCATTTAATTCTTTAATTCATTTTAACTATTTAATTCTTTCTCAAAATTTAAATGTATGGAAGTCTTACCATTATGAACCGACTGCCTTTCACCCAAATTGGCTGGTAGAAGAGTCGTTATAACAATACTCGCAAGAATTCCGACTCCGCCAACTCCATAGGACATGACATTTCGATAGAACCAGTCACAATCTGTGCAACTCACACTAAAAAAATACAAAAACGCAGAAGAAAAAAATTATAATCACAAATAAAATGTGAAAAAAATCACGAAAGCCAAACGCTGTTACGATTTTAAAGTAAAAGCAGTCTTATATTTTAATATTAAAAATGTCATAGATTTGAAATTAAATATTGAAAGTTGTTAAATACTTCCATTGATAATTTTTATCCACAGATTGTATTGTCTACATTAATAATAAAAATTATGTGTGTATGTTAGCTCTTTACAAGCAGTCCGTTTGACCTACAGCTATCAAATTTGGCATATATATATATATGTGTGTGTGGGGGGGGGTGTAATGATATTTTAAAATCTGATTTAAACTTAGTTAATTTCCTAATTTTTAGTTTAATTTAGACCATATTAACTTCATTTTAAAATGTTCTCTTATTTCTTGATCCAATTCCACCTTTTAAAATTAATTAATGCAATGGAACTCTGTAAAATTGCTGATATCAACAAATTCCAACACTCGGAGTGAAAGGATTAAAAAAATGCCAAGCCTAGCACATTCTTTTAAAAGATTCCTATAATTCCCTTACCTGGGTCGACACGTTTACAGAAATCCCTATCAGAATCTCAAAGTATATAATCACAGGGATAAATTTTTCATTAGCTTTTCATATTTCGTTTTGCGTCGTTCTGTGTTGGTGTGCTCGTCGCAGCTGCTTGTACATAAATTATGCCACCCAGGAAGGAATAAAAACAAAAATTCGAAAGTGTCTCTCTGTCTTCGACCACAATTCTGCTTCAAAAATTTTGTTTACTCTCTCTCTCTCTCTCTCACACACACACACACACACATATATATATAAACATAATTTTTCAAAAGCAGAGTCGTGGGCGCGCAGAGAGAGGAAACACTTTGAATTTTTAACTTCATTTTATTTCATTCCGGGAAGCATGATTTATGTATATAACCGACGAGCAGATCAACACAGAACGAAAATGAGGAAAAGCTAATGAAAATTTTATCCCTGTGAATATGTACTGTGAGATTTTGGTAGCGATTTCTTACACGTGTCGAATTTAGGTAAGGGAATGATAGGGATCTTTTAAGAGAGTTTATTTAAGTCAGCAATTTCTTATCCCTTCCCTTGAGCGTTGGAACCGCTGACGAAAGTATTTTTACAGAGCTTTCTGTTGCATTAATTAAATAGAAAAAGTGGAATGGGATCAGGAAATAAGAGAATATTTTAGAATGAATATGTGCCAAATTGAGCTAAAAATTAGGACATTAATTAAGTTTAAATTAGATTTTAAAATATCATTATATATATATATATATATATATATATATATATATATATATATATATATATATATATATATATATATATATATATATATATATATGTAATGATATTTTAAACTCTTAATTTAATCCAAATTAATTTCCAAAACTTAATTTATAGCCCATCGTAACTTCATTCTAAAAATATTCTCTTATTTTGTGATCCAATTCCACTTTTGGTCTAATTAATCCCTTTGTAAAAATAATGTGCCATCAGTACTACGTATCAAATGAAAGTGATATCTTTTGTACCCTTCAAATGGTGTCAAAGGTCACACGTGTATTGAATTGGCGCCTGGCCAGAAATCCTACGTTATATAAGACTAGTGATCATTTGTTTGCCCCTTTCTGCCCTCTGCTTTTGTGCTGCGCTGCGCCTTCTTGTAAATAATCATGTTTGCCTGCCGAGAGAGAATAAAACGAAATTAAAAATACCAAGTCTCTTCACTGCTTCGAACCTGCATTCTACTTAAACCAAAAATATGTTACATATATATGCATGTATATATATCTTGAAGGATAAAAATGAATACCTCAGAGCGAATTTTTTGAAATTTTAATTAGAATTTTAATAATTAAAAATTAAACTACAATTTAGGTTTTTATACAATAACTTCCGCAATTTTATGGGGCAAAAACGAATTTTACATAAATTCAAAATTAAAATAAATATATATTAACTGATATGATAGTATTAATGTGACAGTCGTGCAAATTTTTGCTGATTTTCGCAAATTTTATTATTAAATATTTTTTTGCTTCATTTCCAACAATAAGATTATATACAATGTTGCCCAAATTATTTTATGGTTCAAAAGTTTTCATTGTTTAATGAAATATTGAAATGTGAGAATTTTTCCCATTGTTGAAAATCAAACAATAAATTTCTGTTTAATATCTGTGTAATTTAAGGAGCAAATAAAAAAAAATGTATTTTCAATATGAACTTTAGAAGATAGATGAACCAGATATTTGCGTTTTTAATAGCGCTATGACGTCAAGGGACTGATTTCTATTAGAAAGGTTCATGTACTTTATAAACAAAACTTAATCAAAATAACACTGCTTTTATGTGAGATAACTGGATGGAATCATGAATTTATTAAAAAAGATTGATCGGAAATTAAATATAACCTATATTCCGAATGAACCAGCTGGTCGACAGAGGCGATTAGTTGGTAAATAAAGATGCAGCAAAAAATGAAAATTAATTTAACACTGACATCTTTATTATTAGCAGCAAATTTTTGTTGATGGATAAAAAAGGGAGACCGAAAATAATAGTTGAAGAGAAAACATAAAATCATACGAGTACTCACGCATGCAGATGCTGAATAATCATTCCCACAATGCCATTCGCGATCTTGTCCCAGAAGCTCATGGCACCGTACACGAATGCGGCACTTTCCTGAAATGTTCGTCAATAGCTTAATTTTCTTGCAAAAATATGGTGTGGATGTATCTTTCGTTAAGTCATATACTGCACCAGTTATTAAGCTCACGCTTGCGATGCAATTTTTATTTGGGGGGAGGAGTAGGGGTAAAAAATATATGGGGTGATTGCGACATTATTCCAAGAATATTTGAAAGATAAATAAAATTCTGACATAATTTCAGTTACTTCAGAAAAGTATGTTAATTACATTTAATTCATTAAAATTATTTTATAATACATACAATTTATTAAAACATACACAAACGTTATTAATACAAATTATTAATTAAAATTATTTTATTTACAATTATTTATCCAAGTTCACTTATCCTCAAAACGATGACGCAATGTTTGAAATAGAATACACATAACTAAAATAAAAATTTGAATAGTTAAATCTTAATGACAAAGTAGAAAATGTTATAAATAGACATGGGTGTATCCTTCTTAAGTCATACATTGCACAAGATATCAAGGACACGCTTACAATGCAAATTTTTGGGGGGTAGGGGTGGGACAAAAAATATATTTGGTGATTGCGACATTGTTACAAAAATCTTTGAAAGATAAAATTTAGACCTAATTTCATTTACTTCAGAAAATTATATTAATTACATTTAATTTATTAAAATTAATGATCCAAGATTTTCTTTGCCCAATGTACCAATATAATAAATTCCATTTTCCATATTGTATTTCTTGCATGACTGGAATCAGTATGGAAATTAAGAATAAAGAGTATGAGATAAGAATAAGATAAAGAATACGAGATAAAGATATGAGATGAAGAATAAAGAATAAGATAAAGAATATGAGATAAAGAATATGAGATAAAGAATAAAGAATAAGATAAAGAATATGAGATAAAGAATAAAGAATAAGATAAAGAATACGAGATAAAGATATGAGATAAAGAATAAAGAATAAGATAAAGAATATGGGATAAAGATATGAGATAAAGAATAAAGAATAAGATAAAGAATATGAGATAAAGAATAAAGAATGAGATAAAGAGTACGAGATAAAGATATGAGATAAAGAATAAAGAATAAGATAAAGAATATGGGATAAAGAATAAAGAATAAGATAAAGAATATGAGACTTACCACACTCGTCCCTATGAGATCATGAATGAAGGAAAGTGCACAAATGACCAGGGATGAAGACGCTGCCCCCATAAGCACTCCTACGCCGTACACACCCTGACTAACATACGTGGGGCCAGCGCCAATTGTGATCCAAACACAAGCTCCGATCCCCAACGAAGCACCGCCTAGAAAAGTTACCTGTAGGAAAGAGAGTCATACAATTTCTTAAAGTTGATTTGTTTTAGAAATTTATCAATCGAATCTAGCTGGTATGGTATTACGGTATACAAATTACTGTATCACAATTTATGATATGATCGTAACATAATGATGCAGCAATAAAAAATGAAATTTTATATTAATGTGAAATAAAATAAGGGGTGTCCCAAAATTAATGCTAGAATTGAATTTTCCACCATTCTCATTTGTTTCGTCGTTATTTAATTTATTATATAATTTTTTTTCTATTGAAGCCAAGAAAAAAAAATTCCCATTGATTTCCTGCGCAATTTGTACAAGGAATCTGGAATTAAGTTGCTACAAAAGATAACATGGGATTTGAAATTGTAGTATCATGGGATCGTTTTCAATAGGATTATGATGTCATGGAACTCGCCTCCAGTAAGAAGGACCCAGCAAAAAGAAAAAAAGTAAGAAGGCTATTAAGTCTATCTAATGTTTATTACAATTGGAATTTTAAATATTATATATATATGAATCATAAATATTTAGCTACATATAGGAATCTTAATTGAAAAAGTATTATCAATAATCTTGACGAATCACCTAATTAACAGAGGAAGCTAGTAGAAGAGTTAACGAATGCATTTAACAATGTCACAAGATATTCCCAAATGTTATATTTTAGAAAAGAAGCATCCTTCATACCGATGCAGCTTTGATAACCGGGCATTGATGAATTCACCTCAAACGCCTGGAGCATTAGCAGCAACTTTAAAGATTCTTATCACGTGATCCAATTCCTTCGAAGCCCATGATTTGTGTAACTTCACTTTTAGTGTTTCATATAGAATTAAGGCATGATAAATCAGACGAAAGTGCGGAGAAACAATGCTATAATCACATAAAGTTGTTATTATTTATAGCACTTTTCAAAGCGAAAAAGTCAGCGATTTTTATACAGTAGCTTCTGAGGTCCCAAGGGTAATACTCTGACTTCTAGTTCATATAAAGATAACATTCACACACTCACTTGCACAACCCCTTTTTAAAGGGGGGAGGGGGCTATTTCAAACTTCTCACAGATAGAGTTCAGAGTAAAGAGCAACCATACCCAAACTAGGACTCGAACCCATGACGCACAAACCACGGGAAAGACGCGGTACCCCTATGCCAAGACGCCATTATCGCATAAAGCTCATGCAATATACTCAGGACATATATTAGAGGTGGAAATGTCATCAATAATTGTCCATTCCCTCCAACTAATTTATGTTTTATGGAATAATCTTTTATCAAGCAAATATAGGGGCTCCAGAAACCCATGCAGCATTTTCAATGCGCGGCCCGTTCCTGCGTATAAGATATTTACATTGATAATTTCTGATACATTATTGTGTGTGCATGTGTATTACATCTCTCTATGACTTCCACAGATTACTTTGAAATTTGGTTTTATACCGTTCATCAATTTTTAACTGTAAATACTTTCAAACAGGGAAGTCGTTTTAAAGCCATCCGATAATTATTCATATCATGAGAGCAATAAATGTTTTCCTTTCTTTTAACCAAATATATTTTTAAACTGTCGATATTTATTTTCTTTTTTTTTCTTTTGGATTGCACACCGTCTAAAACTATCTTAATTAGCAAACAGTCTTAAACACGCGAACTTCAGCATTTCAGCCAGATGTCGATAATTCAATAGTTAAACAGATCTGGGAAATAAAATTTCAAAAGTGTTCTCAATTTTAGTCACAACTGTCGTATTTGCTTTTGCTTTTAAATAAATTTATTGACTGATTGATTTTCTCATTGCTATGTCTACGGTCACAAAATTATTGATTTAATACTCAATATAAATGTGTGAATGAACAAATTATAGAAAATACAAAATCGAATGGCGCGAACACCAGGAAATAACTAGGCTTTAGTTTAGTTTAGTTATATTAACGTCCCGTTGTAAAGCAACACTAGGGTTATTTTGGGACGAACCTCGTAATATTGAACCGCGGTCAGATGACGAATACGACACCTGAGCTGTCACCCCCCTCTCCGAACCACACCACACCAACGAGAGGACGGTTGGCCTTGACGGATTTAACGTACAACAGACCCCGTACACGACGGTTCTTCGGTGAAATCGGGTTACGAACCTGAAACCCTACGACTCACAAACCGAGACCTTATCACCAGACCACCGCGGCCAGGAAATAGCTAGGAATTGCATAATTCTACATACCTTTTTACTAAACACTTTGAAGAATTTAGGGAGGCAGCATGATATGGCGAAACCGCTGACATTCATCACAAGAGGAATTTTAGCAATAAAATCCTAAAGAAAGAGAAAAAAGGTCAATTTATTCTTAATAATTATGAATTAATTAAGAATAACGAATTAATTCAGAAAAAATTGCACTGTTGTTGAAAGAAAACCAGTTACGATTGGTGCATGATATTAGAATCATTTTTACTTTGTCGTAGAAGAAAAATAATAATCAAAAGAAATGTTAATTTTCATAACAATTTGACCTTGAAATTTTGATGAATCTCCACAATGTAACCTCCTATTTTAGTAAATGTATTCTCTATCAGCACATTAACTCAAACAGCGGGAATGGTCTCCGGAAAATTTTCTCATGTACTCCCCGCAAAATTGTGAACGTTGGGTAAGGCAGTGATCGCCTTGCATGGCACTGGCGTACAATAGTTTCAAAATATTAATATGCGGATTTAATATTTCTATTGAATCTGTTGTGTGATCCTTCCCGAATTTTTCAGCAATTATATCCTGCTATATAGTTAATAGTATCCGTAAACCGAATTTGTGTTTTAAATGCGTTTCTCCCCAGGCATTGAAACCAAAATTTGAAGCAGAATTACAGTTATAGCCAGAAAATCACATACCAAATTTGATATATTTAAGTCATTGCATTTTTGAACTATCGCTTTTATATATTTCTGGACGTACAGACCGACAGATAGTCAAGCCCATTTTGGGTCTTTACCATAAAAAAAATGATATGCGTCTACCGTATAAATATTAAATCTGTGTTTCGAATTTTATCTATCGAGCTCTCTTTGTTTTGCAGTTATCGTATAAATGTATATTTGAACAACCGGACAGACAGATTTCTTCTAAAAGCAATTACCTCTAAATATACTAGATGTCTACAAATTTGGTATAAAGACCGTATACCAAATTTCGTCCGTCTAGCTCAAGTATTTTTAAGTTATCCTTGTCACAGACAGACAGACATTTCCCAAAAATTATTTTTCGAACTGAGGAGGTCTGAAAACATACACTTTGTTATTCGCAGTAGACTGTTTTAATCGAATTCATTTGTTTTAGTAGTATGGAATTACAAAATGAAATGTTTTTTTTAAGAAATGCATCTATATTAATAATTTAGTAACCTAAAGAGTCAATAATCTAGACGAACAAACTGGTCTCCAAAGGCGGCTAGTGTTTAAATAATGAAGAAAAATACGCGGAAAAGTAGATTTTGCATGAAACTCTAGCATACAAATGAAGTTATCATAAACTCCCATAAAATTCCAATTCTGTCTTGTGTTTTTAAACTGAGAAACTAACTTTTTGCTACATTTCTAAATGGATTTAATTATTTTCTAAGACAGCAATTAATTATGATGTAACGGGCATTAGAGTGGCAGAATGTAACATTGCAATATAAGTAAATTATATAACTTTAAAATCAAATTGTATGCGTCATTCCGTAACGAGTTAAACAGGAAACAAGTCTAGCAAACCATTCATTACGAATCATTAATCTTTTATTTTTGCCTCTCCTTAAAAACCTGGTGACCTTGCGGTCATTTTACGACCGACAGGCGCAATATTTTTCTCGTTTTACTTATCACTGCATCTCCCAGTGGGATTTCTCCTTTATTTGAGCTGCCTTCAGAATTCCTTATCAAAGGATTACAGATAACAGACGCTAAATGTCTTAAGATGTTTAAATTAAACATTTGTTTAATGGAAGGAATTGAGCATGAATTTGAATTTGAAACAATGAAACTATTGTAAGACAGATTTTAATAATGATTGAAATACATGCGCCATGTTCAATTCGAGCATAATAGAACGTGAGTGAAAAATATTAAAATGGAAATTTTTAAAGAAATGAAACAAGTCAAGAGAAAGAAAAGTGTTTTAAAATACAGGGTGTTTATAAAGTCCCGGACCCATTTTGATGTTTAATAACTCATAAAATAATAAAGATAGATTTAAATTAATAACAAAAATGGTTAAATAGACTCAAAAAGTTTCATGACCCTTGTCAATGAACTTCCACGTGTGCCCACTTCGTCGCACGGAGAATATCAAGTCGATAGTCAATTTCACGCCAGGTAGCGACAAGCATGTCGGCATCCACAGAGCCATTTGCGCACATTATGGCGATTAACAATGCCAGAAACATGAAAGGATGCTTCATCGGAGAACATTATGCTCTTCAGAAAATCAGCAGCATCTTCTATCCTTCTTAGCATATCTGTTGCAAAGGCCATCCTCCTAGGCCTATCGTTCGGTTCCAAAACTTGAACAATTTGAACTTTGTATGCATGCAGTCTTAATTTTTTCTTAATAACCTTGTACACCGTCGAAATTGGCATATCCAATTCTGTTGCCGCTGATCTCACAGATATTCTAGGATTGTGTAAAAATGTCTCTCTGACACGCTCAACATCAAAATCACTTGTGCAAGGACGTCTGGAACGTTTCTTATCTTCGATACTTCCAATTTCTAGAAAATTCTTTTTCCACCGCAAGATGCTGTTTTTGGATGGAGGATCTTTTTGGTAAATTCTTCTGAAATTTCTCTGTTCATTTCTCTGTGCTTGCACTATCGATTTCATTTCTATGAACCACCATAAAATCTGTGATTTCTCTTGTGGTGTATGCATTCTCCTTAATATCCGCTCGAATAAAACATCACATACAAAAGTACTACATAGAACAAACACATAAAAAGTAAACATGACATTGCAATAGTTGCCAAAAACAAAAGAGAGAAAAATGCAATTAATAAGCAGATAATATTTAGAAAAGTACAGATATTTAGACTGGAAAATGAAATTATCTGAAATTAACCAAATGCGCAGACGATATTTACAAAAGTAAAAATATTCAAACCTGAAAAGTAAAATATATGAGTTATTCCATCAATAAATGCCATAAGTGTGTTTATATCTTTATTATTTTATGAGTTATTAAACATCAAAATGGGTCCGAGACTTTATAAACACCCTGTATATTAATGCTATTATTGAGTCCACTGGTTATGAAGTTGTGCAATTGTACGAAGCGGAATACCAACAATTAGAAATTAAGTAAGATATTAGTGCTTTTTCACGAAAACTCGTGAAATAGTATTCAACACAACTATTTCACGAGCCATTTAAAAATTCAAGCATTTTTACAGAGAAAATACACTTGTGTACAGAGAAAGTATACTAGTACTTGTATACAGAGATTTTGGCGAACTCCACGTTTCAGAGTTCGGAAATTACAACTTTGGAAAAAGTCCATCTCTTTTTGAGACATATAATTAACTCAAAATCGCTTTGATCTAGATGGTTGAAATTTAGTATAATTTCTCAACACCAAATGTGCAGATTTCTATTAAATATTCTGTAAAATCTGTTCTGAGGAAGTCCGTCTGTCTGGCTTTTCGAATATAAGTTAACACGATGATTATAAAATGAACATCTATAGCATAGACACATGTCAAATCTTGAGCAAATTCAACTTGGATTGACCGTCTGTCGGTCTGTATTTTGAGAAACATGTAAATGCGATAACTCAAAAAATGCACTGACTTAAATATATCAAATTTGGTATGGAATTTTCTGACGACAACTGTAGTTGTATGTGCCAAATTTTTGTTTCAATTGGCTCAAAAAAACGTGTTTAAAACGCAAATTCGATTTTTGGATACTATTAAGGGCATACGAAGGATTAATAGTCAAATAACTCACTAAGAATGGTACGATAGATTTCACGCCAACCGTTATTATTTCGAAACTATTGTACGCCAATGCCATGTAAGGCGTTCTCTGACACGACACGTTTATTAGAGATTATGCGAGAAAGTTTGGGTGAGACCACTCCCGCTGGTTCTTTTTAATGATTCGAAGAGAATTGTTCGCAACGAAATGATCTCTAATAATTTATACTTGTAATAAAGATGAATGTGAGTGTATGGTGGCGTTCTACAGGTCAGATCATCTGACCAATAGCTACCAAATTTAGCACATGTATACTTTGAAGGTCGAAAATACGCATCTGGGAGCGAATTTTTAAAGTTTTTTTAATTAGAAATTTAATTAATAAAAAATTAAACGAACTTCAAAAAGCAAAAAATTAAGCGATAACTTCAAAAAATATTATTACACAAAATTGATTTTTGCATCAAGTTAAAGGTAAAAAAATTATATTTTTAATGATACCAATATTTTAACCTATACATTAAGTTTCTATTTTTAATGCATTTTAAAACAATAATTTAATTATATTTTTCAACAATTTATTTCATCCAAGATGAAAATAAAATTTAACTTTCACGAGTACATGGGGGAAAAAATTAACGTTTATCAACGAGTTGCCATCGTATTCACAAAAGCTGAAATTAAAAAAAATAATAATAACTTTTACTGCAAATTAAACCTATGAATTTTCAGAGCGTGTCTATATGAAACAAATGTTATATTTTCTAAAAAAATGAAATGCGAGAAAAAACATTTTTGTGACGTTTTTTAACAGCTATATTGTTAATTCAATAACTCATTTTTATTTAAGGCAAACATGGTTTAATATACACAGAATATCCGGTATAATCAAGTGTTCGGTAAATATCATAATATCAATCTGTTAATAGACATTTAGCAGACGATTCCTTTACAGACATTTTATAACTGCTACTATTTTTATTTAGTTAAAATATTATTAAAAATAAAAGCAAACGATCTTTTCTTCGATAAACATTTTTTATTAATATTATTTCGTTTATTTTTTGTATAATAGCTGATGATCAATTGTAAATCTTTTTGAATCTGGCAATGGTTTGTAGAAAATGCTGTTAAGTTAAAAAAAATAAAGAAGCCGATGGAATTCTAAAATGCTTGGAGTATTATTTTAGATTTTAAGAATTTAAGATGTTCTGCAAGCTATAGTTTGAAGTTTAAGAAAACGGGTAGTTTTCTTGAAAGCATACAAAATCAAGTTTCAAGAGCCAACTTGTACTAAACAAAATAGCGTGTGTACTGCATTGGCGCTTTACAGGTTAAATATCAGATCAGGAACTATTACGTTTAACACATATATTATTTTCGAAGATGAAAATGTGCAATTCGCTGTGGTATTTTTAAAAATTTTAATTAATTATGAATTAAACAAAATTTTCGACATTTTGGCGCGTTAAATTCTTAAAATATTGCAACAGAAAAATTATTTTTACATCATCTTAAAATTCAAAAAAAAAAAAAAAATCTATCTTTTTAGTGGTAAATAATGTTTTCTACTTTAATCAATCTTTAAAGAAACAGTTTAAATGTATTTTACACCATTATATTTCGTTGATGAAATGAACCAAAATTCGCTTTCAATGTTTCTACTGATATTTCATCCTGGCTTTTTCCTCACTGCTGACAGTTAAGATATAATGATTCCGAGGGGGGAACCGGATTTAACCCCCTTCTTCTCCCAGTTGCAATAACGCACCATAGATCATAGCGCCTTAATTCTTTGACTATTAATGTGTAATATACATGCCACTAACTTTTAAAATTAATTTAAATAGTTCTTCTTAAAAGTAGTTTTTATTGAGAACCTATTCACTTCACTTGAATAGAAAGTAAAGAGAAAAGCATTTTGAAAAATTCGTAATCATCGAACTAAAGCTATCTTCTTCACATAAAATTAAATAGATACAATTACAAAAATTTATTTGCCGAATTCAGAAAAGTGAATTTTCTGAAAAGACATTTGAAATGTAAATTTTCACCAATTTAGGTGTGAAGATTTTTTTTATTTTTAACAATTTTTTTTCATGTACATTTCATTTAAAATCTTAAGGTCAATTCCTTTAATAATTACAACAGTCTCTTGTTGTGTATTTCATACATCAGTAAATAAAGCATTCAAATTTAAGTCTTTAAGAATACCTTAAAAATTTTGAATGATTAAATATCAATTATTATTTGAACGATTTCATCTATTATAAATATGAAAATTGTAAGAAATATGAATATGAAATATGATTTGTAAAATATGGATGTACTTACATCATTTGCGCGCAGAGATTCTTGTAGATACAAAGGCATGAACACTAAACTCATGTTTTGAAACAGCCTCGTGCACATATACAGTAGTCCAACCTATTGTAATTAATGAAATAGAAAAGAAAATACAGTGAATATTTAATTATGTATATATATAAAATCTATGCCCAAACTAAATTCTACTACTATAATTGGCGATGTATCTATCACTTACGCTCTTCTAGCGGTAATATCTGGCGCTAGTTCTACAAAGCTCCAATAAATAGCAGTAAAGGATTGGGACACAATCATTAAAACCTTCGATCTTGTCAAGGCAATGCTAAATGAAATCATTGTCTAATAATGTGCACTGATATTAGATTTATGTTTTGGACTAGCTGTTCGAATCAATTAGCTAGCTCGCTCCCCTGATTTAAACATCGTAGAGCCTGCGTGAATGTTTGGGAAGAAGTCATAATTCACTTTTAACCCCATCGATGAGCATGCATGGGATGCTTGGGAAGAAGTCTTAATTCACTTTTAAGCCCATCGATGAGCATACATGAGATGTTTGAGAAGAAGTCTTAATTCACTTTTAAGCCCGCCGACGAAAACAAAGCATCTGACACAAGTGCTGACATGCAGACACAAGAATGGATGTGTCTACCCCGGAAAAGGCTGGATAAACTTTTTCAGCCAATTATTAAATTTTGCCTCGTAGCATATTTTAAGAAATATAAAAGAGATGCATCTTAAAAGTTTTTTGAGACATGATTAAAAGACAGAGATCTTGGCGGCCATGAGATTTTTAAAATTTTCAGATCATCATATCCTCTCTTCATCTTATATTAGAGTAAAATAGTAATTCAGTCTTTACCTGATAGAAATGTGACTCCCTCATCCATCCTCTCCAGGATAAGTTGGTAGGGAAAAATGAGAAAGCCGGGTTTGAAAGTGCGAGACTGTCTTTCTCCAGACTGTTCTCTGAGGAAGAAAGAGGCGTGGACACTATTTCCTTCACCCCTATGTGGAAGATGATGGAAAATACAGCACCTATTCCAACTATGATTAGTGCGATCATCTAAAACAGATAAAATCAAATTGTTATATATGACGTAAACTTAAGATTTATAAGAAGAGCTTTTTTTTATAGCATATTCGAAGATGGATAATACGTAATTCATTAATTGGTGTATTCTATGATTAAACTTAGTATCACTTTTTTTTTCTAAGTTTTAAATCTCTTTTTTTGTGGGTTTTTTTTGATTTTTTGATTAAATTTACACAGTTGAGAAAATTTATTTTATTGTTATTGTAATGAAATTTCCTGATATTTTTATTGTATTAATCTGTAGTTAACAATTACAGATGCGAAATGTTAAAATGTTTTAATGCTTCGTTCAATTTTTCCCGAAAAACAATTTTAGTTAGTAAATTTATTTTCAGATTAAGTTTAACCTAACAAGAAATAAATACGGATAGGGGGAGGGGGCTGCGTTACTCTAGGATATTTCATGCTGCAAGTAATATTTCTAATGACATTTCTAACTTTCCACTGCAACAATGAATTAGAATCGAGATTTTATTTTTGTAATCGTAATCGTGTTTATCAACTTTTTTTATGCTGCAGGTAATATTCCAATGCCATTAATGGCTTTGCACTTTAGTAATTAATGTAATCGCGATTTTATTACCTGCACCATTACCATGTTCATCAGTTTTTCATGCTGCAGGTACCATGCCACGGCCATTTAGGGTCGCGGTGGTCTGGTGGTAAGGTCTCGGCACCGGAACCGGAGGGTTTTATGCTCGTGACGCGATCCCACCGAAGAGCCTTCGTATAAGCGGGTCTGGTGCGCGTTAAATCCGTCAAGGCCAAACTTCCGCTGGCATGGTGGGGAGGGGGGGCGTCAGCTCGGGTGTTGTCCTCGTCATCTCACCGAGGTTCAAAATTACGAGATCCGTACTAAAATAGCCTTAGTGTTGCTTTAAAGCGGGACGTTAATATAACTAAACTAAAATAAGCCACGGCCCTTCATATATTTTTTTACCCCTTCAGTAAAAATCAGCTAAATTCCTGATTTTATTTCTGTAATAATAAACAATTTATAACCATATTTGTCGGTTTTTCATACTGCAGATAACATGCCTTAAAGGTGGATTTACATTCAGTCAGTTATAAGATTCCAGTAAGTCACGCATGCGCAGAGAGAAGATTGCGCCTACATTGAGAGAGTGGACAATAGCAAGTTCTTATCTCGATGGGACAAGTACTTGCTACTGTACGAGTTCTGCGCATGCGTGGTCTTACAGGATGATTTACAGCTGGCTGAGTGTAAATGCATCTTTACAGTTTGTCACTGTAGCATCGGTGGTATAGAGATTTTATTACTGTAATCGTAACTGTGTTTGTCAGTTTTTCATGCTGCAGGTAAAGTTTTGAAGCCATTTATAAAGTTAGTTGAGGTCGATATTCGATTACTATAACCGTAACAGTCTTTGTTAGTTTTTAATGATACAGATAACGTTCCAATGCCATTTATATTTTTTCACTGCAACATTCGGTTAAAATTGAGATTTTGTTATCGTAATCGTAATCATGTTTGTTAGTTTTTCATTCTGCAGTCAATATTTCAGCGCATTTTATAGTTTTTCACTGCAACATTCGGTTGGATTTGAGAATTTGTTACTGTAATCGTAACCGTATTTGTCAATTTTTCATGATGTGGATAGTGTTTCAATGTCATTTATGGTTTTTCATTACACTAATGTGATTCTAAATTCTAGATTCTTATTTTTGTTTATCATAATCATGTCTGTCAGATTTTGCATTTTTACATTTTCATTTTGGAGTACCTATATCTAGAATTTATTCGTTGTTATTGTTTATTGAGATCATTAAGAGCTCGTACATCGACATTATCAAATGACAATCCTCCTTTTTTTGCACTGTTCAGTTCAGTTCAGTTCAGTTATATTAACGTCCCGTTTAAAGCAACACAAGGGCTATTTTGGGACGGACCTCGTAATTTTGAACCTCGGTCAGATGACGAGGACGGAACCTGAGCTGGCACCCCCCTCTCCCCACCACGCCACACCAGCGGGAGGACGTTTGGTCATGACGAATTTAACGTGCAACAGACCCCCTTCCACGACGGTTCTTCGGTGGAATCGGGTCACGAACCTGAAACCCTCCGGTTCCGAAGCCGAGACTTAACCACCAGGTCACCGCGGCCCTTTTTTTTGCACTGTATTTGTTATCAGTTCAAATACAACAAAAACCATTGTAAATGTCTCTACGTAATATACAAGTTCATAAATAATAATAAAAAATGTTTTTAAGTAATCACACTTACCATAAATTTATTAGCATAATCTCCTGTAATAACATTATGGCTTCCGGTAGGTCTTCTTGTTAAATCAAATACGCACCACACGACTACATATGTGCCAATATCTGATATAATGTTTATAGCATACCTGAAAAAGAGACATATACATCACATGACCGTAATTTACTTTAATAAGAATTGTTTCGATAATCTATATATTGTTGCGAAATTTCCCGGGGTTCGTTTGGATAGTGGAAGTTATATGGTATGGAGAACGCTCAATCCGCAGGCGGCAGTAGAAAAAGAAACAACGATGTTTATTTACACGAAGACACACAGGAAAGCACAAAGACGACAACTATATACAGCACAAAAGACGATTATCTTCAGCCGAGACGTGCAGCATACAACAAGACTCTACTGCAGACAGCAGCGCACAGCTTAGTTCAGCACTAGCTTGACTCCTTCGCTGCTCCGCTAATCTCTGGAAGACTCGTTCTTCACCGTCGATTTCGACTACTCTTCACCGTCGATCCCGACTACTCTCTGCTGTCGCTTCCGACTACTACTACTCGGGCAGCTGCGGCTGCCTCCTTTTATAGGTCTCAGGAGGCGGGGCTAGAAGCCTCTCAACCCATCAGGAACGTTCGAGGCATATCTCGGTTCCTAACGGACGGAGCGGGAAAATTCTCGATGTTTCGGGTATAATCTACTTTGGCGCCAAAATCGCCAAATTTGTCGCCAAGTCACCAAATGGTCGCCAAGCTCTGGGACCTCCTATGGAACCAACTATGCTGGGAAGTAGCATCACAGATTCATAACAATATTTAAAATAATAAGGAAAATTGAAGAAAATGTCCCCCATTCGTGTTTTGATTAAAAGTTAATAAATCTTAGATATATCACCAATGGCTGTTTGCTGAACACCAACATTCACTTTCGGAATAATCTCAAAAATATTACTTCACTGAACATTTCCCAAAGCGGAAAAAATAAACCTTGTCAATCTCCAAAGTCAAACCATTGTACCATTTTCGCCAATTTTTATTTCAAACTGAAGTTTATGACCCCTAGATATGTCACCAATACATCGACCAACGCTCTCTACTGCCGAGAGATATCGTAAAAAAAACATTGGCAGAGCACCTAGCGCTAACAACTAGATCGATTTCATCAATTAATTTCATCACCGGCCAAACATAGCTACCCAATAAAAATACTCTATGCTTATTATGGCTAGCGCAATTTAAAATAATATTTTCACTTTTTGGTGAAAAAAATGTTCATCAAAGTTGGTTAACGTTAATAAAGTAATTCTATTAATATGGTGGTCGAACAGCTGAATGCCAAAGGCTGTTAGTCGTAACTTATTAAATAAATCTCTACTTTTAAAAGTGCTTAAATGTGGAGTCTGTGTTTTAAAATTGTTGAATAGTTGGTTGTCCAAGGCGGCTAGACGCAAATTACTATAAAAAGATAAATACTTATAAAAATGTTTATGAGTACCTGTTTGCAGAATTCAGAAAACTCTCTGCCACTTATATCCATAGAATTTAGCGCAGAAGTAGTTATGAATTAAATTTGGGTGTGAACCGTATGAAATTGATACTTTGTATCAGTTTCATACAGTTCACAAATTGATATAGATTGATATTGACTAAGAATATCAGTTTTTGGATTCGACTGACTCGATCTTATTCGTTTTTGATGTATACCATTCTGATACAAAGTATTAGTCTAGTTCGCCATCCTACGAGGTTATGAACATGCGTAATGTATTTTAACTATATATTTCATCCTAGCCACAATTATCCCCACGTAATAACCTACATATTACTAAAGAATCCCCGCCTTCTTCTATATTAACTATAATCGCAATACTATTCCTTCTCTCTACCATTCGTCAATCACTCTCATAACCAAGGTCACTGTTAATCTTTGAGTGGGTCCTTAACCACTGTCACATCATCAGGAAGCGAAACCCGTCCTACGAAGAAGCGAAAACTCTAACTGAGGAGCTAGGAATTCAGCTACCATTATTGGATAGCGTTGGGTAGAACTGTATTAACTTGATAGAAAGTACTTTGTATCAAGTACAAAAGTATCAGGAATGTATGAAGTAAAAATAATAGATACAGTTATTATCAGTCAACCTGTGCCAATTCAGCGGAATCAATTATCAAACAGACCCAACTCAAAACATTAATTTAAAACTCTAATATTTTTTTTAAAAAATATTAAAATTAGAGGAAAAATTGTGACAAAAAAACTGTTGAATAGTTTTAAGTAAAAAAAAATCTAATTAAAATTGTTGAAAACAAAAACCTTACTTTTTGAGTTTATAATAGCAAACAAATAACTGCGTGCAAAATTTGATAGCCTTAGGCCCAACAGTCTGTCATGTATGATATTTTGAATGTTATTTTCAACATGAGGTGATAATTTAAAGAGAATGTAACAGGCTATATACAATATTAGATTAAAACATCCTTGCACGACAGTACGGATAAACAAGGTTTAAAGAATTAAGATAAAATTCAAGGAAAGTATGTAATAAATAATATAAATACATGAATAAAGACAATTACACTCGATAGACACTATAAATAGACATGCCTGAAGGTATATAAAATACAAGGTGAGGATATATATATATTTATAAATTAAAACTACCGTAAATTAAAACATAAACAGACACAAGGATTTTTGGACAAGATTAAGAAAAGAAAGAGTTAAGAAAAGAAAGGTTAAAGAAAGAGTTCAAAATATCTACAAATTTAAAGTAAACACGTTGAAAATATTAATTAAGAGGAAAAAGTAAATATGAAAGAAGATGTGGGCTGAATTTACAACCTAAGCAGTACAACTTACAATTACGCAGGGAAAAAAAACTTAATGTAAGTACGAAATGCCTTAAATGTTGAACGTGTTTTGATAAACAAGGATGCCATGTTATTCTGATCTTTTCTAGAATATTAATTATAGCATTTCTTTCGTGAGCAGATTTGGCGCACGATAATATTATTATGACGGCTGGAAATGAATGCATTTTTTTCAGATTAGTTTGCAGTTAATTGATTTGTTTTTAAAACTTTCTGATTCGTAAGCAATTACATTTTTACTTTCTGGTATTCGAAGTATATAAAAATTCGTCGAAAAATTCGAACTCGAGATTTTGATTAATCTCCACGTTTTAGACTTCTAAAAGTTTATAAACACATTTATGACATTATGACTGTCTGTACGTCTGTCTGTGACAAAGATAACTCAAAAATACTTTGAACTAGATCGATGGAATTTGGTACATAGTCTTTACACCAGACTTGTAGATTTCTGTCAAATTTTGAGTAAAATCCATTCAGAGGAAGTCTGTCTTCCGGCTGTTTGAATTTAAGATAACACGATAAATACAAAATGAACAGAGTAAATTAGATAAAATTGGGTTCATAGATTTAATGTCTATAGTTTAAACATCGATCAAACTTTGAGCCAAATCCGCCTAAACGCGCCTAAAATACAAATTTGATTATCGAATGCTATTAACCTTATACTAGAGATTAATCTCCAAAAAACTCGCCAAGGATCACGCGATTGTGTCAGTAAAAATGCTAAATTCGCGCCAACAATTAATATTCCGTTACTGTTGAACACCAATGCTTTACCCGCGTTCCACGATTGGGAATACTTTAATTTGGGATGAGAGCGGAGGGGAGGGAGGGTGGTAGTATTTTTATTAGAGAGTATGCAAGAATGTTATGGGAAGACCAGGCTCGCTGATTTAGATTGTTTATTTCACACATTCTAAAAATTATTAATTTACTACTATTAAAAAATGGCAACATGTGAGTGTGTTTGTACAAGTGTGTATTGGCGTCCTACACAGATTATTTCACTTTGAGCTTCTAAATTTTTTTATGCTTTAAAGAATGGAATTGTACAAATCGAAGTCATTTATTTTCCCCATTTTAACTAAATTTTAACTAAGTGAGGTATTATAGTGGTAATTCAAGAACATATTTATGCACAAAATAACTTTTATCCCATTTCAAATTTTAAAATATTTTGTTTCTAACGGTATCAATTTAGTTATAAAGCAAACGAGTTTTGAAATTTGGCTATTTTTTTAAAATATTGTTTTTGCACAGCTCTCAATGATAATACAGAAAACTTTAAATCATTTTAATAGTTTCATCAAATATTTAATCTCGTGATTTTTTTCTTCTTTCTTCTGTTGTTGAAAGCTAATAAAAAAATAGTTTGTTTTTCCATCTTTGCAGTTTGTATGAGATATCAAAAAGTGGAATCACAAAACTGAAAAGGACAACTTGAAAATTAAAATAGCCATTATACAGACATTTAAATTTCTAATGATATTATAATGCATGAAACTTCAGACAGAATCATGGATAAGTTATACTTAAAAAATTTAATTGAAATTAAATTCATTTAATATTATCAACGGAGTAGTTAGTCGCCAAAGATAACTAAGGATTTGTAAAAATATTTAGTTAAGAGAAATTTTAGATTCTTTCCGTATTACCTACTTTGAGTTAAGGAGATTTTACTAAGCAGTTAGTTCTACATTTCATTCGATGGCATCACATGCATCAAATTTGATAGAAAATTAGAATTTTAATAGTTCGAATTTAATAAGGAATCGGATTGATTCGGATGTGCCAAATTTCTAATGAGGGCATAATCTCAGAAATTAACTTTAAAAAACTGTCAAACATAAAAAAATACATAAATTAAATTTAAAAAAGAGCATTAAAGAAAATTTTAATACTTGAAATTAAGTTTAACAAACGCACAATACGGAAAAAAATACTGTAATATTTACAGAAAAAAGAAACTACAAATTAAATTATATGTAAAGCCTCAATACATACATATATAGTAAAACAGTAAATTATGTAAAAAAAATTTTAAATTTGCCTAAAAATAATCAAATTTCTAGTGAATTTACGATCTATCAAAATTAAATTTGGTATTAAATCTTTTAGATATCTGAAACGCATGGATTATACGTATTATAACAAGGGATGTAAGAGAAATAACATGAAAATATCTAAGTTTATTCAAAAAGTGCATTCAATTTTTTAATACGTTTTGTTATTTAAGCAAAATAATTTTTAATTTAAATATTTTAATATAAATTGAGTTTTATTTTAAATGCCAAATTTGATGTTGAAACTTAGCAGAGGATTATTGATTTTGTTAACTTAAAAAAATAAACAAATGCCGATAAATGAATTTTCACATTTCAAGTATATATAAAGTAATCTTCTTAAGTAGAAACTTGTGTCGGTATTATCATCAAATCAACAATCGCATCATTTGGAAAATCTATTAGCATTAATGCAGTTCCAGAAGAATCGTCGAAATACATCATTAACCTTCAACTGACATTGACGTTTGATAATGAATCAACTTTACTCTTTTTTTTTCCATAGGAAGCTTTAAAACTGAAACTACTAAGCGAATAAATATGAAAATCGTTTGCAATAAAGAAAATAATAAATTCAATCTTATTAAAAATGGTTAATAAAGTCGATTTTATTAAAAAAATTAATCAGCTATAAAATAAATAATATAAAAATTGATAAAAAATATTTTTAATCGATATATTTGCTTAAATTATTTAAATAATCAAAACGATAAATATGAAATTATTAAAATTTTGTAATCTTTTATCGGAATTCATAAATGACGATATCCAAATCCTAAAAATTACTACTGCCAATATGACAGAAAAATGAAATATTTTAAAAATATTCTTTTAATAACTTTAAAATATTGTTTTTAATTTTTAAAAATATTCTTTTAATAATATAAAATATGGTGATAGAATAGTTTTCAATTTAGAATTGCCAAATTTAGAACAGACTTAATTTGGAAGGTAGAAATGTGCATCTCGGTTAAATGATTTAAAGATTTTAAATAGAATTTGAATTAATTTAAAATTAAATGAGATTTTGGAAATTTTTCGAGATTATTCTTAGGAGTAACTTATTTTTTATAACATTTGATATGGAAACCGATTTGAAAATGAAATAAAAACTGATTTTATACCATTTTCAAACTTTAAAAAAATTGTCTTTTTAAGAATAACAACTTAGATGTGCAACTTTTTCCTGAATTTTGGTAATTTTGTAAAATATTTTTATAAGATTTTTTTAAAAATCGATTTCATTATTGCAGTGAAATTCATATCATTTATATAGATTCATCGGATATTTAATTGCATAACTTTCTTCCATTGTTAAAAGTTAAGAGGAAAAAATTTGCGGTCGTTATTTCATTAGTATAAGCGAGGAAAGAGAAAGTGCAATTACATTAATGCAGATGAAATTAGAAGCACGATTTAGAATAGATTACACATACTATATTTAAATTTTTATTCTCCTGTTTATGTCATAGAATTCGAGTCCATTAGAAAAGTTCATGTAAATACAAAAGTAGAACAAGCATAAGGCTATCAAAATAACATAACTTTCCGCTCTGTCACAATTTGCTACTTAAAAAACATTTGGTTCAGAAAATCATGAATAACAATTTATGCACGAGAGATTTAAATAAAATCAAATATAAACAATATTCCCGGAAAATTAGCTAGTCGTCAAAAGCGGATAGTATAACAATAAATTAAATTTTAAATACTAATAAAATATGATTATTCTATAAAAAGAATGAACATTTACACAACTGTACAAAATCAATTAAACTAAACTTTCATGATTGTTAATATTTTGATCATTCAGTTTTTAAAAGATTAAAATGGCGGAAATTTAACTTTAAAATGCACGCTTAAAATTCTAAAAGCTATTTCTTGGATTTTATTACAAATTCTTGTCAGGAGCATGCGCAATCCATTATGTTAATTTATAACAAGTATCCTGTTCTTAATGACAGCACGTGAGATTTCAAGGCCGTATTCGATGCGAGGGCAGGAACCCAGCAAAAAATTATGAATGCAAAATCATTTAAATGGATGTTTCTCGATTCAACAAGTTTAGACTTCAATTTTAATGTTGTTTACATTAATTTGTTTACATTGATGCCGGTTTCATCAACATTCAACACAGGTTAAAACATGCGGTCTATTCTGTTATATAACTTTAGAATTGAAACATAAAAGGAAAACGCATTTCTATCTCCTTTCGTTTTTCTGGATATTTTTTTTTTTTTGTAATATGTCTAGGCTTAGCATATATTAAATTAAAAACAAATCTCAGACTTAGAATTGTCAAATCTAGTTTCAAAATTATTTTTGATAGTTTTGAAGAACATTTCCAAGGCGGTTTTCTTTTTCGAAATTCAATTCAATTGAAGTAGCATTTGATTAGTTTTTCAATGAATTTTCACGATAACTTTTACACATTGGCGCGGGCAGATGACTTCAGTGTTTTGATAATCGCTTTTTTTATTTATTAAGAATCATCTGCTCAGTTTGTTTCGTTAATATATCAGCTGCTTTATTCGTAGCAAAAATAATAAATTTGTGATTTTATAATATGTATTTAAGTTTATATATATAAAGTTAAAGCCAAAATTGTGAATATAACATTATTTTCTTTTTTTTTTTTGTAGCGATCTTATAATTAATTACCTGTTTGATGCTTAAGAACCTTGAATAACCATGATTTCTATGCTTTAACAACTGCTTTTCATAATTCTGTTAATTTCATTTACTTATTAATTGCTCTGTGATAAAATCATTAATTTAGGGCAATAAAAATTCTTCGAGCTTTATTAAAAGTTGTTCTAAAGTTTTATCTTTTGAAAGACAGTAAGTAAAACCTGCACTTAGACTTATAGTTGTTTTAGTTATGCAACAGTTGATTTAACAATAGCAATAAAGGGTGTATTATTTCGCTTAGTTAAATAATCTTAAATATAATCATAGCTCTCCAGTTGTAAACAATGCATCAATTTTGCTAATTTTTATTTCATGTGAAAATTTATGACCTTTAAATATGACATCAATAATTACCTCCCTCCGCTCCTTCCATATTCGAGAGGTACCACAAGACAAAATTTCCCACTAAACAAAATTCCTAGCCTTAATAAATGGATCGATTTCGCTAATTTTATTTTGCAAATTAATTTCATTATTTTCTATGCATAATTAAACAATCAGTATGCTTTATGTTTTATGTTTCTGTGCATGCATTATTTAAAATAATACTTTCTTATGTTGAGATAATATTTAGTTCAACAAAGTTGTTTGATGGACTAAATTAATACTATGAACATATTGAATGCAAAGCTTGTCGCCGAAGGCGGTTAGTATCATATTATACTTATCCCTATCGTCTAATATCAAATAATATGGTCCAATATCTTACAGTCATTTATTTCATTGCAAGAAAATTCTTTTTATAAAAACGTTTCTCATCATCTTAAAATTCTAATTAAATTCAGATTTCTTGGGATTACGAGTTATCTACCGATTCAAATTATTAAAAAAAATGAAATCTGTTATCACAAATTTCAAATTATTATCTGAGAACAATATATGTTTTAAGTCAATCCGACCAAAAAAAACCCACCCTGATCTCACGTGACTCATATTTCGCAATCGCCAACATTTAGAAAAGCGATGGTTTTTGAACATCTCATATTCAATCGAGTTCTAAATTTTTTTTTTTCTCGAGATCAACATTTTTTTTTGTAATAAAACAGTTTAAACCGGTTTGAAACAATCACGTGACTATCAGATTACTCATGCGTCGATATTTAGAAAACGATGGGTTTTTGTTTTCATCTCAAAATCTTTCCAGCTATAAATTTTTTTTAACTAGCTAGAAAAATTGAAAATTAAAAAAAAAATTATATTATATCTATCCACCTATCTATCTATTTCTCTCACTCTCTCCCTCTCGCTCTCTCTCTCTCTCTATATATATATATACATACATACTTTTTGATACCCCATACTAGCTGTTTCGCGTTGATTCCCATTTTCTTCTTTGTGCTTCTTGGATAATAATTTCTTACGACCCTGCTATTTATTTTCTGCCCGTGCATTTTGAGGCCTCTAAAACCCCAAACAAAAAAACATCATGTTATACAGATAAGAAAAATACTTCAGCAGTACCTGAGTACGTTGAGGAAATCTCTCTCAGTCTCGTGAGGGGTGATGGCAGGGATGAGGGAGAGGTGTGAGACCTGCACCGCCGCCCAGCCAATCTGGAAGATGATGACCAGAGGGATGAGCATGAGGGTGAGGGCGAATTGACTGGCTGACTCGCACCCGGGGCACACGGTAAAGATGAAGGGAAAACTTAACATCACACACACTGTGCCTGGAAAGGAAAGGGAAGGATTATAAGTTGCTAACTATTATGCAAACAAGTAGAAATTATTCTTCTATAGCTAATGAAAAAAAATTCTATTCCTTAGTTTTTATATGCATCATACACATTATATATCTATTGACTTTATATCCATTGTCACGGTTTAGATGAGAGTTAGTATGCATACAATCCCTCACTTTTTATGTATTATACACACTATACATGTATTATGGATTTTATGCATACCTATCAAGTGAAGGAACTTTCTTTTCCCGTAACGCTTGCAGAGGGCTGTTTCTTTGTTGCCGCTGGATTCATATCCTAGTAGAGGCGTGGCTATAGCGTCGGCCACTTGACCAACAAGCAGTACGAATCCCGCATAGTTGGAATCGAACCCGAGCACCAGCTGTAGATAGACGATGAGGTAACTGAACCACATGGAGGCGCATAGGTCGTTGAGGGAATGGCCTACCCCGTAGCAAATGCGCTGCGTCCATGGCAGGCGAGGAGGAGGCTCGACTTCTGGAAAATAAATAACTGCGGAATAAGACTTTTTAATTTATAAAATGGCAGCGAATTCGTATAAGACATCCGTACACTATTTATGTAATTATTAAAAGTACTGCCCATTTTAATCAAAATAGAACGATGACAATTATATGTAATATAATATTACTTGATGTTACGGTCATTTTCATCATGAATGGTCTTATTCAGCTAAAAGGAACTAGAATTCCCACCAGTTCCAAATAAGGCAAAATCGGAATCATTAAACAAATTTTTATTTTCAAAAGGGCTAATTTGATTTAAAACAACAATAACTAACGAAGGAAAGCATAATTTAAATATATAGAGACGTGCCTGTTTGGCCATTTTTATTTTAAAAATGAATAGCTAAACTTATCGAATTTTATATTTCATATAAAGATAATAAAAGTGAAATTTCATTAGATATTGCAATGTCCGAATAATAATTAATTAAATTTAACTTCAATGAGAAATGTAGCATTCAGCCAGCACTGTAGGTCTACGTTTTTATTTCAATCAAACATAATTTGAAATAATGTATTCCATTACAGTTTTCACCATTTTAATGTCTAAAAATCTTCTGAGATTATCATCTGTCTGCTGCAATTTTCTGCTCAAGAAAGAAAAAAATGTATGCATAAATTTCCTGAAAATTTTCTGATTTGAATATTAATGCTAAACCTATTTATTTTTAATGAATCACTTGAATAAAACAAATTTTAATTTTAAAGAACGATAACTTTTTCACGTTTAAAGCAAAAGTGTTTCCTGGATTTTTTTTTTTGTGTTTTTATCCAATTATTTATGCAGATGTTTAAAAATTCAATGCAGAATTTTTTCAACTTCAAAATTATTTTCTGTAATAAAAATATTTATTTATTGAAAATAACCTTAAGCATTATTTAATACTTGAAAATATCTTACATTTTCAGAACTACTTATTCGCAAACAATATGACAAAAATATAATTTTTCTTCTCTGCTATTTATGTCGCTTTTATAGTCTGCATCATAATAAATTTTGTCAAAATGATTTATTGTTATTTCAGATTATTAAATTAGAAGTAAAAATCATTATCATCTGAATAAAGGCTTTTTTCTCAAATTTCAAATTATTTCTTTCTTAATCCAAAGAAGAAATCTATAATGGCTTGAAATTAGGAGTTTTTTAAAAAAAAAAAAAAAAAACTTTTCATTTAACAAATATAATAGAAATGCAAAGATATTAAATTATAAATATTGTTATACTTACTACCCATGTTGAATTTTTTTAGACTAGATGATAGCTGCTGTAGTTTTTAATTATTCACCACATTTAGGTTAATTATTCATCATTCAAAAGCGCATTTTCATCTATATTATGTAGAAATCTTGAGTCACTGAAGAATCGCTAGTTGATTGATTAAATATTTTTCGATGAATTTTCTTTGAAGATGAAGGCTGAAAAAAAGTAAATGAAAGAATGGTTAAAAATAACCTGAAATAAAACTAGTTTCAAAATAGGTTATCATAAAAGTAAAAAAAAAAATAATAATAATAAAGCATAATTCTGTTCAAGTATGCTTATTTTCTTAATCTACACCTTTTATATTTAATAATTAATTTTATTTAATTAATTAATAAAAATACGTTTAGACCTTTTCAGTTTCATGTTAGTAAAGGTTTTTTATAATTTAGCTATATAATTTAAGTTTAAAAATTTAATATATTTTAAATATTTCTACTTAATAAGTAAAAATATATTAATTATATAGAAAATAAAAATTTATTAACTAAGTATGTTTTGTTCAAAAGTATTTTTGTGTATGTTTTTTAATATATTTATAAAAATTTGTTCAGGTAATTTTGTATAAAAAAAAAGAAAATTCTGGGTAGGGTTACGAATTAATAAATGGAAGCATGAAATGTAACTTAAAATGCATTTTACCATATCAGTCATTATAAAGTGTTATTCAGAAATTCAGAATAAAACAATGCAACAAAACTCATTGGTCATGAAAAGAGTTACTCGAAAATTTGTAAATGTAGCACCTGCAGTTGCTTTCAGTGTATAAATATATCACTAATTTTACTCGCAATATCTAAATCTATCACAACCTCATATCATTCCTAATAAAAATTAAATATTCAGGAAAAATGCAGCAAAAAACGGTGTATTTCTCTTTGCAAAAATATTTTTTTAAAAGTCAAAGTGATATCAAATGAGAAGTACCGATTTCCACTATTGCGCATGCTCATTACCAAAGCATATTCGCTCCTTTCCAATGTTTGTGAAAGGTAAAAGGTACCGTTAGTACAAAGAGTAAAGGAAAAATGAAAATTGAAGTGAAATTTATTTTAGTAATACAGGTTTTTCTGTTCCCCAGGGACGAAAGAAACTCGGTTTTAAAAGTTTTTATGCTTTATCAATTTATTTTGTGGGCATCAGATTTAACTGTAAATAATAATAGTAAAAAGTAAATAAATAAAACTAAGGATAATCAGAAAATTGATAAAGACTAATTAATTAAAAATATTTAAAGAACTAAAAATACTTTAACATTATTACGACAAGTATCTACAATATAAATGTTACATCTGTATACCGAATTTTATCTATCTAGCTCTCTCCGTATTGTAATTAATGCGTTAACTTATATTTGAACAGCCAGACATACAAGCTTCCATAAGGACAGATTTCACTCAAAATGTGATAAAAATCTACAAATTTGGTGTAAAGACCGTATACAAAATTTCAACTGTCTAGCTTAACGTTTTTTTTAGTTATCGTCGTCACAGACAAACAGACAGACGGACATTTTCCAAAAATGTGTTTTTCGGAGGTCTAAAACGTAGAGATTCATTAAATCTCGAGTTCAAATTTTTTGACGATTATTATACTACTATGTATACGAGAAAGTAAAATGGCGAATTAATCGCAAACTTTGCTTTTTTTATACCACCTGTATTTTAGTGACTTAAACCTTTTAAACGTAAAAACGTATGACCATTTTTTTTTCATTTGTAAAGTTAAGATATAAATAATATTAGAACCTGTTACTTGAAATTTTTGAGAACTTTTCAACTCTTAAAAGTCAAAAGAAAAAAAAATTGTTCTTTAAAAGAAACTTAATAATAAAATGCATAATATGTTTAGTAACTTAATTATTTTCAATTAAAGATTATTCTGTTTTCACTTATGGAAGTATAGTACTGACCGATAAAAATCTACAGCCCTAAATATTCTTATAACAAAGGATGACCAAATAGCAAGAAAGATAACGCTGCCTCACCTTTTTTAACAAAAAAAAACCAAAATTACCCTTTTTTTTTTTCTTAAAAAAAAAGTATTATTTCTGCAATTTAAATTCATAACATCATTTTCAATAAAAATGTAAGTAACAACTATTCAGTTTTCACCAAAAGGCATAATAAAAGTTTTTTTTATTTAAATTTTCTTAATAAAGATCTATAAGACTGATTAATGCATTTTACAAAAAACATTTTTTTTCTTCTAAATTTCTTTACTTAATAGACATTAATATTACTTTAAGTAATAGCAGTGAACAATATTCACAACAGGAGCTAAAAATTTATGGAATCGTATGATAAAGTTGATGCATAATTCAAAAAACGTGGTCGATTTAACGCCGAATTAGGAATTCAACTCATATTTTTAAATTTTATTCCTTGTTTCAGAATTAAAATAATATTTCTGCTGAAACTTTTCAATGAAAAATGTTTGAGGTGATGAAACCCTCCAATTAAGAGCAACTTGGAGCTTCTTCATTAATAATTTTATCACTAATTTCTTTTCTTTTCTCTTTCTTTTTCTTTTTTTTTAATACCTGAAGCTTTAACCTCACTTTTGATAAATGACGCCGATTCCCCGACAAGAGCTTTTTACTGTTTTTCTTTCTATGGCCTTGAACAGAGTATACTTGTTTCAAGGGCATTTCAACACGCAGCATATTCCAATAAAATTCTGGTTATTCTTATGCAATAGAACACTTTACTTTTGCATTTAAGAGGAAAATATGTTCGAAGGGTAGATTTTCAGACGATTTTTTTCGGTTTCCGTAATTAAAACGACTTTTATTTTGCAGCTACGAATGTAAAGTGAGCAGAATAGTTATGATTTTAAATACTTCGTCTATGGTTTGTCTCACCATTCAATAAATATTCCGATTTTTGTCTTGTTTTTCAGTATGCAAGAGAAATAAATGGAAAATACTGTAATCGCTAAAAAAGTCGATTTCGTCATAGTAATAACTTTTCAATTTTTAAATCTACCGTTTTAGAAAAAAAATATTTTAGAATTCTATCAGTTTATTTTTGTTATTTTCTCCTGTAAGAAGAATACAAAGTATTATAATCTTGGGGGAGAGAAATCTAACTCGAGATTTTGGCTCCACGTTTCAGACTTTCTCTGAATTTCGAAAAACATAATTTCGGAATTATGTTTGTCTAAGAATAAGATAGCCCCAAAACACTTTGAGCCTTGACATTTAGTACATGGC
The DNA here is from genome assembly GCF_947563725.1 of Argiope bruennichi. Lineage (NCBI taxonomy): Eukaryota > Metazoa > Arthropoda > Arachnida > Araneae > Araneidae > Argiope > Argiope bruennichi. The sequence goes on along the minus strand of NC_079160.1, from coordinate 100,819,233 downwards.
CTTTACACCAAATTTGTTGATATCTATCAAATTTTGAATGAAATCCACTAAAAGAAGTCTTCTGTTCTATCGCCCAAATATAACACGATAATTACATATGAAGAGTGCTAGATGTATAAAATTTGGTACACATATTTAAAAACTAAAGCGTAGATATATGTATCAAATTTAGAATCAAATCCATCATGAGGGTGATCGTCTGTCGGTCTGTTCTTTTGCATGCACGTCAACACGATTATTAAAAAACGTAAGGACATAGGTAAATTGAATTTGGTACATAGTTTAAGCATTTAAAGCATGATTCTTATCAAGTTTCGACCTATATCTGTGAAATAGTTTCCCACCTGTCAGTCTGTACTTTTACAAGCATGTAAATGCGATAGTTTAAAAAGGCAATCAGTTTAACATAAAAAAAATTGGTACCTGATCTTATTGGATCAATTATAGTTCATTATCAGATTTTAGTCTAAAAGAATTAATTCGGCCAGGAAAAAGGAATCAGAAATACGGTTTTCCGATACTTGTTCGGAGCGATTAATCGCCAAAGATAGCAGGCTGTTAGTTAACTAGTGATCGCCAATGGTATGCAGCTAATAATCCAGAAATATATTTATTAGAGAATGTATGAGAAATTTTTCAGAAGACCACTTCTGCTGATGTATGTATAAGAAGTAAATATATTCCGAAAAGCAACGATAATAGATGAAGTTTGGTATGCGGTTTTTGTATTAAAGTATTAGTATGTACCTAAACGAGTTCGCGAAAATTTCTTTCACAGAGTAAAAAAACATGAATAATATTAAAAAAAAATCAAGAAATAACCTTAAATATAACAACTATGCTAAATTGAAAATTATGGAAAAATATTTGTGAAAAATTGCCAAAATTCTGGGACAATTTGCATAAAATTGACAATTAAATTGGCTTGTTTAAAAAGAACATTTAAAAATTTAAAAACATATAAAATTAATCATAATTCAGTAAAATGATAATTTGTACAGTTGTTTTTTCGAGAGTTGTTTTTGTAAAAAAGCAAAAATCTGGCTTTTAAGAAAAAATAATATATGTGGCTTTTAAATAATTAAGATTCTAATAAAACATTTTTTTAAGAAATCTGTGAAAGATTCTCATTTTTATCTGTAAATATTTGTAACAAATTTTAACAGCTCTGTCACAGGATCTATCCTATAGAACATCTACACATACAGAGACATACATTATCCTATGTGAGTATTAGAAAGGGTTCATTATAAAAAGAAATCCATTATAACAATAATTTTCAAAGCAAATTATTACTTGACTTATAATAAATTTTTATTGTAACTCAAAATTCAGAATTCGGGGCCTCGAAAAAGTCAAATCTTTGGAAAGGAAATCTGGTCATTTTATATGAAATACATATAAAGCAAGTTGCCAACTGAAAATTAATTTTTAGATGTGATATTTAAAAAAAAATCTAATTACCCTTTTTTAGTAATTAATTATAAATAAGATTCGAAAAGAATCCAAGATACTTTTTCAATACAAAATTGAAGAAAAAAAAATGAAAATTCAAGGTTATCCTGGTTTTTCACAAGTACTTATTAATTTATTCGAACAGAATTTAATCATAAATATTAAAAATAACAAAATTCGGTGTATTAAAAATCGATTTTGATTTCACGGACTATATTTTATATAATCCTAATATGTGTAGAAATATATTACATTATTTGTAGGTAATAAGGTCATTTGTAAAATTCTACACTTGTCAAATTGAAATATGACTTCATTTATCTAAATTAGTATTTATTGTCTTGTATGCTACAGGTGCTGCTTTTCGAATCGTAAATATCAGTTTTTTTTCTCCGAAAGAACAGGAAAGCTGTACAAAGTAAACAGAAAAAAAACTTGTTTTTTGCAAGCTCAAAGTGACATAAATAATTTATAAATTTTGAGCTTTGTTTGCCATTAGTAGTAACACAAAACATCACATAGCCTCGCGCGCCAATATAACCTTGAAGAAAAAGTATTTTTTTCCCAGTTTTTGCCCTGCCTGAAGGTTTCGACTGATCGGTGAAGTTCGGTTACATAACGGAGTGTTCAACTGGTGACGCAATTTGCCTGGTGGTAAAGTCATGTGAGGTGATTCCCACCTGCCGGGCGCAGCCATAATCAACAAAAATTTTCGATTTAAATTATCTTTAAAAATTTTGCTTTGTTTTTTAATTATTAATTCAAAAATGGTTATCCTTTTGATCAGAGCTCATTGTGGAAGTTTAGAAGAAATCTAGATCTAAAGGAAATCGTTAATATTTTCTATTCTTTCATGCTATCCTCTTTATGTAACAACGAATTGAATGTGAAACAGGTTTATCGCATGTTTAACATCCATACAACGATTTAATTTACTGCTAATGTGTTAAAATTTGCATTTTATCTACATGATTTTTTATCTCATTTATATATGCATCTTAATTTTAAATTGTTCTGTTGGACATATTTTTAAAAAACATACGAACCATCTAAAATTATTATACAATTCAGAATTCGAAAGATTTTATTTTAAATTTGCATCAATTAATATTATAAATAACTCACTGCCTCTCCCAATAGTTATATAGATCTTAAAAGAATACCGAGCATTTTTTTTATAGTCAAACAGCAATGCTATTTAAAAACTAAAAAAAGTCTGGATCTGACTTTTGGTGTTATATTAACAAAAACTTTCCAAACTGTCGAAGAATTATGAAATAGTATCCCATTTCCTATAAAATTAAATTACTTCAAAAGTAAATAAATAAAATTTATCATTTAGATATTGAAGAAATTCATGATATGGCGAGAAATATTTTTAACACTTACTATCGATACCAACAGAAAATATCATATTTTAGAAAAATGGTTTTTAATCCTCGAATAAACAATTTCGTATAACATTTGCGACATTATATTTTTCAAACTTATTTAATAACATAAAAAAATCTATTATTTTTAAAATAAACCAAAATTACAGTTAATTCAAAATACATTAAAAAATTTGTCCTGTGTCTAGTGATGGTGGTTGACTCAAAAATTGTAGAAGCAAAATTTATCATTTAGATATAAAAGAACTGAACAATTCAAAATCTTTCTGGCATCCATTACAATGTATTTAAAGAAAACTATAAATTCTTATTCTTCTTGGTGATAATAATCTAATTACTAAATCAACTAAATTTTTTTATGTGGATATTAAAATAAAAAAACATAATAAATAATATTAAAATAAATCAACATTTGAAAAGTTAATTATTTTAAAAACCGTTATTTATTTGCAGACGATTTTTTTAAAACTTTTACATTCAGATAAATTAATGCAAACGAAACAGCGAATATAATGTAATGTAATATACTGTCGAATATAATATAATGTCGCAAATGTTATTCGAAATTGTTTATTTGAGGATTAAAAACCATTTTTCTAAAATATGATATTTTCTGTTGGTATCGATGATGAGTGTTAAAAATATTTCTCGCCATATCATGAATTTCTTCAATATCTAAATGATAAATTTTATTTATTTACTTTTGAAGTAATTTAATTTTATAGGAAATGGGATACTATTTCATAATTCTTCATTTAGATATTGAATAAATTCATTATATAGCTAGAAATAAACAGTAATAACATAAAAATATTTAGATTTAAAATAAACGAAAATTACACTCAATTCAAAGTACACTTTAACGAATTTTCCGTAATTCTTAAACAAAAATGTATCATTCAGATATAAAAGAACTGAACAATTCAAAAACTTTCTGGCATCCATTACAATGCATTTAAAGAAAAACTACAAAGTATTATCTATTATTAATGATAATAAGCTAATTACTAAATCAATTACTAAATCAAATAAAATTATATTATGTAGATATTAACTAAAATTAGCATTTGAAAAGTTAATCTTTTTTTAACAACCGTTATTTTTTTCAGACGATTTTTAAAAAAAAGCCAGAATACTTTTTTAACCTTTGCATTCAGATAAATTAATGCAAACGATACATCAAATATAATAATTTTATCAGAATTATAAACTAAAATGAAATCATTTCGTATAATATCATAGAAATATTATAATTTAATATTTATATAGCTTTTTCTTTAAGTTTTGATATATATAAAATTGAATATCACAATGAAGATATATTTTTAAACGAGCAAAAAATTATCAACTTACCAGTAATTTTAAATTTTAATTAACCTCCGCTATATCGGTACACATTTTCCATAAGCTTTCATATAAATATTCCTTCCTCTTTATCACTGCAGTTTCTCCTTCGCGTTCTACGAGATGGACATCAGTTGAGTGGGAAGAGTGATCTTTTCCCAAGGCCAATAGAACCTGTTTCTCAGTTCTTCCGATTCCTTACTTTTTTTTCAATGGGTATTAACTTTATATTCATACCGAGGGCTGAATTGCTTTTTAAATGTAACTTAATAGGCGAAGGACAGGACATAAAATATTTCGTGCCTCAATTATGCCTTATGTAAGTCTAGAGTAGGATAGGTTGTAGTCTTGGTAGAAGAAAAATGATACTTTGGAATGTATCAAATGGTTTGATTTTTAGGAAGATTTTTTTGTTGCATGGAATTTTATCTGCTTACGGTTTATGTAACTCAAGTGAAGGGTTTCAGAACGAAGTGACTGAGGTCAATTTCTCGAATATGTCAATTATAATTTGCCTTTGCATGAGACTAATTTTTCTCAAAATAAAAAAGATATATGCTGAGAAATCAATGCCTGCCTATCCTTACTTGCTATTTACTTATTTAGTGATTTTTATTATCCTCTACATTTGTGGTAAAAGCAGGAAAAGGAAATATCTTTATCGTTTTCATCGATATTTTGATTTATATTAACTGATTATGTCTGCCTCAGCATTTTAACAAGCATTTTATAACAGAAATTGTCTGTTTATAGGCTATTAACACATTTATACTCATGAAATTTGGTACACAAATAATCGTAATAATAAATCAATGCACCTAAAGATCGAACTAAAACGAACCTTAAGTTCGAACTGTAAAAATTAATGTCGAAATATTTTTTTAAAAACATTTAAAATTATTTAGGGTTATTTTTCATCCGTATATGTTCTAACAACACATTACATAATCTTAGAAAAAAAATTGACCCTTGTTCCTCCATCGGATGGAACAAGCAATTGTTATTCTAGCGAAGTTTGTTTTGTTCTCTATTAAATATTTTTAAAAAAATGTAATTAGTTTTCTTGAAAACTTTTAAGAATTCAAACCGAAACGCATCTGACACTCTATTTTTGTCAACTTCTACACATTTTGTGAGGTTATTACATTATATTTTTCTCTAACTGAAAACAAAAACGGTCGGAATGTCTTTTGTCATTGATTTTAAATTAATTGTTTTTCAAATTAGCTTAAAACTTTCTTCGCGATTCGTCGAGGAGATATTCTCTGACTTGCCAGGGAACCAATGAGAACTAAGGTTTCAAGAATATGAATATTATTTTAGCACTATTTCAATTCAAATACAATTGTTTGCAGAAAATTTTCTAATTTTTCTTATTTTTTTATTTTTAAATATGTCTTCATTTTTAATTCGATTTTTATTTACAGTGCGGCATGCAATTCTTTTGTTGCGAAGAAAAATAGTGCAAAATTAGCATTATTATTTTTTTTTTCATTTGTGTATTTTTTAAATTTTTTACTATTGTTTTTTATTTTTTTTATTTTGCTGACGGGTAGAATCGTTTGGTGCACTGCTACTATCTTGTAATTAAGTAAGTTATTTAAAACTTAGACAGCAATGGAATTTGGATTTCTGGATTCCAATGATTTATTAATTATTGTTTAATTAATTAATTAATGTTTTAATCCTTGCTGTCAATGATCAATTCACCTGACTCTCAGAAGTGAATTTACAAATAATATCCACATATTTTCTTGCTAATCGTAAATTTTCTTGTTCTAAATAAATGCTATTAAAACAGTGAACTTCAGTCTTTTCATTTGTATTCTTTATAGAGATATGACGCTAGAACAATCATAAGATGACTAAAAATATAAATTTTCTATAATAGAATTTCAAAATTGATTATTTACAGAATTTGTACTTCTATGTAGTACATATGAGCACCAAATACGCACGGAGTGAAATTTACGACCAAGTCTATTAAAGGCTTAACTATCTACCGATCTCTTTATTAATATGCATATTCTCTTTTGATATATGTATATGTGTAGACTAACGAATAGATTCCTCTTCATAGAATTGTTGCAATATTTAATACAAATCTATCCTTTTGATAATAAATCTGCGGTTTTGAATGATCACGTTCACGGACGGACAGACAGACATAATTTAAAAAAATGTTTTTTCAGTCCCAGAGAAGTTTAAAACGTGGAGATTTGTCAAAAATCTCGAGATCCATTATTTTTTGACGATTACAATTGGTAATATATTTAGGTATTTTGCTGCTCTAGGCAACATACTTATGAAGCTCCTTTTTTAATAAATTAATCAATTTATTTTCATATTTCAGCATTCATAGCTTTTTTACAGAATCTATCGCGTCATCTTTGGCGAGTTATTGACGATTAAACCCTGGCATGTGTTAAAACTATCCAACAATTGAATTTGTGTTTTAGAATCGTTTTCCTCAATCGGTTGAAACAAAACTACACTTGTAGTCACAAAATCTCACATCAAATTTGATATATTTATCCCACTGCATTTTTGAATTATTGAGTTCACATTTTTCTAAAGGTAAAGACTGACAGAAGGTCAACCTCTTGTTGGATTAGACTCAAAATCAGGCGGATGTCTACACTATAGATATTAATTCGTATTACCAAATTCTATGCATCTAGTTTTCTTAGTTTTGTAGTCATCGTGTTAACTGAGATTCGAACAGGCGAAAGATAACTTCATCTGAATGGATTTTGCTCAAAATTTGACAGAAATCTACAAATTTGGTGTAAAGACCGTATACCAAATTTCAACTGTCTAGCTCAAAGCGTGTTGAGTTATCTTTGTCACAAACAGATTTACATTTTCCAAAATTGCGTTTTCCGAACTAAGGAACGTGGAAATTCGTCAAACTCTCGAGTTTTTGACGATCACTATACTTTTTCTATACAATGCAAACGTCAAATTAAAAAAATTAAGTTATATTTTGATGTTTACCCACAATAATTCCCAAAGCTAATATTGCGGAAAATCGGATTTTTGCATCATTTTAGAATTTAAGACGTTTTTGTTTTACTTATGCAAATTAATTGATTTGCAACTTTTACTGAATAATGATAAAGTTTTAAAAATGCTTTTTAGTAATTCTCAACAATAACTTTTATAATTAAGACGAAATTTAAATCATTTTCAGTATTCCATTAAATATTTAATCACTTTTCGGCCATTGTTGAAAGCTATGAAGGATAGAATCTGCTTATGATCTAAGCAGGTTGCCTAAGGAATAAGAAAGTGAAGTTACAATAACAGAAATGACAACGTGCAATTTGAAGTTAGACAATTCAGGCATAAAAACTTTTGATAGCACTATGATGTCATGGGACTTAACTCCATGAAGAATATTTATGTAATTATAAACAGAACAGGTATATGGCTTTTAAAATAACATGGTTTTAATGTCTGTCACAACTTGATACTTAAACAAGCGGATATGGTCTCCCCCAAATTTTCTTGCATACTCTCTAATAAAAGTGTTATTCCAGAGAATAGAGATGCATAATCCACGATTTTTTGAATAACAAATAATATTGCTATTGTTATTTTTAAATATGTGTTCCAAATATCTGTTATTTCAATCATATTATTAATTAAAAATTATTACTTAATATTAAATATATAATTTATTAATTGTAATTAATACTTAATTTACTAATTTAATTAACGTTTGATTGAATTAATTTATCTGTTTCAGCTTACTTCTTAAATTTATTTTTCTCAAAACTATTTATTTAATTTATTTATTAGAGTAAACCATTTTCTGGAAAAGGTGAGTTGAAAATATATGTCATTTCTTTAAAATGTTTACTTTAGTCCTATATTCTACCAATAGACGGCGCCAGCAGTAAACAGAATACATATAATCAAAGTCAATCATGTCAGGAGCAATTCAAAATGATCTGTATGGAATAGTGCATCATCAAATACGAATATGGGTCACTCCCGTAAAGTGGAGCGGGGACTTCGCACTTTCCGGTGAAATCGCTCCGATAAATTTCAGTGATATGCAATTCACTACGATACGATACGATACGATACGATACGATATACGATACAATAATTCCAATTACCGGTCCGTTCACTTTTCAATCCAATCACAGATTTCTTTCGAGAGCTTCCATTGGACAGATCGTATCGATTGTTACTTTGCAGTGAAGTCACCGCTCCGGCAAATTTCTGTGATATCGTATCGATTGTTACTGTCTATCGTGATCCAAAACCTGTCATCGAAATATCATCAGTAAGATCGTATCAAGGATTTGAATCACACCCCTCTTTGAAAAGTATTGATCACTTGTATTTGTGACTTTTTGATATTGGTTACGTAATAACCGCTGTTAAAATATTCGTCATCCCTACCAGAGAATGCCTTGCAACGACCTTGACTTGCAATGTTAACGTTCTGCGTGAACTTGGCCCTTTTAGTAATGATCCTTGGCGAGTTATTTGGCGATCAATCCCAATGCGATTAATAATATCCAAAAATTGAATTTAGAATCGTTTTTCTCAAAAGATTAAGGCAAAGATTTGACACAAAACTGTACTTATAGTCACAAAATCTTACACTTAATTTGATATATTTAAGTCACAGCGTTTTTGAATTATCGCGTTTACATGTTTCTGAAAGGATAGACCAGCAGACAGTCAACCCATTGTGTTGGTTTTGGCTCAAAATTTGACAAATGTCTACACTATAGATGTTAAATCTGTGTACCAAATTTTAACTATCTAGCTCTCTTCGTTTTGAAATCATCATGTTAACTTATATTCGAATAACTGAACAGACGGACTTCCTCTGGGCAGATTTTACGCAAAATTTGACAGAAATATACAAATTTGGTGTAAACGCCGTATACCAAATTTCAAATGTCTAGCTCAAAGCGTTTTTGAGTTATCTTTATGACAAACAGATGTATATTTTCTAAAAAGGTGTTTTTCGGACTCGGGGTTTAAAATGTGGAGATTCGTCAAAATCTCGAGTTCGAATTTTTTTAACGATTACTATACTTTCTCTATATAATGTACACGAGAATGTAAAAATGAAAATAGGATTTGGTTATTATAATATTAAACTAAGCAATGATGACTTAAAAAAACAAACGAGATAGCTAATTAATGAAACAAAGTTATAAATCTCTAACAAATAATGTTAATTGGTTTAATCAACAAAATCACGTTGTATGATTTTTTTAAAAAATTATTTTATATATTTTGTTAATAATAAATGACTATTAAATAATATTGGATAATGTTTGAAAATATTTGTTTTAAAATTAATTATTTATTGTTTATTCTTATTATTATTACAATTTTTTCTAAAATTAAACTAAATATTTGTTTTAAAATTTACTAACATTAAAATTAAACGAATTAAAATTTATTTAGAAATAACTATTCTTCAATAATTTGTTGTTGCTGCATTATATGAACATATGGGTAAGGAGATTACAAGAAGTGTTATTGATGACTGGTAACCAATATTGAAGATTATGCTATTCTTTTATTTCTATTCTCTGGATTCAAATATTATTTAAATATCTATCCTTTTATTTATAGGCTCTCAATTATAGTTATTTGAAGTATACATTTCAGTTATCTACTACAAAGAATAACTGATGGAAAAAAAATGTTCCTTGCGAAGGGAAAGAAAAGTGAATCCTCTGATAGCTGGCAGATACATAAACTCGTTTTCTTTTCCTAGTGTTAAAACTTTAGCCAAGGGAAAGGGTTGCTGGAAAATGATGGACTGTTGACGCAACGGATGATCAATCACAGTCGATACAGGAGTTGACAACTGAGAAAGGTGCCGAGGGAATGGAAAAACGATTATCTCTCTCTATCTCTTTTTTAGAGCACATCTATACATAGTATAAAATGAAGTCTCCTGAAAGCGTCTGTATGTTGAAACCCGAAAAACTCGAGAAATACTTAACTCATTTTGGAGATACTTGTACCATTTTGTAGGGCATTTATTGGGGAAGGTTTTTAGTACATTAACATTGATTTTAAACAGCGATTCAAATCTCATTATTCCCAAAAGAAGGAAATTCAACCTCGGCCGAAGCACATTAAATGCCAAAACGCTTCGTTTGTTGTGCGATAAAGAAAATATAAAGGAAAGAAACATTCGGTTAGTGAATAATAGAGAAAGAATGTCCGCACTTTCTTCAAAGGAGAGTCTTCTGCTGAGCGAAGTAACCATCTATCTTTAAATCGCACTGCAATGGAATTACAGAGACAGAATGAATCTCGCCTGTCTGCTGACAGAGAAAGACATTTAAATTTGAGACATAGGAGAAGTGAAAGAACAAACGTTCCTGATATTTGGTCCGAAAAGGAGTACACCGCCCTGAATTTCGATCCATGTGTGAATTACAGAAATGATGCCTCGGTTTCAATAGGAACAATGTCTCTAGTCTGTCCATATTGTTCAGCTTTAGGAACAGCTTTGATATACAAAATAATTTAAAAAATCGCCAAATTTTAGCGAAATGGCCGAATGTGACGAGAACAGCAGCAATAGGATAACGGTAGCAAAAGCGCCATCGATAAATTGCCTACCTCGCAAGACGCCAAATGACTGTATATCAAAGCTTATCCCTAATTATTTCTGAATATGTGCTGTAAAAAATTGTTTTGTAGTCATTTTTGATGATTTCTAAATATCTTTTTATCGCGTGACATTCCCATGTCATATCGGGTGGAGGCTAGACATAAGTCTAAAGCCAATTTTTCCTCTTAGATGTTATTTTACGGCCAACGCTGTGCGGGCACTGCTAGTTAATTATAAATAATTAAAATGTACATACTATTCGTTTGAGGGATCGCAAACTGTCAACTGAAATTATTTTACTTTGTTGAGGGATGACACATAATGAGTATGATGAGGGATTTTCTCGAGTTCTTTATTAGGCATTTATCTTCGTTTCTTTATATTTTCTTCCAGTTCTTCTTTGCCTTCTCATATACGAAATACAAATGAAGTTCAGTACTCGTCAAAAAATTCGATTTAGAAATGTTGGTGAATCTTTACGCTTCAGACCCCTCCCCCTTCCCCCTCCCCCAAGTTAAAAAAAATTGACATTTTTGGCATTATGTCTGTCAGTATATCTCTGTCTGTGAACACGATTAATTCAAAATCGCTTTTAGCTTGATGAATGAAATTTGTTATATTGGCTCTAGACCACAATTTTAGATTTCTATCAAATTTTGAACGAAATCCTGTATGGCTAGTTATTTAATTATAAGTGAAATCAATAAGTCCAGAATGCAAAGGACTAAATAAAAAACTTTGGTACACAGATTGATCTTCTAAAATATAGATGTTTATCAAATTTTGAACAAAAAAAAAAAAAAAATCCGTCAAAAGGTTGACGGTTCGTCTGTCTGCACTTTTAAATGAATGTAAACGAAATAATTCATATACGAAATGATTTATATCAATGAAATTTTATATGTTGTCTTGTGATGACTACATACAAAAGTGCAAATTTTGGTTTCATTCGTTCAGTAAAAAGCGTTGAAAATACATGTCCCATGACAGATTCTGTAAAAATGTTGGTTGCCGGATGTCTATATTTCGTAACCCAATGCCATGCGAGAAAGTTTCGGAGTGATCACTTCCGCTAGTTCTCACTTATTATTTTAAGCTGCATCGCTAAGTAAATTTGCTATTGTTTTCCTGTCTTCCACATCAAAGCTATGTCTAGAAAGGTGAAATTTGGTATACGGCTTTTATTCCAAATTCTCAGACTTTTATCAAATTTTGAACGAAATCTATTTTGTAAAAATTTATATGTCCAGCTGTCCGAATATAAATTAACATGATAAGTATAAAACGTAAAGAAAAAAAGTAGAAATTAAAAGTTAAATTTGATTCTCTAACATTTAAAGTGTAGATCTCTATCAGATTTTGAATCAAATCCATGAAGAGGTTGATAATCTGTCGGTCTGTAATTTTGCATCTATGTAAATTTGCTAATTCAGAAACCCAACGATTTAAATAAAAGAAATTTGATATGTGATCCTGTGGCTACAATTGTAATTCTATGTCAGATTTTAGGTACAATCAGTCGGGGAAAGGTGTTCAAAACGTACAATCGATTTTCTGGTATATGTATATTAGCAGTATTCTAGTAATTAATTGTCAAAGATCCCACATTAATAAGCTCTCTCGTAACCATCGTTCGAAAATGGCATATAGTTAAAAAATCGTCAAAGATCACTCATTAATAGACTCCCTCATATCCATTGTTTGAAAATGGCTATGGTTAATAATACAGAAGTTTCTTTCTGTTTTTCTTTATTATATTGCGATCTATTATATAACTATATTTATATAAAGCTATACTTTTTACTATAAAGCTCAAAACATTCTCGTGCAGAACTCAGAAATTAAAAAGTTTGAGCTCTCATGGCATTCGCACCTTTGCCCAAAGTCCAGAATTTTTTCCGGATTTAGAAAAGGACAATAACATCTTTATTTGAAAACTATGACTAAACCTCCAATAATTGCTACGTAATTATCTTTTTATTTATTTATTTTTTGCTTTTCAGATAAAATAGACTACTCCATTAAAGAGCAATGCAGTTGATTCTTTTTGTTTCCTAAAAGTTCAAATCAAAGGTTGAATGAATTCAATTAGTCATTGATGTCGTTTAGAATTATCATATGATAAAGTCTCTCCTAGATAGCCCTTTTCATTCAAACATGCGATAATTTCTTTGAAGTATGTTAATCTCTCGGTTACTTTGCAGCTAAATATGGTCAGCGTTAGAATATTCAGCTGCCTATCACTGTCGATAACATTTATAATAATCTCATCGATTATTCAGATTTTCGGGCAAATATAAGCAAAAATAATGCTCACGAGCCACGTAAAACAATTCTTAAGAATCTGAATTTAGAAGCGATGTTATGTTGAGTTGAGATGTGACTTCTCAGCAGATATGTGTTCTCGCTCCTGATTGGATGTTTGGTCCAACGGATTGTTATGTCTTCTATGATTCGCTATATGTTTTCGTTTCATTTTCTTTTTATATTATGCCGGGTTTATACTCGGCCAATTATAAGACAGCAAGTAGGCAACACATGCGTAGAAAGGGACTGATTTATGTTTGCCAAAATTTCATAAGATAGACTCAGGCATTCCATGCTTGGCTATAAAGTGCCGTTTTGGTGAACCTGAATTTTTCTTTTTCATTGAGTATCGTATTAAAATGATGAATAATAACACAAAGAAACATGGTAAAATAAAAAAAGGGTTAATATCCTTAAATTAAAAACTATAGGAAAGAAGTGGCAAATAAAATGAAAAAAGAACACAACCTCGCATCAGAGAGCAAAAAATGTCGGAATTAATTTACGATAAGAGATCAATTTTGTCACGCCAAAAAACCGCCAAATTCTACAAACGCATGCGCAGTAAGAAAAAATACAATACAGCGGCTTGTAGTTGTCCCGTCGGGACAATTATTTGCCATCGACCGAACAGAATTTTTCAGCCTTTCTATGCATACGCTACCTACTGGTCGTCTTATAACTGGCCGAGTGTAAACCCAGCATTTCGTAGAAATATGCCATAAAATTTCAGGAAAATGACAGCTGTAATTTTTTTTTTCGCATTTAGTGAGATATAAAATGCGGAAATTCTTCAATATGACGTGGTTAAATTTTTTATTTTAAATTGAATTCTTTATTCATCAGACCAGAAAATAAAAATTCTATGATCAAACACTATTGAATTGAAAACATTCACTGTTATTCTTCTCCAACTCTATTAATCTTTTTTTAAAAAAAAATATCCTTTATCTTCTCTTTACAAAAAGAATCTTAAAACAAATTTCAATTTAAAAGATCTTTTCTTTTTATTATCAACCTTTTCTTTATTTCCGTTAAAGATTCCTTCTAATCTCTTCCTTGTATCTGAAATTCTTTTATTCTCTTTCTTTCGGCGTTTATCGGACGATTTAAAGCTTCATCAACTATTTTTTGTTTGCTCTTTATTTTAATGAATTACGTCATTTCTTTCAAAGAATTTTTTTTATCTTTTTCTTTAATTTGTTTTCGGCTAACAGACGATTTAACACATCTGCTTTTATCATACAGATTCATTTCTTTTCCCGCCTTTTTCTATAATGAATTTATTGAATTAATAAATCTATTCTATTTTATTGAATTTTATTATTAACTATTGAATTTGACTGAAATTTCTTTTCTGTGTTTTTAGTTAGAATCCGATTTTGATTTACTTCGAAGATAGGTTTTTCTTTTAAATTCAACGGAAAGAATTGAAGAAAAGATATTTAATATCATATTTATTATCTTTAAATAGTTCATTTAAAACTCTATTGTGATAAAGGAAAATACGTGGAAGTATTGACACTCTAAAGACAGATAATTTGACTTAGAATTACCAAATTCGTTACAGATACATTTTATAGGTTTGGAATGTGTACTGTCATGTTGACATTTTTTTTAATATTTGATTTTTAAAGTCAACAATATTTTTATGTTTGATTTTTTTACTTAGCAATGGTATTTAAAATACAATATTTTTATGTTTGAATTTTTTACTTAGCAATGGTATTTAAAATACAATATTTATAATTATCATCAGTCAGAAATTGCAAATATAATTTTAAAAATTATATTTTATACACCATTAAGAATTTTAAAAAATTAAATATAAAAATAACGATGACTTAAAAGCTAAATATTAAAAAACAAAAACAAAATGTCAACTTGAAATATTGATATTTTTATCAATTAAAATTAAGCAAGAATTTGGCATTTTACTACGATGACTACCGAAAATATAATTGCTTAAAAGTGAATTTTACATCCTTTTAAAATTCAAAAATGTTTGTTTTTTAAATGATATTTTTAAAAATTTTCCTGAATTTAATACTTCTTATTTTTCACAATATTTGACAGTATATTTCATGATTTCAATAGAATTCAAACCTTTTTCATAATTATATCTAATATTTAACCGCGGCATTTTCATTCATTGTTGAAAATTAAGGAAGGAGGGTTTATTTATTGTTCGTACAATTTACACGAGGAAAAAGAAAGTGAAATTACATAAATCCAAAAGGTAGCGTACAGTTTAAAATAGATTATCGAAATATTTAAGTTTTTGTTTGTATTACAGTGAAATGTCACTTGAAGATATTAGAAAGATTAATATACGCAATAAGCAGAACAAGTATAATGCTATTAAAATAACAGAAGATAATGTCTGCTGTAATTTGATGCTTATATTTTTTTGATGTGACAAGCTTGAACATCTAGTTATGCATATGACTTTTATTTAAAATGAAACATAACTAATAATCACAATGGACGAGCTTATCTCAAAAGGTGGTTAGAAACAAATGAAACCAGTTAGAAGAAAAATTGATTAAAAAAAAGTTGACTGATAAAATTACCATTCACCCTTAGAAATAAAGCGAAATGATTAAAAAAAAAAGTGACGATATATAATAGCATTATTTTCAAAACCACTGAGAATATTCTTTGTTGTAACATAATACTTATATTTTTTGTTTATCTTTATTGTATAGTGTAGAGAATAGAATACACATTTTGAATCTTTTTACTTAAGAATTCGATACAGATTTACAGTTTTGTTGTTTCAGATTTCCTTTATCTTGTATGTTGAGTTTTTAAACAACTAGTTGGAATTGACCTCGCTTTGCACAGGCGAAGCCGAGTAGATTTTATCAAATGTGATTATAAAAAACGAATATTTAGTTCCTGAAGATTTTGGATTAAAGGTTTATTTTTTATTTCGATGACTAGAATATTCTAGAGAGTTTTCGAACGTTTCGAAACATGAAGTCCTTTCTATAGTCCAGAACCACCTGGAAAATTATAGAGCTTCCTGGAACAGTCCTAAAACATTCTCGGGCATTATGGAATCTTCTGAAAGATTCTTTACCTTTCCGGAGCATTATTACAACAAACTTAAACCTTTTAGAAGATTTTATAACATTTTGAAATATTCTCGAACGTTCTACAGAATTCTCTTTGGAGCTTTCTTGGGCCTTCTGAAGCATTCAGGAACATTCTGGACCCTCTCTGTCACTTCGATCCTCGATTCCCAGCTGCTTCATTGACTCCCTATAGGAAGTCCTTTGGTGCGATGTCTTCTTTTGACATTATTTTCGGACTCAGCCCCTGCAGTTTCGAACCAAAACCTTCTTCATGGATGAAGGATGGAGGGCTGACATACTACATTGTTCGCTTGGGGATAATTTAGTAATTCTAGTTTTAAAAAATAGTGATTCTGGATTCACATTAAGATATGAATTTCGTAGCTATCGTTTATCAATGCCAGGCTCGATATACGCGGCTTTATTCAAGGTGGATATTCAAGGATTGTTATAAAAAATTTATTAAAAATTCTGCGAGAAAGTTTTGATGAAACCACTCCAGCTGGTTATATTTTTAGCGGCACTGTTTTTCTCTCAGATGATTAAGGCTCGGGGT
This sequence comes from Argiope bruennichi, assembly GCF_947563725.1. NCBI lineage: Eukaryota > Metazoa > Arthropoda > Arachnida > Araneae > Araneidae > Argiope > Argiope bruennichi. The sequence goes on along the minus strand of NC_079160.1, from coordinate 100,802,490 downwards.
CTCAGACAAAAAGTATCGAAAGCCTCATTAAAATTTACTTTTAATCTCTGAAGATAAAATACTTTTAATTTCTGAAGATAAATAAACATAGTTAATACGGTTTTTCAACAATTACAAATTTGTTCAAGACTAAACAGCATAAAAATCTTTTACCTATCGTTATAGATACATAGTTCAAGTTGGAAAAATATTTAAATACTCCATGACTTCACTCCATTTCACTCCATGACTCACGACTTCTCTGCTATCTCAAGTAAAGTAGAAAAATAGACATTTATCTAATGACACGATACAGTTAAGTAGTAAGTACGAGTCAAAGGTGAATGCTATGACAGTCAACGCTTTAATGCTGTTTCACCCAATAAAAATTACAACATTTAAATATTTGTACAACCCCCAATGCTATCCCTAATAAAATATTTCTAACAAACTAAATTTTAAAAATGTTTCACTCTTACAACCGACTGAATAATAAAGATTTAATGATTTGTATTTTAGACGACTTTATACTATTCCAACGAATAATTCAAAGATAATCCAATCAATGTGCTTCATTTCTTCAAGGCTGTTATGATTGATTTGAAATTATGGAATTCAAAACTTCATAACTTGGTTAGTTTTGATAACAGAAGAGTAGAACTTTTTTCATTGAAATATTAATGTGCCACGAATATTTTATTAAATATGATGAATGGAACTGGAAGTTTTACAAAAAGATAGATTTCGTAATTTTTTCAGCATTGCATTTCTAGAAAGTTGCACAAAATAAAATTCTTTACATCATTTAAAGAATTTTTTTCAATTAGGACTGTATATGTCTATGTCTATGTATAACTGTATATGTATAATAGTAAATGAAATTTAATAAATTTTAAATTCTATGAATGCAGTAAATTTTTCCCGCTAAACTACGTTTCATTTTTTTATTTCTGGATATGCCTTTAAAAGCCTATGCGGAAGAAAAGTGCTATCTAAATTGAGAATCGTCAGATTTACGAGAAATTTCAGTGCCACTGTACTTAAATTTCCCAATTTATTTGACGCGAAACGATACTGTAGTTTCCAGAAATCAATCAAGAACCCAATCAAATGATCTATAGAATAATTAAGTGTCTATGATTTAAAAAAATTAATAATTTGCTGATAGATAATTTTTATTTGTAACAGTCAGTTAATGCTGCAATAGGAAGATAGATTGTGTGTCAGAAAAAATCTTAGAGCCAAGGTTACACACCTTCTTTCAGAAATATCTAATTATGAATCTGAATGCCGGTACATTAATTACATAGGGAAGTTTTTTCTGAACTATGGAGGATTGGAAATTTTCTTTCTAATGATATAAAATTCTAATATTCTTGACAACCCTTTTATTATTGTAAGATAAATGATTTTAGAATGGTAAATTTTTCCCAGGGCTGTTACATGTTCGACATTTATTCCCTGGCTGTTCGGGAAAAAAACAAAACAAAACAAAAAACTGCGCGAAGGAAAATTGTTTTGTTGGATTCTTATGTTCCAGTTTGATTGTATTGTTCCAAATATTCACCATAAAAATTTGTTGATCTATTATATCTTAAAGTCTACTACATCTTTTTACTAGAAATAATTGTTTGTGAAATAGGAGCAAAAAACAAATAAAGTAATTTTTTTTGTTATATTTTTGTTTTATTTAAAATTTTTTTTTTATAACTTAAGTATTCTAAAGGTGGTTCACTCTAAGTATGATCTTCCGAAAAGTTCGGAACCCGATTTCGCGGAAGAACCTTCTTGTAAGCAGGTCTGATGCATATAAAATACGTCGGGGCCTTCTACTGTTGTGGCGTGGAAGTTGGAAAGGGGGGCTACTTCAGGTGTCGTCCTCTTCATTTGACAGCGGTTCAGAAGTAAGGTTTGTCCCCATATAGCCCTATTGTTGCTTTAAAACGGGAGGTAATGTAACTGAACTAATTCAGAAACGAACAGCATTCTGAATTAGTTAAAAAAAATCATTGATGAAAAAAGAAAGCAAATGCATCAAAACCGCAAGTTTAGATTTCTTTTTAACGTTAGAAATACTTTATAAAGGCATATTTCGAGCGTGAAAGAAAGAAATTTAAATATGACCTAGATACGAAATGCAATGTTATTGCAACAAGTTATATTCTTTTGTTTATAATTTCGATATGCATTTTTTCCTTAAACTCTTTTATTTAAATTATTTTGAGGTTTTTAAAATAAGGTCTTGCTATCAATTGATCATTCATTCTTTCGATTTGCTAGAGCACTAAAATCTTGTACGATTTCTTGATAACGGTATTATTTTTGTATTTTCAGAACTTAATCGTCTGTTAATCTTGAGTTATATATTATTCTTTACGAGTGGCATCACCAGTAATGAAATGGTATACCAAGACCTTATAATTAAAAAACAAACAAACAAAAAATAAATAAAAATAAAATATTCGAAAGAATTTCTGTTATTTAGTATTCTAATAAAAATGAGATTAAAAAAAGTTTTCTACTAGTAAATTTAAATTATCTATCTAGTAAATTTAAATATCAAAATTTAATATTTATATAATTTAATATTTATTTTTATATATTTATGTATATTATATTTTTATATATTTACGTATATTGTATTTATTTATATTTTTGTTGATATTTTATATTTATTTAAATGTCAATCATATATATTAACTATCGCTTACGCAATTTTCTACCAACTCAAGTTTTGAACAAATATTGCACTTAGTTTCGAATTATTTTCTGAGACAGATATTGATTTAAATTATTTTACCAATGAAGGTGATTTAATATATATAAAAAAAGAATGAATTAAAAACTCACCTTGATGAAAATCACAACCAAATGTATTATTGTAACACTAAAAAAAATTGTATTTATAAATGATAAATCAACTGAATGTTATACTTAAAAACTTTAAGAGTCAAAAAATATCATTAAATTACACATTCTGTCATATTTACAGTTCAGCTTCTGAAAACTGCTCATTGAAAAAGAAGATATCATTTTCAAGGATTCACAGGTGGTTTTACATATCTACCAAGTTATATATATACCAAGTTATCTTTTCTTATTATCTTTTATCTGGTTGTTCTAATTTTTTTTCTCTACGAAGTCAGGCGTTTTATACTGCAATATATAGAGTTTGTTAAACCGTGAGAAACAAATTTTGAGAGCATTTGTTGGACGCATTGTTAAATTCTGTAATCGTAGATATCATTCATCAGACGATCAATTATCGAAGTCCAGGTCTTTAATCAGCAAAAGAGCAAATGAAGTTTTAATCGCTTCTCAAGTGATGGATTAATTTAAAATGTGTTTTACAAACGAATTAAATATGAATTCTCTCAATGGATATATTATATGATTATAGTACAGGGTGTTCCAAAATTAATGCAAGATTTGAATTTGTAACCATTCGTGCTGTAAACTGTTGGCAACCCTATTTAAAAACCATTTGACAGTTGATAGTTTAGGATTAGTAAAAATGGAGTGTTACAGGATAGAACAATGTGCTCACACAAAATTGGAATTAAACAAACAAATAAATAAAAAACAGTTTTTTTCCTTTTAAATTTTTATATTTTTATTGAATTGTAAAGTGCACAAAATAAGGTTATGTATTAAATAACACATATGGCAAATGGTCTCCAACACATACGCACTCTTTTGTCGACATTTTCCATGACCAATTTGCATAAATGTGACTGAATTTCGTTGATGCAGCGTCGAATTTCCTCCTTGAATGCATGCGTACTTGTGGGCTTGTTGGCATAGACCTTTTACTTCAAATAATCTCATAAAAAGAAATCCAATGGTGTTCAAAGGGACCAATTCTCAAATTTTCGAACTGTGGTCGCCAGACTCATTATTTTTGAAATAATATTCAACAATGGAAACACGTTGTTCTATTTTGTAACGCTCCATTTCTACTAATCCTAAACTATCAGCTATTTTTTTAATAGAATTGCCAACACTTTACTGCATGACTGGTGGCAAATTCAAATCTTGCGTTCATTTTGGGACATCCTCTATAAGAGATTCTAATGATATCCGAACATCCAGTGCTGAACGTTGTAACATAATAATGTCGTCTTGATACATTTGTCCTGTCTCTTCATTTAGTTTGATTGTTGCAATAGCGTTGTATTTTGTGCACAACGATTATTATGTAGGTTAGAGAAAGAAAAAAAATAATAAGCTAAACATGGTAAAAAAAGTTATTCAATGGCTTGAAATATGTTACAGCTTTAGTAAGATATTTGTTTAGAAAAGGTAAGATGTATGTTTTAGAAAAGGCTGCAAAGACCATGAGTGCTCAGATTGTTATTTTTAGAAAAAAATTCTCCTATGCATGAGCATTTTATGCTGTAGTAAAGAAAAAAAAAAGGAAATATACATTTGGACGCTTTTTTTTTGTATTGGCCTGAAATTAAAATAAGACACAGGACTACAAATTTAATTACAAGGTCATATATCAAATTTCATTTATTTAAATAATTGCATTTTTAAGTTATCTTGTTGCGCACGTATGTAGACACAGACTGAGAGATGGAATGAATCTAGCTCAAAACGTTTTTAAGATTTTGTGTTCGCATACAAATTCCTAAAATGTATCTTTAAAATTCAGGGATATCTGAAAAATAGATATTGATCGAAGTCGAGTTTGACATTTTTTGACATTTATCTATCTCTATCTTTGACATTTGACTATCTCCATCTTGCATACTTTGTGGATGAGAAAGTCAAATAAATAAATCGCACATAAGAATAAAGAAAACTGTAAATAAAGAGATAGATATATTCGCATAATTATAGCTGTTGAAATTATTTTACACCCACGAGAAATCAGTCGAACGCACCACTCCCATTGTTTTGAATCATAAACAGATGCCGAGGATGTCATCAGCCACCTCTCTACAAACTTCAACACCACATGACCGGAAAACTGCTTGGAGCCGATAGATTTCATATACATCAGGCGTATTTACATGGAGCATTTTTGGTTTGTAATTAAAAGGAGAGTTTTAGTAAATTAGCGGATGTAGACAAAAGACCGAAAATAAATATAATCGGTCAGTTTATTTCATTATGTTCATTTCATTATTATAGTATTTACAATTACAAAATATCTGCTTAAACATGATTTCTGCTCGTAAAACTTGCATACTATATAATAATATTGTCACGTAGATGCTATAGTATAGAACTGAATGGCACACACAAGAGGTACAGATAAACCAATTTATTAACTGAAATCAGAACTGAGAACACAGTGATTGACAGATCTTCTGCTTTTATAGTAGCAGGGAAAGTTCCAGAATACTCTTCTGGAGACAGTAAGAAAAATCCAGAACGCTTGTCTGGTAAACTAAAAAAAGGTCCAGAATCTTTTGGAACATGAAATGAAAGAAAACATAAAATCAAAGAATTAAATATTTACACATACTATGAATCGCATTGCCCCTAGCGGGATTCAAACCCAGGTCTTTTGATCATGAGACCAGTGCCATGACCATTCGGCCATGAAGATTCGACTGCCTTTCTTCAAAGTGGCAATATAATAATCTACAAATAAATGACATTTATTATTGTTGGTTAATTTATAAATAAATAAATAAACGAATATTTTTACAGAGTTATTAAAAGCAAAAAATTATTAAATTAAAATGTTTTGAAATGTAAAATCAAATTGGCAAGTTTATTACAAGAGTATACTGCCAAGAGCCTCAAAAGACGCCAATCCGCAATTGATTAGAATATTAACTATTCATTTAACTTATTATATTAAATCCTATTCGACAGATCTTGTAAAATAATAATTTTTAACGTTATATCTTTTTGAAGTAAGTATTTTCTTTTATTTATTCCATGATAATAATTATTTTTATTTGTAAATAAAGAAATCATTAACTAATAATTATGTTTAATTTTCCAAGGATTTTTTTTACTCTAGTTATTTCCACCCGATTTGTATATTAAATAAATAAATAAATAAATTATATGTATATCTTTTACAAAGTTAATACTAAAATAAAAATAATTAAGCTGAATTCTATTATTATCTTGTTGATTAAGTGAAAAATGTATTGAGGTGTGAAACTTAATTTGATCAGTTATTAAAAGAGAAACCTCACAATATGCCGCGAATATCTTAATCCGCCACTGCAGAAGGTTTAGGGTAATTCAATAAAATTAATGTGCGAAGAATGCAGCATATATCTAAGAAACTAGATTGCGAGACACAACAATCCTCAAAAACCACATTGACAGACAGATATGTATCCACATTTGCTAGAAATTAATCATGAGAGATAATCCTTAATCTAATATTTCATTAAAAAAACAAAAAACACTTTGCTTTCTACATTTTATTCGCCTTTTCTATACGAAATGTTCTTCTAGAACACCTAATTGAAGGATTCTACCAAAACACGCTCTTAAATACCGCATTTTATTTTCTTGTATACGAAATATACAAAGAGAAAGTATTGCAATCGTCAGAAAACGCGATTTCGAAGATTCCTTCACGTTGCGGGGCCACGGTGGCCTAGTGGTAAGGTCTCGGCCCGGAGGGTTTCAGGTTTGAGACCCGATTCCACCGAAGAACCGTCGTGTAAGGGGGTCTGTTGCACGTTAAATCCGTCCTGACCAAACATCCTCCCGCTGGTGGGGTGTGGTGTGGAGAGGGGGGGGGGGTACCAGCTCAGGTGTCGTCCTCGTCATCTGACCGCGGTTCAAAATTACAAGGTCCGTCCCAAACTAGCCCTAGTGTTGCTTCAAACGGGACGTTAGTATAACTAAACTAAACTCCTTCACGTTGCAAATCTTTTTGAATTTGAAAAATACATTTTTGGTATTATATCTGTCTGTAAACACGATAACTCAAAAATACTTGGAGCTAGATTTATGAAATATGTTATATGATCTCTATACCAAATTTGTAGATTTCTTTCAAATTTTAAGCCGACTATTTAGAGGAAGTCTGTCTATCCAGTTGTTTTAATTTTAATAAGCATGGTTGTCACAAAACGAAAAGAACTTGATGGGTAAATTTTGGTACACACATTTAACATTTATAGTGTAGATATGTATAAAATTCGAAACAAAATTCGTCAAGGAGTTAGCAGTCTGTTCTTTAACCCTCTGGCTGCGTAATTCTTTAAAATTACTATTTAGATGCGATGATTGTAAATAAGTTCAAATATTTTTCAAAGAAAGTAAACTGATATTATATGTTAGACGATAATAATACAATATAATAAAAATCTGCAATCCTAAAAATAAACACTCTAAACTGCAAAAAACACGGGATGCAACAGACAATGAACTGATTGCCAAATCGTGAGATACGCAGCTGGAGGGTTAATATGCATGTAAACAAGACAATTCAAAAACGCAACGACTTTAATATAAAAAATAATATGATTTTTTGAGTTGTTTCGCAGGATATTTTCGACCATTCTTCTTGTAATACTCTTTTTAAGTGTTCCTTGCCCCTAATATCGTGTTTTTGAACTGATTTTTCTAATTGTGCCCACCAATTTTCACTCGCATTCAAATCTGGAGATTGAGGAGGGGTGTGCAATTGCATTTTACAATTATACAACAACCATAACTTAACTATTTTAGCTGTATGTTTCGGGTCCTTATTTTATTGAAACAGAAAACTTGACCCTAAACCCAAATTCTGGGCACTTCGTTTTAAATTGTTCTTCAACATATCCAAATATTTAATTTTGTCCATGATTCCATCTATGAAAACTAAATTTCCCACTCCTTTTGCAGACGTACAGCCCCATACAAGAAGTAAACCACCTCCATGCTTGACAGAAGGATTGGTGTTTTTAGGAAGAAGTTCAGAATTGGGTTTTCTCCAAACGTAACATCACTACCAAAAACATTGAACTTACTTTCGTCACTGAATATTACTTGATTCCAGAAGTCAGGAGGCTTTGAAATATGACTTTTAGCAAATGAAATTCTTTTCTCTTGATTTACTTTGGAAATGAATGGGTTTTTTTTTCTGGCTACGCGACCATTATAATTTGCTTTTCGAATTACTCTTCGAATTGTTTCTGCAGAAACACACTTTCCAATTATTCTTGAAGTAGATGTATCAATTTTTGTAGCACTCACCTTAGGATTGTTTGCTACCTCTCGAATAACTCTTCTCTTGGTCGTGGCACTGAGGATTTCTTTTCTTTCTCTTCCAAGTTCATTAGCAATTTGTCCCACACATTTTATACTTCTGGATAATTTTTTGAACGCATCCGTGACTGCGTTGAATTTCCCTTGCAGTTTCACGCAGAGATCTACCATCTTCACACAATCGAATAACAAGTTTCCGAATTTCAACATTTGTTGCAATTAGGGATTGCAATATCGGACCAAAATTTCAATACCGGTATTCTATATTTTTTAGATCATAATACCGGGATACCGGTTTTAATACCGGTATTAGAAATTTTTAAAAAAGAAAGTAAACACAGATGTTTCTTTGTTTTATTTGCCGGATTTATTAGAGAGTGTAAATATCACAAAAAATAATTTGTGACTTATAAATTATAACAGTATATAAAGAATCACAAAAAAGTAAAGGAACATCTTATTTATTTAAATCACAAAAAAGTGTAAATATCACTAATCAGTCTGTGGTACTATTACAAATTTTTGAAATGTGATCTTAAAAAACATATTGCATCAACTGCACTGTCATTAAACCTGGAACGTAATTTTGTGCAAAAATTACGAGCCGTCGAAAACGCTCTTTCGGCATCTACGCTAGTTGGTGGTACTGTTAGCAGTGCGCAATACACTTTTTCCAAGTATTTACCTCAAAATCCCTCATCCTTAAATAAATCGATTTCTCGTTGAATGGTTTTGGATATAGCTGATTTCTGTATTGTATTTTGATTAATTGAAATTTTCTTATTTATCGCTAAATCTAATTTTTGTTCAAGAGACAATTCCTTTTCACTATCGACATTAGTGTCAACATAATCTTCGATAACTGAACCGAATTCTTCTGAATGTGTATAGGTTTGTGGGTAAAAAATTTTAATGAACTTAATCAGATCTGAATTGGTTATTTTCTTTTCTTCTTTTTCATTTTCATTTTTAAAACCATTATAATTATGTAAATACCGTAAGACATTTTCTATTTCGGTATGCGTTTCATCTGTTCGATTTTTCAACGTAATATATAATTCTTCAGATAGTGGCGTGTGATGTTCTTTCAGTGAATGCAACACGAAATTTATTGTTGCATGAGCTGTTAATAAATTATCATTTCTCCGACATAATACCTCAATAGACAGAGTTATTGGAAGTAGAGCTGATACAGTTCTCGATATTAAGTCGAATTCACTATCTGAAAAATAAATTTACATGTTTAAGTCGATTATTGCTTTTTGGATTGGATTTCTCAGTTTCAAAAATCGTTCCATCATTAGGAGTAAACTGTTCCAACGTGTTTTAGAATCTAATATTAGCATATATTCTGTTTTATTTTCAGTTAGTATATATTTTAATAATATGTCATTTTTTATAGGGGAACGTTTAAATATCTTAACAATTTTTCGAACTTTATAAATTATAGGAAGCAATTCTTGATGGGTTAATATTTCCTCCTCATTAGCAATATCTTCTTCAACCATTACATTGTTATTATCTTCATTGTCAATATCACTCTCACTCTTACTCTCTTCAAAGTTGAAATCTGAAGTTTCTATATCCACAGTATTTGGATTCTTCTGTTCTTTATTTTTTTGGTATAATACGTCTATTACTCCTAATTGAATTCCATGAGCATAGCACAATTGCTGATTTGCACCAATCAACTTTCAAACTTTTTCAAAACTGTTGCTCCTTCAGTCGTTATCGATAAAATATCTTCTTTCAGGGATAATCCATGTTTTGCTAATTTAGATTTAAGCCATTAATTAGCTAATTAATTTCGCCCGTTAGGGAAACACAAAAACTAAAACGTATACTATTTTGCTATGTTGGCGATTCCTGAACATATAGTGGAGTCAATTTTAAAAATTTCTAGTAAATACCGAAAAAACGGTATTTAAGCTTCGAATACCGGTATTACAAAATTGTACAAATGGCTCAAAACACCGGTATTCGGTATCCCGGTATTGCAATCCCTAGTTGCAACGATTCATTTCTGGAGCTCGTTATGGTAACCAAAACGTTTGTTTCCGCTTGGAAATGAATGATTGCCAATTAAAGTAACAAAACTGTTTTACTTATTCATTTGAAAATAAATAGTGGTAGTCAAGTCGCATATTTTATAAGGTGTATACTCAATTTTGTGACTTTGAAATTTGCAACTTTGACGTAAAAATTACTGTAATAAAAATATTATTGATTCCTCCGTTTGGTTTTTTAGCGTAATACTTTTGTTAATGTATATTTTGTCGTTCTTATAATATTAGCCATAAATAGGAATGTTAAGATCAAAAAGAATAAAATTAAAGAAGAAAGAGTATAGTGTATACTCAATTTGGGGAGCCACTGTAGGTCCGTCCATTAGTCCGCCCTGTAAAGACCCACGTGTTAAACGCATTTTTTAAAATTATTAGTAGATATGCGATGATACTGAATCTTCAGGACTGGCGCTGAGGGACAAAATTCATGAAATGTATCCATAAACAATGTTGATATGTATATATAACTTTAGTTTCTGCAATAAAAAATTACATAGTAATGTAAATTCAAGGTTTTTGGTAAAAGACAAATAATATAAATGGTTGATATCATTAATTTTCTACTTTTCGACAAGCTGCATGCGAATCGCAATATTTTTTTCGCGGCTTCATTGCTACAATTACTGATTTATTAATGCTGAAACATATTGCGTTATATAAAGCACTGTTTTTCAAGTAAGAGAAAAAAATCCTGTTTATTTATGGCAATCAAACAAACGGCAGTGATCAAGATGAATTATCAGTTTTTTTTTATGGATTTCAGATAGCATTACATAAGATGAGATACCAGTTTAATCAATTTGCATGAACTTCCGTTTTAAAAATAAACGAACTTTAAGCTTTTATGCACCTGCGTCTATTTTTATCTGCCTGATTGGTGGTTCGATAATCGTCTGTGATATTTGAGGTCATTTATGTGAAATCGTGTGGTCTTGATTACCGCACATGACGGCGTTGGTATTTCAAAATTTTTTAATTGAATTGTCCTTCAAATACATTACCTTTATACCATGTTATGTAAGTAACTCAAGGAGTAAAACCAGTCCAGTAGCTAAACTTCATCTATTTGACATGCATTTATCTGGATTTCACTTATTTACAAGACTTCATTTATTTACTTTATCCAGAACTTGTTCGTATAATTTTAATCTTAATACAAACAAAAGTTATTGTGGGAATGTATATTCAATATTTTATAAACAACAGGGCCAAATTCAATCAAATTTTCTACACTTATTATTTAAGACAATAAAAAGAATATTACCAACTTTACAAAATGCTAAGTCTAATTAATTAAATATTCAATTAATTAGAAACTACAGCATGCGGTTTATCCGTAGTAACTTCGAAGCAGGTTATCTCACAAGAAATATGTTTATATCATTTTAAAATTTAAAATTCTGCCTTCTAATTAACATGTTCTACTTTGTGCGGTTTTTTCTTCATTTTTTAAAAATTTTAATAAAAATTGGATAGATGCATCAAATTTTGAAACAAAAAAATTTATAAATATTTCTCTGTTACGCAATGATAAGTTTTTGAATTACTCAATATATTTTTTTGATTTTCTTGTTTTATTTGCTTGAAATTTTTTTTTTAGCTACGCTTTTACTTGATTTTTAAAAGAATTCATACGAAAAATTATTGCCACAACATAATAGTATAATTCTGGAAGAAAATTAATAAATAAAAGCAAACGATTAAATATTTATATCAGAAATAACTGAAGATTTGATTAGTTTTCATTTTTGCTATTAATGGAAAATTAACTATTTAATTTATTATTTCAAAACCATTATTAACATCTTTCTTATGCATCAATATCTGTGAACAAAATTTGAAGTATTTTTATAATAAAATTAATAATATTTTTAAAATAAATATTATTAACTTTATAAAAATTTGCAATAGCCGAAATTTTAAAAATTGTTGTTTCATTTGATATTCTCAGTATAATTAAAAGCGTTTTAGATTACCACAGAAACAAAATGAATTTATGTTTTAAAATATTAAATACAAAAGTAATTTTTACAATAAAAATATAAATCATGAAAATATTTTAATCCCGCACAACGCCGAATATATTATTTAATATAATATATGCTAAAAGTAGAAGCATAAATGAATCAGAGGTTTACTGAAAATTTTTATGCTTTAAATATTTTATCTGTTTCTCCTTGTTTTTAACTATAGTTCTGTAACTAATTTCCATGATGACTACATTAATTTTCATGATAATAAAGCTATTTATAAAAGCAAATATATGTAATTCTATCCGTTACTCTATCATACTGCATAATATCAACGACAATTCAGCATTTTCCTCAATAGTCCAGGACAGGTTTTCACTTTCAGTTAATTTAGTTTAGTTATATTTAAGTTCCATTTTAAAGCAACGTGACGGTTATTTTGGAAGGACTTGGAATATTTTAATCATAGTAGGCGATGATGACGACAATTAACCCTTTCGCGACCGGCGTCTTATATATGCATCACTAGGGAACGTCTCTCACAGCCGGGGGTATCAACCGTTCATTTCTGGAAATCGAACACAGGGGACGGTGATGCATATGTGCATTTTAAACTGGAACAATTTTTAAACGCCACCAGATGGCTCCCTGCGTCCATCACTTTTGAAATAAATATAGTTTAGTATCCTGACCTTCAGTTTGCTCATATTCAGCCTTTGGTATTTTATTCATTAGCTGTTGCGGGGGAGGGGGGTAAGAGTAATGTAAATAAACAGAGATGGGTTGTGTAACTTTTTACTTGATAGAATCATTCGGGTTTCTGATCTCCCACCGAATTCTTTTTTTGTTACTAGTGTGTAACCGTAGCTAGTCTTTTTGAATTTTACCTTCAGTTCTGTTGTATTTTTCGTAGTCTTCGGATACATTTCGCGCACTTCTCTTTTTATAAATTTATGTAAACTACATATTATAAACTTTAAATTTTCCTCAAATATATCTTAGATTTCAGAGTTTCTGAACAAAATTTTATGTACTCTAATATAATAAATATTTATAGCAAAGCATCATTCCATAATAAAAATTTTAATGTGAAATATTGTTCCGAATTATTTTAGTATCCAAAAATTTTCAATGTTCTGAAACTTAATTTTTAATTAAAATGGGAAAATCTGTTGTACTAAAGAGTTCCAAAATCTTGTACTTTTCTAAAAATTAAAAACACACCCTCAAATAAATTTTAAAAAGAAGAAAGCTAATATTTTTCATTAGCTTTTAATAATCTTTAAAAAAACCATTTAAAATTTAATTAAATACTGTGAGAAACAACACAAATAGTTGTTTACAACTAAGAAATACGAAAGGAGCCATTTTGAACACTGAATTTCATTCTCCATAAACCATTAAAGGCAAGTAGTCTGCTTTTGAGCAAATATTTTACTAACAGGAAACCTGAAAACAATTTTCAAATAAAAAAAAAGGTTTTTCCATATTAATAAAGTAAAACGAATATCTTGCTTGAATATCTATTTTTTAGCATATTTTTAATTCAGGTTTCTATACAAATTTTGAACTCCACCATAATACTTGCTTACACTCTATACTCATGTTCAATTGATACATAATTTTAATAAAAACTAAAAATAATTGTTTAATTAATTGACATGAAACTTTCTCTAAAACTTTTTCTATATATTTTAGTATTTGTGAATAAAATTTGAAGGAAATCTTTTAAAAGGTTTGAATTCCTATTGAGTGCACATGCAAAAACACATACACAATTCAAAAATAATGAATAAATTGAGTGAACATTACAATTATCTATTGATAATTATTGAAAAATGGTAAAGAGGTTGGTAACTGGTTTGAGATTTGTTTGCAGATACATACATACAAACATTTTCTTCTATAAGCAGAGATGCTCTTATCTGATTTAAGAATGGAAATAAATATAATTGCTATTATTTTGAACCAGGGAAAAAAAATCGGTATCTTCTATTGCAAATTTCAAGTTATCATATGAGAACGTTATTTTTTTAAAATCACGTGATATCAATCTGACAGAAAAATGCCATGTTCCCAATGACTCATATTTCGCAATCACCAACATTTAGAAAAGAGATGGGTTTTGACTATCTCAAAATCAATCGAATTCTAAAATTTTTTTTTCTTGAGGTCAGATTTTTTTTTCGTGAATAATCAGTTAAAACCGGTTTGAAACAGTGACTATCAGATAACGCATGCATTGATAGTTAGAAAACGATGGTTTCTTCATCTCAAAATCGTTTGAGCTCCAAAACTTAATCTAAAAAATTTTTACCACTTAACTGGTATATTTTTGTTTCGTAAATGCCTTAATATATTTGTCATGCAAATATTCAAAATATGACTATTTTCGAACGTTTTTTTTTTTTAATTGTCCCGAACATAATTATATGGGGCTTGTTTTAAATACACCCTCCCTAACCCTTGCCAAAAATAAGGCTGCCCCGGGTGAGGGTCGAACTCACGACCTTCAGATTACTCCAGGGGGAGTGATTATGAGACTGACGCGCTACCTTCTGCGCTACCGAGGCTTGCAAAGGAATGAAATCGATGGTTTCTTTTGAAGTAAATATTGATTTGTTTCGTTGATGCTATCAGTTATTGCATTGTAGTTTTGCGCGGTTTTTATTCGATTTTCAAATCAAACATAATAGTTATGTATATTAGCAGTTTACCTCTAATGGCAGGAAGAGTTTAGAAATAAAAAAAAATTGAAATCTGCTATCCCAAGTTTCACGTTATCATGTGAGATCCTTATTTTAAAGTCACGTGATGTCAATCCGACAGAGAAACATCACGTTCTGACATGATTTATATTTCGCAATCACCAACATTTAGAAAAGCGTTGGTTTTTGACTATCTCAAAATCGTTCGAACTGCAAAACTTTATCTCGAACCCAGTGTTTTTTTTTCCATTTTATTTTATTTAGTGTTTTTATTTTTACGAAAATCCGGTTTGGAATGATCGTGTGACGACTGTATTGCGCAATCGACACTTTTTATAAAATATATGAGTTTTTTTCCATACTCAAAATCGTTCGAGCTCCAAAACTTTTTTTGCCAGATAGAAAAATGGAAAAAATTATATATATATATATATATATATAACTTTCGATAGCCCCCCCCCTCTTCACTGTTCCGCGTTCATTTCCGTTTCCTACTTCGGACGATAACTTCTTACGACCCTGCCCTATATTGACCAGACATTAGAATCGGGTACATGGTGGACATTCGCGCTACATTGTAACCTTTTGTTGGCGATATGTCGCCAAATGTGACAACCTTATTTTTCATTTTTTAATAATCTTAAAAGCGAAAAATTGAGGCCTCAAATGCGATAAATCGCCAACTTTCTGATCTTGCATTTGAGGCTTCAAAAACCTCAAACCAAAATAACATCATGCCCTCACGTGATTAAAAAAAAAGTTAAAAAATAAGCATACTATAACTAATTAAGTGGTATATAAATAATCTTCTGGTGAATATTTTTCAGCATTTTGCTGATAGTTTGCTCAAAGCCTGGATCATCTTGGTGAAGGAAAGAAAATTTATCTATTAATCAAAAAGGGTCAGATATCGTGATAAAGCAGTTTATGTAAATTCTGATTGCCTATTATCATATTTAAAGAAATTGTTCTTGATGATAGCAAAATTGTTTGATTGTTCTTGATAATAGCAAGGCAAAATTTCAGTCTTTCCAAAGTAATCCGAAAAGACCAAAATTTTATCTAAAAACTCTTATATCACAATTGTGCCAAGATTTTGATGATGTCAACATTTACTAGGACTTGGTGGAAAAAACATTTTTCATTTTAGAGACTTTTTTATCAAATACAGTTGTCACTCAAAGTGAAATTTTGAATAATTGATTAAAACACATAAAAGAAATAAAAAATATAACATATTATAATTCTTTTTTATTTAAATAATATAACAATATTTTTTTTCATTTCAGTAACATGTATACTTTTTGTTGATAAATATGTTTTATTTACAATTCACTTCATAATAAATTGCAATTCTTTTAACTGTTGTCTTATGCAATTATTTTTAATATAGGAAAATTATTTTATTTCTTAACCTATATCAACATAATTTCATCATAAATAGTACAGTAATAATCGGTTATAATACAATCATTTTCTCACAGTGCTTTTAGAACAATAGTAGAAAAATATTTTGGAATGTTTTAAGCATTATAAAGATTTATAAACATAGCTTGATACAGATGATATTTCAAATAAATAATGATACAATTTAAAAAAAGAAAAAAAAACCATTTAACATTTAAAGAGAGTCGTAGGCCGAGGTCAGAATAACAATCAATAATAAAAAAAATTCCAAGGCAAATAAAAAAAAAAAGAACACAAATGCATTTAAGTTTTATGGGCTAAAATTTTAAGCTCAAACAAAACAAATGAAATAATTTAGAAAAGGGGGGGGGGACCTTTTTTTCTCTTTTAAATATACTTTTCTATAAATATGACTAAAATCTGTAATTAAAAGCAATCTGAAATACAAGCATTCTTCAAAGTTAAAAAAATTCTTATAATATAAAAGAACAAATTTACAGAAATATAGCACAAAAATTACTAATAAACAAATCTTATTCTAAGCTTCAGAATAGAATATGGAATGTTTAAGCGGAAAGATAGACAGCAATTATTAGGAATCTATAACACATACCTTTTTAGCAACTGAAGAACTAAGAAGTACTTATTTTAATGTACTATGAAAAATGTCATGTATTAAAAATGTCATGTATGTCAAAAAATATTACAATATCATATAGTAATTTTAGAAGTTATTCTAAAATTTAAATATTTGATTTAAACAAAATAAGATTTCCAAAGAAAGCGTTTCAAAAAGGAAATCTAAACATACTAAATATTAATATTTCAAAACCAACATATTTAATATTTTATTTTATAAAAATACATCACAAGCTCAAAAGTATAGAGTTTTCCATTTCAGTACTGTACAGTACAATACATTTAGATACAAATTTCAAAAAAGTGAGGGGAAAAAATCTAACAATGTTCATGAACTAATGAAGAAGAAAAGACAAATAACATAGATAAAATCTCCAAACAACTTTTGACTAGAAAATTGTCTTATCCTAGAAAATTCAGCATTTAAAAAAAATCTCAAATTTATAATACTTTAACATTTATTTAACATGATAATAACAGAAAGGTAAGTAATAATCAATAAAGTTATAAAAAAAAACTACAAACCATAAAATTAAAGCAATATTCATAAAGCTAATTTATAAAGTATATAGTTCCTGAGTCAAAAACTATTAAAAGGAAGATAAACACTTTTAAGATATAAAAAAATATTACAAAACATACTTTTAAGTTATACAAAGTCACTTTCTTAAAGAATATAAATTTAAAAAAAAAATAGCAACAAATTTTATATTAAATAAGCAACTAATGAATAACATTTGACTGGGACTTATTATACATAAATTTAATAAACATAGGACAATTTTCCACGCTGCTTCATTTATCACAATGGAACATTCATTCTAATATTGGGATTTCTATTAAGTTTAAAAGAATATATATATATATATATATATAATTCTTTTATACTGTGCTGTTATTTATGACTTGAAGTTAACTAATTTTGGAAGTAAAGTGGAAATGAGATATAATTCTGAAATAAATTTTTAAATTTAATAAATTTAAATATCCACATTAAATAGTACAGTAGATTCTCAGTAAACCAGTTCCTCTCAAAATCCAAAGTTTTTTGAAGGACGAATGATGACTCTTAAGGACAAAACAAATGATCGCATGCAAATGGATGCCAATGACCTTGATGCAACATTAACAATATGCTAATTTTCAGATTTTTAATTACATTTTGTAATATTTATTTATATACTATAATAGTGTATATTTTGCATTGTTTTGTATATAACAAACAGAGATGTTATTAATTTTTTTTTCCAACTGAACTGCTGAGTGTAAGTTGTCTATCAACTTTAAGATATTTTTCAAAATTTTAAGATCTATGATCCAAGATTCTTGTTATTTGCCTTAACATTAAATTTATTTTATATTACAAAAAAAATTAAGACATTGACATTAATGTAGAAATTCGAGTCTAAAATGCAAATTTCGGGCTGTATCTCAGATTTAAAGGTGTTTTTTTTTTAAATTATTTGTTTTAATAATACTTCCATTTTAGAATACAAAATTAAGTTATGCATTAAGGTGGGAGGCAGAATCTGCTATAGAATGGGACATGTTTCAGATTTGAAGATAAAAGTTTTAGTAAAAATAGAAACATTCACAGTACAGTGAATAATAATACTCATATCATAGTCAGTGACAACTCAAGTTTAAAAAAAATATTTATACAGTAAAATGGAGATATCTCATACAAATGTATTTTATTTATTCAAAAAAATGCACATGCACTTTCAGAACAACGCCACCATGTGGCACAAACTTTAACAAGATAAACAGAACTGCAAAGGCACGGAATGAGTATGTGTCTATGGCTCAGAGTTTTGTCAATAATTAGAAATTAATGTAAATGTCTAAGTTTTGCAGCTGCAAGAAATTTAAATGATTTTAAAGTATCAAGAAGAAATTATGACATTAATTAATAAGGCAACACTAATAAAGTCAAAACATCAAAGAAGAATAGAAGTTAAAAATTCATTGTCTGAAAATGTAAGAAACTTAATAAAAATTGTAAAGTTATTGTCATCCTGTTTTATGACGATGACAAGTATAGTTTTATTTGCTATCAATTTCTTATTATTTCAATTATTAAATGTTCTTCCTGATGACTTTATATAAATAGAACATTTTAATTAATAAATTTTTATGCACAAGAACACAACAAAGCAATGATTAGTTCAGTCACTTATAGCAACTCCAACTGTCACTGAATATATAAAAATCTGTTTCACTTTAGAATTTTTAAAGAAAGCTAATTATATACAGAAATACTTTTCTCAACATTGATATATTTTTTATAGCTGAAACAACAATAACCTTAGATGCAAACCCGAGGATTTGTGAGCAAAAAAACATCCTAATGATGCTAAGTTTTTAACAAAAAGCATGAAATATTCTTCATTAAATAAAAATAAAAAATATTTGGCATGGTTAAAACTGCTAAAGCAGCACAACCATATATTCAGAAAATACACATAAGCCACAGACTTAAGTATATAAAGCATTGCATTAAATAGGACTTTGTCAAAAATAAATAATTGGCCTCTTGTGTTAGATAAAATGTCATGAGAGCTAGCTTTTAAGATAACATTATCTTTGTCCCATAGCAAAATTCACAAATACCTGCTCTAATGAAGTCTCCCCTACAGAGTAATCTTCTATATTGAACATTGATTTAGCATTTTCCATCAACCTAAATATTTCTGACCAACTTAAATGTGACCTTGGAATGTGGTATAAAAGTAGATTTTCGTGAGCACTTTTTAAAGTAGCGCTCTCAAAAGTTCTGTCTACAAAAGCTCTCACATCATCCATATCACGTTTCAAAGTATTCATCGTGTCCACGAAACCAGATTGATAATGACCAGATGAACCATCACCAGACCGGACCGTGCTTTTCAGAGGATTCATTTCACCTAGTACCCGTTGACCGATTTTGATCACAAGGGTAAATCCTTCGCCAAATTTGCTCTTCAAATGTTGAGGACTACCTAAGCAACATAGGCGACCATTGACCATAATGACCAAGCGACTACATAAAGCTTCACATTCCTCCATGCTGAAAAAGAATAATATTACAATTGAAACAGAATATTACATCAATTTATAGATAACAAATTTAAAAAAAATTGCAAACATATTGAATGTAAAATATTTAATAATATGCAGAAAAAATACTAAATCAAGAAACTTTCCAATAACTTAGTAAGAAATATTTTGTGGATATTTCAGAATACAGATTCCAATCAGAAGTTATTATGGTCACTGTGCAATTTCAGATTTTCCTTTATGGTTATTAGGTATCATTGATCTGACGTAGGATTACGGGCTTAGACACTTTGTAATCTAAGACGGTGAGCATTATAAGGCCCTTCTCTTAAGAAACTGGTCAATTTATAGTTTCACATTGCAATACATTTTTAATTAAATAAACATATTAATCACTTACTTTACTTTAATTTTTTTATTACAGTTGTTTTGGAAAAATATAAGTGTTTTTATTTATTTATTATGAAAGCACCACATTTATGCTTGCAGTTCTAAACACTTCATATTTATAAACACTAGAATAACTAAGTAAATGGATCGAAACAATCTGACCAATCATATTTGATGAAGTGTTAACATTATTTTATAACTCGTAACAAAATTGTATTTTCTACATATTTATTTGACAACCAATAAATAACATAAAAAAATGGTCACTTCAGGCCTAGAAGCTGTTTGAATGAGAAATCCAAACAACAAATTACCACTTCAATAAGTTCATAAAAAGAAAAGAAAGGGGGAAAAAACCCCTCTTGATTTGAGTGTCAAAGAAAAATTTATAGATTTATGATGAGTTTTCTTTAATTGTGCTAGTAAAACCTATTTAGAATTATGATGAATTAGAAATGTTAACATTGTTGCAATGCACTGAAATACTATATAAACAATCAAAATCAGATACTTTTACTACAAATGTATTTGAATGAAAATAAATATGATAAATGTGCCACTAACAAAATGGACAATGTACAAGTGTGTTAATACAGATCTGGTAAAAGAGAAGACTATAGAACAAATTGTTTCAATCACATTTTAGAAATATAATAAATATTTAAAAACAATTAAATATAGTAATAAGTAGGAAGCCAACATATACACCTATATATTTAAAAAAAACTTTTATTAAAAGTTCCAAAATTAATATTCACCAACATGTATTTATGCTGATAAAAATATATAAATTTATAAGTAATTAGATTTATTGATTTTATTTCATAAATAACTAATCTAGGAAAAATTATTCTGTTTAAAAATTTAAACAGTATATAAGAATTAATATTCGAATGTTAAAAACTGCATATGTCTTATGAAACAAAATCATAGCTTTCAGACCACAGCAATGTATAAAATATCAGCAATATGTAATACAACATATTTTAATTCAATGAAAAACAATTTATTGTATATAGACTTGATAAACCTTTTATGAAAGTAAAATGTGTTATCATATCATTAAACATATAGAAAACTTCTATTTCATACCTATGAGTAGTTAACACAACTGAACGTCCTGCTTGAACCACTTGCAACAATGCATTCCACAAACACCTCCGAGATACAGGATCCATACCTGTAGTAGGTTCATCCAGAAAAATGACTGGTGCATTGCCTAGTAAAGCTATTGCTGTGCTTAATTTTCGTTTGTTACCACCACTGAAATGGAAATTAGAAATAAAATTAAATTTTTCTAGACTCTACATGTACAAAGAAACTATTGCTATTAACAAGTGAACTAATTTTCCGAAATTCATTAATAGTTACTAAATTCCATGTCGACAACAAATTCTGAGTATAAAAGCGATAGTGTATAAACCAAACTTTTTTTTTTTTTTTTAATCATGAAATAAATCTTTGCAAATTGAAATTCGCAGAAAAAATCAATCTACAGATTTCAAAATTTCCCAGATAAAAATATAACACTTTATCACTTTTTTTTTTTTGCATTTAGTTTATACTAGTTGATATATTCAGGATTAAAATACTTTCATATATAATCTATTTTTGTATAAAATATCATAATACACAAAATCATTTTAATATATCTATATTGAAATAAAAGATAAATTAAAGAAAATAGTGGTAGAGTAAATCAAAGTCTTAACATTGTACAGCAAATGGATACCTACAAATTTCCTGAATTGATTATTAAAAAATCATTTGTGTTAATTAGTTGAAATGATAAAAGAAAAACTGCACAAAAATGAAATTGGTATCATTCAAAAGGTAAAGTTTCTACTTTTGTGATGATGGAAAATTTTTGAGGAATAATTTTCTTCTTAGTTTCAGAAGAAAAAAGTAAAAAAATTGGGCAATTTCTCATTGCTTGAAGTGGCTGTAGTCGTCTGTTTAATTTGCTCACAAAGTCTTTACTTTTGTTTTCTCTGTTTAAGTAATTGATTTGTACCTGCTTTTAGACAAAACTAAAACATACCGTTGAAACCAATGAAAACCTGGTAATTAGATATGAATTAAAGTAAAACAGAAAATTAAAGAAATAGTGGCAGAATAGTCAAAGTTAGAAATTTTAAAATGTTTAATCTTTTAAAAATTATTAATAATTGAAAGAAATATTGTACAGAAAATAAATTGATATCACTGATAAATGGCAAAATTTTGAATTTTAAGATGGCATTAAAATTTTTAATAGAAAATTATTTGCATCATACTTCAGAAAAACTGCAAACTTTCAGTTAATTTTTAATTAATTGAATATTTAATTAACTTTTACAGTTTTAAAAGTGAGCAATATTTTTCTATTATCTTAAAGAATAAATATCAATATTGCATGGAAACAGTTCCATTTAAGAGAACATGTAGCATATGTATACTTAATACACATAAATAGTTACGGTGTCTTATTAGAAATTAGTATTCTAACTCAGCTTTTTTTATATTTATTTTTTAAAATTATTACAGATGCAATCTGTGTATTTGGTGATTTCTTCAAAATAATTACTTTGAGCAAATATGCATTCTTGTCATTTTTCATAAAAAGATGTAAATATAGATAACAAGCCTTCTTTGGCCAGGTGCTAGAGAGCTTTTGTCATTTCAATATGAACATTATAGTGAAATCTACTATTTGAATGACAATTCAGACTTTTAATACTAAAATTTTATCCAGGTCACCAATGTAAATCAAGAATTAATTCACCAAGTCAGTATTAAAGAACTAGCTATAAAGACAGAACAAAATTGAAATTTATAAGGAAAATTCTAAGATTTATTACACATAATAAAATATCCAGTAAGTTCATACCTGTAATCTTTCACCTGTTTGTCAATATGTATTTGAAATGAAAGCAGCTCACTCAATGAATTCACTTGATCAGCTATCAAATGTTTTGGTATGCCTCTGAGACAAGAAAACAGAGTAAGTGTTTCTCTTCCAGTTAGCTGATCAATGAGGCCATCAAACTGTGGACAATAACCAATTCGTTTCTGAACCTAAAAAAACAAAACATTATAAAATTCAGCTAAAACTTAAAATTGAGCATTTATAAGCTTGTCTATCTTAAAATACAAATAATTTTAAACTTAGAGCTAGTAAACAGACATCCAAGGCCAGGGTAAGCTTTACAGAGGCTCAGGGGCAATTCAGTTTTGGAGTCATCCTATACCCTTTCCAAATCCAAATATTTTTTTATTGATTTTAATATAACATTGATATAAGAAGTTTTAAAAAACAATTATGAAAAACTAAAACAATAAAACATTTAATTACAGACAGATCATTTTCAGGTGAGTAGATTTCAGTATTTCATTAATAGAAAAAATTTAAATAATTAAAAGACACTTTTACTCATAATGTTAAGAAATATACAAATCTTTTAAAGGATTCTATCTATTCAAATGGAATGTTTACCCAAGTTTTTTACTAGCAAGTCAGTTGATATTTTCAAAACATTGATTAGAAAATTATTTTGAAAATACAGAAAAAAAAAATTAATGAGAATAATGTTATGGAATTTAAATTATTCTTGATTTTAATTCAATATATGTGATTACACAGTAAAGTAATGTATATAGTAAAGAGGAAGCAACTTCTGTTTTTTTCCAATCCTTCTCATTGTGCCTAAGAATGAAATTTAATGGATTCTCCTTGAAACGAATGTTCAGAAATAGATAATAAATATTTAATCAAGTCCAAGAAATACACAAAAAATCAATGTAATACTGTGATAAATAACTTCAGCATAACATAATACACAGTTAAAAGTAAATGATTAACACATTAAAACTTGGAATACATATAGAGAAAGAATTATTAATAATAATAATAATAAGAGCAGCATGATCCTATTATTAGGCTATCCCACTCTAGCTTAAATATCTGGATCAATCTCTTTACACAAATAGGCAATTTCCTCATTAAACAAAGGAGAAAGTATACTACCACATATCACACAAATTGTATTTATTCTTACATATTAATATAACTACTCATTCACAGATATTAAGTTAATGTTTGAACTTTGTCTTTCTAGTTATTTTCTAGTAGAAAAACACATATACTCGATGGTGATTTCAACACTTTAATTGTCAAATGAAGCAAGCAGGTAATGTATTTATAAAGTCCATATGAATCAAAGATGAGTCACATGTTTACATGTATAAGGAATCAGTTGTTTCCTATGTCCTAGCATGATCAAATAATATTTTGTGTTATAGCTGTTAATGTTCTGAAAAGTACACAAGTAAATTGATAAAGAATGGATTGACATATTTATGAACATTTACTATAATAAACAAGATACCCATACATATGAATACTAGTATCTGTATGTCAAATTTATAATTTTGATCGCAACTTACCTTTCTGCTTTCTTTCTTGACATCAAAGCTATCAACATATATTTCACCAGATGTAATAGATGTATCGCCAGTAATCATTTTGAATGTTGAGGTTTTGCCAGCACCATTCAATCCTAGTAATCCAAAGCATTCTCCTTTACGGACTCCGAAAGATAATTTGTTCACAGCAGTGAAATTTCCAAACTGTTTAGTCACTTCTCTGATGACTAAATGGTTGCAAAGGAATAAGTCTGGCAGAGCAATGGATTGGATTTTCAGTCTTTCTGCACGGACGTCATCATCTTCAATATTTTCAACCTCAATTGATTCAGATAAAGTAGGAATGCTTGTTGGAGTGATTTTGTGGCCTTTGATTTTATATCTTAGATACCTGATGAAATTTCTCTCACACAAGACAAGGATATAAGTAAACAGGACTGCCTGAATTGCAAAAAATATCAACTGCTTGCCAATGCCAGGACTTGCAATAGCAAAGTAATTTTCCTCCCATGGAATACAAGTGGAGCCACAATCATCTAAAATATAAAATAATATGATTAAATAACTGGAAATAAAAGTGAATTCATGCACACACATTAATTACTGATAAGATTATTAAGATATTTAAGTATAATTTAAAGTATTTTAATATATATTTCTTTAACAGCCAGTAATCTTTTAAATAACCAAGAAGGAAAATTTTATTTTTCATAGTAAATATATATATAATTTATTTTTCTTTTATTATATGTAATCTTTTATTGTATAGTATTTTTTTATTGCATAGTACTCAGAGTATATATATATATAATATAAACACATATTTTTAAGCAGTTTCATGACCGAAGAGAGAAAGCCGAGCTGCTTTTAAGCAGAAAGCCAAAGAGAAGATCATCTTTAAATTAACATGATTTTGAAAATTTTAAAACTTTGCTTTATTCCATCATGGGAGGCACAATATATACAAGAGAGAAGCGATGGTCAAAAGAAGCGTCCATCTCCATTGCAACACATGAGTAAAAGACAGAAAGATAACGAAATATTTTCCCCAGCGATTTTATATTACGAAATTCGGATAGGGATTTCTTTGACAGGTGTCGATTTAGGTAAGAGAATTTAGACATTTCTGAAAGAATCTTGCTAAGCATTAAGGATTTTTATCCCTTCACTTGAAGTATGAGAAAATGAAGAGACCAGGAGTTTTAAAAATCTCGTGTAGCATTAATTAAATAAAAAAGGTGGAATTGGATCAGGAAATAAGAGACCATTTTAGGATGAAGTTAATATGGCTTAAATTAAGATAAAAATTAGGAAAGTATTTAAGCTTAAATATTTTAATATATATATATATATATATATATATATATACACACACACACACACACACATTGATATACATGGTAGATACAAATTAGTAGGCTGATTTCAAGCCTCAAGAATTTGCAAAACAACTGCATGGAAACATTTCAATGGCAAATTATTAATATTGCATATTGTATCCTAATCTCGTGGACTGATAGCTCTAAGTGTTTCAAGCCTATATCTCAGTGCAATGTTGTAAGAGATTCAATCTTCTTTCTATATAATCGAGATTACTTGTAGCAGTGTTGAGAAAGCAAAATGCTCCTTACAGAGTCATGAAATTCGTTCAATGTGTAAGTAAAAGAAATTTCCATTGACAAATGCAGAAAAATGCCCCAAAAGAGGTCATGTGGAACAGAAGAAATTCCTAGAGAACAGATGTTCAAATAATGAAAGACTGTCACAGAAAAAATTTGTAGGAAAAATGACTATATAATAAACAAGAACATTCTCATGTTTGACTGTACGATTAAGCATAATAAATAATTCATTGTGTCCGATTTCTACCAATCCTGTGTTTTTAAAATATTTCAGATGTCCACCTCCTTCCAATTATATACGAGTGTCATCCAGGACGCAAATTTCCCACATTGCTGAAAGATGGCCCAGCAAAAGGCACGAGACACGAAGGCACAAGCCAGGTGTATTATAGGAGTGTATATTATTATGTCACAGTTGTAACTTTCCAATTACTTGCATTAATATCATTATAGCTTTCATTGTGGTGTTGTGTTGATCCACAACAATGTTTGTAGATGCACGGCAAATTTCACAAAACAATCTGCAGTAGAAGTTTCCATGGGAACTGTCTGATCATTCACCTAATAGTCCCAATCTGGTTCTCAGCGACTCTTATCTGTTCTAGCACTTGAAAAATTTCTGTTCAATCATCCTTTTTCAACAGAAGATATATAAACAAATGTGAGACACTGGTTCCTTTCCATAAGAAACAGACTTCCGTGAAATTGGATTACAAAAACTTATTCCATGATTTGACAAATGTTAAGATTCTAGCATTTTATTATCTTGAGAAGTAGCTGAAATATTGCTACATCATTTGCAATAAATATGTCCAAGTATTTATGTTTTGTTGCTTTTACAGACCATGGGGGAAACATACTTCCAGGATGAGTCTCATCGAATCAATAATATACCAATAAATATAAATGCAATCATAATACTTTCTAGGACAGAAGAAAAACATGCCAGATTTAAAGATTGCCACAAAAGCAAATTAGTAATACATTCATATCATGTTATAATGCCGAAGATCACTTGATCAGGGATGGGAAAGGAAAAAGTAAAAGGCACTTGTATATTAACTGCATGTTAGTGATTGATTGCAATATATCTTGCTTATTGCAACAAGTGATAAATCGTCCCTCTTAAAGATTACCCAAGATGTTGTGTTAGTCTATTATGTTTGGAAATGATATGTAGATATGTATAAAATTCTCCAATGGCATGTAGATTAACCAAAGATACATCAATGGTGCAATTTAGTCAAAAGTGCCAGTGGATTATAATTAATACATATATACCAAAAATATTATGCTTTAGATGCCACTTATTTTATTAATCCACTGCCATTTCCCTCATAGCAATTATAAATAAATGGTTTTTCATTTGTAAACATACATTTTATTTATCCAAACACAAATAAAAAAGAAAAACAGAATACAAGAATATTAAGTTTACCTTTGCAACAAGGTTTGAAAGCCTCAAGAGGAAGGTGGTATCTACAAATTAATTGAACATCATGGTTATTACAGAATTTGTTGAACTGATGGTTTTGGTACAGATTAGCAACAGCCCGCCCCAAATCATAATTTGGAATCAATATAGAGAAAATAAAATCCAGAATTTTAGCAACAGATTTCACACCTATACCAGGAATTTCTAGAATGGTCACTGTTAAAAGAGTTGCAATACCTAAAAGAGGCAAAAAACAAACAATTACAATGTTCATAAACATAATATATGATATAGAAGAAAATATTTATAAATAGCATATAGTCAAGCATTAAGTTCAAAATCAGCACCTAATTAATTAATCCGAGGCATCTGGTGACTTTATTATCACCAATGACAGTAAAAACTATAGGAATTTCAAAATCTGGGAACTGCGGTTATTCACTACAGCAATGGGACAAAGCTCTATGAATAGTAAATAATAAATAAATAAAATAAAAAAGAACTTTTCTTAAATTAATTTTTTAAAAATTAGATCAAATTAACTCTTTATTTGTTTTATATAGACTATTCATAAAAAGTGACAATCTGGAATATTTAACTTTAGAGCAGAGTAATTTTCATCATGTTCATTTTTCAAGTTTGGCATACGAATTTAAAATTGGATTTCTAACCACTTCAATTTTGCCATGTTTTTAGCAAGGCATAATAATAAGCATCCTCTATATCACCACAATCAAATACAATAGTCAAAAATAGCTGGTTCCACTTAAAGAACCATCTGCCTAAATGCTTACAGTTAGATATAGAAATAGTGGTAACCATTTTGCAAAAACAATCAAATACAAGGTGTCTTCTCAAATCATAATCTAATAACTAATTCTAAAATATTAGAAATGAGCATATATTTACAATTGAAAAAATACTTTAAAATGATACAAAAAAAATCATATTTCATGTTTTTCAAGCTAATAAATGTACCATTGAAAAAAATAAATAAATCATGAAGTCTAAATTTTTATACAATTTCCTAGATCTATTTATCATGTTTAGTGAAATAGTCTTAATAGACTAGCATTTTAAATACATAGTCAAACAAGAGTTTTTCTGAGGCTAAAACTGACAAGTTATGAAGCGTTAAATATCACTATTTTAGACCACTTCAATGGTTGTTTCCGGCAAGACATGTCAATGAATGAGCAATATTTGTTTGAAGTAGCTATTGATTCCCTTAAAATAATATATCATAACATGGCCAGTGCAAAAGAATTAAATATTTTGTTTAAAATTATGTTGCACAAAATATATTTTATTAAATATAACTGACTACACTGGGAGATTAAGTAAAAATTTAGACTTCAAAAGTCTTTTAGAAGCAATTTTATTGACTCAAATAGTATAAAATATGGAGCATTTTTCCAACAGAAAGTACATATTTACTTTAAAAATTAGCTGTTGGGCATACTAAATACATTCTACATATTATTAAAAGTAAAAGAATTAATGTGAGTACTTACCAGCTAATATGGTAAAAAGACAAATACGAACATATGCTGTTGATGGAGACATAAATAGAAAAGTGCAGCAATATACAAAAGGTAAGATAGAAAGTCCATGCACCAAGAAAACCACAAATAGACGGCCTATAACAGAAAATAGATATAACTTAATTATTTTTCTCAGACATGAAAGAAAAAGAGAAAAGTGAAGATGAATAATTATTATAATAAATTAAGGTCTATGACTTGGATACACGCAATTATATGAATACTTGATGAAAAATAGACGTTTTAATCAATGTCTACTTTTAATTTATTTCAGTGAATTGAACATCCCAGGATATTTAGTTTTTTAAATAATAAAAATATTATATAATTATATTAAAAAAAATTAAATTCATAAAAAATGTTACTAGCAGAAATTAGATAAAAATTCAAAAAAATATATAAATCCTGAAATATACGATTCTAATTAAATGATTCTTTAAGATAAGCATTCAAAGTCAAGGACTGTTAAGATTTTCGCTTTTACAATCCCTATCATATTCATATTCCTGAAAAAAGTTTGACAAAATTTGCAGCTTTGGAAACAAATAACAAAAAGAATTATTTAGCAATAGCAACAACAAAAATTAAGTAAAAAAAATTATTAAACACATTTTAAATTAACCTTTGGAATCGAGATGAATTTAACTCGACTAAACTGTAATGATAGAATTTTGTAATTGATTTTTCATGTACTTTATGATATGCTAATGATTTAAAATTAGTACACAAATGTATTGTTGATGACAATACATCATTTTTATATTTTAAGAACTTAATTATCAGTTAACAATTAATTTAATTAAATTTTTTGCCCCTTTGATAGCTAATTTGAGAAAAAAAATCAATTTCAAGATTTCACAATATTTACAATAATAAACTATAAATTGAAAAATAACAGGCAAAAAATAATTAAAATAAATATGTTAATAAAAAGTTGTTTTTATCTATTAACTTTATTACATATTTTTTTATTGCATTTGAACACAGAAGAATGTGAAAAAAATTGATCAAATTTATTATCATTTTCTTATTATATTATTATAAATTACTTTATTATTATATTATAATGAATTACTTTCTTGTTATATTACTATAAAGTACCTTGTCCTGCTGCTGAGCTGAAACCTTCAGTACCAAATGCAATGAACACAACAAGAACCAGACAGCATGGAATGAGGTAGTTTAACAAGTCCCACAAAAATGATGCAAACCAGTAGGAGAACAAATTGCCACCACTAACTCTTTGCAAATGCTTTGATCCTGAAGCACGTTCTTTAATAATAAAGACAGCAAAACTGGCAACAAGGAATGACATCCCAAACATAATGTCTTGAGCAATTTGGTAAGATTCTGTCATATCAGTTTGTTGCTCCTGTCCCTAATACAAATTAGAAAAAATCTGTAGTTACTTAGTTAAAAAGAAAAAAAAATATAACAGACTTCTAATTATTTAAATTTAAATTCCAATAAATAACAATAGTATTAGCTGTTTTGGATATTAATTGAAAAGTAGTAAAGAAGCGCAACTACACAGCAAAGCATAATGGATATGATAGAATCTCAGAAGCCATTTTTTTTTTTATATCACCTTCAAAAAAAAATTATGCACACACAATGGCAGTATTTAAGATAATTGCTTTCTTAAAAACAGATTATGTTCTGAAAAGATGACATTGTCAAAGAATATCAAAATAAATAAATAAATTTAAAAAAAGTTCAATTACTTAACTTTTAGCAAGGAAAGAAAAACAAATAATTAAATATTGATTGAAAAAATGCAAATTACTTAATATTTAGAGTGAGAATAAAAAGTACTTTTGCAAATACTGCATAAAAATATCTTTCAGGAATTGCAGAAATTCAGAAAAAATGTCAAGTTAACTAGACTGGCATCATTACAAATAAATTTTGAAATTTAAGACTGAGTTAAAATTACCTTTGTATGATAATCTTCTATAAGTTATCAACAAGAACAGCAACAATAAATTTTGGCTACTTTTCAATTAAATAAAAATTCTAAATCAAAATTTCAAAACATTCCAAGACAAACAAACATTTCCACTCTCCAAAATAAGTTTATGCTAAATTTGAATAGCTCTTGTTGAAATGGCCTGACTTGTGGAATGCCAAAAGGTAGACAGACAATCAAATAGTTTTATTCCAAGTAATTAATCAAGAATTGTACTAATATTCTTTTGTCAAGTAGATGATTTAAAATTAACTAAAAGAAATACTGAAAAATTCATTTTAAGGCAATTGTAAAATATTAAACTGCATGAATGCTGCAGTTTTAGTTTTTTTTAAATGGTACGCATCTTTCTACTGTGTTCAATATAAGTAAAAAAATATTTTAACTAATAAAATAATACTCTAATAAATAATTTGAAGTAAATATTTTTTTCTTACCTTATCTTCAAGTGAGCGTGGCAGTGGGTGATTTATAACTTTAAATGAATATGCATTATTAGACAAGAATTTCAAAATAGCATTATGGACTTCCAGCAAAGCAATTGCAGGTGAATGATAAGCTTGGTTGTTGAACAGAGTAGTAATTAAAGTTTTATTTTTTGGTCCATTAAAATCAAACTTTGCAGCTACCATATTGTGTAAATTATACCTGCCAAGATCTTCAGCAGCTACTTCCAATAGATAACTGGTCAAATTTTGTTTAGTGGAATTGATCTGATATGGCTTGTTAAGCCCAGTAAATTGCGATGAAAAAAAATTTCCAAGCGCTCTAGTTTCATTGAAATTCATATTAACATCATAAGGAACCAAAGAGCCATGGAAAGAATCAATGGATAAAAGCAAAGGAGGTGCATCTTCAGGCTTGGGCAATGTTTTCAGCATCAGAAGAGTTATGATTAGAAAAAATGGAGGTAATATTAACTGCGGAATAGTTAATGTCCAATTACGAACTGTGTGCAGGATACGTTTTTTAAGAAGAGCCTCTAGGTGTTGAAGAAACAATTGAAGTCCAGTATTTCTTTCTTCGTTCTGATAATCGACACTTTGGAGATCAATTTCTGTACCTGCAAGAAATATTATGAATTACATATGCAATCATTTGATAATTCTAACATATGCAAATTTAAATCATTAAGGTTATGCATTACAACAAATTTCCTCCTGCAGCTTTCAAATGCAAATTACAAATGTAAAATAAAGGATCAAACAGTAAGATTTTGAGCTGTCATGTATAAGTAATGCATATTAAATATTAATTCAATATATCTAAATATGCAGAAAATATAACAGTAAATTTAGCATGATTAGTGGCACTTAAAAGGAAATAAAAAGTAATAAAGATAATAAAGCAGATTTACAACCTATAAATTAAAGTTTACATAGAATGTCAATATGTAATTAAGCTAAAAAAAAAAACAACAGTCATATGCTTTATAATCATTTTCTTTCTTTCTAACAGTCACCTACTTTTCATATACTTTTTTAAACAGTCATGTTCTAAATTGATCATATTTCTTTAAATAAAGAAGAAATATGTGTCATAAAGATACTATATTAAAGATACTCTTAAGCATATAGAAATAAACAATTTTCACAAAAATCATCTGCCAATTAACTTATTTAATTATTTGAACAATACATCTCAACTCTCAATAAAAAAAAAATAGTTTTCTAGGATAACAGTCATTCTGATGGATGTTCCTAATTATAGAAATCTGTAGAATTAGTTTAAAATATCAAACACTGAAATATGATTGGCTAGAATCACAATAGAGCCAAGATTTTGCTTCATTTTCATTGTTGTTAAATATTTTGAATTTTATTCATTCATTTGGATAAGAGAGGGAAGAATGTTCCAAAGCCTTCTAAAACTCATGGAATACTGAAAAGAATTCCAAATTTATGAATTTTTCCAAAATAATCAATCCCACCAAGAAATTTCGAATTTTACAAGAAAATTTTGGCATCATGAGCCGCCATAATTCTGAATGGCTGAATAGACTGGGGTTAAAGAAAGAACTATTAATATAAAGAGGAATGATGAGAGTGTTGAAGAATAGCCATTTACATAGCTAGATCTTCAAATAATTGTTCCATTTCAGCAAAAGATAAGCCATCACATTGGCAAATAAAATGCAGTTTCTTGAACTATTAAATAACTGAGTTATATATTATGTGGATTGATTAGATAGCTGCATTTATTGTTGTATATTGAACAAGTGATAGACATCACCTTGATGGTTGAAGTGTGTTAATTTAAAATTACATGAATAAGGAAAATGCAAACTTATAAGATAGTAATAGTTTTCTTTTATTCATTGTTCTTACTGCCTGGTATTTAATTCAATCTAGTTTATACATAAAGTTTCTAGATAAATAAAATTACTAATTCATTTTTTAATTACACTCTTTATTAATGATTTTTTGCATCATAGCTTTACACTTGAAGCTTTATATTTGTGTCATACTTATAGATAACAAAGAAAGAGTAAATTATTATGACAATATTCGAACATGCGAAATGAAATGTAATTTGTAAGTAAAATATTTAGAAAAGAGATTAAATTAACTTTTTATATTTTAAGTTAGAGAATATTTGGAGGCATGTGCAAAATAGGCATCACATGCAAAACAAGGGAGTTGATGATCATCAAGTGACATCAGATATCACATAGTTAATATCTCTAGTGAGTGGTCGCAGTGAAAGGTCCAGTAAAAGCTGATTATATCTTTTTAAGATATATCACTAAGACAACAGAAATTGCTTTAGTCAAATTGTTTGAAAAATGCTTTAGTCAAATTGTTAATATCAAAACTTTAGTTAAAAAAATTAATTATTATATATTTTTTAAATTATTAGTTTACATCAGCAGTAAGATAACAAAAAAAAAAAAAAAAATGACAACTTGAGTCATTATCTGCAGCAATCACATGGATTCCACTATCTCCTGATGAAGTTGATTCTTTTGCAGCTACCAAATCTCCAGGTATTTCTGAATTTTCATCTGTTTGTTGAGAAGTTTTGTGGCCAACTCTATTAAAGATTAACGTTTACAAAAGGTTAAATACCTTTAAAAATGATAAAATATTACAGCAAATCCTATTATAAAAAATGCAGTCATACAATGTTAACAGCAGTATTAATTAAAAAATAATATGACATAAATATTTAGCATACTTTAATGACCCTATTTAAATTTTCATAATGATTATTGAGAACAATTATTAAAGCTGAAAAAAATGAAAGATTTTTTTTGTGCACAGTTGCAATTATCCATATAATTTTGAAAGAATTAATAGTAATCAATTCTTTTCAAATTCACTATAATCATTTTTGAAAAAACTAAATATTAAAACTTTTAATAATGCAGCAGCTTTTGAAACATATTGAATATCTTCTTGCTAATAGAATATATTTATGTTGTTACCTTGATGCAATCTCTAAGTTCAAATGCAATAAAAATCTGAGTACTCATAGCAGTCACAGCCTGGTATATGATCTGTATTTACATGGATATTGGATGTATGGGAGGGAGAACAGTTTTAAAAGAGTGGATGGATGGAGATAATTTTTTGTGGCACAAGAGCCAACCTTGGCTAAACTGCACCAGTCTTATGGTTAAAATATTGTAAATTATGGGTAAGAAACTACATTAAAAATAATTGTACCAAAGGATATTTATAAAAAATTACATTAAAAAACTGAATTCCACTCAGTAAAAAGTTGAAAAATGTTACGAGAAAAAATGATAAAAACTGAATATATCCTTAAAAGCCAATGGCCCTTAAAATTTGAAAAATATTTTCATGGGGATGTACTCACCCTAAATCTGACATTATTAGAGATGAAGATTTGAAGAAATGAACATGATGATTACTTAAATTTGGGCACTCAATCAATATACAATTGACACTAAAAACAATGTTGCAAGTAGGACATGTAGGTGTCCTTTCTCCGAATAACAAATGTTTTTATAAGGGAATATATTAGTAAGTACAAAAGAGACCACTCCCACTTGCTTTTCTCTAGTATTATATACAAATGTTTATTGTTTATGTTGAGCAACTGAGATGCTATCTTATTCATGGAATTAAAATGTAAATTTAATGAAAAACATTGTTTAAGTTCCAGTCTCAAATCACAAAAATTTCAAAAAAAAAAAAAAAAAAAAAAAAAAAGCTAAGAAATGTTTTTATAAAAAAACTCACTTAATAAAAACTTCTTCCATTGTAGTTATGGATGCTCCATAACCGGAAATCATCAGTTCATTTTTCCTTTTTTCTATTTCACTAAACAAATTGGGAAACAAGTGGCTACTGTCATGAGGAAGAAGATACTTCAGCTCAGTACCAATATTACTCAACATTTCAGCATTGGGCACATAAAGTTGAATGAGATTAGTTACAGCAGATACATCACAAGATGGTTCCTTCACCATGACTAAATGATAACCAGCACCTAAATTGATCAAATAAAATTATGTCAAAACTTCTATTACAATAAAATATATGAATGCATTGAAAAGTTGAAATGTTAGATAGAGAATATTAAGCAACTCAAGACACAACTTTTACATTTCAAAAAATAAATGTTTAGATTTACATTAGAATAAAATGAAATCATACCTAAAAACATGTTATGAATTTTTTTATTTCACTTTTATGAAATAATTATGTTAATTTATAAAATTTTTCAAAAATGGAAAACTTTTAAGGGGCTTTGTTATTTTGGTAAAATATATAATGAAAGCACCTAGTGATAAAATATAACCTAACCAAAAAGGGAGGAAAACAGAAAAAAAGTAAACAATTACAAGGTGGAATCAAATTGTTTTGAGACTTCTGCATCATGCTGATAAATAGCAATAGAAAGTCATATACATAGTCACAGGTAACATCTGAAATTTTACAGTCAGTGCGCCAAGGAAAGTATTTTGTGCATAGGTAACTCCTACCACTGTTAATATACATATTATCAATTTTTTTGTAATCTTACTATAAATAAAAAGTGAATGTGCGATTCTATGCAAAATACAGCAAATCTATCAACTAGATGTAGCAAATTTACACCAATGCTGTCTTGTGCCATACAATACCTTTTTAGTAGCAGCAAAGAGCAGAATATATCTGGAAGATAATAATACATCACATAGAAATTCAGCACACATCCAGAAAGTGATTCTTCAGAGATTGGCTTAGCAAATTTATATTCCAAAAATATGCAAGAATGAAGGAAATGTTGTTTTTTGCATAAACATCATATATTGAAGATGATAGATTATATGTCAATGTATCTAACAAAGTAGAATCTCAATAAAAGAGCAAGTCTCAAAAAATATGATATACTCTCTAAAAAAGATTTTTTTTCAATTTTTTATAAATAGTAATGGAAATGCATAATGGTAAATCAATAATGAATACAAAATTTAAAATCATAAAAAATACATATACATACATACATACATAATAATACAAAACTCCTTGATTTCTAAAGCATTATGACACCAAGCAAGGTTATGCAAAGAATATAGAATGTAAAACAATTGCTATTAACAATATAGTTATTTGTTGCAACAAATCTTTTTTGCCACCTTCCATAGGTAAGATCTGATATTAAAAAAAAAAAAAAAAAGAAAAGAAAAAGAAAGAAAGAAAGAAAAATCAATTTAGCAGAATTTTTATTACATGCGAGCCAAACCAGACCTTGTTATTCTAAACAGAAGTTAATTAAGACCAATAAAACTGACATAAAGAAAAAGACTTAATATAAAAATGCAAAAGTAAACAAAAGCTTAAAATGATAAATTACTAATGTAAAATTTATGCGTGATTAATTGCAGTTACTATAATTTTTTTTATCACAATGAGTTACTCCATTACCACAGAACTAAGTTGCATAATAGAGCTTATTGTGACTGACTATCATGCTCAGTCACTATCCAACTATAACATCAGTCAACTTTTAAGGAGTTGTTTTGATTGACGGCGGAAATTGACTTAATTAAACATTTGAGTGATATATATCCATACTTCTTTAGAAAAAAATCAATTACATGCTAAAAATATTTAATGCACTGATTGTTACATGACTTGAATGTGGCTGATGCCTGTTATCTAATTGTACCAAACCATTTATCTAATTAGATGATTTCTTCTCTTACGATAATTAAAAGAATAGATAGATGGCCCAAATCTTCAGTGTGAGTCATGGCAGACAACATGTTAAGATTAATTTTCTAAAAACTTGACATGGGAAAAAAAATAATGATGTTTTCCCAATCAAAATATGTAATGCAAAGAAAGTTGCCAATCAAATTCAAAGTGTGGCATATTAATATATACATCAAGAGAAAAATGATTAAATTTATTTTAAAATTAGTTTTAAACAAACCATATTTCTTTTTGAGAAACAATGGAGATCCACAACATTGTACTTCGCCATCAGCCATTATAGCTATTCGATCTCCAAGGACGTCAGCTTCCTCCATGAAATGAGTTGTCAACAGAATTGTTCGATCTTCTTTTTCAGCTTGCAACACATTCCAAAGCGATCTTCGATTAAATGGATCCATACCCGACGTTGGTTCATCTAATATTACAATCTAAAACAATTAAAATGCTCATTTGACATTGAATTTTGAAACATTTTACTATGTAAACATTATCTGTAAGATATACTTTAAATAACAAAACTTAATGATTTACAGAAAAGAGCATAGTTAATATAACAGGAAAAAAGTTTTTTTAAATGCTTTAAACAAAAATCTTGATGATTTAGCTGACTAATAAAATCATAAATGAACTAACATTTTTTAATTGGAAAAATATAAATGTATAAAAATATATTAATTAATTTCATTAACATAGCAATGACATCTTAAACATAACAGGAAAGTAATCTTCTTCTGTTTATCATTATTTATATTTGACTGTTTAATCTATGATGTGGATACAGTTTTTACTTAAAACAATTAATTTGCATAATTATGCATTAATTACTCCCGAAACAGCTTTAAACTTCTCTTAAGATAGCTAATATCTTTAATAATATTAAATCATATAATATTAAATAAGTCAAAAATCCGGCCAAGTTCTTTTATTTGTAACATTTTCATGAATATTAGACATTACGATGGAAGCATTATAGGTAAAATGTTATCTTAACATTGATTGAATCTTAAAATTATGAAGATATATAATAAAAAATATGTCTAAAAGTGACTTTTATTGCCACAGAAAAGAAAATTTTATTTTAATATTTTTGGAATGTGTAAACTTTATCAAAAATTTATTTACCTACTAGGAAGGAAGGAAAGAAAAAAAAATTATGAAGTATAGGCAAAAATTATAAAGGTTAAAACTGCTTCTTTTTGCAATCTAGAATAATTATACAGCGTCAACTTTCCACAAAAATGGTGGTGATTGAGCTGAAGAGAAATAACTTCATATACTTAATCACAACTTAAAAGTGATGATTAAATGTCAAAGATTTAACATGCATCATGCTGTCTATACTTAAAATAAAACAGACAAAAAAAAAAAAAAAAAAAAAATCCTTGGATATGGAAAATTAAATGGATGGATTATTAAAAAAATATTTTAACTATAAAACAAATTTTAAAATGCTTTACTAAAATAAAGGAACAAATCAATATTTTCAAAGAAAATTCCTTTGTTATAAACTGTATTTTGTAGAACTTGAATATAAAATTATATAAACCATTTAACAAATCCAGATGCTATTTATTTTATGTAATATTTTTATTACAATCACTTTATATTTTTGCTAATTTTAACACACTTAAAAAAATTGCTTTAAAATAAAATGGAAAGTGAAGAGATAAATAAAGCATTAAAATAAAGAAGACTGTTTAAGAAGGAAATCTTACTCGTGAGCCACCCACAAGAGCTATTCCAACAGATAATCTTCGTTTCCAACCACCAGAGAGGGCTTCAGCTTTTGTATAACGTTTTTCTTCCATATTTAAAATAGAAATAATGCGATCAATCTCTGAAGGTACCAAATCAGATATGTATCCCTTCAACTAAAAAAAAAAAAATGTCTATATTAAAAACAACCATCAAACACAATGAAAAAAAATTAAGAATTATTTAAATAATTCTAAATTGAACATATCTAAATAATTAAAAAAGGGATCAGTCCAGAAAGTAAATATTTGTTTCAAGATACCTCATCTTAAGCCATTAAAAAAATAAAAGATCACTGACTTCTTAAACTTTAATACAGATACTTTTAATCTATCCAGCTTTTACATTTTTTTAGCATACACAATGTGAAATATTAAAATATACCTCATAACTTAAGGAATATATATTCATAACTTAAGGAAAAGATAAAATTTCATAAATTAATAATTTATTAATATTACTGAAAATTTTATTTCTAAGATTCAAAAGTAAGGAAAGAAATAATTCCTAAAAAGAAAATTAATTGAACACTTTAGACCAGAAGAAAAAAAATTATGATTTAATTATTTTCCAAAAGTAGATTAAAAAGAAATATTATTTCTGGTGTCTATACTAATACAGATGAAAGTTTTTCAATCTATCAGCAATCTTCAAAATAGACCATTGAAAAAAAAATCGCAAGGATGTCTTGCAAATATGCAATTAGGTGCTATGCTTTTCAAACTTTTATTTAAGTTTTAATAATTTAAAAATTAAATGAAATTAAAAAATTTCACTCATTAAGTTTTGAAAAAGTACGATATGCAACTATAGATTAAAGTCATATAAAAACCAATTTTTCAACTAGTGTGATCTGATAGTAAACTCTCACAAGTGCACTATGTTGCATTATATTTATGAATGGATGGAAAGGGAGAAATATCAACAAGTTGTAATAGAGCTTGATCAATAAATTTGGAGAGAAAAATTTTTATTCTTCACTTCTAGAAAAAAATCCGCCCCTTCTCCAAAAAATTGTTTAAGTATTTAATAATTATTTTAAGCAAAATATTAATGTTTTTAAAACTTTTATTTAACTATGCATTTAAAACTTATTCTGCACTTAAAACTTTTTACATGTTTTAAAATTTAGAAAGCAAGTCTTCAATTGATATTAAATTTAATGTCATGGGGATGGATTTGGGGAAATTCAACATTTTAGCTTTGATTCAAATTTTAGATCAAAATAATCTTTCCGCAATTAGAAAAATAATACAGATAATGGATCATTAAATTGAAAAAAGCACCTATATACTTTTTAGAGTAGATAAATGCTTTCAGATTTCATATTATTTTTAAATACACAGAAATTTTAGTTTGAATCATAGAGATCAATATATTTTATTTATATGTTATATTTTAATGAAATTGAGAGGAATTTCGAATTGTGTGAAAATGTTGAAATTACTATTTCAGAAATGGTAGTGAATAATGCATTCATTTACAATTCCTTCAACATGAGACTTAATTTACCTATTGATAAACTTTAAAGTTTGAATCCATTTAAATTAAGATAGTTATCTTTTACATTTGATTCTGGAAGAAACTGATTTTTTATTTCTGATTTTGGAACTAACCACTTCATATAAAAAGCCTCTAAAAAAGTACAATTTTAAAAATTCTTACTGGATTTATTAGTGGAATAATCGGTCATATTAGTCCTATTTCAAACTAACAGTTTGCCCTGTTTCAAAACTACAGTTGACAATTTGAATAGCTTCAATTCTAAATTGTTCATATAAATTAACAAAATGAAAATGAATTTAAGAAACTTGTAAATTGTAAATTTTATTAACATAATTCAATTATCATTATTAAAAACTGTGTAAATATGGCGAGTACTACACAGATAACACAATTTATGACAACTTTTGAAAATGCAAAGTTATTATTTGATCATTTTTTCTTTTAAAATTTCGATTGTAGGTACAAATATTAAGAAATATAAATCAGCACACTAAAATGGATTCAGAATCATTTGGGCACTTTTTCTAGTTTTAATAAAGAAAATTTTGAATTGGTTGAACAACTTACAACATTAATATATAATTTTTGAATGAATTTTCACTTGTTATTAATAAAATATGCATATTATTAATAAAATATGAATATATAGATGTATTTCTTTCCTTTAAAAAAAAGACCTTAAATAAATAAAGCAATTCATCAAAAGATTTTAACAACATTACCACATTTTCACATTCCCCTATTGAATTAAAAAAATGTTTCACTTCTTTCAAACATCATTACAATAGTAAACAAGAGGAGAAAATAAAGTAAATTATGAGAAAAATTAGAAATAAATTATATACTTTGCAAAAGAAATACAAATGTTCTTCCACAGTTAGTTCATCAAAAAGAACATCATGTTGAGGACAAATTCCCAAGTTTGAATGCACACTATCCATCTCTTCACAAATATCATAACCATTAACCATAGCAGTGCCAGATGTTGGAGTTATCAAACCTGTAATAACAGATTTTACAATATTGGCAAGAAATAACACAACAATTTTTATACAACAAAATAATATTCTTGAAAAAACCTTTTTTAGTGATATATGTTTTAATAAATCTATGTGAAGATATATTGACAATTAAAAAAACATTAAATAAATAAATATCAACACCCAAAATCATGTATGTATATATGCATCAACACGTTCTTGCCATTTACACAATAACGTTTGATCTTTTGCAGAGCCTCAACTGAAAGTAATCACACAACATTGTAAACTTACAATTTTTCTTCTCCGTCAATGTATTAATAAATTCTGGTACGATCATGTATTTAATGACAAATTTTTAGACTCCCAAAAAATAAACTTTTCATACCATAAAAATCAATTTTTAAAACTTTAGAAATACTTTTAGGAAATTGCTATTATCTTCTTTCAAAAACACTAAATTGCTAAATTACAGAAAAGAAAAGAAAAAAAGAATAATTTGGTATAATTATATTTTTTAATCTAATAATCTAAGTATTTCAATACTTGCATCTAAATACCATGTTTGGCAAGAGAAAATAAATAGTGCGATTTCTCGCTTAATGCTATTTTACATTAAGCACTGACAAATAATTAAAAAAATGGGTTTCATTCAATCTATTTCTAACGAACAGGGCAAATACACAAATTGGAGGTGATAAAAAATACTTTTATCCAATGCATTATTCAAATTTTAGAATTTTTGGAAAAAAGAACAAGAAAGTAAATAACAAATTACTTTTTAACATGTGATAAAGCAAACCCACATTAGCAACAAACTTATTCATTATAGATATTCTGATGCAACTTAGACATTGAATTAACCATCTACAAGATGATTAGATACCCAAGTGAATTAGCATTATGAAAAGAATAAAAACTTGAAAATTTATTGTAACTATAACCAATACACCAGCTCATAGCAAAAAGTAAAAGTGGAAAATTTACTGTCTTAGCTTCTACATCAACCATAATGAAAAAGTAAATACTTAACAACAGCAAAAACAATTGATGTTTAAAAAAATGAATTTTCAGCCATACTTCACCTAGTTTGTTGAAATTTTTCACTGTTCTAATAGAATAAAAATATTTTGTAATCGAAATTAGATAATTATCTTATAACAAACCAAAAAACAGCTATACAAAAAAAAAAGAAAAAAAAAAGTTATCTGAATATTTTTACCAGTAAGCATTGATATCGTGGTAGTTTTTCCTGCACCATTGTGGCCTAAAAGAACAGTTATATGGCTTCTATACATGTTTATGCTAATATTATTCACAGCTGGAGAATTACGTTTTCCATATACCTATTTAAAAATTAAAATCTATTAAAGTTTGTTCATTAGTTGCTACAAAAAGAAACTAAGAACTAGAAGCATATTTTACATTAATGAAACATCCATTCAGATCACATGGATAAAAAAAAAATAATAATAAAATCAAAAACATTTTGGTACTATTACCCTGGCTTTAATATGCTATAAGTTCAAGATATTGTCACATTAATGAAATCAATATAATTATGAAGTGAAACTTAAATTGCTTCTCTAAATGATTTTTTGATTAATTAAAAGCAAGTAATCTTAAAAAGAAATCATTGGCACATAGAAGTCCAATTATCAGAATTAACTGAAAACAAACCCCATTCATATATCTGTTTAAATAACAAAAAAAAAAAAAAAAAAAAAAAAAAAAAAAATCAGGTTTCCTTAAAGTATGGCAATTTAAAAAAATAAAAAAAATGTTTTTTTTTTTTAAAACTAATTTTACAGTCAACTTTTATAAAAAAATTTCTTACTTAAATTAATAAATATTACAGCCAATCATTAATGAAATTTTAGTGAAATACTGGAAGCAGTATTAAAAGCTTTTATAACTTTTTAAATATAAGTGAAAATCAAATACAAATCCATTATTAAGGATATGATTAATCATTTTGAAAGTTAATATATTTGCTTTATTTTTGAATGAAAAAGCTTTTATTAAGTATATTAAATATATATATTTGAGATTAAGTTTTTACAATGTGACACATTTTTAATTATAGCTGCACTAATGTAACTTTCATACAGTAATATTTCCACACAGTAGAATTCTAATTATCTGTTTAAGTGGGATCACACTTGACTCAGATAACAGAATATCTAGATAAACAGGCCATAGATGAAAAAAATGTTATTTGTTAGAAAACAAACACACAATAACACCAAAAAAGGGAAAACCTGCTAATAATGCATTAATTTGATGACTGCAAAAGTATTGATATCTGCATTTCATCATTATCATATAAGTCAACAGTTTAGTTAAGCTCTCTCTACTCATTTTTAGTCAAGAAGAAATTGTTTGTGGATTTTTTTCATTCTTATCAAAGCATTCAATTTTTGTTTGTTAAATATATTGAATGATAAACATATTTTTGAAATTTTATTTTATTAAAATGGTAACTGAAAATTTTACATAGTTCTATTTAATAGTCTTCCATAATTTTTTCAAATGTTTTATCAATTTATAAACATATTACATTAAAAAATATATTTCTAAAATTAATTATATATATATATATATATATATATATATATATATATATATATATATATATATATAAAATGATAAAGTATAAAATGTGTGCGTGTTTTGGCGGGGGTATTGAAAATAACTTCTAATTAGAAATGTGAAAATAACTCACTTTGGTTAAACCATGAACTTGAATGCCAGCCATAAGATCCACCGGATCCTTTTCAAAATATTCAGACTGTTTGATTTCAGAATTATAAAATTCTACCATATCAGACAAATTTTG
The DNA here is from genome assembly GCF_947563725.1 of Argiope bruennichi. NCBI lineage: Eukaryota > Metazoa > Arthropoda > Arachnida > Araneae > Araneidae > Argiope > Argiope bruennichi. Next base: position 100,757,887 of record NC_079160.1, on the reverse strand, counting down.
ATTTTGACCACACCAGTAAGATCGCTGTGAAATAAAATTCAATTCATTTCTTTCAATTACTAACATAAAAAATGCAATATACATGAACTGTTAAACAAAACACAAGGCACAAATAATAAATATAAGAGATAATGTTATTGGAAAAAGTTTAAAGTTTGTGATTTTTTCAACATTTTAAAGTTATAAAAGAAAAATATCATATAACACATGATCTAACTTTTTTCTAGCTTAAATTATAAGGGGTGAGGGGGTGGGGAAGTCCAATGGAATTAGTTAGAAATACTTCACATTTAAAATTTTACAGAAATTTAACTTCTTAATTAAAATGATTCATTCATAATTCAAATGTAACTTGATCATGTTACCATTTAGATCCATCAGTTCCTCTATGGCCTAATAAAGAAAAATATATATATGCACAGAAAAGTGACATGCTACTCAGGAATTGCCAAATGAAATAACCTAAATCAAATTCTTTTCATAACTTATTTAACTTACCTTGAATAACCCTAGATTAATCAATTTATTCTTAGAGCTATTTCTTGAACTTTCTTCGTCACATAAATTAAACCAATAATTGCAATTATTAATTAATTTAAAAAAAAGGCTATATTACAACTCTCAAGACATTAAAAGAAAATGTAAAAAGTTTTAGATATCTTAGAAAAGTTCTTAAAATCTTAGATTATAAAGCATATGATTGATGTATTTTATAAATTTCTATTTAGAAGGCTACTGTGAATAAAATGTATGGCTAATAGAGCTCTCTGATTGTAACTAAATTTCTTACAAAAGAGGCCAATAGAAAAGTACTTTTTGAATGAAATTAACAAGTGACTTTTGCCTTTTATATTGCAGCACATACATTTGATTATTGGTCTTTAAAAAACAGAGTATATTAGAAGAACAAATTATGATAAGCAACTTTATATACATTATCAAAATTATGTCATTATATATATTATTAATATAATAATTGCTAATGTATACAATATTCATATTAGCAAAATTATCAATAATCAAGTTTATTTGATTTTAATCCCATGAACAATATATATATATATATATATATATATATTACAAAAATATTTTCTTTCAATACATTGTTACTTCACTCTTAGTCGTGAAAGCTAATAAAGAAATGACAAGATGAATAATTAGATTTTATATGATTAATTATACTAAAAATAATTTTAATTGAATGAAAACCATTAATCAAAGAACATGTTTAAAACAAAGTGACAAAATAAAAACGAACTAAAACCTTGTTTGTATTTGCAACAAGATACAGAATACTTCACAGCAGATATTAAGAATTATGAAATAATGAATCTAATATAATATAAAATATGAAATCTAATTTAATATAAAATTACACTTAAAACACAGAGAAATCTATCACAATTGAATTCAAAATACTTGGTTACAAAATCTAACAATTTCTCTGAAAACACTTACAGTAAAAGGAAAATACCAATGTTCAGGGACACCATATTCTCCAGGGAATACTGCTTCAATATACCAAGTTAAAAGAAGGCATATGATAGAATCAATAAAATACATCATCAGAGTCATACTAAGAGTTAAAGTATCATCTGGTGTGGCTGGCTCACTTATATTGTCCCACTGCAATCCAGCTCCTAATAAATAAATAAACAATATTTAGAAAATTCATAAATTATTGGCCAAATATTCAATCGACCACATCTTTATAAAGCAAAAATTTAAAGAATGTTGATATAGAGCTAAGTTTTAGATAAAATTTCAATACCTGTAATTATTTATTATGTAGAAAATTAAGCACTGAGACAATGATTTATGTGTGATGGTTAATATTATACCATGGTAATGGTTTATACTATCAAAATAGTTAATATCAAGCTACAGGTTTAGTTACACAGTTTAACACTAGTAAGTTTTTAAAATGTAAATAAACATTTTACAATTAAAATTTTTCTGAATTAGACATTTTATTTTTTAAACAGTTAAATCATTATGATCATCTAAATAATTAAAATAATGTATTTTAAACCAATTAAATTTAAGGAATTTTTAATTAAGCAATTAATTGATATAAATACACATAAAATTAATGCTGAAACGAATAATAATGAATTAATGCTGTGTCTGAAAAATCCAAACAAAATGGAATAAGAGTATACAGTTTTACAATATAAATCATGCATTTTAAATTCAGACATAGTCAAAATTATTTTTTAAAAAATAATTAAACAAGTAATGTCTCAGAATATTTATCAAGTAATTAATATAACAGTTTTACATAAAGAGATTATGACTTCATATGCCATATATTTGTAATAAAGCACAATAAATGCTATTTCTTATTTTATTTTTTAAATTATTTTTTCTTCTTGAATTATGCAGATTGTCTCCAACAATGTATACATATTCTGGATAATTTTTATTAATAACATACACAAAATTTCAATACTACATAAAATCTAATAAATTATTATCATAAAATTTTGGTGTTTATTATCAAGGTTTTTGATAATGCTCATTTATGAAAAACAAACACATTACCTAATAACACAATGTACTCTGTTTCAATATTTACAATCAAGCCATTAATTGTAGTTTCCTTGAGTTATCAATATAACATTCCAGTTCTCCTCATAAAAACAAACTCATTAAAGGAAAGAGTTTTTGGAGGGCATGATTAATTTTCTTGTTCCAATTATGTATTCATCAGAATTTTACTACAAGCTTTAAATATTTGATAATGGAATTATTTTTTTTCCCAAATATTATTGATGACAGTTTGGAGGTATGAAAGGTGACTAGGTGTTAAATTTGATTTAGATGCCACATAAAATCATCAAATAAATACAATATAACTGATTATTAGATAAATTTGCATCTGATAAAAGTGGGAAATGTTATAATAAAAACACTATAATATTATTTAAAATGATATTACAGATTTACAGGCTTTAACTTTTTGTCTCAAGTTTGCATAAATTTATATAAATTTTATGGTATTTATATGTCAATTTCAAAATTCAAATCCATTTCTCTGTATAAATAAGAATTTTTTTTATAATATTTCAACAAAGCAATTCAAATGCGAGACCTTTTTTTAAAACTCATAAAATGCTAATCATTTTAATAAAATATACTTATAAAAAGTATTTAAAAAAAAATTAAATAACTAATATTAAATTCAAATTTCTAATACAAAAAAGAACTTAAAGATTACAAAAATTAGACAAATTTATTTTATTTTTCACTCAAAGGAGCACCTATGTTATTTTGATTTTGAAAACAGGTTGAATGTATCTTAGTACTTAATAAATAGTTATTTGCTACCATATTTTCATCCTAGATGTCCTAGCTCTTTTTCCAGGCATTTCATATTTTAATAAAATCTCTCACTCTGTTTCTTCATTAAATAAAGCAAGATGCACTGCATGGATATGGATAATGGTAAGAAATCATGTAGATCACCTAGACAATATGAATTTTGGTTTTATATAGAATCAAAGACCCATATGTAGGACTTCAGAGATGTGCTTTTTATTCTTCATGAGAAAGTGATTAATAGACGAATAATGGAACAACAGGTGGGCATCATGGATAATTAGAAAGAAGTTAAAAGCATTTCAAAAATTAGAGCTTCTATTATACTTGTGGAGTCACAAACTGTCCATCCTTATTGTGATTAAAACTATATTATTGCCAATTTACTAAATTATCCATTTAAATTTTATAATAATGTATTTTTTCATAATAATTCACATTTTTTATTCAATAGGCTCTCTCCCTCTTTTTTTTAATACACAATTTTTAAATGATTCAAAAATATAATAATAAAAAACACAATCCAAAACCAAATGCAATTTTTGTTATCAGTACATCAAATTTACTAAAGAACTATTGACAATCCACAATCAGGCTAGTCTGTGTATATTAAATTTTCATTTGCCGAGAAAATATCTTAAATTATGAAACAAAGCACATCATTCTATAAATGCATATATTATTGTTATGATAAATATAATATAAATGTTATTAAAGAATAAAACACAATACCTGAAGCTTCAGAAAATGCGAGAATTATCGAACCCATTGCAATTGCAAGATTTGGGACCAAACAACATAACATTTTCGCAGCACGTGACATAGTATTGTAACGAGGCATTATGAAGAAATACGGAGTAAAGGTTAAGAAAAAAATGATGCCAGCAAATGAGGTTGCAGAATTAGCTGTAAAAAATATAAACATTGTATATAAAAAATATATATAGAAATAAATTCTAGAATTTTTCAACAAATATTTTAGAACAAAAAAAAATATTAATAAAGTATTCCTAAGTGACTTTCTGTAATTTAATCAAGCATTAATTAAAATTCTTTCATCATAGCTTTCATTCAACTTCACAGACAATATATTTATTTTACTAAGTTATTTGTTTAGCTATATACTGGAATTATTATTTTTGAATTGTTTCACATATTTACAATGCTCAATTTTTTTAGGTAAGGATTTGTACAAAATAATAACAATTGCTGATGTTTTATTTTAATGAAATATTATTTAATAAATAAAAAATATTTAAAAAATCAGCATTAGATCATGACCCTGGATATAAGAATTAAATTTACATGCAAAACTATTACAAGCATAATACAATTAACAGCCAATATTTTTCATTAAACAGAACTTATTTTAATATTTTTCAAAATGGAGACAACTGACAATATTTGTAATTGAGGACTTGCATAACATTTTTTTTACAGTAAAAACAAACAATTAAAAATAACAGTTTACGAAACAATTAAAAAAATGCAATTACCTTTAGAAAATAGTGTTGAGAGAAAGAAGCAGAAACATATGATGCTTGCAGTGTACACTATGAGCCATATCAGAATAACAGAAGGATCAGTCGCATTTATCACAGCAAGATCTTTAGTAAATTTTACACAAAGTAAAACTGTCATGACACTGCAAGACAAGATGAGGAAAAGGAAATATTTGATAAACCAAGCAATCCAATGAAGCCATTTACTCAAACCCATCATTTTCATCGATTCCTGAGGGATGGACATGAAAATATTAGACAAAATCAAATTGTTTGAAAAGATGTTAAAGATAAAATCCTACTTAATACTTTACAGCAATAAAGTATTGAATATGATTATAAATATACTAAAGAAATTTTAAAGGCAATTATTTGAATATGATAACAAAGAGTATGTCTTTATCATATTTTTTCTACATAATAATTTTTTTAAAAAAATCTTCAAATATCTGAATACAACTCTATTAAAGATAGATATACAGTATTTTCAGAATAATTAAAAAAAAAAAACTCTATATATATCTATATACATATTTATTTCATTTTTTAAACTCATACTTTTTTACCACTATCATTTTTATTACCATCCATTCTATTTCAATAACTTATGCTTTATAATATTAGTTTGTGATAATTATTCTTCATAAACTGTATTTTGAATGTATTAGATTTAAGATTACTAGAGTTACATTAACCAGGGGAACACTTAATACAAATATCCTTTACTGTAAAATTTTAATTTGAAATTTCCATTATTTAAATATTATACTGACTTGATAAAATTAAATCCATAACAATAATTTCTTCATATCCAAATAAACATAACATGTTTCAAAGTTTCACAAAAAATCTACTACTTTACAGATTTGTATACATTTTTTTGCAAGCAATAAAAGAATTAAAAAAAAAAAGATTGAAATGAATCTAATAAATTAAAAACTTGACATTCCGTTCATTTTATTCTTAAAAAAAATGAAAATAACTGTTTAGCAATAAATATCAGTTAAGTACTCACTTTTAATTTCTTCTCCTTTTCAACAACTATATTTTTTACTATATTTACAGCTGGATAAATGAAACTGAAGCATATTATCATTGGAAAAAATGACTGCAAAGACAGAATAAAATTATCGTCCAAGAAAGGAGGGTATGGGTAACGACACATTTCAATATCAACATCCAATTTTTTATCAGACTCATTAGCAAATATCTCCATAAAACTTGTAGCAAGTGCATGCTGTATACTCAAAAATCCTTTTGACATATAACCTAAAAAATAAAAATAAAATAATTATTTTAGGCTACAGAATATTACATAATAATAGAACAAAAAAAAATTGTTATATTAATAATAGTCTATTTATATGTATCATTTGTCCATAATCAAGATTAAGAAAACTGAATTTTTTTTCTTAATCATAGTTATATTTTATCAAAAATAATGATTCAAATATTTTATCAAAATATATATATAAATTTAATAGATTTATATATAGATTTAAATCGTCTATTCAAATCAATTATAATTAAATTAACAAAAAAAAAATACTGTCATAAGAAAATACTTAAAGGGAAAAAAACTGATTTGTTGTAATAGTTAAAAATAGCATGTTTATTTTTTAAAAATATTAAGCATCTGCATAATAGCTTTGATGTGTTTACATTTCTGAAGGTGAATTTGATTTTTATTCTTTGTAGTAGAAAAAGAAACACAGACATATTAAATAGATACGATATTAAGTATCTACATTTCAAATGCTTTGAAAGCTCTCATTAGTTTCTAATAGAAATTTTTCAATTTTTCAAACTAAAATGTTTAATTTTTATCTATGCTAGTTTAAATTTTTTGATATAAGATCCATACCCTTCAGTATTGATTATTCAGTCATCAGTAGTACTCTGGACAGACATATTACATTTAATTTAGTATCAACAAATTATTGAAGAAAAGATATTTCTGAAGAATTTTAATTAATTAAAATAAACATATAACAGACTTTTATTGTTGACTAAATACATAGATACAGTACCAAAAAAAGAAAAAAGCACAAGATTTTGTTGATCAAACAAATTACTTGTTAGACATTTACATTTTTTTTTTCATTAAATAGTAAGCACTTTTTTAAAGTTATCATTGCTCAGTTTAGTATCATAATAATCACATATATACAATTTTGTAATGAGGAGGGACTTCAGTGTTTTTGTATTCATATTAAAATTAGATTCCCTTTTTTTTTTCTAACCATGCTAAAAATACATTTCACTGACAGCACCGTGGAGCAAGGTTTTGGAAAGAAGGTATTTTAAGCATTTTATGTAGTTCTCCATAGTTTTTAACTATATATCTTTCGCCACAGAATATCCCTGAACTTGGAATCTAGGATTCCCTGTCGGTTGAAAGGATATACGTGGGAGTGTCACTATATATCTGCAACTCCGTAGTTGCTACCTAATTTCTGTAGCAATTATGGAAATTCTAAGAAGAAAGGATATCCATGGATAAGAAGAGATATCTACTGTTGATTTTGATGAAGCATAATATTGTACACTGTCATATACAATGTAATAGTACCTCCTTACTAATCTAAAACTCGAGGGTTTAATTTTAATCGAGACATTATAAAATAACGATAAATCATATCAATTTTAAAATATTTTTCTCAGTACATTCTGTAGTCCTCAATAATATTTCCATCTATAAGAATGTTTCAAGTAAAAACATGAGTTGTGATATTTCTATATGAATGCAGTTTACTTCGTAAATTAATTTATCTGAAATTATTCCACTTAATCATTTTTACATGAGAATATCAAGTGTAGGTTGAAAATATACTTAAAATACTTGACAAAATAGTTATAACACACATCTTAAGTACAGAAATTAAAAAATATATATATTTTTTCTTACCAGGACTTCCACCCCAACCCAGGAATCTGTTTCTTGGCCCCAAAGCAGGAAAAATAGGAAATGTATACTGTGTTTGCCACTTTGGTATGGTGTTTTGAAAAACTGTATTCCCGCTCTCAGGTTTGCCCGGTCGAATCTTTTAAATAATAATAATAAATTGCAAATAGATACAGTTATGCAATAAGAAATCAATAGTAAAATACATATTTTAAAATATTCAATAGTGAGCAAAATTTAGAAAATCTTTTGGAAAACATATTTTTAAAGTTTTATGAATTATTGTAACACTATTATTATTCGAAACAGTATAATATTACATATCAGTGAAATACATGCATAAAATGATTAAAAAATTATTTTTGTGAAAAAATTTCTAAAAATGCAAGAAAAAAAATATTGAAAAAATTATAAAGAAGAAAGCCAAAAATTCTCAGCAAGACAACTTTTTATATACAAATAAATTATATCACTATAATGTGTTTCCATGTGTCAAATCAAATTTCCTTATTTCTGCAGCTATTATACAGTGAAAGTCCAAACTGATAAAATGAGTAGCACAACTTTTAATGAGAATTTCACTATTATAAGTGATCTGCAATACATAATCAATAATATAACGTTAAAGATACAAAAACTTTGAAACTATAGCGATTAAAAATTAAACTTTCACTTTAATATTGACAAAATACTACAATGTAATAATTTTGAATATAATTGAAAAATGATTAAAATTTCTTTTAACAGCAAAAAGTGTTTACTTAGAGTAATGTACATTGCCATGCTTCAAGGTGCATGATTTTCCAAAAGAAAATGAGTTTAGATTATTCCTAACAATTTAAATTTATTTGAAATGAAGACTAATAGAAGGAAAAATATAAATAGGATTTATTTTTCCTTTCTAGGAGATGTACTGAAGATGATAATAAATATCCAAAAAGTTAAATGGGAACACAATATAACAAGAAAAAAATAAATAAAAATAACATAAAAATGCTATCTGGAAAAAAGACATTTAACCCTTTGACCACTAATGGAACATATGCATTCCATTAACATTTAAAAATGGGATTAAATAGTTTTAAGTAAAAGTAATTTTTTTGCAGGTAATTTCAGCATAATATCCAAGCCCCTGACTTAAAAATTATTCGGAAAAGAAATTTTGAACAAATTTATGTTATTAAGAATCTATTCACTTTACTTGAGTAGAAAATGAAGAGAAAAAGACCTTTAAAAATTCACTGTCAAAGAGTTAAACAGAGCATTGAATATTATTGGACATTGGACAAATGCTCCATCTCTAAAATTGATGCATTTCATAATTATGTTACGTTATAAATGACAAAATGTTAAAAAAAAGTCTATTTTCTATATATATTATAGAAAAAAAAATTATTAATAAAAAAAGAAGTCAATTAGATTACTTTATTTCCTGTATTTGACTTTGTTGTGATTTGCTTGTAACAAGGGGTCTATCATAATGACAATTCATAATTGTTGTGAAAAATGTGAATAATTCAATGCTGACTTTTATTTAAGTCAGCATTCAATTGAACTTGAATCCAATTAACAAATCTCTTAAATTAATCTTATTTAATTTTTGGTTTGCTTAAGAGTAGATGCTGTTTCTAGCCACTCCAGTCTTAGAATTTAAACATTTTACAATTACTTTTTGATTATATTTGCAGCATGGCTGATATATGAATGCAGTTAATAGATTTTTTGCAGAAGGCCTTTTAATATATATATATTACCATTGCTAAAAATATTTCAGCAAACTCCCCCCCCCCCCCAAATGGCGAGTAAACTAGCATGTTTGTTGCAGCTGAATTAATGAAATTTAAATACTTCAATATTGCAAATAAGATCAGTTATAAAAGGTTCAATTATGCTGAAGTCAGCCATTCATGAATTTCTGTGCATCCTTATTTCTAGTAATTATGTTTTCCTATTTGAACAGCCATTGAACTACAATTCTCATTTTCCCTAATTTCAAATCAATCTTTCTACATATGATGAAGGACAAAGAGAACAAGTTCAGTAAGGTGATCAGAGTAGAGGCATATTAGTTTAATTAAGGGAGCAAAATTCTAGTCATTTATTGGTGCAACTGTTCTGTAAACTCTACTACAACATAGATAAAAATTCTGTCAGAACAATATTTGTACAGCATCTAAGAAATAACGTTAATATTTTAGCAAATTTTATACTACAGATAATTATAAATTCATTAGGTATACTAATTCATTATTTTTGTTTTATATTTTTAATATTAAAAGATAATAGTTACATATATGTTAATTATAAAGGATACAAAATTTTTATTTTACCTTATATTTAATATTCGTAGAATTATATGGACCATCCTCTAATGTATGATCAAAAACTATTCCAGATAGTATATCATTTGTTGTATTAGTGACAAATGCAAGCATACTGTCTTCATCATTAAAACCTTCAAAGTAAAAAAAAAAAAAAAAAAAAATGCAATATTAATAAAAATAAATGCTAAAATGCTTTCAATTAAAGGAATAATCATAAGTAGAAAACCTGACATTTATATTGGTAAAATTATTATTATATTATTGTGGCTAAAATATTTCCAAACATGCCACTTTTCCATTATTCAAAATATGTATAAATGTTTTAAGTACAGTAAACGTCATTAAAAAAAATTATGAGATTATTATTATTATGCTGCAACTTTCTACATTTGATGAAATTGCTTATATTTTAATGAAATAGTCTCATATAAAATGATAATTTGAGTCAACATTTATGCATTATTAAATATGGCATTTTTTCAAACCAAAATATATGCCAACTTATCAAGTATTGTAAATTTTCATCATAAAATGTTCAACTATTTGAAAAGTTCATACTTTTGCAACCTCTGCTCACATTTTAACAACAAACCATAACAGAGAAATGACAATATGTGGTAAAATTAATAATTCTTGCTATAAAATTCATAGATTTTCACATCATAAATTTTGCTAAAACTGTTAATGAGTTAAAAAAAAAAAGATATATATATATATTTAATATTATAATGCTTGTTTAAAAAATTAATTATAGCCTAGATTGCTATATTTCTCCTTCAATATTTTTTGTTTTTTCTATGGTAAAGTATATCAGCTGATTACAACCAGAGAGTTGATATAGAATCTTAAAGTTACATAAGTGGTCAGTAAGGTATTATACAACAACTGAGTTCTAGCAGGTAAATAAATGAAAAGATATCAAGAATTTAACTTTAGGAATATATAATTAGAATGAGTTCTAATACAGCAAAAGAATGTGTAATAAAGAATGAGTCCTAATACATGTCTATTTTAAATGGAATAAAGAAAGCACGATTATTAATATGACATGAGAAAAAAAAATTCTTAAAGTCATGAATATGATTTTAAAAATCAATTAAAAGAAAACAAAACATTTTTCATACCTCTATATAACACATTCAATTTTGAAGCTGCATTATTTACTATTTTATCTAAAAATACACTTTCAGGGGCATAAATGATTTCCCACTGTCCAGAGCTTGGAGTCAAATTAGCTGGCAGTCCATTAATGTTGAAAGGTTCATATAAAGTTGGATCAGTCACATAATTAGAGCTGATAAAAGACCGTACTAAAACCAAACATAGAGAGAAAATTGCTGGAACTCCTAACTCAAGAAGAGTGATCCAAGGATGCCGCCATTGTAATTTAAAATTCTTCCAAATCAACAGCAAAAACTGGCGAAGTTTTGCCATGTTTCTGTAAGCTACTGAAAATGAGAATTTTTGCAAAATTAGAATACAATAAATAAATAAAATAACTGTACAGGATAAAACTAAAAATATTTATACTGACAATGTTGGTAAACAATACAGCTTTACTGAAAAAGTAATTTTATTCAAAATAAAATACAAAAAAATTTAACAACAGAGCTTTAATTTTGTAAGTTGAAAATAGATTATAATTGTCTTAATATTGTTAATTCTTAACCTGCAATGCTGAATATAAAATGATCATAGTAAAAAATATAGATGCTGCACAGATACAACAAGGCGAAATACAACATTATTTTGTATGAGAAATTCTTTTATAAATAAAGTTTAAATTTTCATCTTCATCAATAAAAACTGATGTTATCGGTGAATTTTTAGCAATAATATAGACATAAAAAATTAACATCTTGTATCACTCATTAATATTAGCGAGCGATAAGCCCAGAATGCTTTCTACTTGTTACATTTATTTATCAGTTAAATTTTTCCTTTTGTAAATTTTTTTCTACATGGTCTAATACTTTATGATTTTTTGGTACTTTTCTGTTAGTCGGATGCAAATGTTGCCAATTGTGAACCAAATGCAAATTTGGTGGAATTCTACATTGTTTGGCGATTTTTTGCTGCCGCCTTGCTAACAGAAAAGTACCGATTTTTTTTTATAGAGGAAACATTTTAAATAGCTTGTGTACTGGAAACTGAGTGATTTTATTGAATTAAAAGATTATAGAACACTGTTAGAAAGAACAATAGAGACATGCAACATTCTACAGCCTAACAGTGCTAATGAAATTGAACATGAGCAAGAAAAACTTATTGAAAATATTTTGTAAGATAAATTAGAAATTTAAAAAAAAAAGTGAACTGTAATTCTGCCTTGTTTATGTCAATAAATAAATTACTAATACGCAAAAAATTTAAATGTTAAACATGAAAATGTTACAGTTCAAAATTTATTTTAAATGCTCATTTAATTTTAGTAAATCAATTGTTATTTATTGACATATGTCTAATTTAGAATACAAATTCAACATGTAACATTACTTTTGCATTAAGAAATGAAAAGATAAACTATATCCCTTTTTTCATAAATCAGTTCCACTGATATAAATAAGCAGTACTTGTTCATATTTATGGTCTTTGATTTACCTGAGGAATTTTAATTTATGACAAATTTCATTTTACATAAGATATCAAGAAGGTTTCATTTGTTGGCAATTTGTTTTGAGGTCTGAGGTAAATAAATAATAATAAAAAAAATAATAATAATATTATACAAAATGGCATTGCAGTTAGTCAATTCCTATTTTTTTCTGCAATTAAACTCCAAAGATTTATACTTTAATTATAAATACTTGAATCTGAATTATCATGCATTCAGTATATTAATTCAGATATATGTAAATGTTATTGCAGAAGATAAAAAAATAGTCACTATGACTGAGCAAAACTGGTGTTTGTGTTTATCATGATTATCTATTACAAAATTTATTTTATTGAACATTTTGATGGATAATATTAATATAATGAACATCATAATAGTTTACATATTTTAATCTCAACATTTTAATATACATACAGATCTAACATATTTATATTTAGAAAGATGCACAAAGTTAGCAAAATATGTTTTTTTTTTTTGGTTATTTAAGTATCAATTGCATAATATTGGCAAATTCTTGGCTTAATTGCATGCCATTGATAAACTTTGGGTGCAATGACATACTTTTGTTGAATATAGTTTACAGACTAATATTAGACTGTTAGAAATTTTTTTGACTATTAATTGCTGATTGCAAGTATTATGATTTCTCTGACAATTATTCAATAGCATGTGATTAATAATGCAAATACTGGTTTTAGATACTACATAACAAAATAATTTTGGGAAGTTAATATCATTTACTTTTAATTAAACATTAGTAAAACTTATTTATTGTCACATTATCTGATATTTATTTAATGAAAGTAGAAAAATGACAAAAAGTAAATATATATAATAAAATTTCTTATTACCATTTCTAATTGTACATTAAATTAATAATCTAAATTTAAACATCCTCATTATTTTTAGTTTATTTAAAACAACTTGAATTTTTGAAAAATTTTGAGGATACTTTTTGCCCTTTTTTACAACAGAACATGAGAACAAAAACATAAATGATGGCTCTTTGACATTAAAATAAATAAAAAAAAAGATACGTCAAATTAATTTCACAGCATAGGTTTAATGCAATTCAAATTAATAACATCACAACTCAGCTATATAAATAGCATTATGCAAAAAGGCAAAAAACACATTGGCAGGTAGAATGCAAAAGAAATTTCAAATCCTTGGGCTAGATACTTAAAGAAAATTTTTAAGTAATTTGTAGTATAAGTGTGTATTATGTTATAATACTATTGTAAGTAAGCAAACCTGTGCTTTACCTTTTCCTCTTTATCAATTAACAAACAGTGGTCTATAGCAATTGTCTTTTGTATTTATGGTCCTATGCTCAACTATAAAAATGACTCATGCATACAATTTATAAACAAATTTTTCAGTATGGCATGAATAAAAATCATAAATCAAGAAAGCTTGATCTAAGAAACATTTACTTCATGAAACTTTTTGGGTAATTATTACCAGAATAATATATTATACATGAAAGAAATGTTTTAATAATATTGTCAAAGGTAATAAATGAAAAAGCACTGAGTAAAATATATTTTACTGTTATGTTTTTTTGTTCTGTAATAGTTTTCAAAATATGTAGACACAATTATTCTGCATGCTTAATGCATAAAGACTAAATTTCAATTAATATTTCCAAATTTTCACATAATAAAGTGTTGTGTTCTAAGCATTTTATTTTAAAATTAAATTTATTTGCATATTATTACCAAGCAAAAAAAGATATATCACCAAGATACATGTATAAAGGGGCCTAATCTGAACTTGCCAAGTAAACCTGAGGACCTCTACAAAACCAATAGTACCCAATGTCTGGTACCCATGTTACATTTCATTTTCATGGTTGAACTGTTTGGAATCTATTTTGTTTCTTGTTTTATTTAATAAGTCAATACACATCCACACATATCCGAGCAATTTCAGCTAGTATACACTATTCTTTAGCCAGGTTCTAAAGTCAAAATGTCATCATTTTAAAAACGGGGGGGGGGGAACCTTGCCTTACAAGATAATAAAAGGAATTTGAAAATATTCTTTATTATTTTGATATTAATATTTATCTATAAAAGCTTTTAAAATAAATAATTTTCTGCTAAAAATACACTATTTAATCATTGCATTATAAATACAGTCTAAAAGAATATTAAAAAAAATCTATACCTCGAAATAAAATGGGCATCAACAGGTTAAGGAATGAAATTTAGAATAAAAAATTTTAATGGAACAGAAAGCTTTTAAAAAATACTGACAGAAAAAGTAAAACAAGAAAGTTTATAGACTTCCACAATGTATAAGCAAATTATAATAAGAGAAAAGGATGGAGTAAAGATTCAATAAAGCATACATATATACATTAATAAAAATATTATAGTGCACCTATAAATTAAAAAAAAATAATTCAACAGCAGAAGCTAAGAAAAAATTTAATTTTACAACAAAATTAACTATTAAATGTTAATATGTAGCAAAAATATTTTCTTACCATTAAATGTTAACTTGTGGTTAATTTTACACAAAACCCACACAAATTTGTTAGTTAGTTTATAATTAATTAATTTATAATTAGCTTCATGGTTAAATTTCATACAAAATTAAAATTTTGGTTAATTCTTTTGCAAAATGGAAGGGTTAGAAAATATATTTGAATCAGGCTTTAATTGGGTTAAGCATAGTTAAATATATCATATTCCATACATGGAATATTTGGTTAAATGATTAAGTATATAATTAAACTAAGCATAGTTAAATATAACATGTTAATTATAAATCATCACTCAATAAAATAGCTTCATTGCAAACATATTATCTTGCCAGATAGAACATATTTTTGAAAAAATTATATTTGAAAAGTTAATAAATTGACTGATATTTTTTTAAAAATATTTTCTTGTTGTTATAGAAAGATAAGCATTTAAAGAAAGTGAATAAAAATCAAATCATTATTATTTTTAACATTTAAAATGTAGCTATTCATTTTGATTGATCAAAAGAATAAAAGGGCTAAATAATCTGCTTTTATTTATACATTTGCAATCAAAGGAATTAATTTAATTTTGCAAGTATTATTCTAAGCTTTCTATTAGACATTAAAAAAAAACCCCAAAACATATTATTTATGAAGTTATTTACACATTATTACTTGATAATAAAAATTCTAAGTAGAAATTTAAATAACTCATCAATAAAATTTAGAACTTATTACTTACTATAGTAAAATTTACCAAAATTACTGTAGTGTAAAAAAGAATATAACTCAACAAAAACTAAACAAATTCTAAATAATTAGAAACATTTGAAAATAACAATGGAATACAGAAATTATATAATCCAAACTCCTCAACTCATTTTTAATTAAACAAATAATCGACTAAATATAATAATTTTCAGAGTTCCAATATTTAAAATATAAATATTGTTTATATAAAATGCTACACACATATCACAATAATAATCAATATGTTACTTACATAATTTTTGAGGTATAAAAATTCATGTACGACTCTTGAATTAACAACGGCTGGTGCAACAGAAAAGAAAGGTTTTCATAACAAATAATCCATACTAACGTTAGATAATACCTATTCCTTCTTTTTTCATTGATAATGAGGACAAAGATCACTTATCTGTCATAGAAAGACAATGTCAGCTCGAATAATAATAAAAATTAAAATTAGGTGATGCGCAGATATATTTGGATCTGTTAGAATGCAAAACAGCTGATTCGACGTCTGATATGTTTATTATTGTGACGAAACTAGATCATTTTGCCGAAATTTTCGGAGCACAAACGACTAGTTTTTCTTAGCGATTTGTTTAGAAAAGATATGTTTTGTCGCTAGGATTTCACGTCGTCTCCTAGATGACGTATCACTGGAGGTGTGTTGGTTTTGTACGATAATAAATGAAGAAAAAAAGGCTGTCATTTCAGGCACCAGATCATTTTTCGTTCTCTCTTTTCAAAATAATTTAAAAAAAGGAAGCATTCGGTCAACTAGTTAAGTAGTCATGCATTCCGGCAGTAAAAATTGCACTAGCGCGCATGCTTGGACTGCATCATCTTATGTAATATGACGTAACAGACCCAAACTCGTGATAGAATTGTTGCAAAATTGTAAGACATCTGCATTTGAAAAGGCGGGAATAAGAAGTCACATGAAAGCGTGGATTTGTTCTTAATTCGTTTTAATTTGCTTGTTTTAGAACAAATACTACAAATCAGGTTAGCTGATTGTATGAACCATTTTGAACTGGACTATAACGTGCATTTTAAAATTTAATTTTTGTCTAGTTATTTTAATTTAAAATTATTTTTTTTTAATTTTATTTTACATAAGTGCCTATTATTATGCCTACAGTTATGCCTATTTAAATCCCTTATTCTTAAAAAAATTATATTGAAGGTTAAAGGGAAATATTTGAGGTTAAAATCTGACTAATAGAATATTGTGATTTAATAAACATATAATGATTTAAATTAGGAATAATAAATAGAGAAAATAAAATACATTTAGATTTAAAAAAAACTCTATATACTGAATATTAACATAAAAAGGCTATTCTTATTCATATTAGTATGACCATTTATAAATATTTTGTTTTTATTTGTCAGACATGTCTTGAAGCAAAGAGCAGGTACAATTTTTGATTAAGTGGTATCAGGTTTCCAGTTGGCCATCCTTTGAATTTTATGATGAAACTGAAATTAGAGAACCGCAGCCCTATAAACTTCAGATTTTCTGAAATAATACAACTTTGTAGGATTTCATTTAGTTTGTAGAATAAAATCAATAACTGTTGCATAATAAATTAGTATTCAGAATGCTTTCCTATATCTAAAATGTAAATATGCAATGTTAAACGAAATAGAAAAAAAAAAAAAAAATCTTTTGCATTTAGTCTAAATATTATTTAATTATACAATCGGACTCATTTTTTTAAAAACACTTATGAAACAATATATTTTTTACTAAAGTTTTTAAGCAACATAATATTCAGTTTGTAAAATATAATTAATTTGGAATATTAGAAAAATGTTCTCACATTTAAACGATATTTGATTTTAATTTGAATCAATTCGAAAGCACAGTCTTTGTAAATTAAATGAAAGCATAAAATTGATATATTCCGAAAATAACGCAACAAATGTTTCGAAATTAGGGACCATTAAGCAATTGCCAACTAAACCTATTTAATGATATGACCCTATTTGAACTTTTATCTTTGGCAATCAATTGATTCACCAGAAATATTGATTGTATTTGATTTCATTTTAATCAGTTATGCATAATCTGATGTTCATTA
This sequence comes from Argiope bruennichi, assembly GCF_947563725.1. Taxonomy (NCBI): domain Eukaryota; kingdom Metazoa; phylum Arthropoda; class Arachnida; order Araneae; family Araneidae; genus Argiope; species Argiope bruennichi. The sequence goes on along the minus strand of NC_079160.1, from coordinate 100,739,905 downwards.
TCTAAAATTAAAGTATGGAGTAAGCATCAAATTGTGACGGTATTAAATCCGTGCTATTTTATTAATCCTACACCTATTTTGTTTGGTGTAAAAGAACGTTCTAATGGAGTTCCGCCTCGTGACATTATAGTGGCATTAATGGGGTTGAAGTAATCTATCTACCTCTGCAATCTTCTAATTGCACCTTATCTTTCACCGTACTGTAACTTCTTTCTCTAATTTTTTTCTCTCCCGTAAACTGCGGTGATAACAGAATATATTTCTTAACTATCAACAATGAAGGAAAATCATGAGATTAAATATTTGATGAAACAAAGTAGTTTGATTTCATTTCAACAATGAAACGTTTTATTTCACATTAAGCAGCTAAGTATTTTGAAAAAAAATATCAAAATTCAGAAAGTGATTATGAAATTATACCCGGCAACTAGCGATATGTAATATAAAAGATATATATATATATATATATATATATATATATATATATATATATATATATATATATATATATATATATATATATATATATATATATATATATATATATATTTAATTTTAAAATGGTGTAACAGTTATATTTGTGCACTAAAATTTTTGGATGTTATTGCTTAATAAATGCCAATCTCTCGCTTAATTTCTAATTAATTAAAATTTTAAAAAAAATTGTCCCATCATGCCAATATTTATCCTCTAAAATAAATTTCTAAGAAATTTAATATCTAGGTAAAACAGACAGCGCTGAAGAGCACCAATACACACACACACGCATGCAAACTCATATAAATCTTGATTATTAATATAAACAGAGAGAGATGGAAAGCATATGGCCAAAAGAGAAATCCGAATAAGATTGTGTTGATACGAAATCTATACTTATTACGATTTAAAACTGCCAAATGAATAGAAAATTGGATACAGATCAATAATTTTGATGTCAAGGCTGCATGCCAAATTTCATTTATCTTGCTCACTGCGTTCTTGAATGATTGTATTTTTTATGCAGAAAAGAGTTGAAATTCTATAATTAAATGATTTTGGTCTACTATTAGGCACACATTTATAAGTTTAATACAAAATTACAAAAATTCATCTATCTAGCTAGTTGCGATTTTGAATTATCGCATTCGCACATACAGGAAATAAAAGATTGATAAACAGCGAAGTATTCGTGAATGTGGTTCAAAATTTAATAATGTCTACACAGATAAATACACAGATTGTCATGTGTTTAGTTTATAATGCTGTTAAGTTATCTTATGCACAAGCACATGGACGGACAGAACAGAACGCCGTCTCATGCCCCCGTACCCGTGACCATTCTGGTCACTGAACGGTTGGTGGGCATGTTATGGGAATTTTATTTGATTAACAAAATATTTACAGTAGGAAAACGAAACAAAAATAACTATATACAGAATTTACAATTATATAAGAAATTATATTATGATGAAACCGTTTACGTAATTTTTCAACTTAGAAATATAATTTGTAGTAATAAACTTAGAAATATAGTGCTGAGAGATAAATTATGTAAAAATATACATATAATCTGTGTTCACTAATTTTTTATGATATAGTAGATCAGGATGCAGTTAAAAAAAATCAGATGGAAAATAATTTGAGAAATGGAAATGAAGACAATCTCTGATTGATTGAAATGTGTGACAGGTGACTGCGGTGCTTGTTTTTTCCCTTAGTCTTTTTTGGTATGAGACTTGATGTTGAGTGTTATGGAGGCAAGAATAGATCTCTATTTCCACTTATAAATTTGATTATACTGTGGATTTTTTGCCTGGAAAGGAAGTTGCCGGCTACTCTTTTCAGCCATTCCTGTTCATGGCTTGGTGATGGTTTTTTCATATGCCAGGAGATTGTAAGGATGCATTCCGTAGCATAATGAAATGCGGTGCCTGTCCCACAACAACTGCACTGGTCACTCTCAGACAGGTTGAACCTTTTGAGGTAGGTAGGAAAAGGGCCGTATTGTGAGAAGAAAATAATATCCTCTCTGGTCTAGTTAGTAGGATTACATGGACGGACAGACAGATTTCCCATAGATGGGTACATCTAAAATTTGATGCAATTTAATTTCGTTGTAAGGACCGTATACTAAATAAGATAAACAGATATAATTTCACCTAACAGGAGTGTTCTCCCTTCAGCTTTCTAGCATAATTAAAAACTTTTTCTGTATTCTTCCAGCCGTCTTCTGCATGCCTTGAACGTACTGGATTAGAGTCCGTAAGCATGCACTCCTCCTATCCTGACTTCTATGTGAAGTGACACATTTTGGGTTTCGTAATATTATAGAAAAAAAAAATGAGTAGATCTGAGTATGGATTTTGAATTCAAATTTGTACACATATCTACAATTTTATCCGCACACATCCTCAAACCAAAGGCTAAATGCCTTTTTATATATTGTTACGAACCTGTGATGCTGCTTCCCAGCATAGTTGGTTCCATAGGAGGTCCCAGAGCTTGGCGACAAACTTGGCGACTTGGCGACGAATTTGACGAATTTGGCACCAAAATAGATTATAGCCGAAACATAGAGAATTTTCCCGATAAGTCCAGTAGGAACCGAGTTAGGCCTCGAACGTTCCTGATTGGTTGAGAGGCTTCTAGCCCCGCCTCCTGAGACCTATAAAAGGAAGCAGCCGCAGCTGCCGGGCGGATCGTGCACCAGTGGAGCCGAAGAGTAGTCGTAAGCGACGGTGAAGAACTGGTTTTCCAGGGATAAGCGGAGCAGCGACGAAGTCAAGCTAGTGCTGAATTAAGCTGTACGCAACTGTCTGCAGTAGAGAGTCTTGTTGTATACTGCTGTGTATGCTGCACGTCTCGGCTGGAGATAATTGTCTTCTGTGCTGTATATAGTTGTCGTCCTTGTGCTGTCCTGTGTTTCTTCGTGTAAGTAAACGTCGTTGTTTTATTTTCTACTGCCGCCTGCTGATTGAGCGTTCTCCACACCATATAACTTCGACTATCCAAACGAACCCCAGGAAATTCCGTAACAATATATACATTATAGCCGCCATTGGTGTATAGTCTGCTCGTCCGGACTGTTGGCTTTGTGGCGAATTGATATGAGCGAGGATAGAACCTGGGACCTTGTGGCGCGCAGTCCAGTAACATGTTCACGATATAAAAGCAATTGCTCGCGCAGCGTAGCTGTTAACTGGCTTATAAGCTTTCACCACGGACTACCCTTCAAGAGAGGCGAGACGAACGATATGGCTGTTGAGTGGTGATGTATTATTAGCTATTGAGTCTAATGCGCCTGTACCCATTTGAGTAGCGCCAAGCGCTATGGCGAGCGTGTGTGGGTGAGGGGTTGCTGTTGCTGCATGAAGTGAATCTGACGACTTTGGGTTGCTGCGTCAAGTGAATCTGACGACTTCAGTTTGCTGTGGGTAGATGGCGCCACAACAGCTGTACAAAGGTTGAAGGTTCATCGTCCGAGGTCACCAATGTAGCGAATTGGTATGAGCGAGGATAGAACCTGGGACCTTGTGGTTCGCAGTCCAATAACATGACCATGATACAAAAGCAATTGCTGGCTTCAGCTTCTTGGTAGTAAATTATCATTATGAAATGCATTTACTCAAAATTTTACCTTGGTATTTGTTAAAGCAGAAAAATATGAATTAAATGGAATTAATCTACTACAATTCGCTGCGTGTGCGTATTGAGTATATAGATTACGAATTAATAACATAAGTTAAAATCCAATTTCTGAATGAATGCTCAAAGAAAGCAATTTTTTTCATCATCATCATCATAAAAAAATCATGCTTTTGAATAGTTTGATGGAACAATGAAATTAGTTTAAATTTCAACATAGGAATCAAAAGTTTTGTTCCATGTTGTGCAAGAAATCAAATTAAAAAACTATTGATATCAGAGAAAAAATATGTACGGAAATGCAATTGTTTCCACTAGAAGGGAAATTTTTTGTGTCACAAGACTTTAAAAATCATGTTTATTACATAATATTTTCGGACGATTTCGGACATAATATTTTCGGACAATATTTGCCCCCCCCCAAAAAAATAACTTGCTTGATTTTTAATTAATGTATAATTTAATTGATTTTGAAAGTTTGAAAAAGTGGCAGGGCTTTTCGTTTCGTCTAGATGAGTACGTGTGTCAAATTTTATAGAGATAGGGTAAAAACTATAAATTTAAATAACAGTCACAAATATTCATTTTTATATACAGTATGATAAGGTGAACATGCTTACTTGATTATTATTAATAATAACTACGGTTAATATTAATAATAACCGATTAATTACATTGACTGTAACATACACGATAGTCAATTACGAAATTAACTCCATAAAACAGAAAGTGGTGAAAGATAACAGTACTATATTAAATTGCAATGTTTATTTAAAATAAATTTAAATAAACTTTGCAGAATATACTATTACAGATATAATTCTTATTTAACCGATTTTAAAATATGCAAAATACCAAAGTTTTGGAATTATTGCTATTATTAAAATTCAAACGTGATTGAAGGAATTAATCGATTTGGCAGGTGAAAAAAAAGTAAAATTAAATTCATTCTTCAAATTATTTTTCATTGATGAGAAAATTGCCATTGTAATGTCTTGCTCTAGACTGATTAAATAACGAAGCAGAATTTCCAGACAATTCTTTATTTTACAGCCCTATATATACAAAGAACAACTTGTTCTAATCTTGGTTAAATAAATAGTTAGTTACACCTGTTGTAGGAGATACAACAGTCAAAGTCGAAGGCTTTCTTGAAACTCAGTTGGTTCTTGGACTCCGAACTCGTGGGCGTAGTCCAACAGTTCGCCTGCAATTCGCTTCTCCTCTCCTCCTCAAAAAAAAAAAAAAAAAAAAAAACTGCACTTTATTTCGGTGACAATCTCCGCCTCTTAATTTACATTGGTCATTTGAGCTCTCTTTCGGCCAATTGGTGTTCAGCAATATGCTCTCTCAGCGGGTCGTGGGAAGGTCCTTTCACAAAGAGAAATATCTAGCATCCAGATGTTTGGACACCCCTTTCTCTTTGAAGGTACTATCAATACCTCTGGGACGAGGAATTCCACATGTGTTCTTTCACTGTAGTCGCTAATTAACAGATGCAAGACCACCCAGGGGAAAAGATCCACCATCTGACTATCTCGAGGAGTTTAGTAAGTAACAGCGACGACACAGCTGGCTGTAAATGTCTTATCAGTAATGGGAAACGGGGAATGTTACACCATCTTATATTTATTTTATTAAAGCTTTTACAAAGAACTATTATCTTTAGTTTATTTAGCTAATTGATTATTCAGCAACTTAAAATTTGTCTCCATTTTACTTTTTCGTATACGAAGTAAAGATAAAGTACAGTAAGCGCCAAAAAATTGGATCTCGAGATTTTGATGAATCTCCACGTTTTAGATCTCTCTGAGTTGAAAAAGCACATTTTTGGAAAATATCTGTCTGTCTGTGGCAAAAATAAATTTAAAAAAAATACGTTTTGAGCTAGATGGATGAAATTTGGTAAATGAAATTTAGTTTTTGAATATAAGTTTTCATGATAACTGCAAAATAAAGAAAGCTAAATAGATAAAATTACGTATACAGATTTAACATCGATAACTACAGTGTAGATACCAATCAAATTTGGAACCAAATCGAAGAAGGGGTTGACTGCATGTCTGTCTGTTCTCTCAGAAACACGTAGACTCGATAACTCTAAAAACGCAATGATATAAAGGCATCAAATTTGGTGTGGGATTTTGTGACCACAATTGTAGTTTTGTGTCAGATTTTTGTTTCAATCGATTGGGAAAAACCAATTTAAAACACAAATTCGATTTTCGGATACTATTAACCGCATGCCACGAATTAATCGCCATGAGAGATTCTATGAAAATGCCGAATTCGCGCCAAAGATTGATATTTTGTAACTATTGAACCTGAAATTGTTTTCTGAGATAACGCCTTTACTAATGTGTATGCGAGAAAGCTTTGGAGAGACCACTCCCACTGATTCTAAAAACGATTGCAACTAAAATTAGAATAATTATTCGATAATCTGTAAATATATTTACTTCTGCGGTAGTTGGTCTAAAAGTGACTAATTTCTTTCACATACATATGGTAATGAAATAACATTAGAAAGTTTACATTTCTATAAGGCAACTAGCTGACCCGGCAAACGTTGTTCTGCCTTATAAATTATTTCTATTGAACATTTTGGTTGTTAACGAATGTATTGTAAGTGTGTAGGGATGGGATATGACAGAAGGAGGAATGGAGCACTGTAGACGATGATCGCCGATAAAAACTAAAAAACACCAACCCTTCATTTTCTCAATACAATGTATTTCATTAACGAAACGGACATATACATTGTTTGATCTCTTAAAAATTAAACGTAAAGTGAAAAAAGTAATATATTTTTTTGTCATAAAGTATAAAAATGAAATAAAGAAAATATTCATTTCAAAGAGCATTTGAGTGTACGATATTTTTTCTCAGTTCGTCTTTATCCAACACAAATAAGCTCGATAGTTTGCCTACGCGAGAACATGCCACGTGTGAAAAATACGGTGTGCCCAAATCTTAGCCGACATCGTTTGGCCTTGCGACTTATTGATTGTCACTGCGAATGCGAATCTAATATTCCGAAGTAAAATAACCGGAGATCCAACTTTCAGTCGTAGAAGGTGTGGTGATATGCCTGGCAAATCCAGTGAGTTCAAAAGCTCTGTTGGATAATATACAGCTTCGTTAGCATCGCAAACTGTATCCATCAATTTGTATGATACCAAGTCGCCTGGCAACGACTGCTGTATCTTGAAGTTTAAATCGTCGATGTTCACATTTTTTGCTGCCAATATGGCTCTTTCTGCCAGCCACGCATGATTTATGTATTATGTGCGTACATCGGGAAATATGTGGTCAATGAGAGCATTTTGCGAATCAACGATAGTGCAGAAGTTAGTCGGCAATTTTATGCATCCAATATTCTTATAGGCAGCAACTTTTCCATCGCCGATATCTAGCAATTGGTCCGAGAATGTGTCAGCAGATGGATCTTGTAGCGTTTGGTTTATTTTTTGCTGGACTTTTTCAACATTACGCCACAGTGGCGATGATTTCAAGCAAGTGTTGATCTCCTCACCGTACGATGAACGTGGATAAGAACAACCTAATTACCTAGCGTTGTGAAATATACTTTACGACCTATTTTCATACCTACCAAATACACATAAAAAATTTCATGAAAATCGGTCTAGCCGTTTCGGAGAAGTACGAACACAAACAAGGTGACATGAGATTTTTATATATTATATTTTCAGCATGTATACATACGCTGTGGTATATAGATCAGAATGCAATATATATTGCTGTGTGTGTTGGTGGGTTTATATAAAATTACAGAGAAATGCAACTGGTCTGCGGAAATAAATATTTTTTCGATTACAAACAAAATTGTTTCATTAAGTGGTCTTGTACCTTATTAATGGGAAAATGTACTATGAATATAACAAAATTAGGAGCATATCAAATGCTCTGACATAAAAACACAATAAATAAGTAAATTAAAATAAAAATTGGAGCTAATTGATTTGTCTTGTTAATGGTTGATATATATATAGTATATTGTGACGAAACTTCTGGGGTTCGTTTGGATAGTGGAAGTTATATGGTGTGGAGAACGCTCAATCAGCAGGTAGCAGTAGAAAATAAAATAACAACGTTTATTTGCACGAAGACACACAGGACAGCACAAAGACGACAGCTATATACAGCACAACATACGATTATCTTCAGCCGAGACGTGCAGCATACAACAGACTCTAATGCAGACAGTAGAACACAGCTGAGTTCAGCACTCACTTGACTCCGTCGCTGCTCTGCTAATCCCTGGAAGACCAGTTCTTCACCGTTGATTCTGACCACTTCTCACTGTGGATTCCGACTACTCTTCACCGTACTACTCTAGCACTACTCCGGCAGCTGCAGACTGCTAATTTTATAGGTCTCAGGAGGCGGGGCTAGAAGCGTTTCAACCAATCACGAACATTCCAGGCGTATCTCGGTTCCTACTGGACGGATCGGGAAAATTCTCGATGTTTCGGGTATAATCTATTTTGGCACCAAAGTCGCCAAATTCGTCGCCAAGTAGCCAAATGGTCGCCAAGTTTGTCTCCAAGCTCTGGGACCTCCTATGGAACCAACTATGCTGGGAAGCAGCATCACAGATTCGTAACAATAGAAACAACGTGTGAAGCATGTGTAGCTATTGTGGGTAACTGTTGCATTAAATACTCCAAAGGTTCGTAATAGTTCGAACATTTGTATTTCATTAAATCTATGGTTTATTATATATTTGATACATCTTCGTTTTGAAGTCAAATAAAATCTGGATATGCAATTCAGTTATCATTCGGAAAGCAAATTTCTTTTACTTTAATTAAAAATATCAGTGACAAATTTCCAAATAAGCAGATTAGGCCTAAGGCCTCTGGGCAGGAGAAGGATGCAGGCAAGATGATTAAAAAAATATTTTTCGCCTGATTGCAAAATAAATGACTTTGAAAAAGATATAAATTTTGTGATGAGTTATTAGGCTATCATTATCACTTTATCAGCCATAATTGGTCAGATTCTTATTATTTTCACTATGTTCACTTTGTTATTACAGTACTTTGTTGTACAGAGTGCTTTAAAAGAAAAACTGTTTAAAAACGTGAGTGTCATGTGTCATCTCTACTAATAATAAAGATGAATGTGTGTGTTAGTGCTCACACAGGTCTGCAGACCACACTTGGCACATATATTTCTTGGAGGTTGGAAATGTATACCTGGGAGCGATATTTTTGTAATTTCAATTAGTCATTCAATTAACTATAATTTAAGTTAAATTTAACTTTAATTATTTTATTGCACAAAAATGAATTTTATATTGTTTCTATATCGTTTTAAGATATTTTTTTAATTTGTAAAAAAAATATCTTTTTAATGATACAAATTTAACAAAGAGTAAAATTTCCTGAATTTTGACTATTTTTAAAAATTATTATTAGTTTTTAGCTGATTGCCAGCAATATATTGCATTGTTGTTTTGAAATTCAAACAATTTTCATTGTTCCATCAAATATTTGATCACGTGATTTTTTTTTTTAATTTTTGAAAGCTAAAAATGAGTTATGTTTAATAACTCTGTAATTTATAAGACAAATAAAAAAGTGAAATGAACAATATAAAATAGTTCAAACCGGACAATTACGTTTTTAATAGTGCTATGATGTCATGAGACTGATCTTCAATAGAAAGGTTTATGTGTACAATGAGCAGAACATAAGTAAAACAATTAAAATAACAGAACTTTGTCAGATAGTTTAATGGTATCGTGGACATGAAATTCTATTCAAAACGGTTAAACTGAAATTAAATCGAATGAATATCTCCAGCGAACTTACCGATTTCCAAAGGCAAATAGTAATAAATAAAGCAAAGATTTTCACAAAAAAGTTAAACATTAAAAGTTTTTAAAAATAAAAATGCAACCCTCATAAATAGTTGGCATGTCGATTAAGTTAAAAGTTAAAACGAAATATTTATATATAAATATTTTATTAATAAAGGGGCCTCATATTTCATTCCAACGCGAGCTGCAAAATGTTTAAATCCGTCACTCCAAAATCGAATCAAACACATTCTACTTTCCCTTGCTACGCCTTTGGTTTTGAGATGTGTGAAATATAACATTGTTGCGAAATTTCCGGGGTTCGTTTGGATAGTGGTTGTTATATGGTGTGAAGAACGCTCAATCACCAGGCGGCAGTAGAGAATGAAACAACAACGTTTATTTACACGAAGACACACAGGACAGCACAAAGACGACAACTATATACAGCACAGAAGACAATTATCTTCATCCGAGACGTGCAGCATTAACAGCATACACAGCAGCATATAACAAGACAGACAGACAGTAGCGCACAGCTTAGTTCAGCACTAGCTTCACTCCGTCGCTGCTCCGCTTATCTTTGGAAGGCCAGTTCTTCACTGTCGATTCCGACTACTCTGCCCTAGCAGCTGCAGCCGCCTCCTTTTATAGGTCTCAGGAGGCGGGGCCAGAAGCCTCTCAACCAATCAGGAACGTTCGAGGCGTATCTCGGTTCCTACTGGACGGTCGGGAAAATTCTCGATGTTTCGGGTATAATCTATTTTTGCGCCAAAGTCACCAAATTCGTCGCCAAATGGCCGTGAAGCTCCGGAACCCCCGACGCGACATCGGACTCCGTCCAGTACAGATGACTGTAAAACATTCTTTCCGATGGTGGAACCAACTATGCTGGGAAGCAGCATTACAGATTCGTAACAATATATTAGTATATGGAGGATGATGTGTTGGATATATGATATTTGATTAGTACTACTAGCTAACTCTAATTTAATAACTTAAAAATTCAGTCTCAATTTTCTTATATTGGTGTGTCCAGCTTTTGATGTACATAGTGTGAAATATTGTAACTGTCTGTAATTAATAAAAATGATATTTTCTTATTAAAAATCACGTACTATTTTTTTCAACATTTTTTGGCTAAATTTTTTAAAATTTTATTTGGCATATGTTTTCCTACACGATTACAAAATTTTCAAACATCTGGTTTAAACACAGTTGTTTGTTTCATGCACCAATATACGATAAGTTAGCAAATGATGTAAACATTATCGTTTGCTAAATGTAATCTGATGTTTGCTGACTCTAAGGATCTGATAAATATTTAAAACAATAATATGAACAATCTTATCGTAATACAGAAATAATCTATTTCAATCTATGAGTAAAATGAATGACGAATATGAGTAATACGTTCAGAGGAAGCAGAATCATCATTTATGTATAACAGTAAACACAGTTTTGTCGGCATTCTTACCGACAATTTTTTTTTCGTTCCGGCAGTAAAATATTCGAATAATATTGATTAGTCAGTGAATATTCTACAAAAATCGTGAGAGAAGTAAGATTTCTTATTACTTTTGCTTTCTAGTTTACAAAATATGCATAAAAATAGTTTTGTAATTCTTAAGAAATTCGAACTCAACATTTTGACGAATCATCACATTTCAATCCTCCCCAAGTCCATAAAAAAAAAAAAAAAAAAAAAAATCAAGTTTTAAAATTTTTTTTGCCACTTAATTGGCAGATTTTGGTTTCATAGATGCTTTTAATACTGTTACGAACCTATGAGGCGGCTTCCCCGCATAGTCAGTTCCATAGGAAGTCCCAGAGCTTGGCGACAAACTTGGCAACCATTTGGAGACGTAGCGAAGAATTTGGCGACTTTGGCGCCAAAATAGATTATACCCGAAATATCGAGAATTTTCTCGATCCGTCCAGTAGGAACGGAGATACGCCTCGAACGTTCCTGATTGGTTGAGAGGCTTCTAGCCCGCCTCCTGAGACCTATAAAAGGAGCTGCAGCTGCTGGGGGAGTCGACGGTGAATTGAGTCTTGGACCAGTGGAGTCGAAGAGTAGTCGGAACCGACGCTAAAGAACTGGCCTTCCAGAGATAAGCGTCGCAGCGACGGAGTGAAGCTAGTGCTGAACTAAGCCGTGTGCTACTGTCTGTAGTAGAGTTTTGTATGCTGCTGTATATGCTTCACGTCCCGGCTGAAGATAATCGTCTTCTGTGCTGTATATAGTTGTCGTCTTTGTGCTGTCCTGTGTGTCTTCGTGTAAATAAACGTCGTTGTTTCATTTTCTACTGTCGCCTGCTGATTGAGCGTTCTTCACGCCATATAACTTCCACTATCCAAACGAACCCCGGAAATTTCGTAAGAATACACTTTTCATGCGAATACTCAAAAATATAACTATTTTCAAATATTTTTCAAAAAATAATCTCGAATGTAGTCACACGCTGCAAGCTTTAAATTCATCACCTTCCCCTCCAAAAGAATTACTGCAGAGGTGAAAAAGAATGCTGCCCCGGGGGAGGATCGAACTCACGACCTTCAGAATACTCCAGGGGGAGTGATTATGAGACTGACGCGCTACCGTCTGCGCTACCGAGGCTTGAAAGCGAATGAAATCGATGGTTTCTTTTGTAGTAAATATTGATTTGTTTCGTTGATGCTATCAGTTATTGCATTGTAGTTTGGCGCGGTTTTTATTCGATTTTCAAATCAAACATTATAGTTATGTGTATTAGCCGTTTGATTTTAATGGCAAGAAGAGTTTAGAAATAATAAAAAAAAATTGAAATCTGCTATCGCAAAATACAAATTATCTTGTGAGAACATTATTATTTTTAAGTCACGTGGTAACAATCCGACAGAAAACAGAATATGAGTCATAAAAAATAGAATATGAGTTGACAAATAAAATATAGAATATGACAGTCAATAAAAAACAGAATATGAGTCATTTTCTCACATGACTCATATTTCGCAATCACCAACATTTAGAAAAATGATGGATTTTAAGTATCTCAAAATCATTCGATTTCCAAAACTTTATCTCGATGCCAGATCCCCCCCCCGTAAAAATCCGGTTTAAATTGGTTTGGAATGATCACGTGACTATTATATTGAGCAATCGTTAACTTTCGGTAAAAAGATGTTTTTATTTTATTATTATTATTTGTTTCCTTTCTCAAAAGCGAGCTCCAAAACTTTTTTTGCCAATTAGAAAAATTGGAAATTCAAAAAAAAAATAAAAAAATTATATCTTAGGTATATAAAAGTATTAGAATCAAGTTAATAGGAAAAACAAAAATCAAATAAAAATTAAACCAAAAAAATTATTAAAAAAATATTAAAAAAAGAATCCGGTTTAAAAGAATCATTTTAGTTTCGTTTTCAAACTTTTTCTTACTTTAGATTGGTTAGGTATATAAATATATATCTGCCCTTTATTGGACAGACAGGAGAAGCGGGTACATGATGGAGATTCACTCCAAGTTTTAACTTTTTGACGGTAATAATTCGCCAAATGTGGTAATTTTTTTATCATTTTCTAATAACCCTAAAAGAGAAAAATTAATGTCTGAAAAAAACGGTAAATCGCCAATTTTCTACCCATGCATTTTGAGGTTTCAAAACCCCCAAAACAAAACAACATAATGTTCTGGCATGAATAAAAAAAAACAAAACAAAAACACTTTTTGGAATTATTCTTTTCTGTATGAACACAGCAACTGAAAAATGTTTTCAGTTAGGTGGACGAAATTTGTAGCTTATGTCAAATTTTAAATGTAACCCATTTAGAAGAAGTCTATCTGTCTGGCTGTCCGATTGCAAATGAGCGTGATAAATGGAATTTTGTTTACAGGTTCAACATCTAAAGGGCAGATTCTTATCAAAATTCGAGACAAATCTGACAAAGGATTGACCTCATATCGGTCTATAATTTCGCATGCATGTGTGTACCAAAAATCAAAAACGCAGTTACTTCAATAACTGAAATTTGGTATGCTATGGTATATGGCCACATTTGTAACTCTATGCCAAATTTTGATTTTAATCTGTTGGAAGAAAGGCATCCAAAATACATATTTTATTTTCGGGTACTTGTAAACTTACGCCAGTGATCGATTCCCCAAAAGTAATGTCGCCAAAGATCATATTATATATTCAGTATAAACGCTAGTTTCACATCAAAGATCAAGATTTCACAACTATTTTTCGCCAATGCCATGCAAGGAAATTGCAGCTTTACCAAAGATCTACCATATTATATGAGAAAGAGGAAGGATAGCACTTTAATAAGAAAATATATGAAGAAGTTTTCGGAAGAAAATTTCCACTGGTTTTAATAATGGAATTAAATATATCCTAATATTGATGATTTGTAAAAAAAAAATATTTCCTTCAATAATTACTTTAAAATTCGCCAATTGATAAGGTCAAATTGTAAAACTGAAAAAAAAAAAAAATCGGTTAAGATATCTTACCTTTTATTTGCTATGCTTCTGATGATTTTGTTCTCTTCATTTTGAAATAACCTGCCTTTGTTGACCAGCGGACTTGGCGAAATAGTGGTTGCGCTTATTTTCAGTTAAATCTTTTATGTATAACTTGACATAAATTATTTTCTCGGTAAAGAAACAAAGAATTTTTATATATCAATCGTGACAGATATTAAAGACATGTTATTATTATATATTTACACCATTTCTGTTAATTGTGTACTCAAAATCTCAGAATGAAGCAGTTTTATGTCAACACAACACCACTCAAAATTTTTATGGTGACAAGACACTGAAATTTAAGTGTCTTGTTGATTTATTTCAAATTGGACGGTGTCTTTTTAAGAATTGTGATTGTACTTTCTGATTCTTCATGTAAGCTATATATAAGGGGATTATCTTTTATCTGCTTTCAATAAAGGAATAAAATAATGAGATTTAATATTTGATGAAACACTGAAAATGATTGAAATTTTATTACCGGGATGAAATCGGTAGTTTAAAATTTTATAAGCTAGCATGAGCGATCCTCCGAAACTTTCTCACTACTTTCCAGTTAAGTCTTCATCACCCCCCCCCTCCCCGTATAAAATTATAGACCTTGAGTAAGACCACATGGCACATTACATGGCACAGGCGAACAATATTTATGAAATACAGGTCTTTTGCGTAAATCGAACATTTTTGCTGAATCTATTGCGCGAATATATATTTTGAACGCCTTTTTTGCCAACCAAATGAAATCAAAATTTGACACAAAATTCCATTTGTAGTCACAAGAAAATTGAATTTCATTGATATAAATCTATCCAATTATTTATTTTGTTAAATGCATGCAAAAGTAGAAACCCACAGATGGTGAACCTTTTGAAAGCTTTGGTTCAAATTTGATAAAAAAAAAAATTTATATTTTAGATACATAATCTGTGTACTAAATTTCATCTACATAGGTGTTTGAGTTTTGGAGTCACCGAGTTCTTGTCATAAGACAAGCAGATATTCTGTGAAAAGACACCGTTCAAAATTTGACAAAAATCTGCAAATTTCGTCGTTAGTTAAAATATTAAATTTCCATCCGTCTAGCTTAAAGCGTTTTGGATTAGCGTGTTCACAGGTAGCCAGGGATAATGGCAAAACTATGTTTTTCAAATTCAGTAAGGTTTGAAGCGTAATGATTCGACAAACTCTCAAGTTAACGATTACAAATCTTCTCTATATTTCATATACGATATATTCTTTCTTCTTATATAAAGATAGAATATATCGTATATACTTTTATAGATATACTAATGCTTTGTCCCCATATCGCCCTATGCAACAAATGTCCATCAAGTCGCAATACCATCATAATGATCTTTCCCAAAAGAAAGCTAAACAATACAAGAGGCCACAGAAAAAGACAAAACAGGAAAAGAAAAGATTCTTACTTAGATAAAATGCAATCTATTTACAGAAATTATGGTATGTAAATTGCTGAAAAAGAAATGATTCTTCAGCCAGGAAGTTTACCATTAAAGTTATGTTAAAGTTAAAAATATGTTACCGTTAAAGTATGAAATCCGTTATTTTATAGAATACCTAGTTATTCCATGAAATAACTGATCGTGTCCGTTAAAGTGTAAAACTCTTTTGTATTTCATGGTTGAACTAGTTATTTCATAGAATAACGATCTGCAGCCCGTTAAAGTGAAAAATAATTTATATCATATATCTCACACGACAAATACATTTACCTGCCACCCCTACTGCATTTATGTTTTTATTTGTTTTAGAAATAAAAAAAAATGTTTGTTTTAGAAATAATGTTCTTTGTAATTCCAAGTGTCATTTTAGTAATCCTTTTTGTAACAAATGATTTTATGGTACGTTTCCATAAATACCATTTATACGCTGCATAAATGAGATAAATTGCTTCTTTTTCATTTTAATTGTCTATCATTAGTTTAATTTCATTTTAGATAAATTGTTTATTTTACACTTTAACGGTCTCTCATTAGTTAATTTATAGAATACCTAGTTATTTTATAGAATAACTAGTTAAAGTGTCAAATGAATAACATATTACACACTTTAACGGCCACGATCAGTTATTTCATGGAATAACTAGGTATTCTATGAAATAACTGCATTATATACTTTAACGGTAACATATATATATAAGTATATGCATAGCATAATTGAAGCACTGAATTATCTAAGATTAAAAAAGAGTTAATCATAATAACATCTTTTTGGAATAAGAGACACAAGAAAGCAAAAGCACAAGGTAAAAATAAATGAATTTTACATATTTATGAAATATATATATACTTTGAAAATCAGAAAAAGAATATATTTTTAATGATAATAATTTATATTTAGCAAACTTACCGTTTTCATTTCGATGTTGAGTATAACCACGGCGATGGGCGAAAAAGTGTCCCATATTTGACGCATTCCTGAGCTTCTTCATTTTGCAACCATGCAAGATCGCTGGAAAATAAGTGAATGATTTAAAAAGACCCACAAAAATAATTGATGATGAGCATATTTGTCGATGATTGTAATACAACACTAATTAATCCAACAGCAATACGTGACGTGTTAAGACGTTGTAGGTTTAGTACTGTGGCAAGATAACAAATGGCAGCCAAAGTTTATGCTAAATGCAATCTATAGGTCTGCAATCTTGATAAGATAATGGGATATTTGGAATGTCTGCTGGGGATTTGACCATCGTTATATAATGATATGAGTGTACTTAGAATCATCACAAGGTTTATAGAATAGATGCAATTTTCATAAAGGACAATATGATTTTTAATTATAATTACTTTTTTATTTTAATTACTTTCTTGTATACGAAGTATTCAAAAAAAGAAAAAAAAATCACACCCTAGATATTTACGAATGTCTCCATTTTGGACTTCACTGAGTACGAAAAACAAAATTTTGGAATTATAACTCTCTACTAACGCGATAATGAGCTAGACGGATAAAATTTGGCATATGATCTTTACTTGGAACTTTCTGATTTCTATAAAATTTTCAAAGAAAGCCATTCATAAGAGATTTGTCTAACTGTCCGAGTGCAATAATAATATTTGGTACATAGTTATAGTATATAGAATGTAATGTCTGCTGGCTGCTATAATTTATATAAAAAATTTAACTAAATCGCCAAGGTGTCAACTGTTTGTCGGATTGTGCACTTTCATGCTTTCATAAATTCCATCACTCAAAAAGCAATTATTTAGGAAAATTAAATTTGGTATAGGATTTTATCATTAAAGTTGTAATTCAGAGTCAAATTTTGAGAATAAAAAGACTCTCGAAATGCACATTAGGTTTTTTTAAAATCATACTACGAATCACAAAACTCTCACGTATGGGACATGAAAAATAAAAATCTGAGCACTCGGGGAGTTAAATCTTTTCTGAAGCTACACAACTTTTGAGGGGGGAGAGAAAAAACAACACTTTTATTTAAGCAAATGGGAGAACGTTGACGGAGTCATGGCATAAGGATAGTGCGTCTTTTCCGAGATCTGGGTGTGTCGGGTTCGAGACGCGGGTCGGGCATTGTTGTTCTTTTGTTTTATAAGTCCCCCCTCCCTTGTAAAAAGGGGTTGTGTATGCAAATGTGATGCATGAAGTAGCTACGGCGTACTCTTGGCCGTAGTTGGCGCTACTGAAAACGCAAAAATGGCAGCGGACTTCTAAAGTGCCATAAGTCACAACATGCAATAGCGAGAACGTTTCAAGGGGACCAATTCCGTTGGCATAGTTTATATATATATTTTTGTTTTTGTGATTTTATTTAAAAGCTTAGACCTTTCATATAATTGAAGATATTATGCGTATATTTAAATGATTTCAATTTGTTAGAAAAGATAGCGAATAACTACTACCTTCATGCATATAGAAAAATTTTATAAGTAATTTACTTTATATCCCAAATTACATATATTGCTCGTCATATCTTTAAATTTTCTAGATATGTTTATAAAAACACAATGAAAAAAATCATGTGCAATCAAAATATTATGTGATATGATTTGTTTATAGCGTTTGATATTTTATTTATAGTTTTTATAAAAAAGTACTATCATATTTTTACGCCAAACCGGAATATAAAAGTCAAACATATCTGGATTTTTATAAAATTGCATCATTTTTTTGCTATTATTTTGAAGTGGATTTCTATACGTCATATTTGTTTGAATGAATCGCTCAGTTTTAGAAACTGCTCACAAATTAAATGTATGTTCGGTAACTTATACAAAATTAATTTACTTTTCTTGTTTGTGTTTAATTAAATGTAATTAACCCGGTGATTATGTGTGATTATTACTAAACTTACTGGTGATAATAAATAATCACTGATAATTATACATAATCACAAGTTTATGACATTTACCGTAACCTATACATGTAACATTATTTGTTGTGAAGCATGATGCAGTTTGAAGACAGTGAAGATACTTTTTAGATTTTAAAATTCTTTAGCATAATTATTTACAAGCAGAGACGCGGACAAGACGTCCGCCACAACGCGTTGCAAAAACAGAAGTGGGGAAAAAAGGGAAATAAACTATCCCTCGTCTTATATAACCTTAGATTTTGATAGGGAAAATATTTCTCCACAGTGCTAATATATTATTAAGATTCTGATAGGGATTTCTGACGCATGTCAATCACATGTAAGGGAAACACAGGGATCTTTTAAGAAAGAATGTGCTTACTGGACATTTTTTACCCCTTCACGCCGAGCGTGTGAAAGAATTGGCGTTTGTCCAATTTAGCAGTTTTATAAAGCTTATCTTGAATTAATTAAGTAGAGAAAGTGGAATTAGATCACGAAATAAGAGAATATTTTTAGAATGAAGTTACTATGGGCTAAATTAATATAAAATCCTGAAAATTAATTAAATTGAAATTAAAAGTTTAAAATATCATTACATACATTTCCAATGTTTAAAATTATTACACTGAATTAAAATTAAATCGTTAGAAAAATATATGTTTTATTTAACAGTGGTAAAAAAATCTGCGAAATTCTTGAAGCATTTTTTACATCGCGAATGGTTTGTTTCTGACGATTTTTGAGTTGCTTGCTTCATTGTCAAATGCCTCATTTATTGTCATTAACCTAATTACAAACTCCCTGTGATTGCATGATGATGTCCATGGTACTATGGTACCAAAACAAACGCATTGTTTTAAGAAAAAAAAAAGAAAGAAATACTTTAATACGGCGCTTAGAATGGGATTAACGTATTTAGAGAAGCAAAATGCAAACGATTCCAATCTAAATTTAAAACAATTCTGAGAGTTTAATTTGAATTATAATGTTAGTTTTTCCTTAACTTCTTGCTCTGATAGTAAGATAAAATATTTTTTAATGAAAAGACAATGGAAAACAAATTTGATGGATAATGTTTTCAAAATGATTATCATCAATGGCAGCACAATGCAGCATAGTATACAGATTCACGTTTTCGTTTTTTAAATTTGAAAATGAGTTAATTACGCGTTTTAAAGGCTAATAAGATTTTTCAACTTCTTTTAGAAAACCAAATCTTTTATATGATTCCAAAAAGAAATCACATGGTTTAATATCTGGTAAATAAGATGAGATTATGATTTGCAATTATTTATAATATGCAAGAAAATAAATGTAATTACAAAAATTTATGTACATAGTATATATTGGGAGTACAATACACAATACAAATTCATCATTGATAGATGAGGTTGGTTTTCAACTTTGAAAATCAATTATAGCATTCCTAGAAATAATGTTGCCTTTTAGCAACGTAAGTATGAATTTTTCACTATAAAAATATAATGATTGGCTGAATATGATGTTTTGGGAAACATTTCAGAAAGAGAGTAAAACTCACATTAAGAAATTTTCTTTTTATTTATTCTCATTAATCTTATCATAATTGGCAACATAAACAAATTTTTCTTGTAATTAGTAATGAACAATTTATAAATTAACTAATTGTAATGAAAAATGTGATAAAAATAGATGAAACAATTTTTTTTCAAGTTGTACGTTGATCATTAACTCACTTTAATTTAACCTGATGTGCTTAACCTTTATAAAAATAAAATATATCCTTTAAACTAGACCTTTACAATTTTACATATTTGTATGTTTTCGATGACACCACAATATTTTCCTTTTTCCTAATTATCAGTCATTTTATCAATTTAATTAAATTTTGATTCCGTAGAAAAAGCGGTATCTGGAAGAAAATTTGAAAAAAGCAAATTGGCATCAAGATTTCTTAATGTTTATAATAATGAATTGAATATTGAGCGTAAAAAACTATATTGCACTTTTAAGCATACAAAATAAAAGTGTTTTCAAAAATTACATTTGTCAAGTTATTAAAATTGTGGAATGCTATGAAATTTTTATTACAGACAGAAAATAATAATAAAAAAAAATTTGGAATCAAAAAAGACTATTTAAAGTTATTTATAAAGATGATAAACAATTAGATGAAATTAAAAAAAAAATAACGCTGAAGAATATCAACCGATAAAATCCAGTGAAATACATTTGTATTTCATGATAAATTAGTTAAAAAAATAACTTTCGCAAACCATGTCATTTAAATAACTTAAATTGAAATTCCACATGAAATATGCAGTAAAATGGCTTTTAAAATTTAAAAATATAATCCGAACTTGATTTAGTTGCTATAAAAGTATGTTTTCTTCTGTCGCAGTTCTTATTTTTATCGTTTCGCTCTAATTATTATTTATTCAAATCGTTTGGGAAATTGAAAACGATTCTAAAAATTATTCAGAAATTTAATAAATAAAATATTTTTGCAGACGAATTTTCCCGGTTAATATTCATAGAATTTTGATTTTTTTTCTTTCTGTTTGAAATAGTGCAAGTGGAACCGTTATTATTATTATTTTTTAAATTCCAAAATAACCAGTTTCGATAAAACAGACTTAGCAAAGCCAAAAAATTCAAAAGCATCAACTAGAAACAATATTTTTCCAAACGCACTGAATTTATTTCACGGACTGTCACTGACATCTCTCTCAGTGACAGATGCACGAACAGAAGAACAAAATAAAAAAGAGTTTTTAAGTTTGTATTGCATGCTGCAGTGAAGTCTATATATCATTCGGTTGAAGTGACCGACATGTCCAAATAGTTGCACTCCAGATACTGTGGACTATTTCCAATTCTTCTGTTTTCACTATGACACGCAAGGCAATAAGCGTCACAGAGATTTTGCTGCCGCCATATTTCCGTTTCCTTTTTAAGTTTTATTTTCTAGTCTTTTATCTGAGTGAAGATTTTGTTTCAGCTGTTGTTAAAAGTTAAATGATAATATTTTTGAGCACATGTTCTTGGCAATAAATGTTCTAAAGTAAAAGCTGACAAATGTGAACAGAATAAACTGCATTTGATGACATCACATATTTAAGAATTAAAAAAAAAAAGGTTAACAATTATGTTTTTGATTATAAATTGATATTCATATCTACAAACGTAAATTTAAACCTTATTGGCAAAATAAAATAGATAACGTCTGACAGGAAATTTCTCATAATTTTGACATTTATTACTTTACATGAATTTGGGTATTACTTTTAGCAAGCTGCCTTCGGCGACCAACTGTTTGCTTACTATTTTAAAAGAATTAATTTAGCGATGTCATCCAAATTAGAATTAAATAATAAGTTTAAATTGCAAAAAAAAAATGAATAATTGGGAATAAAAAGAAAGGCAAAAAGATAAAATGGAATAAAGTATTTATTTTATTAATTAGTTTAGTATATTTTGCTAATTTCCTATTAAGTTTAAATTGCCAAAAAATAAATAAAATAGAATAAAAAATAAAACAAAAAATGAAATAAAATATTTATTTTATTAATTTCACAAGTATTGTTTTAATTTTAATTTATAGTTTCTTTAGTGATGTCAGCTTTAATTCTGACGAATTATATCTTATATCTTGAACTCTCATATAAAAGAGAAAACGGTGAAGTCTTTACCGCAAGATATTGTCAAGATTTTCCTTTCTAGAGAATCTAATGAAATGTTTTTTTGTTTGAAAATGTTTTTGAAATTTCCCTCTATTATAAAATTTTGCAATGCTGGTGGCCATTGATAACGCATTTATGAGGTTTCATATAAAATTGAAAGTGGCAATATTGGTTCAATGGCTGTTGCAGGAGGATTTTGTTTTTTCCTATAATGTTTGTCACGCAATGTTTCTGAGATTTCTCTCCAAAATCGGACCACATATCTAAGGATTAAGAGGTTTTATGTGAAATAAAAATAATGGAAATCGGGCTAGTGGTTAGGACTAGGAAATCGGTTCTTTATTTTTGCAAATTATTTTGAATATATAGTAAAATGATTATTTTTATATGATATATTAAAGATAGAAATTATAGGCATTAATAAATGCCAGAAAATGGCTTACTTCACAAATTATAATGACCATTTACTAAAGCAAGTATTACGGTTTTAATGTGGAATCGATTAATTTTTGCTATATTTGATCTTTAACTGCTATAGTAACAATATAGTAAAATATAATATAGTATATAATATGGTATTTTTTTGAAATTGTAAAAATTATTTCATTTATATTTCATTTTCTAATGCCTAAAAGAAATTGATTTTAAGTAAAGTTGAAATTTTTTAAAATCTCTGTCAATAACTCACTCAGTATAAAATCGTTTGCAATAATAGATAAACTGATATGAGATAAAATAATTACACAGACAAATGAGGAAATCGTCTACAACTCTGAGGTCAACCACCTAATTCGTCACAGATAAGAAAAACCTATTTACTTTATTTGATGGCAACATTCTTTTTCTGAGAAGTCCCAAATAAATTGAAAATGGTGTAATTTAATAATATTTTACAAAACTTCCTTCAGATATAGACCCAAGATTAAAAAAAAAAATGTAAATTTTGTCAGTTCAGCCCGACCTAAATTGTTAATACTTAGGCCCAAACAAATGTCAATTTGATCTGGTCAATGTAGGACAATCCTTTGTAAGGGATGTAGGAAAAATCAGTTGATTAAACAAGCAGTTTGATATACCAATACATATATGGTGATTGATAGATCTGACAGATTGTATAATTTAATGTGTGAACAGCAATCATGCGTAAAGGCAATAGAACGTTATAAAATAGTCAAGGCTAAAATTGCGATCACAAGTTTCGGTATGTTTCATACACAAAATTCTGATTTCAAAAATGTAAATTAATTCACTTGGTATGAAAGCATATGATTCTTAGGAAACTTTTTCTTTAATGTGTGGTTTGCCATGCATATACAATTATGTGGAAATACAGTAAATTCGATCTAATTAAGTGAAGGATCATATCCAGTCGCTACCTACTATATCTTATAAGAAATTTCGCTCGATGTTTCTCAACAATTCGTGCAGAATGTAGATTCGGTAAAGTGTCTTCTCACTTTAGCAGAAAGATAAAAATTTACCCGATATTACTTAATTGGACAATCCGACACGATCCTTTGTCTCAAAATTATCAATTTGTCCTGCAAGAATTTCTTCATCTTGGGCTTCATCAAGAACATGATCTACGAAAATTTTATTGAAAAAATCTAGCAACAAGACAACAGCGTGGTTATCAAATTATTGGATTTGATCATCGTTCGTTGAATTTATATTTACTTATATTTTACTTATTTTTCAAGGGCGTTTGACTAACATAATATATATGTGTAAAAATTATAGACAAATACATACGTGGAGATGCATTAACAACTATTTAAAGGAATTATAAACTTTGAAATTTACGAAAAAATGGCCAAAATTCGAAATTTTTGTTTTAATATTTTTTTTCTAAAACATATACCTATGGGCAAATGAAATAGCACTAAAATACATATTGTTCAATTAAATTAATAATTAATGAATGCAAGAAAGTTTATTTAAAAAATTTTTAAAAAATATATTATTTGAAAATTATATTATATCAATGCCTTTGAAATGTTCTATGAATTTTTGAGGTAATTAAGTATTAGAATTTGTTACAAGGATATCTAAAATGCTCTAAAATAAATTTATGATGATATTCATCATATTAAGATTAAATTTTAAAAATAACACCTTGTTTTATTCCAAATGTAACTTTATAGCAATTAAAATTAAAAATTAGAACTCTTGTTACATTTAATTAATATGTAAATACAAATTAATAAAGTAAATACAAAAGTAAGTAAATACAATTAATAAAGTAAATACAAAAATAAGTAAACATAAATTAAATAAGTAAATACAAATTATTTAACAATCGGAATCAAATTTTTTGAAAAATAATATTTTTAGTGTAAAAAATATCCTTTAAAGATAATAGATTTATTTATCTTCGAATATAAATGTTTACAAAATCTCATTTTTCATCGATAATTTGCTCAAAGTTCGATAGAATTAACCATCGCCTTAAGTAATAATAGTTATAGTTAATAGTTGACTACGATTATAAAAAGCAATGATAAATGTAACAGTTTTTATTGAGTTTCTTCTAAAAATTACTGCGCAAAATGTTGTTGTTGACGTTTAACAAATTTGTATTAAAGAACAAGAAAGGATTTATATATATATATATATATATATATATATTGATGGAAAGTATTGTTTCATTTCTAGACTAAACTGCCACTAGCAACTTAATTTATTAAAAAAAAAAGCGCGATTGTGTTAAGTATATTTTTCTGGGTATGAAAAATTCCGAATGAAAATAATAATACCAACCACGAAACTTACTATTAGTGAAAACAAAAATTTAACGAAATAAGTATTAAAATAAAAACAATCTTCAGCAGCAGGAACAAACTTTTTCCCCCTTCTTATGCTAACACAATTGATTTTATTTCTACAACAATATCGAAAGTTTGCATAAGATAATAAATAACCTTGGTGCTAGTCTCAATATAAAGGAATTTATTTATCAGTAAAGAATGGCAACTTTTCTTAGAAATCGCACAACAGATAACAATACCTATAGAAAGCGAAAATCAAGTGTTCAACTTATCTAGTTTTTCTATTCGAAAAATTATACTCTTTAAAATCCCAAGATATTTTTACACGTGCAGTAAAAGTAGTTGACATTATTTTTTCTCCTAACGATTCTCTGAAAACAACAACAACAACAACAACATTAATTTATTTTTAAAATTACGGCTGTTTACAACAATGTACTTTTTATTATATTTTAGCAAGATTTTCTCTTCTTTATTTTATCTATATTTTTTATTGTATCTTCTGCATTTTATTGTTTGGATTATTTGAATACATATCTGTTTCATTTTGTAAGATACTTAAATTTCATCATGTGTTTTTTAATTTCATATATTGTTTAGTTCCGTGCGATAAAAAGTGGGACTTGCGCTTAAAAAATTCTAATAAAAAAGATCCAAATAATATTTTGCAACTTTAATTTGCATTAAAAGGAAATTGTGACATAAATGAATTCATTAATATATTTTTTTTCTGGTGCTAAACTTTTCCGAAATGGTTAAAAAGCTAAAATTAATATTAGGAAGTTTTCTTGAGAGTCATATAGTTTAAAAGAAATACGATTAACGCAACAATTTTCAAATATCTTTATCTAATTTCAATTTTTTTCATTTATTAGGATGGAAATGTGTAATCAGTTTTTTTGTGTTAATGGATCGCTTTTGTTTTCAAACCAATTTTAATGATTAATTTTGATTTGAACGTTTTTGAATATTATGAAAGGGAAATATCCCATTCCAAGAACACAAAATTTTGAACTTTATAATATATTAACACGTAAAATGTGTTAATTTTTTTAAAAATGTCTGAAGTGCATGAACTTTCAATAAATTGTTCAAACGAAGAGTTCGAACTTTTTCTGCAACTTCTGTTAGTTAATTTGTCCAATAATATCTAAGATATTGTTAAGGAGATAAATAATCTATCTAGACAAACGCATTTTCTATTTTATAAGTCATTCAACGAAAAATAATTTTTTTAACTGAAAAATATCTCTTCCGGGCTTTCGAATGGCAATACTTTTCTTTTTAAAGAAAACTGGCCACTGAATGCTAAAATCAGCTGCATCTAGATATAGAACATACTTTATTTGTACTTATAGAAGATTTTATAAAATTCAGGTAAATAATTTTTAGTTAGTTAATCGAATTTAAGGATATAAGAACCGTTTCTTGGAAAAATAACTAGTTTTCAAAAGGAATACTGGAATAAGAGTCATCCAGAAGTCCTTTAAAAGATGAAATATCTCTCGATTTCATTTGCAATGCAAAGGTCGATGCTAAAGGTCTATGAAAGTACCAAAAAGTAAATTTCAAAACGATTGATTCTAATTTTGAGAAGTTGATGAACTGCAAAATTTTTTTCTAAATGTTACAGCGGTAAAAATTTATCCTTTGTAAAATTTTATACTTTCTCCTGTACGTACGGGACGTACTTCCTTCGGAGAGGGTTGTACCGTGGCCGGTGATGGATCTTAGGATTCAACCACAGTTCCCGCCAATGTTGCTGTTGCGGTGGTCCGGTCATCCAGGTTTATGGTTTAAATCCGTGTGCCTTCGTGGCGGGACGGAGAGTTAGATGGCTGACTTCTCGTGTACGTATTATAGAGAAAGTATAATAATCGTCAAACAATTCGAACTCGAGATTTTGACGAATCTCTACTTTTTAGACCTCCCTGACTTCGAAGAACACATTTTTAGAAAATCTTCCTCTATAAGTCTGTGGCGGATAGATATGAGTGAGGACAGAACCTGGGACCTTGTGCTTCGCATCCCAGTAACATGGCCACAATACAAAAGCAATTGCTCGAGTAGCGCAGCTGTTAACTGGCTTATAAGCTTTCATCACAGACTTTCCCTCCAGTGAGTCGGAGGTGAGACGAATGATATGCTGTTAAGTGGTGATGTTTCTAGCTGTTGATTCTAATGCGCCTGTACCCATTTGAGTAGCGCCAAGCGTGTGGGGGTGAGTGGTTGCTGATGCTGTTGCTGCGTCAAGTGAGTCTGACGACTTTGGGCTGCTGCGGCCTTTTTTTTGTGTTGCTGCGTCATGTGAATCTGACGACTTTGTGTTGCTGGTAGATGGCGCCACAATAGCTGTACAAAGGTTGAAGGTTCATCGTTTGAGGTCACCAATGTTGCAAATTGAAATGAGTAAGAATAGAACCTGGGACCTTGTGGTTCGCAGCCCAGTAACATGACCACAATACAAAAGCAATTGCTCGAGTAGCGTAGCTGTTAACTGGCTTATAAGCTTTCACTACAAGTCTCTCTGTCTATCTGTGACAAAGATAACTCATAAACGATTTGAAACTGCACGGCTGAAATTCGGTATAAAGGTTTTACACCGTATTTGCAAATTTATATCAACTTTTGAGTAATATCTTATAAGAGGAAGCTCGTCTGTCTGTCTGTTCGAATATAAGTTAACACGATAATTATAAAACGAGGAGAGCTAGATAGATAAAATTCGGTAAACAGATTTAACATCTATAATAACCAAATTTTGAGCCAAATCCAACAAGAAGACCGTCTGTCTGACTGTACTTTCTGTAAACGGGGTAACTCAAAATATCTAATGATTTAAATATTTCAAATTTGGTAGGGGATTTTGTGACTACTAGTGCAGTTTTGTGTCAAATCGGTTGTGAAAATCGAGTTTAAAACACAAATTCTGTTTTGGGATACTATTAATTACATACCAGGGATTAATTTATAAAACATTCACCAAGAATAACACAAATAGATTCAGAACATAAATATTAACTCTAGAAGTTAATATTTATTTACTATTTTATACCAATGTTCTCAGAGATGACACCTTTATGAGAGAATTTGCAAGAAAGTATTGGGGAAACCACTGCCACTTTTTTTTTTTACAGTGAGAAGATAATAAGTATTTAAAAATAATATATTATAAATAAAAAAATAACAAAACATACTAATATATTTTATAAAATGAGGATTATTTTATGATTATTTTAATTAAATTATAAGAAGTTCGTTATGCAATATACTTTCGAGTTTAGTTGTTTACGCTGAACTAGATTGCTGTTTAAGTCAGCGAGTTTCTGTTGCCATGGGATATTTTGGAATTCTTACTTGCTTCTCTGATGTTAATCGATTATTCATTACTTCACCATCTCGAAGACGATAAAACGACAAATAATTACAAAACGATTCATTCTCTCGACATGATTGAAGTATGAAATAGGATACAATCTTTAAATCATCTTCTATCAGTCTTAATCATATCTTAAATTGTACATCATTTATCGTTCATTATTAAAACCTCTTCGTTTGAAGGAAAATTAGCTTTGAAGAGGTCTGTCGAATTCAGAGTATTTCTTGCATATGAAACAGGAGAGCATATTACTTTTATTTGTTAGCTAGTTTCTTCATGTAACATGGCATTCTTAATCCTACTTCTTTCTGAATTTTTAAAAAATTTAGACTCATATGGATTGCACTGATTTTCAAGTTTCAATTATTAATAGCAGAAGCGGAGCAATGGGTTTGTGGTGGAAGCAAGAGAGGCTTAGATTACAAGTCTTAACCCTTTAAAGGGCCATTTTTTTCTAGTCATATTATGTTAAAATATTTTTAGGCTTGAAATTAGAATAAGAAAAGGGATTCATTTAGCTTATTAGAAAAATTTAATTGGATTAATTAATTAATTTGATTCATTAATAATTAAGTAACAAATCAAGACACGTCATTTTGTCTGAGATAAAGAACTGAAGCATCTAAGTTTCTGACTTACTAAAATAATTTGTCAGAACTGATGCCAACCTACATAATGTCATACAAAGATTGATAAATTTGGTGGGAAACATACTTCCCACAGCCCTAGAAAGGGTTAAAAGACGTTGAGGTACAAAATCACGGTTCGTTTATGTCATTAATTAAAACTAATTATGGAAAAAGTGGTTAAAACAATAAAGCCGTTCCACTGTTGTCCGTTATTTTATTGCGTTACTGACTATTATATCAATATTTTATTATTTACCAAAAAGATATGTTTTTACTTTCTTGTATATATAGTCTAGGGAAAGTATAGTAATCGTCAAAAGATTAGAACTCGAGATTTTGACGAATCTCTATATTTCAGACCACCCTGAGTTCAAAAAATACATTTTTGGAAAATGTCGGTCTGTCTGTGATAAAGATAACTCAAAATCGTTTTGAGCTAGATAGCTGAAATTTAGTATACGGTCTTTACACCGCATTTCCAGATTTCCATCAAATTTTGAGTAAAATGTTTTGAGAAGAAGTGCGTCTACCCGGCTGTTTGATTATAAGTTAACACGATAGTTGGAAAACGATGAGAGCTAGATAGATAAGATTTGGTACATATATTTAATATCTATAATATAGGCACCTGTTGAATTTTGATCTAAATCCATCAATAGTTGTATATCGGTCAGTACTTTCAGAAACATGTAAACATAATTCAAAAATGCCAAATGACTTAATTATATCAAATTTGTGTTGGGATTTTGGGGCTACAAGTGCAGTTTTGTGTCAAATCTTTCTTTACAATCGGTTGAGGAAAACGCTTCTATTGCACAAATTCGATTTTCGGGTACTCTCACGGCATGCCAGAGATTAATAATCAAATATTTAACCAAACGTGAGTTGAAGTAAAAGTTGAGATTCGTTCATGTAGTTTAATAAAACCGATTATGATAAAATAGATAAAAAGCAAAACCATTCCCAGGCTGCCCTTTATTTTACTGCATCACTGATTTATATATCAGTATTTTAATATTTTTTATGATTTCCCAGGTAAGAAATTTGTTTAATGTAATCATTAATTTTTCTTTTTATTTAATGTAAATATCGAGTCAAACATAGAAGTAAATTAGATTCACATTGAGACGAAAAGATCCCTTTTGCACAGTTAAATCAATTCTCATGAAGTCACAATCTAATGACAAAAATAACCACATATCCCATCTGATTTGAAATACCATCTTCTAGACAAAAAAAAAAAAAAAAAAAAAAAAAAAAAGGTAATGCCATTTAATTCAAAAACTTGAATGATTTCACATTGTTCTGTATCGTTTGAATCTGATGTGTTTTAAATTTGTGTCATTTTTATTCCATTAGGCATTCAATAGATCACAAATTAAATTGACGTAGCATATAGTATTTACTTTATTTGGTGTGTTTTTGTCGATTTAATATCTATTGATTTCTATGAATTTTAAAAGAGCAAATATTTTATAATTATTTGCACATTTCTAATTTATAATTTTGTGCTCATTTCATAATACTTTTTCACATTTTATTATTAAAAATTGATAAAATGATATTTAAAGTGGAGAAAACAGCA
Organism: Argiope bruennichi; assembly: GCF_947563725.1. Taxonomy (NCBI): domain Eukaryota; kingdom Metazoa; phylum Arthropoda; class Arachnida; order Araneae; family Araneidae; genus Argiope; species Argiope bruennichi. Next base: position 100,709,572 of record NC_079160.1, on the reverse strand, counting down.
GTATTCTGTTTATGGCCTTCACCAGGCAGATATTATCCAAAGGTTTTTAGAAAAATGGTAAAAAAAATTCATAAGGAAATTCGGCAATTTTTATTATGTTCAAAACGATTTAAATGGAAAGAATTTAAATAAAAAATCAACAAAATTATTATATTTCATCTGAAATAATTATCCATTAAATTCTTTTCGGAGGCTTTTATAATAGAAACGATTTATAATAGAGGAGATTTTTGTATCTTGAATTACTAACCCTAATTTTAATATGGGCTATTATTTTATAGCAAAGAATTAAATCACCATATGTAGTACTCACTAGTATTTAGAAAAAAAAATACCTGATATTGACTACCATGCAGGTCTTATTTATGAGTGCAGCTATGATTCTTATTCCAATTACTTTTATTCCTGTAAAGAGAAAAATGTTTGGAGATCTATTTTTTTTATTTGCAACTTGACGATTTATGGAAGCCTTTCCACTATAAATTGAATTACCCATTAGAAATCCAGAAATGAGAAGTTCGACAACAGCAACAACTTTCAGCTCTACCTACATGGATTCTTTTTACAATTCTTCGAAGATGCATAGTTGAGATTAGATACTTTGCTCATCTCATGTGGCATCAGAACGAAACGAGATAACAATACTTTAGATAAAAATAAGATTCGAGGTACCAGTCCGTTTTGTAACAAAAAAAGTTTTTCATGCAATTATTATTTTTAAAAATTAATTTTTCTTATCTTCTTGTTTATAGACAGTGAAAAATTAATAATGTTACATAAAGTAAGTTCCATATAAATAAAATAAAAATATAAATTATTAATTTTTAATCAAATAATAGAACCAGTCAGAGTGGTTTTCCCAAAACTTTCTCGCATATTCTCTGATAAACTTGTCATCCCAGAGAACGTCTTGCATGGCATTGGCGTACAACAGTTACGAAATAGTAACTTTTGTTTTGAATCTATTGTGTCGCCCTTAGTGCTTAATCCACTGGCATGCGTTAAAAGTAACTAAAAATCAAATTTCAGTTTTAGACACGTTTTTCTCAACCGATTGAAGCAAAAATTTGACACAAAATTCCGTTTGTAGGCACAAAATCTCCTAGCAAATTTGATGTATTTAAATCATCGCATTTTTGAATTAACTCTTTTACATATTTCTGAAAGTACAGACAGACGGACAGTCAACCCGTAATATATGTACTATATATCTCTCTAGCTCTCTTCGTTTTATAATTATAGTAACTTATATTCAAACAGTTGGACAGACAGCCTTCCCCAGAAGGTCAGATTTTACTCAAAATTTGATAGAAACCTGCAATGCTGTAAAACCGTATACCAAATTTCAAAGCGCTTTTGAGTTATTTTTGTTACAGACAGACATTTTCCAAAAATGTGTTTTTCGAAATCAGGGAGGCCTAAAACGTAAAGATTCGTCAAAATCTCGAGTTCGAATTTTTTGAAGATTACTATACTTCTTCTATACTATTCATTTTTGATTCATATATTCATTTTCATTCATTTCATAGATTCATTTTCATTCATTTCATAGATTCATTTTTATTCATTTCATAGATTCATTTTCATTCATTTCATAGATTCATTTTCATTCATTTCATAGATTGATTTTCATTCATTTCATAGATTCATTTTCATTCATTTCATAGATTCATTCATAGATTCATTTTCATTCATTTCATAGATTCATTTTCATTCATTTTATAGATTCATTTTTCATTCATTTCATAGATTCATTTTCATTCATTTTATAGATTCATTTTTCATTCATTTCATAGATTCATTCATAGATTCATTTTTCATTCATTCATTTTTGATTGTACGAGAAAGCGAAAAGTTATTGAGTTACAACAGACGCCATTATTATCAGCAACGATTTGAAAAATATTCAAATTCCAAAATATAGTTTAATTAAAACTCTTCCTGTATATGATATTGTTGCTTAATACATAAACATTGTCAATTCTTATCAAGATGGTGTTTTTATTATATAAACTAATTATATAAAAATCTTTAAGAACGGAATACAACGACAGATTTCATCAAGCCAAACGAAGGCAAAACAGACGAATCCAATTTAATACATTATCGTGATATTTATTCGTGATTTTATTTCGTAGACAGGCAGACGATTTTTTTTCTTCCGAAATAATCAGAAATTATCGAGTTTAGCATAGAATAGATTAGCTTAATGTATTTCATAAATATCGCAAAATGAAAATGTTTATTCTGATGCACGATTGCTTTTAATGATGTAAAAATGGAAATTTTTAACTGCAAAATATCATTATCATTTAGCATATATGGATTATTTTAAAAAGCTTTTCAAAACTTCAACAAAAAAAGGCGAAATTAAAAGAATTATAATTTGGAAAGTTACCTGTGGTGACACGAAATGACGGTAGAACAAAAATAAATTATTTGTTTCTGGGGCGTATTTTCATTTCCTGAAAAACTTTAGTTCTGGTTCTAAATTGTTTGTTCGCGTGAAGTGGAAGCGTGCGGTTTTCGCTAAGTCATTTCCTCAGGCGCAGATGTTGCTATGCAAGAAATTGTCCGTAAATACGTTCGAATTAACATTCACTGAGTAATTGTTGATAAGGATCATCAATGCAAAATTATTAATTCTAAGCCTTTTTAATTAGTGATAATTTAAATATGAAGCGTATATGAGATTTATATATAATGCATTAGAATAAATGGAATTTTTTGGAAATACTATTGTAGAACATTGGTACTGGTAAAAAAATAAAAGGAAAGAAAAATTTAAAATATTGTCTTAAATTTATTACAAATTGTTCTGCAAGTACAGACATTTAGCTTTATACTAATATGGCATTCTAAGCTACAATGCATTTTAAATATGTTACTTTATCTTATGATTAATACAATTCTAATTATTTTATATTAATACCGCAATTCTTTTAAATTGTTTCATTTTACTTTTCTATATTAATTTAAACTATTATTAATTTATATTAGCCATGTTTGACGCTCAGATGTATTTTTGGAAATATCAGTTGCGTTTATTTTTATTTTTATCTCGTATGAATAACTTGATGCTTATGATTTTCTCAATAAAGCATTTTTAAGTCACAAAGTGGATAGACATGAAAGCTTTGTTATCTTCTTATCTTAAACTTATTATAAACGCCGAGAATATTGGTTATATTTGCTTTCTTATAAATCGTTTAGTTATAACTTCATGTCCATGATTCAGTGAAATTGCCTGACATTAAATTCCATGTTATTTTAATTGTCTTACTTAAATTCTATTTATTATTAATAGGGACCTGTTTAATAGAGAAGGCCCCTAAAATTAATTTAAAATATAAATATTCGATTCATCTATCTTCTACAATTCGTAATATCACTTTCTTTATATATCTTGTACACTGTACCGATATTAAACAAAATCTTTCTTCTTTAGCTTTTAATAATGAAAGAAAATCAAACGATTAACAAAACAATGAAAATGACCAATTTCAGGCAAAAATGAAATCTATTATTAAAAATTAAGCAAAAAAATTTTGCTTTTGAAAAAATGCCGAAAGTTAGTAAAAAATCCACTACTATTAAATTAACATCATTAAAAATATAAGGCGTTTTTGTCTCTGGAAAACCCAAAAAATTCAGCTTAATTAATGAAATTCTAATCAGAATTTACACACACACACACACACACACACACACACACACACACACACACACACACACATTCATTATTATAATTCATTATGAATATGAATTATAATAATGAAGTTCCCTAACATCATGATACTGTTTAAAAACAAAAATGTTCGACTGAATTACTTTTCGTCTTGGAATTGTCTTTCGTGATACTGTTACTTTCCTTTCTAATTCCTCATGAAAAATACTATTTAATGAAATAATCTTTCGCTCTTTTCTTTTATGAATGGAAGGAAATTATCCAATCAAATGTTTGATAAAACTTAAAAACAATTTGAATTTTAAATTGTAACAGAGAAATCTATTGTTGAAAATTGTGTAGATATATTTTTTTAATTTTTTTTTTTATTATACTTGACCCGATACAGCCTAGCCTGATAGGTTCGAAGACGCATAGCAAGCTGCTGGAAAAAGGGGGTATTTTATGCATGGGGACTAAATACCTTCGTTGTTCGAATTTTAAAATTTGAATTTAATAATCTTTTTATGGCTGATTTTTTTATTTACTTTTGCATGTAATCTTTTTTAAAACTATTATTGGAATTCATTGGAATGCCACCGAAGAGCATAATTGTCATTGTAAAGATTTTTTTGAATCTCTGACGTAATTTATTAAATTTTGAAATCTTTTTATCAACTGGTACTCATTTAAAAAAATTAAAACTTATACTACAATATCTACATTCAAAATTTTAACTTCTTTATCCTTTTTTCACATTTCTCTTTAATTTAAAACAGGAATGATTTCGTTGATTTCTTTTAATTAATCATATTTCTGATGAATTTAAATATTTTCTGATGAATTAAAGATTTGCGTTAATCCACGAGAAAAAATTTTACTTCACGCATTTGGAAAATTGGCTAAATTAGCAAATCAAGAAACATGAAATTTTTTTTTATGTGAGTTAATTTCTAATAATATCGTTTGCGGCAAATTTATTAATTTCTTTTTCTGTCGTGAGCACGATCTTTTTTTTTTTTTTTTTTTTTCTTAACGCGTTTTCATTTTCTGTTATATGTGTCGTTTTTTCGTTCGCTTCAGCAGACGATACTTTTGTCACGAAAAATATAATAAGCGTGCAGAATCAATATTTTTTTTCCTTCGTGGTTATAGCTTTATTTTATGGAAGAGTTATTTTGCTTTTACTGTCATTTATTATGTCATGGGCAATGCCGTGCGGATTTTGTAGTTTAACGCATTTCCAAACTTGCGTGATCTGGTGTCTTCTTTTTGTAAATGAAAGGTATTAGTTAGTTTTTAATGGACATTCTACTTCATTTAAACTTCCGTCAATGACAACTGTCAAATCCATAAACAATTTTGCAGAATAATATTAGTTTTTACATATTTTTTAATTCAATGTCATCTTTAACGAGCATTACCAAATTATAGGTCGTTCATGTAAAGCAACATAATTACAGTATTTTGTATGAAAATTTAAATATTTGTTTTTTTTTAATTTTGAAATTTAGAATTTTTTACTTTCTTGTAAGTGAAGTGAAGAAGAGTAAATATTGTAATCGTCAAAATATTCGAACTCCATGAAAACCCTTTTCGAAAGATAAATTTTGGGTTATGTCTGTCTTGGTGAAAATCTGACAATGATTCAAAAACACTTTTAGCTAGACGGATGGAATTTGGTATGTTTTCTTAACACTTTAATTTGTTGATTTTTTTACAAACTTTTAAAAGAAAGCTATTTTTAGAAAGCCCTTCTTTCTAATTGTTCGAGTAAAAGAGTGCCTGATAATTAAAAAAACATAAAAAGTAAGGTAGAACAAATTTAGTGCATAGATGTAGCACCTAAAGTATCTATCTGTATCTGATTTGTAAACAAATCCCTCAAAGGGATGATCGTCTATCGGTCTGCAAACTACATATAAACGTGATAATTAAAAAAAACCGCTACAACTTAAATGAATAAAATCTGGTATGTGATATTGTTACTAAATTTGTAGCTCTGCAACATTTTTAGTTGGTCCACGGGAAGGTATCCAAAATGCATATTCGGCTTTCTTTGCTATTCTACAAAGCACAAAACTGTTCATGCTTGGAATCCTGAAAATAAAAATCTGAGCACTGGTTTCATTCATGGTCTTGCCCAGGTTCTACAATGGGGGAGGGCAGGAATGGTGAACATCTAAATTATATAGCATGCGAGAAAGTTTCTGAGAGGCAATCATTGTATTTAATAGCCATACTTTGTTTTAAATTGTCGCTTTAATTGTTGGGAATTATTCTTATTTCTATTGGCTGAATGATATATTAATTGATATCCCAAAGACAAACCGTCATTTTGCAGAAAAGTCTTCCAAGTTACATTCCGATTATCTTCAAAATATGAATTGGCATCACAAAGAAAGTGCAAAAAAAGGATAATGGGGAAAAAAATGTGAAAAATCATAAAGCAGAAAGGAAAAGCACTTAATCTTAGGTAACTGGAAAAACTAATCGATGGAACTATTTCCACGAATAGTAGTGATAAATCAATAGTGACAAACTTAAAAAAAACATTGCGATTTTCTTATAAATCTCGGAATGAGACAGACTCTTTTGAGATTTAATACCATAGTATATGCATTTGACCTTTAAGAAACTTGTAAATATCAAGCATTTCGCAGTTATTATAAGTAAATAACTCTATTTCATAGTTTTTATACTTAAATGAGCTTTAACTAGCTGTCATCTATTTGTTTCAGTTCGTTATAAAATAACTACTATCGTCGCACTTATTATCATTAATATACAGGGTGTTCATTAATTATTGTCGGGGTTTCCGTACCTCATAACTTTCGAATAAAAAATATTACGCAAAAACCGATTACGTATTCGTAAATTACAACTCAAAGAATTTTACGTGGCAACAATGCGATCTTAGCGCATTTGCAGTCTGGGTAATTATGACGTCATAAATAAAAGCGATAGTGCTAGAAAAAGCAATGTGTGTATTGTGGTTTTTCGAAACTAAATCAGTCATAACTACTCAACGTCGCTTCAGGACCACGTATAAGAAAGATCCTCCTTCGGATAATTCTATCAGACGCTGGTTAACACAATTTCGGGAAACTGGTAGCGTTCTACACCGAAAGAGAGCTGGAAGACCGTGCACCAGATATAACACCGCTGGATTTAATTCTATGGGGGTTTGTCAAGAACATTGTGTACAAGACCCCTGTGCCCTCCCTTGATGAACTGAAGCGCATAATTGTTACTGCGATCCAAAATGTTACCCCACAAATGCTGGAGAACACGTGGAGGGAAATCGAATTTCGTCTCGATGTGTTACGAGCCACGAAGGGCAGCCATGTGCAAATTCATTAATCTTTTTAATATCATTAATAAAATTCTTTGAGTTGTAATTTACGAATACGTAATCGGTTTTTGCGTAATATTTTTTATTCGAAAGTTACGAGGTACAGAAACGCCGACAATAATTAATGAACACCCTTTATATATATATATATATATATATATATATATATATATATATATATAACCAATCTAAAGTAAGAAAAAGTTTGAAAACGAAACTAAAATGAAAACGAAACAAAACAGTTTCGAAATCGCAACTAAAATTTATTACCTATTTAAACTAAAACCAAAAAGGAACTTCATAGTATTTAGAGAGCGCAATTGCAGCTACTTCTAAAACACAGATGAATTGATACAAAAGTATTAGAATCAAGTTAATAGGAAAAACAAAAATCAAATAAAAATTAAACCAAAAAAATTATTAAAAAATATTAAAAAAGAATCCGGCCTGAAGACTTTTTCAAGGGTCACCCTCAGGCAGGGATTCAAATAAAGGGATTTTTTCTGTGAGGACATACAGACATTAAGTCTAATAATGATTCCTCGTGACCCGAAAATCCCCCGAAATTATGCTCAAGAGATATACCATTTTAACAGAAAGGAAATACAAAATAACAAATTAGAAAAAAACCACAAAGTAAAAATACAATAAAAACAATAACAATAAAAACAAAAACAGCATTAAAATTAAAATTAAAATTAAAAACGAAAAGGCCAGAACATACCATCCAATAGTGAAGGAAACTTTAAACAATCGATTGTGATTTCCTGTTTTTGAAAGTTAACGGTAAATTATGTAAACAGAGGTAGGCACCCAGCGCCATCTATTGAGTGATCCAATATGCAAGTAAATTTCTATTTTTATTTAAGCCAAAAGATTAATCCCAAACCATACCTTGTTTAATTAAAACCATACCTTGTTTTAATATTTTTTAATAATTTTTTTGGTTTAATTTTTATTTGATTTTTGTTTTTCCTATTAACTTGATTCTAATACTTTTGTATATATATATATATATATATATATATATATATATATATATATATATATATATATATATATATATATATATATATATATATATATATATATATATATATGTGTGTGTGTGTGTGTGTGTGTGTGTGTGTGTGTGTGTGTATGAAGAATAATTAGAGGTAATATTTTTTCTCTTTCTTCATACTTACTTATTAAACATAAAGTTTATTTCGAAACATTTTTATTTATAAATTTATTTCACATAAAACTTTGTTCGATGATCCGATAGATGGTGCTATATACTATCTCATAATGATTTAACGAGAAAATTTCACTTTATTGTCATATCATATATGACTTATAAAATTTTCTTAGATATTTTTTCATGTGTGGTTTAGAACGATTGTGTGTATCAGATGTCTTGTAGTAAATTGCGCAATTTTAGTAATTTAAAATAATATATTTGAAATTTCTACTCAACTTGTAACTTGTAGAAAGCTTACAAAAATACATAGGGAGAAATTTAGTATCCTTTGGACATACTATGCATAATCAAAATAAATTACAATTAAGTTTAACTTTGGCAATTCTAGTGTAATTAATTAGAGAAATTTTGTTTTTCTGTCGTATTAATTTTGTTTTATATAAATTTGTAATATATACAAGATTTTACGGATACCCTTTAATATTATTCTTGCGAATAATCTGTTTATATTGTGGAAACATTTATGGTTATCTATTTCATTAGTTTAGTCGTATTAGTGATATGAATTGATATTTATGTTTAAAAGTATCTTTACAACTGATTTGTTTCTTTCATTTAATTTAATATGGTTTTTTTTCAAATTATATTTTAAATTATCGAAGATACGAGCGGTTTAGTGGAATAATACAATAAATCTAAAACTGTACCAACGCACTAATGGATTACACGCAATAAAAATATGTTCCAATTTCATTTTATAAAAAGTGGCACGCTTCATTTCTTTCTCCAAAATATGAATTGGTATCGCAACGCAGGTGTTTATAACAGGAGCATTATATGAATGTCCTTCAATAAAATGAACACAAAGGGGAAAAAAAAAAGGATAAAGGAAAAACTGTGAAATGTCACAAAGCAGAAAGGCAAAACATTTAATCTTAGGTAACTGGAAAAACTAATCGATAGAATCATTTCCCCGAATTCGGAAAACTGGACATCGAGATATTGATTCTTTTTCCACTTTATTCCGGGATTAAAAACCATCATTTATTTATGACAGATATTTAATCTTCTAAAGTTGCCATTTTTGAATGGATTCTTAAGTTTTCAATGAATCGCATAGAATTTGATTCCCTCCCCCCTTTCTCCTTAAAATCGATTAATGCAGATAATTTCTATATTCGCTTTAAGTGTTCAACTACATTATTAGTATTTACTTTGATTAAAAAAGTTCGATTTAGATGCTAGGGCGAATTTACTTATTTTGGAACACTATATCGATGCTCATTATGAGCCACTTCTTTTAATAAACTGCTCAATTTAGTTTTTGATTTAAACACATTTATTTTATCTCAATCAATATCTTAATGATATATTTTAAATTTTTTTCTCATTTAAATCCTTTAAAGTCAATATGTCTATATTTTTACTTATTACTATTACTCATGCTTTCGTGGCATATATATTTGAACACAATGTTATTTATACAAATATTCGTTGATTTTGAAATAATATAATATCTAGGTCATCATAATGAAATAGATAGGAACTAGACCAATTATAACAAATGTTAATATTGTTGAGAACCTGTGATGCTGCTTCCCAGCATAGTGGGTTTCATAGGAGGTCCCAGAGCTTGGCGACCAATTTGGCGACTTTGGCGCCAAAATAGATTATACCCGAAACATCGAGAATTTTCCCGATCCGTCCAGTAGGAACCGAGTTACGCCTCGAACGTTCCTGATTTTTTGAGAGGCTTCTAGCCCCGCCTCCTGAGACCTATAAAAGGAAGCAGCCGCAGCTGCCGGGCAGTCGTGAACCAGTGGAGTGCGAGAATAGTCGGAAGTGACAGAGATGGTCGTAGTCGGAAAGAACTGGCCTTCCAGAGATTAGCAGAGCAGCGACGGAGTCAAGCTAGTGCTGAACTAAGTTGTGCGCTACTGTCTGCAGTGGAGAGTCTTGTTGTATGCTGCACGTCTCGGCTGAAGATAATCGTCTTCTGTGCTGTATATAGTTGTCGTCTTTGTGCTGTTCTGTGTGTCTTCGTGTAAATAAACGTCGTTGTTTTATTTTCTACTGCCGCCTGGTGATTGAGCGTTCTTTACACCATATAACTTCCACTATCCAAACGAATCTCGGAAATTACTCAACAATATTATTTCTTAATTCATAAATTTCAAAATTTCAATATTTTGCATAATTGTTTATTTAGAAATAGGCTATTAACATATTTTAATTTACCCGCTTGCGGCTGTCTTGATTTATTAAGGAATAAGTATGTAATATAGTAAATCCCCAACAGGCTTAGTACTGCGATGTAATTGGAATAGATTTTGAGACTCCCTGGGAATCTCTAAACACGAAGCTGTTGCTTCTAGCGCCTATATGGAAAACCGTCACTATCTAGATGCGGGCATTTGCTTATTATAAGGATGAGTTTTGTTGAGCTGTAATTGTTTCTTGAACCACAAAGAAATGTTTCATTCAAAGTACAGTTGACGTCATCTCTTACCCTCGCAATTTTTTCTTTTGTTAATTAAATGATTCCATATTCATTATTTAATATCATAAAAAGTTCATAATTTGGGCAGACAAACTGATCACCAAAGGCGGCTAATTTTATGAATATGTATAAAATGTATAAATCTTCAAGCCTCGGGTTCCTTTGAATCATGTATTTTTAAACCATTAAGACTTTATTCCAAGCAGAAATAATAAGTCTGTCCTTTATATCTCTTTAGATATTTCTGCCTTCCTCTCCGATTTCATTAAACCACATGAGTTAATTAGAGTGATAGCTAATGATAGATGATAAGAAGTCTTATCTTGTCTGTTAAGAATTTGAAAAGAAAGCGTGGGTGGAGGATTCTTTCTGTTTCTTCATCAAAATCCCGGTCTTAACCCTTAACTGGGGAGGTGAAATTTTAGGACTTAAATGGAGAGGTGTGGTCTACGAGACCGCATTTCATTTAGAATCAAATTAAATTTTCTAATTAATGTATTAATACGAAAAACTGCCAATATATTTTGCAGATATTTTTCTTGATATATAGATATGTTTAAAAAAATTTTCAAAATATATTGTAATTGAAAAAAGTAAATGCGTTGGAACATACATTTTCTTCTCAAATTACATGTTACAATAAATAATATTCTTGAAAAAACATATTACATTTTACTTTTTAAATCATATTTATTTTTACAATATATGCAGGTATATAGAAGACAATATAATGTAAAATTCAACAATTATATGAAAAATCAAAAAAATGACAATGGGTAAAATTGGCCCTTTTTTTATCGGCTTGTGTGATTTTCATAGCACGGTTTTCTAGGGCATTTTAAACATACAGATTAAGAACTAGTATAAAAATCAACCTATAAATTCTGTATATATATCTCTTTGTATATTAATATATTTTATAAATTTTTCAAAATACATTATCACTAGTAAAATTGATTATGTTTGAACATATATATCAAAATCAGTTGAATGCGAACTTTCATTGAAAAACTCTTCTGTACAATTATCCTTATCACCAAAATCACTTTCTGCTTCATTTAAAATTGCCTGGAGCACTGCTTCATAATAGGATCAGTAAACTGGATGATATTTCGGGCCCTAAGTTTTAGCGCCATCTGCTAAGCCTTGTTTATCACTGGGACACTAACAGGGAGATGCGGGCTTAGAGACCGCGCTCGAAGAAATAACTGAATTATTTAAAAAAGCATCCGCTGAAATCGGTTGAAAAAGTGCACATGTATTGAATGTCACAAAGCAGGGCCAATCCATTCAACTGAGTTAAAAATAGAATAGAGGTGATAGAAAATCCATCGCTAGCGGTCTCACAGACCGCACGTCCTCAGTTAAGGGTTAAAAAGACTTCAGACATTTATCTGAGTACTTGGGAGATTCACCAGTTATACTGGCAATGTTAACCTTATTAGCACCAGATAGTGTACGATCCTCATAAGCGCAAAATACCTACTTATTAGTACAAGGTATTGTATGGTGTCTCCACGATATTCTTCGATATTCTAAATGTCTGGTTATATCGTGAAGATATTGTAATAGTGTTAAAAATGGGAATCTTGTAATAATAGAAACAAACGATATTGTTACAATATCTTCAAGATAATATTCGATACACAGAATATTGAAAAATATTGTGGAGATATTATACAATTCCTATTAGCATAAAATATTGCATGGTATCTTAGTAATGCTTGATATTCTTAATGTCGGACAATATCATAAAAATATCATAAGAATGTGATTGGACCTTTTTTGTTAACAGAATATGTTTGCTTATAGGGATATCTCTATACTATTGCTTAATATACCGAGTTCCAGGCAATATATTTGGGTATTATTTGCTAACTGGGGACAATTTTATGGGCAGGAAATTATGAATAATTATAGATATTGTTCTGATTCACATTATTTTATTTATTAGAAATATTACTTACCTATCCTTTCGAATATTTTACATCTTCAAATTCATTCTTTCAATTCAGTTTTTGCCAAAAGCTTATTTAGAACTTTTTTAACGTTTAAATTACTGCTAGCGAAAATCTCAAAATAACCTTTGAAAATAAGCTAGGAGAATCCGAATTCAACTTCCCTTTGCAATCGAAGCTAAAATGTACGGTCTTTTATAATTATTTCTATCTGTATTTAATGCTCCTATTTAGCAATAAATCTGGGCATTACACGGGGGATATAATAAAATAAAAGATAAGATGATACAAAAGATAATTGCATGTTAGACAGATTAGTTTTGTGTAAAATGAATGGTGTAGTTGTTTAGAGTTTTACTATAACTTGTGGTTACTTGCTCTTAGACGAAAAAAAAAGTTTTGAAATGGTAGAATAATTGTACTCTCTATAAGAAAAGTTTGTAATATATATATGTAAATTATGTAAAACAGAAATTTCACGCCTTATGACTAAAAACTCTATGGAGTGAATGGATTTCATATTTTAGTATTTTAGTGAATTAAATTAAAAAGGTTGTAAATCCAAATTCTATAATCAGAATAGACATTTTCTAGATTAGCATCAAAATTTTAAAATACAGATTTCGAAATTTAAATGATAAATTTATTAAAAGAGTGCAATTCTTATTTTGAGAATAGTTTTATTTTAATAAAAAACCATACTTTGCTGGAGGTTAAATTTCAGTTGGAAATATTTTTCAAATGGACCTAGGAATCCTTATTATATTGAAATATTTTTAATACGGGCCTAAGAATCATTTTTATATGTTAGGGATAATTCATGGCAGGCATCATACTACTGCGAAAGATTCACTAAGATTTCAAGATTTAATGACTAAGCTAACTTCATTTATTTCTAATTCACATTTTGATAAGACATATTTAGGCATTTCATGTTGTGCTGCCATCTAGTGTCTAAATTGAACAATTATTTATGTTATCATGCGATCTTTTAGGATTTTTGATTTTCTTTAAAATAATAAATGATAAGAATAGATTTTTTTGTAGTTTTATTTCGGAATAAATTCAAAATTTAATCTAATTTACTTGCTTATCTTAGATATTTGTTTGAGTACCAGTTCTTATGAACGTTTCCTGAACATCAGCGTTACAAATGGTTTTGTAAAAATATGAGGAATTTAGCCGAAGCATACTTTAAATTAAATACAGAAGCCGTTTCGAATTAGGTTAAGGGGTAAACTGTTAAAGGAGTGGACTAATACAATAAATTTCAATAAAAGACTTTAAGTAGAATAATAGTTCACATAGTCTAAAAGTCTGAAATACAAGACGACTGAAGAGAAAGCTTTCGTCTTATAAAATGTTAAACAGATAGGGCTGCCATTTCTCTATCTCTATTAATAATTAAAATGAAAATGTGTGAATATGAGTATTTTGAGTCTCAAAAGGTTAGACTATTTGACTTAAAACTAGTAAACTTTTATATACTTTGGAGAGTGACAATATGCACCCAAGACAGAATTTTCTTGAAATTTTAATTAATTAAAAATTAAACTGAATTTTGACTTTTACCCCTGCGATTACCGCTAACAATATTGCAGAAAAATAATTTTTACATAGTGTGAAAATTAAGAAAACAACTGTGTTTTTAATGATACCAACTTAATAGTTGTGTGAATTTTTCCTGAATTCTAGCAACTTTTTAGAAATATTTTTTTTCCTAATCTCTAATACTTGATTACATTATTGCCTTGAAATTCAAATCGTTTCCATTGTTTCATTAAATATTTCATCGTGTGATTTTCTTCCATTATTAAAAGCTAAAAAAAAAAGGGATTCTGTTTAATATCTGTGTAGTTTGTAAGACAAATAAAAAGTGGTTATAATATCGTGAAATTTAAAAAAATGAATGAATAGCATATTTATATTTTTAATAATCTATGGTGTTACAGACAGTCGTTATTAGTAAGGTTCATGTATATAATAAATAAAGCTTCATTAATGAGTTTAAAATAACCACGATATGAAAGTCATGAACATGAAGTTTTATCTAAACGATTTATCTGGAATCAAATATAATCAATAGGGTAGAACGAAAATGGCCTAAAAGTTTTTTAAAGATTTTAGTTTGTTAATAGTGGGAAAAAGTTGCCTTTTAAGTTAAAATAGAAATTTTAAAAATTTGATTGTTGCATTACAATATCTTAAGGTGCCGCAAAAAGCTTAAATTTTGTTAAAAAATAGAAAAATTATAAACTGTGTGAAAATATTTTTTATGAATTTTTCGTACGCATAATGTTACAAATGATAGTTTTAAACACATATATAAGCATTACAACTAAAGAAATTATTAATTACAAAATACAATATTAGTAATAAAATATTTTTTGATGTAAAATTTTGTGTTTTTTACTTCTGTATCCTTAATGATTACAAAACTTATAACTTCAAAATGTTTATTTCTACTTCATTGCCTAATTTAACTGCTGTTTTTTTTTGTATAAACTTTTTGCATACTCACATGTGAATCCATTTTTGCTCTAATGTATCCTGCTCTTGCGATTAAACCATTGACATTTTGAGCCGATTCGGTCTTCAGTTTCACAGCTCTTCCCATTGCTTGAGTGTGACAAGAAAACGGGGGAAAGTCGATAACCTTGTCCACTATACTATTTGGCTCAGCTTCAGATGCCCTGTTTATAAATATAATTTTACCAGTTAAATATAATATCAATATTACCTAATTGGTTATAGGTAATATTGATAACTAGTAAGTTACCACTAGCGCTTTGAGAAAGAAAGAAGCGAGAAAAAGTAAATAACTACAAAAAATAGTTAAGTTTAATCAAAAATGGACAAGAAATACTAGTGTTTCAGAAGCGATTACTGGCGACAATGACAACACTAAAAATCATCAGTGTTCTTAACAAAAATAGGCAAACCAACCAGATCCTTCAAATATATCTTAAGACTTTGGCTGAGTGTGCTGTGAGAGTGTATGTGTTTGTGTGGTTTGATATTAAGTTAAAACCTTCATATACTTATGGTTCCAAACATCTGTATAACTATATCTCTTTTTCAAGATATCTTTATGACGATCTCAAGAACGTTATAGATCCGATTATTCAAAAAAATTGGTGCTTTTCTGCTCCAGAAAATATCCTTTTTTCCATAATAAGGGTTAAAGGTAAAATTCAACGGGAACTTGGTTTACGAAGTGTTTAAAAAGCAAGAACAGAAAGTAGAGCCGGAGTCAGGAGGTTTAAAGTTTCAAAGATAAACTACGATGCAAGGGCTTACATCGACATGATCTCATGGCTTAAAAATGACATATCTGAACCCCATACACCCTTGTTAAAACATGTTTACAGAAAAATCCTTCTCACAAAATCCCAAAGTGTCACATATTTCACTTACAGAAGGATCCTTCTCTGAAACAATTTTGAGGTTATGTCTAATATAACCACATCATAACAGATTTGTAAGCAGGCAATTCAACTTCAAGTACATCACTAAATTTTCCAAAAATAGGACATTTCGACATTTGTCTTGTCTTCACTAATTTAGTTTGAATTTTTACTCACAACAAAGCACACAAATTAACAAATCACTGACGTTAATGAGTTACACAATAGAAGGAGCGGAGATGCCATCTCCTTTAAATTCGGAAAAGTTGCTGACTTGACACCAGCTCTGAGCTAGTCATCATACACAGATAAAACATTTGCTCTGGCGATGATTCAGAGCCCTGGATGCCATACCAATGCAACAGTAAAACTATTTTTATATTTCTATTCATATTATAACGCCTATTTAGAACTTTTTTCCTAGTCGAAACATGCAAAAATCTTTGAAAAATTTCCAAAATGTGTGTTTTTAGGAAACCTTAACATCCTTGCGGCACCTCAAGATGTACTCCAATATTTTTCATATATTTAATTTATCTTACATGCACCCAAAGTCAAATTTTTGGCACTATTACAAATTGGAAATAAAAAAATTGATTATTTCTTTAAAAAATGTAAAATTTAGCAAATATTTCAAAGCCCTTGCGGCAACTCAAAATTACTCCAATATTTTTCATATTTTTAATTTATCTTATATACATCAAAAGGCACTTATTACAAATTAAAAATCAAAAGTTGATTTTTTCGTTTCACCCTAATACTCAATGTTCCTGGCGAATCAGCTGGTCGTTTGAAGCGACTAGCTAATAATAAAGGAGAATGAATGTGCTTATCTATATTGGTGTTTAAAAGGGCGTAATATTTGATATAGAGTTACGAAATATGATATATATATATTTGAAGGTGGAAATGAAGAGAGATTTCTTTCGAATTTACTTTGAATTTTAATTAAAAAAAATTAAGGGAAAAGTTAGAAATTTTTTTGCAGGAAATCTTCCAAATTTTATTGTTCAAAAAGGGTTTTTTAAATATTTTTTAAGATAAAAAAAAGTAAAGAACACCATTTTAGTTATCGTGGAATACTTTTTCAAAATTTTGGAAATTAAAAAAAAAAAAATGCATAATTTTTAACAATATATTTTATTGTTGCAATGGAATTTAAACCCTTTTTTATTTCCTTAAATATTTAATTGCGCGATTTTCTTTCATTAATGAAAGCTAAGGAAGAAAGTTTCTATTTTTATTATATCCAAAGTTCATATGAGGAATTAGAAAGTGAAGTTGCAATGCCACGCTAGACAGCGTGCAATCGGAAGATGGATTGCTGTAAAAATTATACGTTGAATAATTATACGTTATTCGTTGTGACGTCATATAAATAGACTAAATTAGGAAGGTTCATTTATATAATGAATAGAAAGTAAAATATCATGGCTTTAATGTATATCACGATTTGATGCTTAAAAATTCTTTGTTGAGGTAATCGGGAACATCAGGAAAGGTAAGCATAACGGAAATTGAAAATGTCCTGCAATTTTCCACTGTCTCCTCACTTCAGGTGCATCCAACTGCCAACTCACTATTTCAAGACTGGCTACTCCAAATACACACACGACTCGATGCTGCTTCCATAATAAACACCAGGACTCGGTACACACAGCTCAGTTTAGCAATCGCTTGAGCTCCACATAAAGTTTGGTCTTCGCAGGACTATTCCGCCGTTGCTTCGCTATCCTTTCGATGACTCGATACACGACTCGTTTCCCGTCTACTACTCAATGTAGCTTGAGACTGTCGGCCTTTTATAGTTCCCGGGAGGCGGACAGAGAAGGTTCTAGATTAATCGTATCTCGGTTCCTATTGGCTGAATCGCTAAAATTCTGGAAGTTTCCAGTATATTTATTTTATCGCCAAAGTAGCCAAATTTGCCCCAAGCATGTCGCGAAGACCTGAGATTATTGATTCGGCATCCGTTCAGCATCCAACAGAGCTGATCGTAAAACGGTCTGATTAAACCATCCATGCTGGGAAGCAACATCACAGATTTGTCACGATGTATAGGTCAGCTTATATTTTATGCCCAGTTGATTATGGTAATGATATAGTCATATGGGTGTAAGTTGAAAGAAATTCGGCCATTTAAATAATGGCAAACTCCTAAGCAGCAATAAAAATACAGACGGGCTGTATTCAAAGCGCAAGATTAGTAGAAATTCAGAATGCAATCAGAATAAAAGATCATTAATTCGGAAACAGCGATTACGCGTAGAGAACTAATGATCCTTTCAGCAATCGAAGAATCATTTGTGAAGGGAGAATCGATTCCTCATGTTTGGGTTTCATCTTTTATGTACTGACAAAGAGTATAAAATTTTCTGGAAATATTTTTATATTTCGGTTCCTCAAAGAGAGAGCCGATTCGTCTTTAGCCCAAATTTTTGTCTAAAAATGTCAATGGGAAGTGGTATCTATATGAAGAATCAAGATAGATACCTTTCCAAAAAATTCTTTCATTTTCGATATGTTTTATTGCCATACTTTTCCATGCACTTTCCAATGCCATAATTCCCGCATTCTCCAGAACATTTTTGTCGCCAAAGATGTCAGATGATTCCTCAACAAGTAGAGAAATGGCTGCCAAAGTCGGGAGGTCATTAACTTAGCATTCATTCAATACCCATTAAGGTTATTAGTAAAGTTCTCATTTTTTGTGAAGATATCAGCATTATAGGAAAGTAATATAACCTAATGCATAAAAATATGATATGTGAATGTTGTATTTGTTCCAAAATACCATACGCCAAGCTGTTACATCAAAGTTACATATTTTATACTATAAGGGCGTTTTCTTACAAAATTTTCATATAACTGTGATGATATGTATTCTTGAATTTAAATACCCGTGTCTAGTGGATACTTAAGAGCAAAGCCCTAATCTCGGCATTATCTAAGAAGCATAACTCTGTTTCTGCTCTGATTTTATTATTAAAACTGTTCATATTTCTCTGCAGGACAGGTTGTTTCACTTAGGACTACCAAATATGGCATTATTTTATACATATTTTGGAGGGTAGAATTGTGATCTATGCAACATCTTTTTTAAAATTTTAAGTAATGAGAAATTTAGGGAGATTTTGCGCTTTATGGTTTTAAATAATTTCTTTATAGTACAAAATTGGTATATATATCGCTTAAAATTAAAAAAAAAATAAATGCTTTAATGATACCAATTTCGTTGCTTGGCAATTTTTCTCCTAAACGCTGACAATTTTAAAAAATAATTTTTATATAATTTTCTTTAATAAACTTTATTATTGCCCAGAAATATAATAAATTTTCATTGCTTCATCAAATACTTAATCCAATGATTTCCTCCTATTGTGAAAAGCTAAAGAAGAAGCATTATGTTTCACGTCTTCGTAGTTTATAAGACGAATAAAAAAAGGAAATTACAATACCATAAAATATTTGAGGTAGATGAACCAGACAATTGCATTTCATGATATGAGATTGTATTGCTAATATACACAACGAACAGAAAACATCTACGATTATCAAAATACCACAGCTTTAATGTCTAACAATTTGATGGAATCATTCATATTTTCAAAGAGATGTGATGAGGATGTCGTGTCCTTGTTACCACGGAAAGAGGGTGCAGTAGCTTCAGAGGATAAAGACCTCTGAGCACCCAAGGGCAGAAGTCTGACTTCTAGCTCATATGAAGATGAAACTCATACATTCGCTTGCACAACCCCTTTTTATAGGGGGGCACATTCACACACCTCACAAATAAAACACAGATGAAGAACAGCCATGCCCGAACCGAGATTCAAATCCGGGAAGCCAGATCACGGGGAAGATGCGCTACCACTATGCCAGGACGCCGGCACCAAAGAGATGTAACTGAAATTAAATATGGCCAATATTCGCCGCTACGAACTAGCTTTTAACCAAAAGCGACTAGTTCATAATAATGATACATAAATATATTAAAAACTATAAAAAATTCCAGCGGGAGTGCTATTTCCCGAACTTTCATGCACACTCTCTAATAAACGTGTCATGCCAGAGAATGCCTTACATAGCACGGGAGTACAATAGTTACAAAATATTAATTTTTGGCGCGAATTTAGAATTTTTACTGACTCTATCACGTCATCTTTGGCGAGTATTTTGGCGATTAATTCTTGGTATGCGGTTAATAGTATTCGAAAACTGAATTTAAGTTTTATACATGATTTTTTTCAACTAATAGACATAAAAATTTGACACAAAACTGCTTTTGTAGCCATAAAATACCACACTAAATTATATATATTTGAACCATTGTGTTTTTGCATTATCGGGTTTATACATTTCTGGAAGTACAAACTGAAAGACAGTAGTAGTTGGATTTCGTTCAAAATTTGTGAAGTTTTACACTATCGATGTTAAATTTGTGTACCGAATTTTATTTATCTAATTCTCTTCGTTTTTTAATTATCGTGATAACTTAAATTCGAACAGGCGGACATACAGATTTACTCCAGAGAAATTTTACTCAGAATTTGATAGAAATCTGCAAATTTGTGTAAAAACTGTATACCAAATTTCATAGTTCTAGCTCAAAGCGTTTTTGAATAATCTTTGTATAGACAGATAGATGGACATTTTCAAAAAATGTGCTTTTCGAACTTAAGAAGTTCTTAACCGTGGAGATTCGTCAAAATCTGGAGTTCGAATTTTTTGACAATTACTATATTTTCTCTGTACTACATATGCGAGAAAGTAAACAGAAAAATAGTTTTTAAAGTGGGTTTTTTTTGCTAATGCACTAAAAATGGAAAAATAATTATTGAAATGAAAAATATAAAATTGAAACTAAACTGAAAAATACGTGAGACTCTGAAGGAATATGATAAGGTAAACTATGGCAAAAAAAAAAAAAATGAACGTATAAATAAAGGAAATTTCTAAACATTATTTAAAAATGAAATAAAAATGTCATTAAAATTCCATTTTAGTTTAAATTATTTGCAACTACGCCATGTTTTCTTTTTTGCCTTGCTTTTATTCTCAATTTTTTAATTAAAAATAATTTTATCTTTGTAGTTTAATAATAAAAAAAACAATTCAGTTTTTAAGCATCTTTTTGACTTTTATTATTTCTTATAATGATGTCTTCAAAATCTTTCGAGAAAGATATGTTTTTTAAATTATTATGAAAAGTTAAACAATTATCTTGATTCCGAAAGTACAAAACTCCAATTATCCAAGCATATTTTAGGGAAACAAAAGAAAATTGAACAAAATCCGAGAAAATAATAATGGGGAAGCGGTCAGTTACCTCATCTCTTCCATTTCTTATCAAAAGAGATTTTAAAACATTAACAAAGACGCATTTAGATATTTTACGATCTTCTGATCTTTTAGCTTTCTAAGCTGACCGGTTTATTTTCACATTTCAGCAAGTTTTAGATTTAATCAGCATGCTAATGATTTAATGTAGTATAAACTTTTATTTTAGCAGCTTTATTACATTATATTTATACGCCTTTACTTATTTTTTAATGTGCACATCAAAGAGAAAAAAACTAATTTAAATAATAAAATGCTTGAAAGATTAACCATAAATAATTATTAACAATTTCCTTACTTAAAAATAAAAACATTTTATTTTAAGGAAACAAATAAACAAAAAATAAAATAATAAAACTAAAAACGTAGTACAACATTAAAAATTATTATTTTATATGAAGTTTCAATTTATAATATATCTATATATCTAAATCTATCTGTCTAGTACAACCAGTTAATTATTAATAAATATCTCAACATATTGTAAATGAGTATTACATTATTTAAGAGTAATGTTTTTAGCCGGTTAAGAATTGGTTACGCCACTGGATCCAAATATTTTATAATTTATAGACATTTTATTTATTATAAAATTTGTTTCGTAACAGGATATTTAACATATTTAATCGAACTGCCTGAGATTGTCTTCAGCTTAAGGATTCCTGGCAGCTGTCAAGTCTTTCGTTTAAGAAATCTGTTACTAGTTCTTAAATAAAATAGGGACATGTGTTATATTTTTATGTGCCGGCGCCCTGGTATAATGGTAGCGCGTCTTCCCCGTGATGTGGGCGTCCTGGGTTTGAGTCCCGGTTCGGGCATGGTTGTTCTTTATTTGTTCTATCTGTGAGATGTGTGAATGTGCCCCCCAGTAAAAAGGAGTTGTGCAAGCGAATGTGATGCGTGAGTAGCTAAGACGTACTCTTGGCCCTAGTTAGGGCTACTAAAGCAAGAGACGCTCCCTCGGCTTAAAATCGCTGACCTCTTCAACGAGCTTGCCTATGGCAAGTGCCATTATAAACAAAAACAACAATATTTTCATGTTATTAGTCTCCATACTTTATAAAAATCATCCTTTGGGTGTGGGTAAGAGAAATTAATAAACTCAATAACTGATAATATTGCTTTATTTCACTAGACACTACGAAACCTAGGTAGCAAAACACAATCGAAGTACTCACAAAGAGAATACTTTTAGAAACCAACAATACACTGGCAGATATCAAATTGCTTATTAAATGAATTGCTGAAAAAACGCATCTAAAACACAAAATCGATTTTGGTTACTAATTACCACATGCAGGGAATAAATAACCAAGAATGACACGATAGATTCTGTAAAAAGGCTAAATTCATGTCAGAGATTAGTATTTCACAATATTGTAAGTCAATGCTCTGCAAGGCCTTCTCTAGGATAACATCTTTGTTAGAGAGCGAAAAAGTTTTGAGGTAAACAAACCACTTTAGTTTTCTAATAACGAAAGCTAAGGAAAAAGGATTCTGTTTTCTATCATTGCAGATTATTTGAGGAATGTTACTGTATTGCAAAAGATTATCTGCAAGCTTAATAAATACTTTATTACAAAATCATGAACATACGGTTATGTAAGAGACATTTAATTGAAATAAACCTAGTCAACATTCCCGGTACAGAAGCTCATCGTCGAAGACCGCTGGTAATATTATATATAAAATATGGAAGAGGATTCGTCTATTTTCGGCTTTGAGTGGGGTTTTTTTCTTCCCCTTTTACTATTCTACCATTTCAATAATATCAGATGATCTAATTGATGATGATTCCCCTAATATCGTTTTACGTAATATATTTCGTATGTCGATTCCTCCTTAATAAATACCCAATGCTCAAAATGAAATGTCAAACTCTAGTTCCTCTTGAGTTGTTTACTCTCCCCAGAATGATCTGGCCATCGAATACGTCTCCTTGAAATATGCGCTTGCATCAGAACTCGAGGACTCTGAGTGGTTTCGATTGTGATCGTTGCAGGAAGACCTTCTTCATTTCTTACTTCCCAGGATGGGACTCAAAGAGAAACGGAAAGAAGGAGGGTTTCCAAGCCATTAATGCAGGATGGGCGAAAGAAGATTTTGCTTTTGGTAAGTATGCAATTCTTATGTTACATCCTAGAAGCATAACGGAAAAAGGCTTGCTGAAGGACATAATGTAAAATTTTGAGAGGAATTTGTAATCAAATGACTTGAATCTTAATTTTCGGGGGTGCAGTGGCTGTTTAGTTTGCTTTCATTTGCTAATAGCTCTTTTTTTGGAGGGGCTTTGAGAATATTTTGTTTTGTTATATAATCCTCTTTATGTTTTCATTTTTTTTAAAGAATTCAATTGTAATGACTTCATTCTTTTTACTTCATTTGGTTACTTATGATGCTGCGATCATTCACCATGTTCTGATTTTATATATCGGATGATCATAAAAAAAAAACTTTCCCTTTATATGAGACCGTAATTACCATACCACTCACAGGAACGGAATAAAATTTTCGTTCAAAGTATTTTGAGAAATGCGTTCAAGAATCGGATGAAAAACAACAGTTATACTCAAACACTTACTGTTATAATGACAAAATTTCGAAATTTTCTAATGGCAACACTAACTTTTTTTATTGGAATATGTTCTCTATAGCCCACTAATATAACCAATCTAAAGTAAGAAATATTTTTTAGAAACGAAACTAAAATGAAAACGAAACGAAATAGGTTCGGAATCGCAGCTAAAAATTATTTCTTATTCAAACTAAAACCAAAAAAGGAACAGGAAAACATCATAGTATTTAGAGAACGCAGATGCAGCTACTTCTAAAACACAGATGATTTGAGACAAAAGTAATAAAAATCAAGTTAATAGGAAAATCAAATTAAACCACATAAAAATTAAACCAAATAAAAAAAAGTAAATAAAAGCGGAAATGGAAACGCTTCTAAGGAGTTATTGAATTAAAAGTATTGTCAAAAGTAAAGGAAAAATTATACGGGAATGAAATTCTTATCATTAAAAAGACAATTTTAAATTCTTAAAGTAATACAAAATTTCTTAACGTAATACGAAGACCATTTTTATAGGATTATTTTGGAAGAATGAACACCAGGTTCCATAGTTAATTCATAGAGATTCCGATCTACCAAAGATTATGCCTACTTTTGCTCTCTGTTCTGTTTGAAACCTATTTTTGGATATCTTTTGTATTCTCTTTCCTCTGACTGGATGGACTTTTTGGTCACACAGCGGACACTCTCCGGAATATTTCTAATTGCGTTTAGCAACTGCATCAATTAACTAAGTAAAGCGCTGAATTCAGAACAGCTGTAAAAACGTCCAACGGTGCAGTGTAAAATTCGCGTGATGCTTTGTTTACATGTGTCTGTTGCCATTCGACAATAGATAATAAGAGCGATTTCTGCATCACGTACGTTAGCGTTTTATTTAAATAGATTTTAAGTACTAAACTAGGCCAAGAAAATATAAAACTAAACGCTTTTCGTTAATATTCCCCTGTTACAATATTTGATGCAATAATACATGCAGTCGTCTTAATATTAATTGTCATTTAAAACCGAATTCCAAAAATTATGAATTTAGATGGAGTGGAAAATATTTTTCCAGAGTAAAATATAACATCTGCGTTGAAGAAAAACATAGCGCATGTAAATGAACATATTATTATAAAATATTTTTGTATTAATCTTTGGCTTGGGGCATATTTTATGATTCATGCTCGAATCTATTTTATTTTAAGTGCTCAGATAATCAAATATTCATACTCCAGTTTTATATTTTTAACCTGATGATATAGGAAAAACTCGTTAAGAACAACAAAAAAAATTGTCTGAATTCTAGATATTATAAAGTTAAAAAGAGGCTAAAAATCTGTAATTCGAAACTATAAAGCTGAAATGAAATCTTTCTTCGTGCATTTTACAACGTATGATTTTGTAACTGGTGCATTAAAATACGTAATAAAAAGCAGCAAATCAAATCAGCGGCAAAAAAAAAAAAAAAAAAAAGAAAAGAAAAAGAAAAAAAAAAGAAAAAAAAAAGATGATATGTTACGTAGGCAGATAAAAATTTTCAAAGTATTAAAACATGAGACAAAACTTGGCGAATTGGCGAAAGAATTTAATGGCAAATTTCTACACCTGCATATTTAAATTTTTGCGTTTATTTGTTTTGCATTTTTTATATATAATTTGTATCTCTTATTGATTGATTATCTTAAAATCCTTTTACTTATTATTATACTACTATTCTATTACTATATTTTAAAAACTGTTATTATATTAAAAAATATTGCTAAAATTAGCTCGCCAAATTTTACTTATTAGCGCCATAGTGTTAAAAATGACCAGATAGGAACAAAAAAAAAAAAAATATAAGGAGTTAATTTGTTATTGTTAGTTTAAAATATTACTACTTCTGTAATAAGTCGTTGGTAGCTTGTCTTGTACTAGTTTTCTTTCAGAGACTACTTTCGCAACTACAGTCACTGTAGTTGCGAAGATTTGATATTTGTATGGATTGCATTCTATTTTAATGTATTCCTAGGATTGATCGCCAATATGGTACCCAAGCAATCACATAGAGTAATACCACTAGTAACCTCTTGACTAAACTTTTTCTTGTTGTTGAGTTGTTCACCTCCTACACGAGTTTAAGAGAATTAAAAATTAAAAATAATGAACCCAAGATAACTGATTTAAAAATTAAAGAAAAATATAAAACTAATTTCTTTTAAATAAGATTATTTAGAATAACAAAAAAAAACACGTTGGAGTTATTTTTAAAACGAATTTCGAAAATGTTTTTCTTTTCGTTTGCTTATAAAAGAATTTAAAAAAATATTTTTATAAAAGTCGTCTGCTTTCAAACTTTTGGAAATTATTTATCTTTAACTATTTTTTATTTTAATGTAAAATATTAATTTACAGGAATTTTTAGAAATTTTTCGCATTTCTTTGCTCTTTATTGACATTTCGCTATGCTATTGATTACTGAGCAAATTGAAAAAAGGTGAGTGAATATTTTTTTAACGAATTGTTGAATTCAGGGATAAGGCCATTTGTTACGAGCGCCTTTGGCTAAAAACTAATTTTAACTTTAATCATACTAGAGCCATAACTTGCTTTTACAACTCTAAAATCAGAATTAACTGCGCGCGAAACCAATGTATGTTTTTGTATATGGCAACTAAATATAAATATAGCATGTAAATAGAATTGTAATTTAGATAGATAATAAAATGGAGTCGGATTAATAACGAGTGGATTATTTCACATTACGATCCCACATCTTTGAATCTTATTAGCGGAGAAACGACTGAATGAAATGAAATTCAGGTAGAGTCTCAACATTGTGGTGAACCCGGACGTGATTGCTAAAAATACGGTACGTCTGTTTTTATTTGCAATAAGAATTAAGTAGTGAAATAAAAATGGAGATGTCCGTTAAGAAGCGAATACCTATTAGATCTAACTTTACGAAAACGTATAATGTTTTAATTGAAAGATTAAAGGTCGATGAACCTCAGGAAAAAGAGATTAAATCACTTTTCGGCAATTTGGAACGAATTTATTCGGATTTGGCCAAATTAGATAATGAAATATGTAGTTTTCTTCTGGAAAATTCTGATACCGAAAAGTATGAAGATGAGTATATGAAAATCGAAGAATACAGCACAAAAATGATTGAAGCGAAAGAAAATGTGGACATATATTTGACTAAACTTTCTTACGCTGAAAAGGAAAGCGTTGGTTCTGTTTCTCCTAGAATTAAACGAAAACTTAAGTTACCTAAAATAGAACTCGTTAAATTTAACGGTGAAATTAAGAATTGGCTGGCTTTCTGGAGTCAATTTAAGCGTATTCATGATGATGATAAATTAGAAAATGAAGACAAATTTCAATATTTGATCCAATGTGTAAGTGAAGGAACTAGAGCTCGGGAAATTATAGACAGTTATCCTCCAACAAATGCGAATTATTGCAAGGCAATAGAAAGTTTAAAATCGCGTTTCGGAAAGGATGAGTTGCTTATTGAATACTACGTTCGTGAGCTACTAAAATTAGTTATAATAAATGCTTCAGAAGCTAAAAGGAAATTAAGCACGTCGCAAATTTATGATAAATTAGAAACTTACTTAAGAGCTCTAGAATCAATTGGTTTAACATCAGACAAGTATTCAGCAATGCTTTTCCCCCTGGTGGAATCCTGCATACCTGAAGATATTTTCAGGGTATGGCTGCGTAATCCAATTATAATAGCAAATCATGACCCGGAAAGCAATGCTTATTCAGAAAAACTGAAAAACTTATTACTCTTTCTGAAAACAGAAATAGAAGGTGAGGAAAGAATTCGCTTAGCGAGATCAGGATTTGCGCCTAAGGTGTGTAAGGAGAGGAATTCTGATTCTGTGGCTACTGCTACAGATTTGTTTTCAGGAGGTACAGAAAAAAGAAAACATAATACCATCTGCGTTTTTTGTGAAAACCCTCACGAAAGCAAAGAATGTTACAATGCCAAAAAATTTGATTTTGAAAAGAAACAAAAGATTTTGAAAAATAAAAAATGCTGCTTCACTTGTTTAAAGCCTGGCCATAGGTCAAGAATTTGCAAGTCAAATGTACAGTGCCTGCTTTGTAATAAGAGGCATTGGACTTTGATGTGTCCAGATCTGCCAACAAACAAACCAAAAGTCAAAACACCTGAGGTGGAAGAGAATCTAAATGTCAATTTATCCAATCAGTGTGCTGCTGAAGAAGTTCTCCTTCAAACATTGCAAGTTAATATTAAAGCAGAAGGAAAAACACGCAGAGTACGAGCTCTTATTGACAGTGGTTCGCAGCGATCATACTTATTAGAGAAAACAATTAAAGAAATGAATCTGAGGCCCATTGAAGTTAAAAATATCATACATTCGGTATTTGGTGGATCTACGTTAGAAAAACAAGATCATGGACTATATGAAATAACCCTTCAGAATTTGAATACGGGATTCACTTACGATATGCAAGTCCTCGATCAACCAATTATATGCGGAAAAATACCTCGGATCCACAAAGGAAATTGGCAAAAGGAGTTGAAGAAAAAGAATATAATACTCTCTGATCAAGGCAAAGATTGTCCGGACATTGAATTGCTGATAGGAGCTGACTTTTGCGGACAGTTATTCTCAGGAAATATATATGCTCTGAAATGTGGATTAGTAGCATATGAAACAAAATTAGGCTGGCTGATCATGGGTAAAGTTTTTGGAGGAAAAGAGGAAAATACTTCCGCTCAACTGGTGACTTCAATGCTAATACAAAATAGCTCTATCTCTGATCTTTGGAAATTAGAAACTTTAGGTATTATGGATCCAGTTGAAACTAAATCTAAAGAAGAAATGAAAAGAAACGCAATGGATCATTTTATGAAAACAGTGGATAGAGATGAAAATGGCAGATACATAGTTAAGCTACCTTGGATAGAAGCAAAAGAAATTCTACAAGACAATAGATCCACAGCTGAACAACGTTGTATCCGTACTTCACAAAAGTTAAAAGATGAAAAGAAATATGCAGAATATGAAGCTGTTTTTGAAGAATGGCTTGAGAAAAATATAATAGAGAAAGTGCCCAAAATAGAGGAAGGAAATCCAAGTTATTATTTGCCGCACCGAGGTGTTTTTAAGGAAAACTCATCAACCAAAGTACGTCCAGTGTTTGACGCTTCTTGTCGAGTTAAGAAAGTTCCGTCCTTAAATGACTGTCTGGAAAAGGGACCAAATTTAATAGAGCAAATTCCACCCATTTTAAGAAAATTCAGACAAAATAACATTGGGGTAATTTCTGATATTAAAAAAGCCTTTCTTCAAATCTCAATTGCAAAAGAGGATCAAGATGTTTTGCGATTTCTTTGGTGGAAAGATTACGAAACAAGAAAATTTGAGATACTTCGTCACCGCCGTCTTGTTTTTGGCCTCACTTGTAGTCCTTTCCTCTTGGCAGCGGTTTTGATGAATCATCTAGAGGAAAGTAAAGAGTGCTTTCCTGAAACCTCCGAAATATTGAAGAATTCCTTTTATGTAGATAACTGTGTGACATCCGTGCGCAATGAAGATGATCTTACCCGATTCATTCAAGAAGCAAAGCTGTTGCTTTCCAAGGCTTGTTTTGATCTTCGAGGTTGGGAATATACAAGGGACCTAAGTCGGGACGAGCCAACTGTTCCAACCTCAGTACTTGGACTGTTATGGAATACAAATGAAGATTTCCTTTTCTGTGATTTACAAAATACAGAATTTAATTTTGATGTTTGCAGTAAAAGAAATATTCTGTCAACGTCTCAAAAGATATTTGATCCACTTGGATTTTTATGTCCTGTGACAATATGTTTAAAACTCTTAGTGCAAAATATTTGGAAAAGAAACTTAGGGTGGGATGAAATTCTACCAGATGACATTCAGAAAAAATTCAAAACTTTGATTGTTGATTTGAAATTGCTGTCTGAAGTTAAGATCCCTAGATGTGTAAAGATCAATGGCTGCACCGAAGGACTAAGTCTTCATACCTTTTGTGATGCCAGCAAAGTTGCATACAGTACTGTCGTATTTTTGAGAAATACCTTGGGAGAGGAAGTCAAAATATATTTTATAGAGGCAAAAAGTAGAGTAGCACCTTTAAAGGTTATTACAATACCTCGTCTAGAATTACTAGCATGCTGCATTGGAGCTAGGTTAACTTCAGATATTAAAAATTCTATGTCTTTGAGAGACGTACCTACTTTTTATTGGACAGATTCTTCTGTTGCTCTTCATTGGATTCAAAAAGAAGATCATTGGGGTACGTTCGTGAATAACAGAGTAGAAGAAATAAGAAGTCTTTCTTCAAAGGATGCTTGGAAGCATCTCCCAGGCACTTGCAATCCTGCTGATCTCCCTTCCCGTGGTTGTTCAATCCAAGGATTTTTGAAATCGAGATGGTGGGAGGGCCCACAGTGGTTGAAACTTCCAGAAGAAGAATGGCCAGCGACAGACTCTGAATACAATTTTGAAGAGGTTTTCCGGGAAAGGAAAAAGAGGGTCGTAACTTTAGTCAACTCTACAGATCTGAATAAATCCTGGTATTTGTACAAGTTCTCAAGATATTCCAAAATTGTGCGAATGATAGCATGGATGCTACGATTTGTACAAAATTGCCGAAATCCAATTAACAAGATGAAAGATCTTTTAACTGTTGCAGAACTAGATGCCGCCGAAAGAAAGGTGATACAAATCGTGCAACAAGAAACCTTTAATAACGAAGATGCAAGATCAAAACTTAAATCACTCTGTGTGTTTAATGATTCTGATGGACTAATTAGATTGAAAACTAAAATTACTAGACGAGATGATGAAGAAAATTTTAGATACCCTCTAGTATTGCCTTGTAAGCACCCATTAGTGGAGAGATTGATTTTCGAACATCATTTGATCTCTTCCCATGCTGGAGTTCAAGTTGTCCTAACAGATATCCGTCAAAAATTTTGGATTCTGCAGGGCCGAAAAACTGTCCAGAAAGTGCTCTCAAGGTGTATAAGATGCAAAAGATATACGAGCAAGAAAATTGAATCAATTCCTGCGCCACTACCGGAAGATCGTGTACGGGAAGCCTTGATATTCGAAGTCACTGGAGTGGATTTAGCAGGGCCGCTTCATTTAAAGGATGGGAAAAAGGCCTGGATCTTGCTTTTTACTTGCGCTGTATATAGGGCCATTCATTTGGAATTAATACAGAGTCTTTCAACTAATGGATTCCTTCTAGGTTTTAGAAGATTCGTCGCAAGACGAGGGCGACCTAGGACTATATACAGCGATAACGGAACAAATTTTACTGGAACAAATAATTTGATGGGTTCTCTTGATTGGGACAAGATTGTCAATGAAGCCTCCGTCTTAAGAATTCAGTGGAAATTTAACCCCCCAACAGCTGCTTGGTGGGGCGGATTTTTTGAGAGCATGATTAAGATGGTGAAGAAGCTTTTAAGAAGAGTTTTAGGAAAGGCATCGCTTCATTACGAAGAAATGTTCACTATTCTTTGTGACGTAGAAGCCAACATCAATTCTAGACCTTTGAATTATCTATCGGAAGATCCGAATGATTTAATTCCACTGACTCCCTCAATGTTCATTCAAGAGACTACAAAGGTAGGAGTTCCCGATTTGGATACTTTGGATAAAGTAAATATCTCCAAACGATATCAGTATCAACAAAAATTACGAGAGGACTTGAGGAAAAGATTTCGAAAAGAATATCTAAGCTTGTTAATCCAGAAGAAGCCAAAAGGAAAGGAATCTAGACAAGTGCAAGTGGGAGATATTGTTATAATTGAAAGTGATATCAAAAAGCGACTAGACTGGCCTTTGGGATTGGTAATCGAAGTGTTTCCTGGGAAAGATGGCTGCATCCGAGTAGTGAAGCTAAAAACAGCGAGTGGGGAACTTGTGCGTCCAGTGCAACGTTTATACCCCTTGGAATTAGACCATGACGATCCTGTGGGTGCGAGAAAAAACGAACCGGTTGCTTCGTATGAAGAAATCGAAATCCCGAGCTCGGAAAATAACGACTATGAAACAAAAACTAGAAGTGGAAGAAAAGTGGTTAAACCTTCACGTTTTAACTAACTTTTAAACTTTATTATGTACTTTTCAAATATGTGCATTTCATGTTTTGATTTCTAAATATTTTGAATGCAATATTTTGTTAATTTTGATTTTGTAACCTCCTAATTTAAAAATCAAAAGGTGGGAGGATGTTACGAGCGCCTTTGGCTAAAAACTAATTTTAACTTTAATCATACTAGAGCTATAACTTGCTTTTACAACTCTAAAATCAGAATTAACTGCGCGCGAAACCAATGTATGTTTTTGTATATGGCAACTAAATATAAATATAGCATGTAAATAGAATTGTAATTTAGATAGATAATAAAATGGAGTCGGATTAATAACGAGTGGATTATTTCACATTACGATCCCACATCTTTGAATCTTATTAGCGGAGAAACGACTGAATGAAATGAAATTCAGGTAGAGTCTCAACATTTTTAAAAAATATTTTTATAAAAGTCGTCTGCTTTCAAACTTTTGGAAATTATTTATCTTTAACTATTTTTTATTTTAATGTAAAATATTAATTTACAGGAATTTTTAGAAATTTTTCGCATTTCTTTGCTCTTTATTGACATTTCGCTATGCTATTGATTACTGAGCAAATTGAAAAAAGGTGAGTGAATATTTTTTTAACGAATTGTTGAATTCAGGGATAAGGCCATTAGTAACGAAACTACTGATATTTGATATTAGTTTAGAGTTTTTCTTTTCGCACCTACTCTCGTTAATTTGTTTTGGGTTTGTACTTTCAGTAATCTAGAAAAAACTGTTAGTTTCCCATGACCCAGGTTAGTAAAGCTGATGAATCTTTTATGCTTTCATATAGAAGTATATAAGTATATTTCATATAGAGAAAGTATAAAAATCGTCAAAAAAATTCGAACTCGACATTTTGATGAATTTCTTCATTTTAGACCTTCCTGAGCTCGAAAAATTCATTTTTGGAAAACGTCCGTCCGTCTGTCTGTCTGTGACAAAATAACTCAAACAGGCTTTAGACTAGAAGGTTGAGATTTGGTACATGGTCTTTACATCAAATTTGCAGATTTATATCAATTTTTGAGTAAAACACGTTCGGAAGAAGTCCATCTGTCCGTCTGTTCGAATATAAATTAACACGATAATTACAAAATAAAGAGAGCTAGATAAATAAAATTCGGTGCATAGATTTAACATCTATAGGGTAAACACTAATCAAATTTTGTGTCAAATCCAACGATGGGTTGAATATCTGTCGATCTGTTTTCAGAAATATGTAACGTAAATGTTAAAAACGCAGACTTAAATATATGAAATATGGAATGGAATAGAAATATAGAATAATTTTATGAGTAAAAATGTAGTTTTGTGCCAAATTTTTATTTCAATTGGCTGAGAAAAAAGTGTCTAAAACCAAAATTTAATTTTCGGACACTCTTAATGCATGCTAGGGATTAAACGCCAAATAACTCGCCAAGGATGACATGAATTATTCTGTATAAATGCTAAATTTTGGTTAAAAATTAATACTTCGCAAGTATTTTGCACCAATGCCATGCAAGATATTCTCTGCTTATTATAGAGTATGCGAGAATATTTTGGAGAGACCACTTCCGTTGATTGATAATTTTTTTTCCAGTGCCAATTTGAGATGTTAAAGACATCATGAGATTTTATAAAATTCATCATTACAAAGTGCGATGCAGTCGGATTGAAGGAGTTCTTACTTTTAGAATTCAAAATAGTATGAGAAAGAGATGACTGCTTTTCAAGCAAATATTTGTAGAAACAACAATCACCAATAGTAAAGAATAAGGATTTAAAAAAATTATATATTTAGTTTTTGAAAAAAGAAGCGCCGCAGTCTCCTATCACATATTTCAATCAAATAAAGATTCTCTTCATTTCCACTTCTCAAATTATTTTTTAACCGCATCCTGATCTACTACATCATAAAAAATAAGTGAACACAGATTATATGTATATTTTGACGCACTTTATCTCTCAGCATTATATTTCTAAGTTTATTACTACAAATTATATTTCTAAGTTGAAAAATTATGTAAACGGTCTCATCTTAACATAATTTCTTATATAACTGTAAATTCTGTAAATAGTTAATTTTGTTTCGTTTTCCTACTGTAAATATTTTGTTACTTAAATAAAATTCCCGTAACATACCCACCAAACCGTTCAGTGACCAGAATCGTCATGGATACGGGGGTATGAGACGGCGTTCTGTTCTGTAGTAACAGTTGACAGGTTTGGTCAAAAATTTGATACAAGTTTGCAGTTTAGATGTTAAAACTGTATAATATATTTCACCCACTTAGGTCGTTGTGTTTTTGGCTTTTTATTTTCACGGACAGACAAATATTATAGTTACTGACATAATTTGGGATTTAAGATTTTTTTTCTTGACTCAAAGAGGTTTAAGACTTGGTGATGCATTAAAATATCTGAATACCTGTTGGTGGCAATTTATATACCAGAAAGTAATTACTTTAAATAACATTTCATTAATTCAAATATTAAGAAAGAGAAAGCAGTTATCTGCAACATTTTAAATAATCGTTTCATAAATCTCTAAATTAGAAGATTTTTGCTTTATACCGCTTTTGAACCAAAAAATAGCTCTTTTTTCTAATTTTTGAAAAAAAAAACTTTTACCACTTTACTGTTATATTTTGATTTTATAGAGTTTTTTCAATCTTTTATATGCAAATATTCAAAAATATAACTAGTTTCGAACATTTTTTTAAAAAAAATCACCCCTTGCCTAGTCACGCAGAACTCGTCTTTAATTTCTATTGCAATTTGATGCTTAAAAGTATTTTGTTGAGAAAATCATAACTATTAAATTATAAACAGGAGATTTAATCGAAATTAAAACCAATAATATGCTAAATGAATCAGATAATCGTCAACAATTCCTGTATGCAAGTAAAACTAAAATTGTGAATATGTATAAAATTGCGTGCGAAATTGGCCAATGGAAAGTTTAGAAATTCATCTATATGTATATGGGCATCATATTAGAAAGGACAAAAACAAGACAAATGAAATTGAGTATATCTTTTTTTTGAGGGTAGCTGATTATTAAAAAAAAAATGAATTTTGACGTCAATATCCATTTTTTATTCAATATTCTTTATTTTTGAACAGTGTCTTTCATATAATCGTTTGTATATTTTTTCCACATTTATTCTCTGGGAAGTTACATTCATTTTTATATTTGCATAATTTACATTTCAATGATATTTTATGCAAGCTGCCTTTGGCGACCAGTGTGTTCGCCCAGTTTACTGACTTTTTAGACTTTTTCATCTAGAATACATACATATTTTTTTAAATTCACCTTGTTAATGATATAAATGAAAAACTAACTTGTATTCAATTGAGTCAGGTTACTGCAAATTAAAAACGTATATATTACAAAATAAAAGAGAAAGTGAAAATTCTGTAGTGGAGTTAATAATTGGTTAAAGTACGCAATTGAATGTATTGATTTATCAGTTTTAATTCCACACTAGCATTTAAAATTATTGTATGTATCAATCAATTACATATAAAATTGAATTAAAATGTATTATTAAAATTAAGGCAAAAACTGTACCGAAATAGAAATGATTTTATTAAAGAGATATGTTTTGAGTCTTAAGACAATGCGAGCCGACGTTCTGGCATAGGGGTAGCGCGACTTCCCTGTGGTCTAGACGTCCCGGGTTCGAGTCCCAGTTCGGGCAAAGTTATTCTTCTGTGTTCGATCTGTGAGTTGTGTAGGCCGCCCTCTAAAAAGGGTTGTGCAAGCGAATGTGACGCATGAAGTAGCTTAATCATACTCTTGGCCCTAGTTTTAGCTACCGAATAAACAAGAGACGCTCACTCGGCTTATAGATAATTGTCAGCGGGCTTATAAAGTGCCATAAGTCACAACACCGATAATGCAAAGGCCATTTTTGTAAGGTATGAACATCAATATTCATTATATGAACATTGATAAGAACATTTGACATCATAAGATGGTCCCAATCGCCGTAGTTAAGTAAGACCGATTATCCATGACGATGCTTAAGCCTATTTTTATGCTCGATGAAGCATATTTTTCTTAAGCCTATTTTTAAGCTCGATTCTGTTTGAAGCCTATTTCTTGATTTCTATTACATCTTCTTTCTTCTGATTGAATGGATATTTAAGGTGATAAGGTGAACACCCTCCAGAATATTTTTAATAATATTTTGCCTCTTCATTATCTACCTGAATAAAGCGTTGAATTCAAGAAAAGCTTTAAAAACGTTCAATGAAATCAGTGAAATTTTTATCTTGGTTTCGTTTATATTTGAATGTTGCCATTTGACAATAAATAATAACAGCGCCACGTACCCTAGCGTTTTATATATATTAATCTTTTTTTTTATTCCATTTCTTATTTTATTTTTTCAATCAAGCAACATACTTTTTAAGTTATATGCAAAATTTTGAACACATCATTTCAGAAAGTTCTAAGTTAGAAGATACTAGTCTTCATTTAAAAAAAAAAACCTTTTTCTTAGAATTTTCATAATAGTTTTGACTTTTAAATAATACATTTTTTTTCACTGATATTTTTTCAATGCAATTTATGCAAAAAAATCGAAAATCTAAGTATTTTTTTAAACATTTTTAAAAAAATCATTCCTAACGTAATCAATAATTTAATAGAATTTTAATTATCGACCAAATTTTGGATGCAGTCGAAAAAATATACTACAAAATTTATACTTCAAACTCTTTACTACGTAACAAAGCTAAACGTAAAAGTGCCAAAGTAAGTAGAATTCCATTTACAAATTCTAATTTCATCAGAATGAATCTGGAACGAATCGAATAATTGAATTCCTGGAAAGGTGAATAACTGACAAAAGCACTTTATTTCTTCAGGAGAAAAAAAAAGAGGTTTATTTACAGCAAACAAATTTTCTGTAAAAAAAAATGCAAAAATAATGTTGATTACATCTTAATATATTTAATATCTTAATTATATTTTCTAAAAGAACTATTAAGGTTCATAATACAATACGCAAATAACCACAAAAGTTCTTTTTATTATAAATTTCCTTTTTTTTTTTAGTTTACTGAAAAAGGTCCGGGGAGCAGCATTTTGGATAATTGAAGTGTAACTATATACCAGAAAATCGTAGGCAAAATACTGCTACTGGTTAATTTAATACTTTTATTGCATTCTCTGAATCGCATTCTTTCATTTTGAGCATACTTTCTGGAAGGGGGATTATATTTCCCTAACATATTAATGAAAAAAGAGAAATTTAAATTGTTTGTAAGGATGTTGAAAAAGCAGAGAAATTTAAACGAAGCATGCCTAAAATAATATTATATACGTTCCATGTACGCGAATTTCCTGCCCACGTACGTGTACAGTTTTCTTGTCCTTTACCCCTGCTTTTACTTACACAAATATTCCGGCAAAGTAACTCTGGAGGGAAAAAGAACTAAACATAATTTTTTCTAGTCTTCCGTGGTGTAGAATTTCCGGAAGAAAAATGCCTATGTTCTTCTGTTATTCGAAACTATCTGACTTCGTCGTAAATCTTCAACAGCAGAATTAATTCTCTGGGAATAGAATATTTCCCTTACTTTTTCTCCCCGGTGTGGGAGGTATTTTCCCTGCTCTCAGTCTCGTCAATAATAGGATTTCTTAAAACTTATTTCTTTGAACTGTTTCGCTGTTTGTAGAAATAAGTAAAAGTATGAAATTGAATTTGATTGATCAATTATAGGATTTCAGTTACATTTAAATAATTTGAATAAGTAAAAAAATTTAAACATAGGTATTTTTTTTTTTTTTTTTTTTTGAGTTTGAAAAATATCTGTAAAAATTTAATGCATTTGTATAATTAGGTTTCAACAACTTTTCTTTTAAAATTTTAAAATAAAATGCTCAGATTTCAAGAATCTCCTTGAATTATAGCTTCAGACAGGTCTTTTATTAGCAGAGTCAGTTTCATTAAAAAAAACTTTTTTTTTTATTAGAATAAGATGAACGATTTTTTTAGGAAAAACCTTTGGAATGGTAAAAGATTTAGATTTAAAAATTTTGATAAATAACTTTTTCTGAAATGTTTAATAGTGAAACATTCCAGAAAAAGTTATCGCTAAATGAAAATTCCAATAATTTGGAATAATGAAGTTTGGTATGCAGCCTCTTTACCGAAATAGCAAATTTTGGCCATATTTTGAATGGAATTCGTCTATAGGAAGTTTGCCACGCTGTCTATTCCTTGGCATGGGGACATTGTTGCTCAAAACTGTAACTAGTCAGATAAAAGAGATTTTGAGTTTGGTCTTATTACTAGAATTTAAGATCTTCATCAAACTCTGGAGAATGGAGTTATCGGTACATATATTTGAACCAAGCGTTTTTCGTTTATTCAGAGTTTAAACACTCGATTTAGAGGTGAAATTTTCTTTAATTATTATTCATAAAGTAAGCTCAAAATATTCCTGGTTATTAACATATATATATGTGGTATGAGTCCCTATGCTACTCCCTCTACCTCGCCGACAGATGGCAGTAGTGTTCCAACTAGAAGTATAAGCGAGGCAAACGGCAGAAGAGAGACAGACACTTGGTGCGAGAGTGTGTGAGCTTCGAAGTTGAAGGATAACAGCCATACTATGTTCGCCTTAACTGCAACCAACCCTATACTTTTGTTCTTTTGCTTAATGTTCGTGTAGTCTTGTGTTCGTTTATTAAAATATGGAAAAGACAAACGTGTAGTCTTCTTTCGATTGAGGACACGATCCTACATATATTAAAACTAAATTCAGTGGTACGACAGCCCATGTGGGTCAAGGTCTATCGTTCCCATATCTGCTTCATGATCGAGGACCCTGGGGTGCAAGGCGTATGTCCCGGTTAAGTGGTCAGCCTAACGGAACCCCCAGTGTTTAGTTCTCAAACATGCTTAGTCCTCAGTTTATCGACCCACTGAGGGGATGAAAGGCTGAGCCGACCTTTCCCAGCCCGAGGATCGAGCCTCGGAGTTGTGCGTTGGGAGTACGAAGCGACACCATTACGCCACCGGGCTTCACACACACACACACACACACACACACACACACACACACACACACACACACACACACACACACACACACACACGATTATCCAAAAACGCTTTATGCTAAGTAGTTGAAATTTGGAAATTACAATAAAATTTGTAAGTTTCTATCAAATCTTATTTGAATTCCATTTACAAGAAATCCGTCTGTCTGGCAGTTCGAACAAAAGTGAACTCGAGGATTACTAAACGTAAAGATCTTGATAGATAAAACTTGTTACGCAGGTTTGGCATCTAAACTATAGATACTTATCAAATTTTGCACCAAATTCTTCAAACAGTTTATCACCCGCTAATCTGCACTTTCGCATGCAATGTAAGTGAATAATAATAAATGAATTGATTTAAATCAATGAAATTCAGTATGCTTTCATGTAAATACTACTGAAATTTTGTGACAAATTTCGTTGTCAATCTGACGGAAAAAAAGACATCCTTGGTTGCATTAGTAATATTTTTAACATAAATATTTTAATTCTTATAATATTCGTTATTTCATAGTTATAATATTGCGTTTCTTTTTTAAATAAAAAAATATTTTTTTTGTATTTCTAAACACAATTAAAAAATACTAAGATTCTAATAAAAATTTTCTAAACAAACTAGAATTTTAATCATACTCATTTTAATTTAATTTAAGATCTCTAAAATTAATAAAATGTTTTACTGTTATCAGGAAATGCTACAACCGTGCAAAATTTCAAAGAGTAAGTAAGTGAGACTTCGACTACAAAAAATCGCGGTGAACTTGAAATTTGAATTACATTCTAATTGTATGCCAGAGATATGTTTGTTTGAACACACACACACACACACACACACACACACACACACACACACACACACACACACACACACACACACACACACACACACACACACACACACACACACACACACACACAATAAAGATATATGTTGTATGTTGGTTGTTTCAACATTTTAGTCTCACTATCTGCCGAAAAATTAGATATAATTTTATATTGTGTAAATGAGCTGCCGTTTTCAGGTAGAGGCTTGTTGAAAGTTTGAATTATTCATAGATTCATCTTAATTTTTGTATCGAATTAAAACATTCACAAGTTTTTAATTTCAGTCTATAAAAGTCTATTAGTCTTTACAGTGTATTTAGTTTTTCATTTTAGTATAATTCATTTAGATTTTAATTTTAGATTATATATTTTTAAATGACGATAAACGCTGAGTTTAAGACATCCGAGCAATACGTTTTAGAGTACTTTTTGAATAAGAAAGCTAAAGTATAAAGTGATTAAAATATACAAGGAGAGAAACAATTTTCAAACTTTTATTGATTTATTCAAGAAAAACTGCTCTGGCAAGCTCCACGATGAGAGGTTTCCTTTTGTGAGATGTCCCTTAAATTAAAACAATTATGGACAAGCTTCAGAGAAACTGATTTTTAATGATCAAAGGAAAAAAAAATTGTGTTTTTTGGCAATAATTATTTTATTCTAGATAATTTCTGTGTAAAAAAAGGAATGCAATTTTAAATTAATTAGGAATCGAAGCAAAAAATTCATTTGGGATTTAAATGTGGACGCAAGAAAATGTTTAATGAGTAAAGCGTTGTTGGATTGTTGTTTAATGCTTGAAGTACATGTCATTTCTTAACTTTTATTATTTCTTCTAACCATTTTTTTTTAACTTCTAAAATTCCATTATTCTATCTATGAAGGAATCATCCTCTAAAATTATTGAGGGAAAATATATATTTTGGGTTATTCTTTAAGTAGCAATTTAATTAAAATTAAAAAAAATATTTTTTAATTAATACTTAATCCCCAAGAAGTAAATGTGTACTAAATTTGGTTGTTCTATATACAGTGGTCTGTTTTGCAGAGCAATTGAAGATCAGAATGATTTTTACATCTTACACTATGTAATTTACAGATGGTATGCCAGCATACATATCTTGTTAACATGGATTCTTAACATCAAAAGTGACATAAATAT
This sequence comes from Argiope bruennichi, assembly GCF_947563725.1. NCBI lineage: Eukaryota > Metazoa > Arthropoda > Arachnida > Araneae > Araneidae > Argiope > Argiope bruennichi. The sequence goes on along the minus strand of NC_079160.1, from coordinate 100,668,435 downwards.
TTATAAAGAAAACAATTTTGAATAATTTTAGATAATTTCAAAATTATTGAGAAAATATTGAAAATTATTGAGGCAAAACATAAAAGTTGGATTATTTTTTAAATAACAATTCAATTAAAATTTAAAAAGATTTTTTAATGAATACTTAATAATCAAGAAGTAAACGCGTTGCTAAATTTGGCAGTTCTATATCCAATGATGTGCTCTATAGAACCCCTTGAAGTTTAGAGTGATTTTTAGATTATGTATACTATTTTTATAGATGATACATACTTTGTTTACATACCTTGTTAACTACTACTAGTTACATACCTTGTTAATACTAGTTTACATACCTTGTTAATACTAGTTTACATACCTTGTTAACATCATTCTTAATAGTAAGAGTAACAAAATAATTATGTTTAAATCAATTTTTTTTTATTATTTTAGATAATTTTTTTGTGTGAATACATTTAGGTGCATAATACCTTTAGTTTTAACAAACAACACATAATAAATGAAATTTTTGTTCAGAAGTTGAAAGCCTCCTTTCTGAAAGTACATACCTTGTTAACATCATTCTTAATAGTAAGAGTAACAAAATAATTATGTTTAAATCAATTTTTTTTTATTATTTTAGATAATTTTTTTGTGTGAATACATTTAGGTGCATAATACCTTTAGTTTTAACAAACAACACATAATAAATGAAATTTTTGTTCAGAAGTTGAAAGCCTCCTTTCTGAAAGTTTCCCCATATTCCCCATAGTGAACATAGTAACAACAATGACAAAATATTTATAGATAAAATAATTTTCAAAATTTTGGTAAAATTATTACAATTGAAGAAGGGTTTAATTGCAAAAGTCAACATACATCTAATAAGGGATCTTTAATTGGAAGTTTGGAAGACTTCATTCAAATTTTTTTACGTACAATCCAACCTTTTCTCTTCATGGTTTCTGTGATATGAATCCCAATAAAGTAATTACTTTTTTATTTCGATTAAGCTAAGACATCTGAAAAATTCTATAAAAAATTACCTTGACAAAAGGAAAATGTCAAAAACAAAAAGGGACCATGGAACTTTTCTTTTAAGGCATTTACATCATTATTGATTTCTGAAATTCAGAAAGAAATAAAATGCTGAAATAACAAGATTTCAATATGGGAGAAAAAGAGAAAATAATTCCAGTGGAAATCACAATGTGACGCTTATCAGTTTATTGAATCAAAAAAGGGTTCGAAAAATTCTCAGTTTTGGTGCAGATTTTTTTAATAACTGAAGCAACCTCCCATTTTTATCAATCATTTTAGACATCCTTTTTACGATCTTCATGTAACTTAATTTTGGAGGCTCTAAAATTAGTAGCTAAAAAAGAATTCTAAAAGCTGTCCATAATATGGAAAGGGCTGTCCTTAAAATCTGTGAGTAATTACATTTCTTTCTATTCTGCATCACTTTCAGGACAAAAAGGGAACAAAGTGGGTTTCTCAAATCACTTAGTTGCCATAGCAACTCTTTTTTTTATTCAAAAATATAACTAACCCTCTATTATAATTCGAATTATGGAAAAAGGTCGATCTTATCCAATGAAACATCCGTAGAATAATATTTTTACTAAGAGAAAATGTATATGCAAAGGACATCTTCAGAAAGTTTTGACGAATGTATCAAAATTGAAAGTCAGGGTGTTTCATGAATTTTTATGCTTAAAATATTTTAATTTATTGCTCTTTTTCTTTCTACTATTTATCCTCATAATGATAAAGTTTTTTGTAAAATTAATGAAATCCATTTTTTTACCACAGATTTCCATAGCCATTTAGAGTGTTTAATCAAGATTTTTTTCAATAATCTAAACTCTCAAATGTCGATTCTCGATGATAATACATCGATAAAATTATTAGAAATATTAATGATATCGGACTTTGGATCTTTAATCAATTTTTGCAAAGAATTAAAGAAGAATGAAATATTTAAACATATATATTTCCTGATCTTACACAAATAAAATTCTATTGCTTAATGGATGCGTGGTAAAGATATTAATTTTTTTGAAATATTGGCTATTAAATATTAATAAGGTATAAGGTATTCATGTTTTGATTTCTATTATTTATACTTATTTTTAATTGCATATGAAAAGAATATCAAACATAAAACCCTAATTAAAAATTTTTGAGCCAAATTCTAAAATGACTTCTTCACTATCGAATATTTTTCTATTGAGCTGTTTTAACCTTTAAAGCTTCAAGGGTGCTGCTACGGTGAAGCTGAGCTGCATATATACTTGAAACACATACTGCATTCATACACAAACTAAATTTTTTGTCATGATCACGATGAACTTACTCTGATTAGCAACCAAAATTAGTAACTTCATTCTTTAAAAAAGGTTGTAAATATTATTTGAATAAAAAATTGAATTATATGAAATATGAAAATTTAAAATACGCCTGTAACCCAATACTGTCTTTGCGGCGCAGGTGGAGTGTTAATAATAAATACATCCATGGTTACTAATCAAATTTTTTTTTCTAATTTTTGTCATTAACACAATCGTTCTCGTTTTTTTTCTGAATATCGCATCAGGACCAACGATAAAAAATGATGAAAACAATAATTCTTTAAATGTAAATCGCTATTTATTATTTAGTTTATAAGCTGAATTTTTAATGATTTCGTATTCATGAATTGATGGACTTTTTTTTGCAAAATATTTAATTTAAAATGACTCGCAGAAGTTACTTTTAGGAAATTATTTCTAGTTCTTTTTTTTTTTAAAAAAAAGACTGTGAAGTATTCAATATTATTATTATTTTTAAGTAAATGCTTTTAGCATGTTGCTGCTGGCGATAGGCGAGGATCGAACTCGCAACCTTTGGGTTCGTAGCCGAGTAACAAGACCACTAGACAAAAGAAATTTCTCTTGTCTCGTAGCTGTTATCTGGCTTATAAAGCGTCACCACATTACTCCCCCTTCAGTGCGTCGGAGGTGAGACGAACGATTTTTTGTCCTGTTTTTGCTGTTATAAGTGGTGATATATTGGCTGTAGCGTCTTATCCATTTTTTTTGGCTGATTTTTTATCAGCTTTATTTATTTATTGGCTGATTATTTATCAGCTTCATTTTTTTTTCATTGGCTGATTATTTATCAGCTTTGATTTTATTTATTTCTGGTAGAGGGCGCTACAACAATTGTATAAAGGTTTTTTTTTTTTTTTTTTTTTTTTTTTTTTGCGTATCACGTCCGGGTCACCAATGTTGCTACTGGCGATAAGCGAGGATCGAACTCGTAACCTGTGGGTTCGTAGCCGAGTAACAAGACCACTAGACAAAAGAAATTTCTCTTGTCACGTAGCTGTTATCTGGCTTATAAAGCGTCACCACAAGCAATCAGCTGGTTTAATCAGTATATTAGTTGCTTTTAATAATTATTAAATTTCTTATGAATAAGATGATATTCATGATTTTGTTAACGAAATAGCTTCAATCATTAAATTATATTAGACATTAGAGCCTTTTATTTTAATATCTTTATATCTTTACAATTTCCCGTATTTTGTATACATGACCTTTCCTCTGAAATCAACCACCATGACGTCATTGAAACTATTAAAGCGCAAATATGCGCATAATTTATCTTCTAATTGCACGTTATCTATCGTGCTATTATATTATACTTTCTTATACTTCATACGAAACAGCGCAAAAATAAACAGAATCTTTCTTAGCCTTAACAATGGGCTTTATATAGTTTTGAACAATGGGAGAAAATTATGAAACTAAATTTTTAATGAAACAGTGGAAAAAGCTTGAATTTCGTTCCAAAAATTGGAGCTCAGTTGAAAATTATGTAAAAAAATGTTTTTAAAAAACTATTAAATTATTAAGTAATTATAGTGATAACGTTATAAAGATATATATATATATATATATATATATATATATATATATATATATATATATATATTAATTTTAAAATAGTGTAAAAATTATTTTTGTGAGTAATAATTTTAGTAATTAATGTGAAAAAATAATCCAATCCGAAATCTCTCTAATGTTTTGGTAAATTAGTTTAACCTTTTGAGAGTCAACACTCTCTCACACACATTTATCTTTATTAATAATTGAGGCAGAAAATTATAGTTAGTTAACTAACTTGTTTAGTTTAATTTAGTTTGTTAAGACACATATTTGAATTAGCATTAATTAACAAAAAAAAAAAGATTAAAATGAATCTATTCTTTTAACAAGTATTTCTAGGCAACCATTTTAATCAGGGAATTTTTCCGTGAACATTGTAAGTTTCGTCAAACAATTGACTTCTATTGAATCAGAAAGTTTCACGAAATTGAAATGTCCGAATAGAGCCGAAACATCAATTGACATAAAATACAAAGATTCAAATTCAATAAAAATAGAGTGTAAACATTAATGAACGACGAAAAAATCATTAGAAAAAAAATATCAATTAATGTTTCGCCAAATGATACAAAAGAGACTTAATGCACAGTATTGTTACAAATTTAGAAATCTGTTTCCTCGCGAAATATGTGTTTTGGTAAGGAAAAGAATTTTACAGGTATTATAATGTCCTGAATGGATGCCGAATCAATGATTATCGACTTTGATGATGAATTTGGCAACAAAAATGAAAGTTCCCAGATGTTCGAGAATCTTGGTAATATCCCCATTAAGACTCGAGTTCCGATTATTGTCTTAGAACATCCGATCGCCTATCGTGTGTTTGAATCGATTTCTCTATGGAGCGTTGATCATCAACGGATCTTTGTGTGGTATCGGGTTGCTGTAGTTGTTTAGTAACGATTTTCTGTTTGCTTGTATATTGTTGAATTCAGTAAGCATTATTTCGTATATACGTTGTCTGTATTTTATTACCTATGTTTTGTGTTTTCGTGTAGAATAAGGCCTCATATTTTTTATTAGGCTTGCTGGACTTTTTATTGTACATTCACCGAACAGATTTTTTCCGTTATAATATTTGATTTTATTCATTTATTTATTATTTTAATCGTGTCATGCTATCAGCTGATTTGCTGGGAGTATAAGTTATATTTGATTTCAGATAACTCTTTTTTTATAACACCATAATTCTGCCAAATTGTCTGACCGTGTTATTTAAATCGTCTTAATTCAGTTCTGTTTATCGTGTACATAAACCTTTCAAAAGGAGGAAAGTTCCATTACAACAAAGCGCTATAAAAATATAAATAACTGGTTCATCTGACTTTTAAATTCACCGCATTGTGACTTAATGTTTTATTCGGCTGATATACTACAAAGTTATTAAATAGAATTTATTTTTGGCTTTTAAAAATGAAAAAAAAAACAGTGGGAGTCACTTCCAAAATTTTCTACTAGCATACTCTCTAATAAATTTGTAAAGCCAGAGAAAACCTTACATAATTGAATTTACCATTTTTACCGAATTACATCGTGAATTTACCATTTTTACCGAATTACATCGTGATTTTACCATTTTTACCAAATCTATCAATTTATCCTTGGAGTTATTTGGTGATTAATCCTTGGCATGCGGTTAATAGTATCAGAAAATCGAATTTATAATTTAGACACGTGTTTTCCAACCAATTGAAACCAAAAGTTACAAACTTTTAGCCTCAAAATGCCATAATAAATATGATATATTTAAGTTATTGCAAACACGTGATTTATCGCGTTCACGTGTTTCTGAAATTACAGACTGACAGATGGTTAACACCTTGCCGGACTTGGCTCAAACTTTGAAAATTGTCTATGCTATAGACATTAAATCTGTGTACTGAATTTTATATGTCTAGCTCTTTTAGTTTTGTAGTTATCATATAAAATTATATTCGAACAGAAAGACCGACAGACTTTTTAGGAACGGATTTTGCTCAACATTTGATAGAAATCTACAAATTTAGTGTAAAGGCAGTATACTGAATTTCATTCGTCTAGAACAAAGTGTTTCTTTGTCATTGTCAGATAGAGGGACATTTTAAAAAAACGTGTTTTTCGAAATCCGAGAGGTAAAAAAAAATCATCAAAATCTCGAGTTCGAATTTTTTTTATCGATAACTATACTTTCTCTATACTACGTGCACGTGAAAATAAAATTCAGCTATTGCAATGGTATAGAGGCACAATCTTTTAGAAAGAAAAATCCAATTTTTGATGTCAGAGAAAAAAGTATCAAAATTTATCCAATCCTAAATTTTTTTGGACAAAAACTTAGATGGATGTCTCCTGCTAGGAATTTGATATCAAATTTCACTGAATATGTAGTTGTTATTTCCCATTTTAAAAGGAAAGGAAGTGATATTTTTGTGAATGCGCATGCTCTTAACATTTAACATGTTGTTAAACTATACAAAAAAAAAGACTCTCAGCAGTGAATATAAATTTGTCAGATATTTTTTATTTACGATTTGTTACACAATTTTTTGTAACACCTCTTCATATATTTATAAATTTATGGCAACCATATATATTAAATTTTATATGACGCATATTATATAGATATTTTATTCCCTATATATATATATATATATATATATATATATATATATATATATATATATATATATATATATATATATATATATATATATATATATATATATATATATATATATATATATATATGATTTTATTTTATACAAAATAAAATTCTTTCGGCAGAAAAAGTTAAGGGAGAAATCCTGAAAAAAAACAAGCCCTCAATTTTTCAGTACCACAAACATTTAAAAATGCGCTGGAATTTCTAGGCAGCAAAAAGTGCAATCCATAAAGTCTCTGATATGTGCCCCCAGATGGAAAGGAAGCGAAAAACTTTTGATTATTTTCTGCGGGGATATTTCAAATGAAGGGAAAAGGAAAAGCAATAGAGAAAAGTAGTTTCATTTTCGTGAGTTTCTAAAAAAATTGTTATAGTGCGTAAAAGAAAACGCTTCGAGGAACGACACTGCATACATTCTAAAGTTATAGCAAGCTACTATGCCACAGGGTCCCATATAGAGAACAGCTTTAAATTTATATGAAATATTAAAAGGTTAGAGGTCATAAAAAAGTAGACCAGAATATTTTTTCATTACTTTTTATGCTGCTAGAGACCAGAGAAATGGTTGTACTTCCGTTTAGCAAAGAACGAATTCAAAAGAGTCAGATTTAGTGATTTTTATGTAGAAAATACATCCAAACATCGTATATTGTATTTACCTACATAATTATGTATATCAAAATTTTATTGAAGAAGGAAGGACAGAAAGGATGTTTTCACTATTATTAGTCTATATTCCATAAAAATGGGATTATTTAATGTCTGAAATGGTAGGGTGTCATTTTACTTTTGAAATGCACTATTGTAGGATGTTTGTTACAATTTTTGCATCTTGTGGCATGAGAAACATGTTATAAAATGTTTTGAAAGAGAAATAATTTTATTTCAATTTTAATTTTTATATTCTTTTGCTACCTCCCATTGGAGGGCACCTCAAAAATGAGAATGAGATGCTTCCGGTATGGTGGTTGGCTCTCACCACTATTGTGAGTACAGTAAAAGGTCGAGGTTGGCTCCCCGCCATCAATGATGGGAGGTATTTCCCAAGGAAGGACTGTGCATGGTCGTTGATGGTCTTTTGGGCTCAACCACAATTCCTGGCAGTGTTGCTGTCTGCTGTGATCTGGCCATTCAGTTCAGTCCAGTCATTCATGCCTACGGGCGGGTCGGGGTAGTCATTTAATAGTTATCCTTTTGCTGCAAGTGCCAATGATGCATGCATTCCTTGGAAATGTTCTTTCAATTTATACTAACACTGTAATGCGTTTAGAGTTTGGCTATGTAAAATAATGCAGAGAAAAGACCCCTTTATTTCACTGCTTGAGTCCAATTTGGTTTATTTCATTTATCTAACTCGATGTGCTTTTGGGTTTTATTAACATAGAATGGATAGAAAAAAAGACATATAATCTACCTATTGATGGATTTGGTCCAAAATTAGGTAACGTTCACAATTTTATTATCAATGGATCACTTTCTAATACATACAGAAACCATACTATGTTATTGCTCCGTCGCTCACAAGCAGGCAAACAGAATAAGTTGATAGATGAACTTGTTCCGAAATCAGAAAAAAATATTTCCAAAATTCTTTAATCACGTGATAATTTATTGAATCCTGAAATATCATGTTCATATTCATCCAGAAGGGCAGATGCTCAAGTCTTTTATAAAATTCTTCCAAAATTTTTATACAGACTTACGATTTTGACATTATGACTTCATACATAATTTAATTCAGAGAAATTAGTAACACAAAGCATATTCACTGATAATTATGCAACAAGCAATGATAGAAATTGTTATTACAGGACAAATCCTAACGCAAAGCATATCCATAGATAACTGTACTAGTATAAAATCATTCATAGATAATTTTAAAAAAATGTAAAGTTATACAAAGGCAATTATAGGACATAAGTTTATACAAAGCATATTTATAAGATAAAGAGGAAGACGAAGCATATTCGTAGATAATTTTCCAATCGGAAATTTAATGAAAACTAGCATAAACCGCAAGGCGTTGCCAAAGATATCATGGATACCAGCGAAATAAATATAATACTTAAGCCTAACAGTAATAAGCCATGAAAATGAAAAAAGTAATAATAATAATATCAGTTTAATGGACAAAAACAATAGTCAGTTTTATTTTTCTTAGAGAAAGTGATATGGTTTGGTGAACTATAGACAATAAATATCGAAAGAAGTTACTAAAAATGAAGACGTACTAAAAATAAAATGAGAGAGAAAGAGAAAGAAACAATGAAATTAGAAGGTTTGCTGCTACATAAATTATTAAAATTACAATTACATAATTTTTTTATGAATTTTGATTTCCTAATCAAAATTCAGTCGAATTCAATTCAAAATTCAATTTCTTATTAAATCAGTCGAGAAGTAAAATTTCTCTCCGCGGATAGGCGAAGAAAATGTCATAAGAAAATAATTAATTAAAATCAGTTAAAAAGTATTTTGATCTTTCTTGCTTTAAATTAGACTGATATTTCACTAAAGATCTCAAAAATTTTGGAAAAAATTGCAATGTCAGATGCAAAAACTTTTAAATTTAAAAATTATTTTGAAAGAAATGGAATTATTTATAAAATTTATCAAAAAAAAAAAGAAAGAAATTCGGTGACACTGAATAAATAAAAGAGTAATTGTCTATTTTCATTCATTATATACCGTTTTTTTTTGTTGCAATGAAAAGAAGAGCAGCACTTCTAAGAACAAACACACGCAAAAATCATTCTGTAACCCTAAAAAGGATAATAAATAGAACTCTTTTGATTTTCGCCCTCAAATAGAATATCTGTAAACACAAATTTACATATGATGTGACTAGGGATTGCAATACCGGTATACCGGGATACCGAATACCGGTATTTTGAGCCATTTGTACAATTTTGTAATACCGGTATTCATAAGTTTAAATACCGGTTTTTCGGTATTTACTAGAAATTTTTAAAATTGTCTCCACTATATGTTCAGGGATCGCGAACATAGCAATATAGTATACGTTTTTGTTTTTATGTCTCCCTAACGGGAGAAATTAATTAGCTAATGAATGGCTTAATTAATTGCTTAAATCTAAATTAGCGAAACATGGATTATCCCTGAAAGAAAATATTGTATCCATAACGACTGATGGAGCAACAATTATGAAAAAAGTTGGAAAGTTGATTGGTGCAAATCAGCAGTTGTGCTATGCACATGGAATTCAATTAGGAGTAATAGATGTATTATACCAAAAATATAAAGAACAGAAGAATCCAAATACTGTGGATATAGAAACTTCGGATTCCAACTATAATAAATTGAAAAATCGCACAGAAGAAAGGCATACCGAAATAGAAAATGTCTTATGGTATTTACATAATTCTAATGATTTTATAAATGAAAATGAAAAGAAGAAAAGAAAATAATCAATTCAAATCTGATTAAGTTAGAGTAAAGTTTCTAAAATTTTTTTTTCCCACAAACCTATCCACATTCAGAATTCGGTTCAATTATCGAAGATTATGATGTCACTACTGTCGATAGTGAAAAGGAATTGTCTCTTGAACAAAAATTAGAATTAGCAATAAATAAAAAAAATTCAACGAACCAAAATACAATACAGAAATCAGCTATATCCAAAACCATCCGATTTATTTGAAGATGAGGGATTTAGAGGTAAATACTTGGAAAAAGTATATGGCGCATTTCTAACAGTACCAGCAACTAGCGTAGATGCCGAAAGAGCGTTTTCGACAGCTAGTAATTTTTACACAAAATTACTTTTCAGGCTTAATGACAGTACGATTGATGCATTACGTTTTTTTAGATCACATTTCAAAAATTTGTAATAGTACCACAAACTGAATAGTGATATTTACACTTTTTTTGTGATTTAAATAAATAAGATGTTTCTTTACTTTTTTTGTGATTATATACTGTTATAATTTATTACAAATTATTTTTTGTGATATTTACACTCTCTAACAAAACTGGCAAATAATAATAAAAAAAAAGAAACACCTGTGTTTTCTTTCTTTTTCCAAAATTTCTAATACCGGTATTAAAACCGGTATCCCGGTATTAAGATTTAAAAAATACCGAATACCGGTATTGAACTTTTGGTCCGGTATTGCAATCCCTAGATGTGACCTTATTTAGTTAACAAACGCCACATCACACTGGCTTGAATTTAGGATAATCTGAAACTTACTCTAACTATATTTAATAAGCAGCACATGGTTTTACTACTTTTAACTGATTTTTTTCTTTTTTTATTGCCTGATTTTTAACTCAAGAAGAAGCTCATTTAAAAAGAGGATAACAAACAATAACAGATCTCTCGTTATTTTTTTTGTCTGATGACAGTATAATGACCCAATCAATGACACTCTAGATTTTCGATATGCCCGGGGAAGCAATGATGTTGAATTTAATTACAGCCACTTCTAACAGCAGAGGACTGGTGCTAAAACAACACACTCAAGAATAATCTGCAGCTTATAACGGCCTCCAGCTTTGCCATCTTTATAACTTGATCATCAAGCTGCTTAATGTCAATGCTTATCTCTCTTCCCGCCTATAATAAGGCAAGAATAAGTGGCCTGATTTTTTTATTCCATGCTGCCTCCCAAATTATTAAAAAAATCAATTAGAGGAGCTTGTTAAGGATTAAAATTCTCCTCGGGAGGTTCTCGGATGTTAATTTGACACTTTTGCATTTAAAAATTAAAGAGGCTTCGGTTCCAACACGGTCAGTGTAATTCTGAAAATGCGATATTTTTTGTTGTTGATATTTTTAATTTGGAACGAAATGGAAAGGTTATGAGAGGAAAGTAATTTGGATTTTTCCTTGAATTTCTCTCCTCGAATTTCTTACGAATTATAAAATGACAATTTGCCGCAAATATGTCTTAATTTTTCCCCCCCCTCAAATAAAATAATTATTCTATTCTCTAAGTATATTTTATTTCTAAGCTGAAATATTTTTTTTGTTGCACAATTTAATATTCTTGAAAAGCGCTTCTCGTTTATCAAATATTCGAAGAGAAATTATCGAAATTGGCTACAAAAGAAAAATTGAAATCAAATTTTTTACGAACATCCGTGCTTTAGAATTCAGAAGTCTAAAACTGGATCTTTATCTTTACTTGTAATAAAGATGAACATGTCTCTGCGTGCGTGCGTGTGTGTTGGCACTCTGCAGGTCAGACACTTTGACTTAGCTCTGCGAAGTTTGGCACAGACATAATTTAGAGAGAGAGAGAATGAGTTCTTAGGAGCCTTTTTTGAAATTTTGTTTAGAAAATTAATCAAAGATTTTAAAAATGGCATGCATTAGCGATAATTTCCAAAATTACTAAAATGCAAAAACGAGTTTTACAACATCTTAAACTTCAATTCTTTAACGATACTAAATTTCTGGCCGTATAAATTTTTGCTATTTCTAATTATATTTTTTTATATTTAATTGAATAAATATATTTATTTTTATATATATTTTAGCTTTTATATACATTTTTTATATATGAAGTGAAACTACTCAAACTCAAAACGCTCACATTGTTGCTACTATTATTTCATTCAGTCTTTTTTTTCATTGTTTATCACAATATGAAGAATAAAATAATTTATCCATGGGGAATAGGTTTCATTCTAAGGCTTTAAAAATGTTTTTAATTTTTTGGACTAAAAATTGAGGTCTAAGTTAAAAATAATAGTTATAATAACATAGTTAATATAATTAGATGGATAAAGATGTGGAAAGGAAATTAATAAAACGAAAAGCATAATGAACAGATCTACGCAGGGTTATATATATATATATAGTAACCAATCTTAAGTAAGAAAAAGTTTGAAAACGAAACTAAAATGAAAACGAAACAAAAACAGTTTCGAAATCGCAACTAAAATTTATAACCCATTTAAACTAAAACCAAAAAAGAACTTCATAGTATTTAGAGAGCGCAATTGCAGCTACTTCTAAAACACAGATGAATTGATACAAAAGTATTAGAATCAAGTTAATAGGAAAAACAAAAAATAAAATAAAAATTAAACCAAAAAAATTATAAAAAATATAAAAAAAATATAAAAAAAGAATCCGGTCTGAAGACTTTTTCAAGGGTCACCCTCAGGCAGGGATTCAAAGAAAGGGATTTTTTCTGTGAGGAAATACAGACATTGTCTAATAATGATTCCTCGTGACTCGAAAAACCGGATTCTTTTTTTATATTTTTTATAATTTTTTTGGTTTAATTTTTATTTGATTTTTTGTTTTTCCTATTAACTTGATTCTAATACTTTTATATATATATATATATATATATATATATATATATATATATATATATATATAGGTACATTGTTGTTATTACGAAATACAGACCAAGTACTGCATATTCGTTATTCGTATTTCATTAAATCGGCATAGATTTTCATTTCAATAAACCTAAGTTCATTTAAAAATGTGCAGTTTCTGTAGTAGAAGGAACTGTTATTTGAATATTTTATATATAGTTAACCCAATGGTATGGCTGCCAACTTATAACAAAGTGTTGGAAATTTTTGTAAGTTTTTGTTAAGAGTCTTTAAAGATTTCCACGTGTTAAAATTTATAAATAGAATTCATTTCTCACCATACATGCCAAATGTATTTCGCCATTTTAATTTTGGAGCCCACTGCACATCTTAAGAGAGCATACGTTTAAGAAAAATACAATTCATTTTATGACATCTGAACAACTATTTGCGGCATTTAACTGTGATGTCATTTAGATAGCATTTATTATAAGGGTATAAACTTGGCAAGTGAGGAAGACAAGCTTCTATTTAAGTTAATTCTCTCCAGGCTTTAAGAGTCAAAATGATTTCGCGAAAAATCAGGTAAGTTCGAGTAACATATCAACATCAAAGCAAATTCAAGCATTTCTGGAGGGACCGAAATAGATTCGAAGATGCATTAACTGCATCCATTTTCTCTGTTTAAATCTTTTGTTGCAAAAGTAATTTAGCTCGGTATTTAATACGACATTTTATCTGAGATTAATCCCAGAGGGAGAAACTTGAGACTTGAATTCTATCCAACTAACTCTCCTGTTAAATTTTACAAAATGTTCTGTCTGCCTAGTTGATGACGACTGAGGAAGTATCGTTTTCTTAGAAAATGGGGCTCACTTAGTGCTAATCTTAATTTGAGAATTGTCGGCTGGATAGCAAGGGAGAGGGGAGATTTTGAATTTAAATGCAGAATAAACGCGTATTTTATCGAAGGGTCCAATGTTTGAAATATTTTAGCATAAAGTGAAATGTAATTTCAACAATTCGTATGGTCTCAGTACCATCAATAAAAGCCTTAAACTAAATTTATTTTAAAGATATATAGTTATTCTACGTATAATTATTTGTATTTAATTATTTTTACATACTTATTTATGATTAGCCGCCTTTGGCGACCAGCCGGTTAATGCTCGTTAATATTTTCCATTAAATATTTTATGTAACTGTATTTTAATAGCTTTTTCATCAAAATATATTAAGACTTTAATTTTTGATAGTCATATAATTCACCTTTACTATTATAAAGATCTTAAGTCATAACGTACTACGTATCTCTCTACTTTTCTGTCAGTTCCATAAAATTTCAGCTTTAAATTAAAATGGAAAATGTTTAAACTTAAATTAATATATAAAAAAACATTTTTTACTGAAACCAAACATTTTTCTAAAAAAATATGAATATTAAAAACTGAGTTATTCAGTATTTACGTTTTATGTGTACTACAGAATAATTTTTATAATTTGTGTAATATCTCAAGAATTATTTAACAAAATTTCTTCAGATTCATCACAAAATTCAGTTTATTTTACTTTAGTTTCACTTTCAAAAGGATTTAAATGACTAGAAATAACAATATTTTATTTTGTTTCGGTCTACAACTATACTTAAAAAAATTACGAAATCTAAATTCTAAGTCTACGTCTAAGTATAGCTCTTATACAGTCCTTTGGTAGCAAAGTATCATATTCTGAGAAATATTCTTTACGCTTCAACTGTTAAATAAATAAATGAATGTTTCTATCATTTGCTATCGAATCTGATCAATATACTAAGTTTGGAATAAAATAGCTTAGAACAATCAACATAATCTTAGGCCAATGTCTGTCTTTCTAAAAAAAATTGTCTGAACTTATGCCAACCTACATAAATTCATACAAAGATTGATAAATTTGGTGGGAAGCATATTTCCCACTGCCCTAGAAAGGGTTAAAGTATAACTAATTAGTAATGAAAATGGGATGATTATTGCAATGACTATAAATCGAAAAATAAAAGTTTAAAAACCGATTAAATATGTTCCGGTGTCCCCAATTTAGAATTCATAATTAAACTACATTACTATTATGACTGAATTATCACACAAAATTAATTGATAGAACGAAGTTTCTTATATTGAACATTTTTGGAGTATTGTTGTATCATTCATTTTCCTATGTTTTGATGTATATTCCAGCGAATTTTTTAGAATCAGTTTATTCCATTATAGTTCATGGGAAGTTAATGTACCATTTTAAATTATGATCTGAAATCGGATCTATTTTTTTTTATCGTAGTAATAGTTTATAAAATATATTATTATGATTTAAATTTTTATTAGGAAAGGCTTGCCGATCTTTCAATATCGCTGAATTTGGAACAATTTTATATCTTTAGTTTCCTCCATTCCAGATTTGTATTTCCTCGAATTTTACTGTTTCGATTTATTTAGTTTTTACTCAAATAAATTTAACGATATTATTTTAAAAAGTGTGATTTAAAATCACGTGCGATAGTGCTAAAAGAACAAAAATATGATTTTGAGATCGGTGGGGAAAATAGAATTAAATGCATAAGTGATCAATAAAATTGCAAATCGTCATTTTTCAAATGGACATGTAAAACGAATCGTTTCTTTAATAGAACAAATTCAATTTCAGTTATTGAACAAAAGTCGAAACTTTTGCTGTATGTATCAGTTTATTGGATTACCTTTCATTTTTTCTTGTTTAATGCATTTCCAAAATTATTTTCTCTTTGTCCTCGATATGCGAAATGAAATTTCAGTAGCTAAAGATTTTTCAGAAAAAGAATCATGTAAGTTTTTAGATTTTTTAAAATAATTTGATATTTTTAGATTTTATTAAAGTATGCGATGAATGTGATGTGAATTTCGAGATGAATATTTTAAGAAATGTCAAACAAAATATTTTTTTGAATTTTTGCACAAAACAGTTCTTAAATGTTTTAAAAAACAAAAATTTATCAGCGGAAATCCAAAGTTTTCAAAAAATTAAAAAAAATTTTGAGAAAAAAAAGAGAGAGAGAGAGAGAGAGAGATAAACCAAAACTCTTCGAGCTCAGAAGTTTATCAAATGATTTATTCAAAATTTTGGAGATATCAAAAAGAAATATATTGTCTAATTTAACTGCAAAATAAGCTACATTTCTTTTTTTTAAGTATTTCGGCTGGTAAATAATATAAATAACTTTCATTTTTTTCGCCTTATTAAGCCTTAAAAAAACTGTAAAATCTTTTTAAATCAGCAAATTATTTATTCTATTATATTCAGCAACCACTGAACATTTTGAGAAATTATTACGTAAATTTGAAGATATTTTTCATAAGAAAATTTTATTATAAATTAGAATTTGAGAAAAT
The DNA here is from genome assembly GCF_947563725.1 of Argiope bruennichi. NCBI lineage: Eukaryota > Metazoa > Arthropoda > Arachnida > Araneae > Araneidae > Argiope > Argiope bruennichi. Next base: position 100,652,182 of record NC_079160.1, on the reverse strand, counting down.
ACCATTTAAAGATGTAAAATAGTATTAAAACATGAATTTTGCAATTATCAAAATGAATGTTAGTTTCCAAAGAACACAAACAAATTTAAAACGTTTTTATAAAGAAAAAAAACTATTAAAAAATCAAGAATATTGAAGAAAAAGACATTCGATATTTACGTTAAGAATCAATTTTTGGATCTACTTTGGATGATTATTCCGTTTATTCCGAAATTCTGTAAATTAATATTATTCGAAAAATTGTATAGTTTCAAAGATTCAGAATATTTATATAATAAACATATTTTTTTAAATAGGAAAGAGTATTGTACCTTTGACCGATTTTCAGCATTAACTTTTTATTGCTGTTATTTATAAGTTCACAATTCTGTTGCAAATGCTCGCTCAGTTTAGCATTTATTAAAAATTTTAAAGACAGAAAATGCAATTTTAAGTTTTTAGATTATTTTTCAAAGCCTTGTATGGTTATCAGTGGAAATATATAGTATTGTATATCATACCAGGACTGGTGTATATTGTCCTGAACTTAATATGCAAACAAATATAAATGAGAAATTTTTTAATAGTTTTAAATAAAAACTGAAAATTTTAAATACTAGAAATCAAGTTATTCATTATAGTTCATAATTTTTAAAAGATTCTCTTATCTTAAAAACGCATTCATTTATCTTCTATTTAATGAATGTGGAAAATCTTTACTCTACTTTATAGCTTGGAAAATCTAGCATCATTTATAGAATTTGTCTTTATTAAATAGCTATCAACAAGTTTGTAGCTATTATTTCTCTGCACTTTTATTGCCAATTCATGATGAATCTATGTTCTTGTATTGGCTATAGAAAATTGACAAAAATAAAAAGGAATCAAAGTACTTGTTTGTACAATGAATATCAAAAAGTATTTGTTTATATAATTTCTTTTTTTTTTGTGAAATTCTTTTGGGAGTCTTTAACTGACTGAGCCATGTATTCCTGAATTGGATTTTTCTAAATAATATAAATATATATTAAACTAATTGGAATTACTGATTTCACACATCAAATCATAGAAGTATGTTAAAGATTTATAGAAGTATGTAAGAAGAAGTAAGTAAACATAGAAGAAGTAAACATAGAGAAGTAAACATAGAAGTATGTTAAAGATTTATAAATATCTTAATTTACCATTCCTTACAGAATAAACTTTCAATGAAAAGACAGGAAAGAAAAAGGGGAAATTTATTTCTGGCACCTTAAATTATTTAATTACCCATCGTTACAATGATTTTCCTAATTGGAGTGGAAATCATTCATGTTAGACCAGTTGATCAAAGGACAAACAGTGATGGCATACACTAAGTACCTGTTCCAGCTCTCTCGCAATTCGAGTTAATCGTCCTTGGATAAAGAATCTCTAGTTTCCTACATAAAAAGTACTGTAACTCTAGTACGGTCGGAACAATACATTACGATGATTAAAGGTACAATTTGGTACAGTTTAGCATTTAAACTTTTATTACTCAATTCTGGTTCAGAATAGAAAAACCAAAATTTGTTCCAAATAAGATTATAATTCTGCCTGTAATATGCACACAGTAATTACATTTTTTTAAAAATAATTTCATAAACATTATGAGGAAAAAAAGTAATTTTTGTAATAATAATTTTTTATTGGCGAAATCAGATAAATATTCTTATAGAACACAGTAAGTATTTCTATCAAGCGGCAACTAGTTAAACTAAGCAACTGACAGATGTTCTTTGTATTTAATAAGCGAAACTTTAAATCTTGACACTGCCTGCCAGCACAAACTCAAGTGGTCGAAGATATAATCGGTCAAATGAACAACATTAGTCTCTCTTTATTTTAGGATAATTTCGTTGAAGAGCCAGATCGTATAATTTAAATATTGAATTATATTTCAATAAATCACTTCCTTTTGTTATTTATTTTTTAATTTAATTATTATTTAAGCATTGCTATTTTTTCTTTCTGACAGTTGAAAACTCATCCGAAAAGATAAACTTAATTGAATACATACTTAATATAAAAGAAAAACCCAATTGAATGAATAATAACATAAAAGCGTGCATCACTACAAAAAAGGAAGTTCTTTGAACACTTATTTTATGATCAACATCATGATAAATAGCAATTGCTGTGGCCATTGGAATCGAATAAACTATGATTTAGTTTAGTTTAGTTATATTAACGTCCCGTTTGAAGCAACAGTAGGGCTATTTTGGGACGGACCTCGTCATTTTGAATCGCGGTCAGATGACGAGGACGACACCTGAGCTCGCAACCCTGCTCTCCACTCCACGCCACACCACACCAGCGGGAGTACGTTTGGTCCGGACGGATTTAACGTGCAACAGACGCTCTTACGGTTCTTCAGTGGAATATGGTCTCGAACCTGCAACCCTCCGGTTCCGGAGCCGAGACCTTACCACCAGGCCACCGCGGCCTCGAATAAATTATGAAGTTCTTTTTCAGTAAATTAAGTAAAATGAAATAACGCATTATAAAATGTACAGCTCGAACTTAATCGAATGATACAAACTTAATGAATTTTACACATGATAAAATGTACAACACAGACTTAATCGAATGCATAATTACAAAAGAAGAAAAACGTGGCTGAATGAATAATAGTACAAAAACGTGCATCATTACAAATAGCCAGATTTTTAATACTTATCTAAAATATCCAAAAAATTGTTGTTCATTTTGCGTTTTATTTGCTTTTTAACGTATCCGCCAATTGTTACTGAATGCTGTTGTCCGCGTAGCAATGTTATTGTGAGTTAGTGCTCCATTAAGGTAAATGGAAAAAATTGTATCTTCAAAAAATCAATTTTGAGATTTTAGTATCACAACATAGAATGCACTTAATAAGAAATGCATAATTTTTTACATATATTGTATAACTTGTATTTCTGTTTATAGAGAAATGTAACAGTTTAGAAATGTTGCATGATAAACGTTATATGAATTTTAAAATCCGAAATTAACTTAAAAAAAATTAGATAACAGAAGGTACACTTTCTTGCCTCTTTCAAAATAAAAATAAAATTTTTTTTTATAGATTTCGAAACGCTTAGAAAAAACTTTTTTCATAGCGACTATTTGAAATCTGATATTGCAATATTGTGCTTCTGCAATATTATATTTATTAATGTTATACGATCTGATATTAATCAATATTAGGCTTCTATTAAACTTATTTTTATTTATTTCTGCAGTAAAATTTTAAGAGGTTATAGATATAATGAAAATTATTATATATTTTTAAATGTCAAGCTATTCGAAAATCATAGCTTTTTAAAATTAATTTTTATTGTAAACTAGCCGTCTTTGGTGACCAGACAGTATTAATGCTTGCTAAAATTTTCAATTAAATATTTGATATATCTTGGTCTCATTATAGGTTTTTCAACAAAATATTTTTAAGCTTCAAATTTTGGAAGTTATACAATTCACTCATACTGTTATGTAGCCTTAAGCAATTCTGTTCATTGTACATTGTATATATCTCTCTCTCTAATTTTCTGTCAGCGCCCATAAAATTTCAATTTTAAATTAAAGGGGAAACATTAAACTTCAGTTAATATAAAAACATTTTTTACTGAAACCAACCATATCTTTTTTTTAAATATGAGAATTCAAAGCAGCGTCAATCGGCATTGAAGTTTTATATGCTCTATAGAATAATTTTCATAATTTATATAATGTCTCAAAGAATTATTGTAAAAAATATTCTCTAATTCATCGTAAAATCAGTTTTCAGTTTTACTTTTAAAGGATTGAAAATTTTAAGATTTAATTATTGATTTTATTATAAAATTTTCAAAATATTTTATAATTAATGTATTTTATTTTATTTCAGTCGATAAATATACTTTTGAAAATATTATGAAGTTTAAATTGTAGACAGTCCTTTGGTATTAAGGGACAATATTGTCTGAAATACTCATGACACTCCAACATTTAAATAAAGAAATAAACGATTCTATCTTCTGGATCAAATATACTCGTTTTATGAGGTTTTTATATTACTATTTTAGAACAATCAACATTTTCATAATAATAAGCCAACCATTCTTAAAAAAACCCTCGGAGATGATTGGCTTCTTTGATACGGTACATGAAGTGGTCTAAAATCGACAGTTTTATAGAAGAGTGACATTCAAATTTCATAAATTAGTCAGTTTAGGCGATTTATTTAGTTGATTGGAGTTCAATTCTTTTTATTTAAAATATAGGTTCTCAAGAATATTTTGTTAAATATTATTTACAGGGCAGAGGATCCATGTAAAAATTTAAAGCTGGTGTGGTGTGGAAGCTTGGAGAAAAAGTGCCAGCCCAGGTACAGTCATCTGAACATGGTTCAAAGTTACGAAGTAACACCCAAAATAGCCCTAGGGTTGCTTTAATACGGGGCGTTAATGTAACTAAACTTGAGAAATGTTTTTAGGCGAATAATTTCATTCATTAGCATATTTCTTCAAAAAGGCTTGTTTTTAGTATATCAGGATAGAACACATATTACAGTTATGATTTCTACCAATTAATTAATAACTAGTCACCTTTGATGACCAGTTGGTTCGTCGGAAATAATAGTAGCATAAAATATAAATTAAATCTCTTAAACTTAATTAAATAGTTATGGCCACTTTAACAAAATATTTTTAAATATAGAATTTTAATAGTTGTTGTGGTATTTTAGCACCATTAAACCTGTTATATTTATGGTGTAAATGGATAAATGACAAACAATAAAACAATGAAAACAGATGATGATGAAATAATGAATAAATGATGAAGCATTGAAAACGGATTGAATTTCTTTGCAATGTTTACTAGAGATAGAGCAACTGCTTTTGATGGTACTATCACAGTGATGTATTAAAATTCCAAGCACGCAATCGAAATAATAGTTTTATTTCAAAAAAATACTTTCTTCCTGAAGTCTGTATTTAGGTCTAGGAAAAAAACTTCACTGATATTTTTTGATTTCGTCATTTCGTTACCTCCTTATATTTGTTATCTCCTGAAAAGAAATTTTGTATAAAATCTTAAAAGAAGGAAAAAAAAATTAACAAATTAATGATGTAAAGTTTTTATTGTTCTATCTTTTTTCCCTCTCTAATTTCTACATTAATAGAAAGCTAAATATTTTTAACTGAAGAAATCAAACACACCTCAATAATAAATCTACTGTTGCATTGAAAATAAGCTTTTCTAAATCACCAGGAGTGCTCTAAACATCCTCATATAAAATCTTATAAATGTGTTGTGTATTATTAATCATATGCCATTGGGTAAAATTAGCTAGGAAAAGCCTATCAGTATGCGATATTTTGCAATGAATCGATGGAATAAGGTTAATATAGAAGTAACAGAAAATCCAATGTGCCTTTCGAGAGGTTCCCCCCCCCCTATTGATTAAAAACAAAATTTAATGCATAAGTACAAATATAGTCATGAATTAATATCCAAATTTCATGTATTTGAGTCATTACATTTTTGACTTATGGCGTTTATGTGTTTCTGAAAATACAAACCGACAGGCGATTGACTCATTTACGAATTTGGTTTTCTATTTGAGACATATTTACATTTAAGATATCAATCCGATTACCTAATTTCATCTGTCTAGCTCTCTTTGTTTTTGGTTATCGTGTCAAATTATATTAAGACAATCGGAGAAAGAGACTTACACTGAATGGACTTAGTTAAAAATTAGACAGAAATCTACACTATTGGTGCATAATGTCATATAAAATTTTATCATTGTATTTCATAACGTTTTTGAGTTATGGTCTTTACAAACCGAGAAACATTCATAACTCTCTTTTATTATCTCATCTGGTTGATAAGTTGTATGTTTTGAACTGATGGAGCTCTGAAACGTGCGCATTCATCAAAATTTCGAGTTCTAATATTTTGATGATTACAATATTTTCTCCTTGTAAACAGGGTGGTTATAATTAAACCACCTATAAACAACACCCTACAATGCAAATGGATGAACGAATTGCAACGAAATTTCGTATACAGAATATACAAGAGATGCGCTCACTGAATTTTCGAAAAAAAAGATTTTAGTTCCAAAATGTCCACTAGAGGGCGCCTTTTTCGGAAAAAAACATTGAATTTAACACAATAAACGACGAAAACGGATTACAAAAATAGTATTAACATTTATTGACTAGTTTCCGATCATCTTGTCAACGAAACACATTAAGTAAAGGTAAGGAAAAAAATAACAGTATGCTTTTTGAGGGGGAAACAAAGTTCAGTTTACAGAAACAAGAACGGATTAGAACGAAATTGCATAAGAGGAACACTTTTTAATCGTGTCTAAGACAATGTAGGGAAAAGGCTTCATGTGACCACCCTCATTCTCCTGCAAAATTTCAAGTCGATGGACAGTGTGTTCAACAGCAGATCGTAACTGTTCAGTTGTGATGCTTCGCACATGAAGCGTTATGGAGTTCTTTAAGTCATTCAACGTCGCAACGCCTGCACAATACAGCAGACTTTTTAAGTGGCGCTTAACCAGAAATCAACTAACTAAATTTTTTTCGATATCCCGTGAATGCATCTCGTGTATATTCCGTATACCAAATTTCGCTGCAATCCGTTCATCCGTTTGCGTTGTAGGATGTTGTTTAGAGGAGAAGTTTAATGTAACCTCTCTGTACTTCGTACACGAGAAAGTAACCACTGTGAGTGACCTCCTTGAAATTTACATACTCTCAAATATCTGTGCTTGCGTATTATTAATCGTAAACCACTGACGAACAATAGAAAGAACTCATTGAAATACAATATTTAACAATCAGTTTCCCGGATGTGGTTATAAAAATACCAGGGAATTGAATGTTTATTTTCGATGCCTTTTTTACCACCGATTAAAACCAACTTACAACATAGAAATACAATCGTAGTTACAAGATCGCATACCAAATTGCATCTATTTAAGTTGTTTCACTTTTGAGTCATCCCCTTTACATGCTTGTCCGACAGACGGTCAACCCTTTGCCACATGTGATTCAAAATTTGATAAAGTCTACACTCTCAACTGTAAAATCAAATTTTATTTAAATAAATTTGTTACATGTTTTTATACATCGTACTTGCATGCTTGTGAAAATACAGACGGCAGATGGTTACCTCCTTGCCGAATTTGATATGAACATGTTTTTTAGATGTTATATATATATATATATATATATATATATATATATATATACAGTAACCAATCTAAAGTAAGAAATAGTTTGAAAACGAAACTAAAATGAAAACGAAACAAAACAGTTTCGAAATCGCAACTAAAAATTATTTCCTATTCAAACCAAAACCAAAAAAGGAACAGGAAAAAAAAACTTCGTAGTATTTAGAGGGCGCAACTGCAGCTACTTCTAAAACACAGATGAATTGATACAAAAAGTATTAAAATCAAGTTAATAGGAAAATAAAAAAAACCAAATAAAAAAAATATAAAAAAGAATCCGGCCTGAAGACTTTTTCAAGGGTCACCCTCAGGCAGGGATTCAAAGAAAGGGCCTAATTTCAGGGGATTTTAGGGTCATTATTAGACTATTGTCTGCATTTCCTTCACAGAAAAAATCCCTTTCTTTGAATCCCTACCTGAGGGTGACCCTTGAAAAAGTCTTGAGGCCGGATTCTTTTTTATATTTTTTATTTGGTTTTTTTTTTATTTTCCTATTAACTTGATTTTAATATACCAAATATATATACCAATATTGTATTGATCTAATTCTTTTCACCCTGCAGTTATTGTGCTAACTTGTATAAGGATAGTTTGGCGGACAGACTTCCTCTTGATAGATATTTACAAATTGTGTAAATACCATACAAAAAAAATTTCATCTAACTCAGTGTGCTTCAGTTAACATTTCTTGACTAGTAAGATACTTTCTTTTTTACATACTTCGTAAAACGATAAAATAAAATGCAATTACGAAAAAGTTTTTTTTAAATTTTAGTTAGAAAAAATTACCTTTATCGTTCATTGAGATTAACTCATTTAAAATATTTCCTAAAAAGAGATGATTGAAATAAAGAAAAACCTTCTTTGATGGTGTCTTGGCAATCCATTATAGACACATATCCTGGACATAACGAATCATAATCTTAACTAATCTTGATTCTTGAAGCGATTGCTTATTTTTTATTTTAAATTATTCAATATCCTGACGTAAAGAGCCATAATTTTAGCAATCTTGATTTTTAGAACGATAATTCATTATTTTTATTTTAAATTATTAAAATAATTTAAATTCTAACATTTTCAGTTTTATCACAGTGTTATATGATATTCACAGTTTTAAATTTAAATGATATTTAGTGATATCATTTTAAGATACCACTTGATCAAATTATTAAATAGTGCATCACATTTCTCTGAAGCAATGTTCTTTATTTTGCACAGCTTTTAAAATTATTGACTCCCATGAAATGTAATATACGTAAGAATCAAAGATTAACGAATACTCAAAAATCGTGCTGCTATAAGCAAATGAAATACAACCAAAACGAAAATGAATCCATGAAAATAAAAATTATACTTGATGCCGTCTTTCAAATTTCAATTTTTCAAACAACAATTCACATTTCATTCTAAACAACATAAGTCTTGAGTTATTTCAAAATTTAAAATTTCCCATTTGATTCCAGTATATCTTTCTTATTGTATATTTCGGCATTTAAATACTATTACGATTATAATAATGTTACGTGACTCAATCGTTAAATGCTGCATGTATGTTCCTTGGCATTTCTTTGCAGAATTATTTGAACCATCTATTCATCTATAAAACCCATTATACATTAAAATTCAAAAATCGAATTACACGTTCTATACATGTGCAAGTGAAATTCCCCGATACGTGCTTATAAAACGGAATAAAAAAATATTCAACGAAAGAATCATCGAAAAAATTTCCTTGATGCTATCTTAGTGATCTAAAACCGACACGAGTCCAGAATAACGAATCGTCCCTCCCACAACTCATTCAAATTTTTAAAGAAAAAAAAAAAAAAAAAAAGAAAAATACCCGCCGCAACCGAATCGTCCGATTTCTTTCAATTTTGATCGAGCGGCAGGGGGGAAGGGAATGGAAAGTTTTCCTGGGAGCGCCGTGCGTGGGCGTCAGGAGTGGGGGATGGAACGAATGGCAGCCTCTGGCGCATCGAGTGCGTGGGTGTTGGGCCGGTCTCTCTGCTGCCGGTGGTCGAGGGGCGACCCCCTATTTAACAAGACTCCCGCCTGCCAACGGGACCAGTTGCTCCGCCTGAACTCCTCCTATCTAACTCCCCGGATTTCTCATCCCACGTTTTCTTCAGAAGCACTAGGTAAGTTCCATTGATTCGCACTCGCTTAATCAGCCGCTCGGGGAAAAGGACTCTGCGTATAAACAAACGATTATCGCCTGCGTTGCCACCTGCCAGGTCCGAAAGTATACAATTCATTTTTTTATGTGTAATTTTTTTTAAATGTGAAATATAAATATTTAATGTTTTTTTGCTTATATTTTATTTTTAAGATGTGAGTAGTGCAGTAATTGTTCTAGAGTGAAACATTTCATTTTTTTTTTGTAAAGTAAACCACCTGCTGAGTTAGATAATGTATATAAAGTAAAGGTTTTATTTTATTTTTATAAGTTATGTTTGAAGAATTTTCCTTCTTTTTTTTGTTTTTAAAAGTTGAATAATGTGATGATTATTTCAGAGTAAAATGTTTATCAATTTCTCTCTTTTTCTTTTTTTTCCAAAACAAACCACCTGCTGAATTTTAAATATTTACAAAGTATGAGATCTAACGCATTTTTTAAATGCATAATATAACATGTTTTCATTGTTGTAAATATTTATTAGAAAGCAGGATGTATCTTATTATTTTTGATTACGAAATAAAACACCTGCTGATTCATAATATTTTAAAACAAAGAATTTAAAGTGTTTTTCTTTAATATATTCTTCTTTTTTTATGTTTTTAAATTATATTAATTTGATGGCTACTTGACTATTTTATATTTGCAAAATTGTATATAAAACTTTTGCAGAATGAATGACTAGTTGAACCATATTTTTAACGTAGTCATGGAACTAGATGTATTTTTTAAAAGTGAAATAATTATTTAAAAATGTATTTTATTCTTTGAAAAAAAGTGCTGTGAATAGTCATTAAAAAGTAAAGTGTTTAGAACATCTTTCTTTGCAAATTATAATACTTACCGAGATGCGAATCTTTTAAAAATAATGTATTTAATGTATTATTTTAATCTGAGCTATAAATATTTTTCTCTTTTTTTCAAAACTGAATAATGATATAACTGGTAGAAGCAAAATGAGGGGAAAATTATTCTAAGAAATATTTGTTCAAAATTAAACTTCTGAAACTAAAAACATGTACAAAATTTGAAAATTAATGTATTTTTTGCATTTAAATTTTTTTCCTACTCTTTTGGTAAATGATCGATTGTGATGACTGTCTCAGAGAAAAATGTTTATTAATTTATTTAGTAAGGTTAAACGCTTTTTAAAGTCATAAATATTTCCAAAATATTGAATTAAATGTAATTTTTTGTGAAAAATAACGATTGCTTTTTTTTAAATATTAAAATGATGGGATAATTGGAAAGAATTTTTTTTTTAAATCAGATTATTCATGTTAAAAATTTATAAAGAAACCACCTGTTGAATTATGCATACTTTGATGTATGAGTCATAATGCATATTATTTAAATAAATTGAAAAATGTATTTTTAAAAGCAGAATATTATGTTGCCTTGTTTCACATAAATGCTTATTTGAGTACGAAGTTTGCAAGAGAATCTCCATATTAGGTAATTACAAAGTATACGAAGTCTTACAAAGTATTGAATTTTTGTATTTTAATAGATATGTTATTATTAATGTGATTGATAAGCTATTTTTACAAAGTGATTAATAGATTATTATTACAAAGTGATTATTCAATTTACGGCATTGATCGTTTATTATTAATTCTAATCTCGATTATTATTTATATTAATCGATTAATCACATTTCCATAATATATATACTATGTTCGGAGTAAAATCGCTTAATTACGATAAAAAAAGAGTTATATTGAAATATGGAAATATGAAGAGTTATATGAGCTAATTGGTTTTAAAAAGGAGGACATAGGAGTAATTTTTAAATATTAATTATAAACATTTTTCTTTTGGTTTAAAAAAGTTGATTTTGATTGTTTCGCTATAAAATAAATCCTATTATGCAGATTTGTGAATGCTCATATATAAAAAGATTTGCAAATTATGGAATTCAGTACATTTTTAGATGTGTAATACGAGCAACTGGTGTTTAAATTTAAATAATATGTTAATTATTTTATAATTTTTAATTATGTTTTATCAGTATTGCTAATGGAAAAATAATTCATTTAGTGTGTCATATAATTTATACTTAAAGTTATAGTGATAAATATAAGGAATTTATTGCTTTTTAACAATATAGTGGTTTGTTTGCTATTAAAACTTTTTTGTTTTCAAAAATTTTATTCTTAAATATTTAATTGTTTGAAATTCATTTGTATACGACATTAGTGTTACATTAATTCTATAGTTTAATTTAAAATTTTGAAGTAAACCATATTAATCACTTTATAAGGTTTAATTATCGCTTCCTTTATTTTTATAATCATTAACACCTTATTAGCTGTAAGTAATTATAATAAATAAAAGAAGTATTTTAGATGTCATAATTTATTTGGGTCTTTAAATGCTTTCGTAGTGACATAGTTGCAATAATTTCTTGATGAAATAATATTAAATGAAAATAATTCAGAACCGTAGGTTATAATCGGCTAAAATAAATAAAATAATATTATTTAAATAGTTTAATATGAAAGGGAAGAAAAATTAGCCGAGACAATGTAGGAATAAATCATAAAACATAAATGTGAATTTTTCGCAATTTTAAGCTACGAATACGTAATTCAATTTTTTAAAAATATTCACAAGCGGCGCAAACGATCACAAAAATAAATTCCTAATAATTAATAACAAATTTGCAAATCATTAAATTCATAAATATTACGCATTAATATGTTAAATGATAAAAAAATATTAAAAAAATGATAAATATTTATTTAAAAACTGTTTAAATTACATGAATTGCGAAGGAAACCACCTGTTGGCAATATATATTTTCTTAGAATTGCCTTAATTTATTGAGACAATACTTAGACATAGAAAAATTGTTAAAATATACTACAAATTTTTTTTATTTGGTGATAAAAATATTGATAAATGCATTTTATGATATAATTATTGTTTCTGAAGCTATAAATTGAATAATATCAAAATTTTAAAATACAAATTTAAGCTTTTTGATTTTAATAGAATATTAAATGACATTTTATAAATTTATTTTCACCAATAAAGATATCTTAAAATAAAAGAAAGTAAAGAACTCAAAGTGATTACATAAATGGTTTTATTTGTCTTTTCTAAAGGATGCAAATTTATATAGGAATAATTTATATGAATTTGATGTTTAATGCCATTTGATTACTATTTTGAATTCTAATTATGTCACATTTGAATTCTGATTGACAAAAATTGTTGAATTCTAATTACTGTCGCCTATTTGGTATATTTAGTCTTTAACAGAAAATGGCGAGGCAGGAAATAAAAGACCAAATATAGTTTCATTACTCAAATGATTATTGTTTCTACACAAAAGCTCATATGCAAACAATTTAAAGTCATTTATAACTTGGCGATAAAGGCTAGTTTATTTTTATTACTTAAATTAAATTATAAAATTACAAAAAGGATTTTTACTATGATAAAATATATATAAATTCTTTCAAAAATTTGTTTTATACTGTAAACGTTAAAATCTATCAGATGTCATTAATGGGTAAATGGTTATTAAAATAAAAGAAAAAAAATTCGTTGAAATTTTTTTAATTAACTTTAAATATATTATTCAAGAACTCGAAAATGATAACTATTCATCTAAAATATCTCATTCTTGATACTAGTAGTGTGCCTTTTTATTAATTAATCGTTTCGTAATTTAAAAAAAAAAACTCATTTATTTAACTTTAGAGCATAAACAACAAATATTATTAAAAAAACGCAAATATTGCATGAAACAATTCAGTGCTATTTGGTAATACAAAGTGTATACTTACTTTATATGGTGCAATTAATGCGGGCGATTTTATCTATTCGAACAGTAATTCTTGTATTAAGTATTATACATTCGAATATATGATAGATTCGTATATTAGAATAGTGAATGGAATCATTTCAAATAAATTTCAAATAACTTTGGTGACCAGCTACTTCGATGGGAATATTAGATATAATTCCACAAAAGTTAATTGGACATATATTCACTTCATATCAATGCTTCCGTCAAAACGATGACATTAAAATCGTGTTTCTTTTTAATTGTCTTTCGTACGTTTTGTTCATTATGTACTTAAACCTTTAGACTGGAGACCAGAATTAAGACATTACAGCGTTAATTGAAACGTAACGCTGCAATTTATCTATCTTCTAAATTTAGCAGGGTTGTGACTTCATTTTTTTAATTCATCTTGTGAACTATACAGATATAAAATAAAATGTTTTTGCTTTAGCTTACAACTTTGGAAGAAAATACCAAGATGACAAATATTTGATGAAGCAATTAAAATAGCTTGAATTTCCGGGAGGCATTGTAATCTATTGTCGGAAGCAATATATCAAGCAAAAAGTATTTTTTTTTAAATCATCAAAATTCAGAAATAAATTACTCGGCCATTAAATTGGTATCATTAATTTGAAATTTTTTTTAAATTTTTGAAACGCTCGTTTTTGTACAATAATATTTTTAGATATTATCGCGGGAAAACGACAAAATTCAGTTTAATAGGCAATTAAAATTGTAATAAATTGTCCCTTAATGTCCGCTGCATCTCTCCAATATATATATATATATATATATATATATATATATATATATATATATATATATATATATGAAATATGGTAGCTGTATTAGAAAGCGCCAAAACACACACACTCATTAATCTTTTTCATTAGATGAGATTCTAACTGCATAATAATAAGGTTTATGACATTGTGTTTGAAATTTTGTTTTATAAATGAAGTAATTATTTTATTGCGAGTTTACATATTTGATATCCTTTTGAATTATATTTTAACAAAACCTTTCCGGCACTACCCATTTCCTGATGAATGCCAGAGAGACTAAATTAAATCAAATAATATAAAGTTATGAAAACCGAAGTAAAAAAATAAATGTTTTTTAATGTTTGCTTTTCTTCGCCGCTATGTTATCGCGTGATGAGATACAGTCGATTAAAAATCGAAAAGATAACTAAAAATGTAGACGGAGGGGAGGGTGATGAAATAAGAAAATTTGCTATAAACAATGCTATTAGAATTTAAATTATATAAAAAAATCATGATTTTAGATATCCTTATTTGGCTGCTTGCCAAATAACGGTAAACATGAAACTTTTCCCCGTGGCTACGTTTTTTCTATCTTGAATCAGTGATGAATATTTTTTAACCCCTTAAGGAACTAATTAATTGAAAGGTATTTTGACGGTTTTTCTTTTTTCTTTTTTTTTTTAATCGGAGAGAAATTTTCGAATGATAGAAGAAAATCAAAAACATTTTTGTAAAAAAAAAATAAGGGAAAGAGTTACGAATGCAATAATTTTAGTTTTAATTCTTTAAAATTTTAGGGAAAGTACTCATTATTAAAAAAAAAAAAATTAAAACTCAGTGCATCAAACGCGCAGAACAAATTTCTAAATTTCTTTAGAATGACACTTTTTTGTCATCAGAAACAACACTATGGATGTATACGAAGATTCCTCAATCAAAACAAAATAAAATATTAAACTTAAAAAATTCCATATTAAATTTTAAAATTTGGGCTTGAAGACACTTTGAGTTGCCATTACCATCATTTGTATGCCAACTCTTAAAAAAACGATAAAACAAAGTGGTTGTATAGTATTAAGGTTCTTTTTACGTTGTATAGTTTTAAGGTTCTTTAATCTTTTTTTATCTAATTTATTGAGCAAGCTACTGAAACTAATACAAGCGTTATATTCTAAATTATTTAAGAAAAATTTGATGTCAATTCTAATCAAATGCTCTTGCGAATTTCTATTAATATATTTTAAGGCTATTTTTGATAAAAAAAAATAATAAAGAAATAAAAATAGAACACTCTAACACACACAATATTTCCTATGACTATATAGTGATGAATTTGTTTTCACACAGTTGATTTAAAAAAATATTTAATTATATATATATATATATATATATATATATATATATATATATATATATATATATATATATATATATATATATATATATATATATATATATATATATATATATATATATATATATATATATATATATATATATATATATATATATATATATATATATATATATATATATATATAAGCTATTTCGGAAATATAATCATTCCTCGTTTGCTAAACAAAATTATAAAAATTTTTAATTGGCTTCCAGCAAACTTTGATCTGTTGAAAAACAGAAAAAGAAAAATTTGGTTTATATAAAAAAAAAAATTGACTAGTGGGTGTTTTCATACGTGTAAAATTACTTCCTGTCTGAGTTTAAAAATAGAAATATGTATTGACAGTAAAATTCATTTTAAAAAGCCTTTTTTCAATTTCCCGTGTTGTGGATTAAATAGAAAGGATACCTAATGATTTCTCTGTTATTATCATTTCCCGCAAAAAAAGTGTTTGCACAATTTTAATTGAATGAATTTATCATAATATCGGAAATATCCATCGCATCAATATTTGTTCTTTTTGAAGATTTACAAAAACAAAGCTATAGTTTGAATCCGGCCCATTATATTTTAGAACGTGCGTGGGAATCATATCCAGTAAGATAATGACCAAAAAATTATATAAAATAGTAAATTCTTTAATAATATTTTTTAAATATATCTTCACACCTTTGTTTTCATTTTAAGCTTATTTATTACTTTCAGGTACTAGTATAAAGAATTATTAAAGATTATTAGAAAAAGATGCCTGTTTGTGATAGGGATTCTTTAATTGATTGCTTAACATTTTTTCCATTTTTGGAAAACATATTATTTTGAACAGGAGATTTATAATAGACAAGTTAAGCATTTTCATGAAGTAAATAATTGAAATTCAGTTTAGTTTTGAATAAAGAAAAATTCCTAATGCAAATAAATTTCAGTAATTTGTACAAAATTTTTGAATGGAATTTTATATAAATATAATTATTTCTTTTAAAATAAAAAAAAAATATCCTTGAAATTCGAAAAATAAATCAGATTTTCTCTCGAAAAAGAATTTTTAAAACAAAATTCTTCTATTTCTTTATCTTAAAAAAAAAAAAAGCCCTCAAAAATTTTTTTGGCATTATTGTAAAATACTGAATTTTGATTCATCTGTAACCATAATGAGTTCCTCAAACACTGTTTTAAAATCTAAGTTTATATAAATAGCTGAGTCACCATGAAAATTAAAACCATCGCTTTGATAAATGTATTGTTTATTAACATTTTCATCATCTTGGAATCGTAGTCAAAGCTTAGAGATGGCACTTTGGACGATTTCAAATTCCTCGAATATTTCCATCTGAGTACGACCATATTCCGGCAATTCTATCATAATAATTCTACCAATTCTACGGCTGGTAATTCTACCATGCAAAAAATCGTCCACATGTATACTCTGTGTCATAACTATTCGGTTATGGCACTGAGAGGCTTACAGAATGCTTGTGAACAATTTCACTTCTTTGCCACCATTTCCTTATATATCCCTCTCTTACACTCTCGTCATTGTGACGTACTATCGGCATCTTCTGGTGGAATCCTGTAATTTCATATTATTCTTGAAGGTGTGTGTGACAATTCTACAAGTGAAATTTTTACTTTAGAATTCGATTTCCGTGTGATTTTGAATTATCTTTAATTTATGAACTTAAGTGTATATGGATTTTTTATGGCCCACTCCTTTGTATAAATAATAAAGTTTGCCCCGCGCATCAACAAACTTCACATATTTTTACCACAAAAATATTGATATCACAAAGCCTAAGTTTAATGAAGAGAAAAACGAGATTTTTATTTCCTTGAAATTATTAATAATTCCGTATAAAGACAGCATTTGAATTGCTCATCAATGAGTTTTTTGTTCAAATATTGAAATCTATATATTTAAACTAATTGGCAAGAACAAATAATCAGTACTTAACCACAATCGTTTGATTTCGCTAGTTTTCATTTCAAATCAATTCTCATGAGCCCTAAATATCAATGATCGTCTGCCTCCATCACTTTTGAGAATAACCTCAAAAGCACTACTTTATCGTAGCTTACAGGGAAAAAATTATGCATTTTCTATGGAAAAAACACATGGTATAGTTCTCCAGTCACACTACTGTGCCAATTTAGAGGTTTTTAATTCACATGAATGCTCATGACCTTTAAATCAATCAGTAATGGTTGCAATACATTTATAAACATTAATTATTGTTCAGTCTTCAGATCCGAGATCATAGCAATTGGAACTGTCCTTAATTATGCCCAGACAACAGATAATAATTGCATTTGGATATTGACCGATAGTAGGAGTGCTATACAGTATTTCAAGAACTGGTCAGAAATATTTGATATTCCAGACCAGGAGATTATGAAGCTTCTGTGCGAAATTGGCCTGAAGGCACCTATAAACTTCCACTGGATCCCATCGCATGTCGGGATACATGGCAATGAGGCGGCTGATGTGCTTGCCAAGAATGGCTGTGATCTTCCAATGGACTGTTTGAACCGCCTTACTCCCACTGAGATCCACTCCCTGGGAAAACATCGTTTGCTTTCAGCGTGGCGCCGTACTCCATCTCATTAGTGGTATGCTGGCAACCGCCCTGGCCTATCAATAACATGCTGTGGCCCTCGGCCTTTCCAATCGGCCATGGCCAGATTTCGTAGTGGCCATCTTAAGTGTTTAAGGTTTCAGAATGGGGAGAAGACTTTCCAACCTTGTTCCTGCTCCCAACCTGCTAGTTTTGTTCACCTTCTTTTCTGTCTTGGCGCTTCTTATAAGCATCTGCTGGTTGAACGGGACTTTCTGCAGATTTATGAGGAACTGACGCTACGGGGCCTCCTGGATCTGGTCTGGGCTTTCCTTCTCCAGGGTGTGTGTAACAACAACACATTCATTATAAAAGCATTGAAAGAAAGCCACAGTCACAACCACTGCGTTGATATCGACAATTTTTATATGAAATATGAATTATAAAAATTCACGATCACTTGATACCTTTATGGTGGTCACGTACCTTTTCAACTCCTGTTCAGTTTCTACAGATATTTCAAAATAAAGTTTTTGCAAAGAATTCAGCCACAGCAATTAGGCGTTCTCTTCATTTTTTCAAGTTTTATTTTAATTGCACAGGTATAATTCTTTTTCATGTATGAAGTAAACAAACTGAAAATAATATAATTTCAAAGAATGTTTGAATTTCTCTGTTTCAAACCTTCATACGCAGGAAAAATACATTTTTAGAATTATGTCTGTCTGTCTTGTCTTATATCTTAATAGCGGTTTGAGTGAGATGGATTAAATTTGGTGTATGAATTTAAAACCAAATTTGTAGTTTTCAAACAAATTGTGAATGAAATCCTTGCTGAGAAATTCTGTCTGTTCACCTCATATTAAATGAACAAGATAACTATAAAACAAAAAGATTAAATTTGGAACATAAATTTGAAATATATAATGCATATTTTTATCAAATATTTTGGAAACAAATCTGTGAAGGGGTTGACTTTCTGTCTGTCTGTATTTTTGCATGGATGTAAAGGAGGTAATTCAAAAAAGCAATGACTATGAATTTTTGCATCTTTTGCAGAATAGCTATGTGAGCTTAAAATCGTCATAAAGCCACATATTAAAAACATTTTTTTTTTTGTAAAATTATATTTAATAGTAAATGTTATTTTTTCTCCAATGTCCCGTTTTTAGTCTATAAAATTTCTTTATTGAAGAATGTGTACTGTACGCCTGGGAATAAATAATCTGATCCAAGGTTAAATTCCTAAAAGTTCGGTTTCTGAAATTTGGGTCTTAATATTTAAAAGTTTAGAAACTTCTGCTTTAGATATTTAAATTTTACTGCTGCAAAGAAGTAATTTCAGAATTAGAATCAAGATATGGCACATGAATAAATTGCAGCAATTTCTTAATTCTTTTACAACCGCCATGCTATGCAAAGCTTTAAAAGACGAAACAAAAACACTGACGGTTTGGTTCAGTAACACACTCTTAAAGCTAACGCCAAGAATTTCCTATGCCTCATCGTTAGCACGTCATTGTTAGAATAATTTTCCAGAATATCAGACATCTTATTTATCTTCCTGAATCCTTTATACTTTTATCTACTTGGTTGAGCAGACATATGCATTTTAATCATTGTTTATTTTCTGCTCTACTTAATAACATTTCTACTTTAGACGTCTTTACTAGAGCGGGCTTTTGTCTCTATCACACACTTCTAACGTTAGCGATAATTAATGTCCTATGTTCCTTCGCTAGTACGTGATGTTAGGATCAGTTTCCAAAATATTCTGACATCTTAATTTCCTTCCTGTATACTTTATATGCTCATATGCCTTCTGGTCTGATTTGTTCAACAGAAAAATTAGCGTTTTAAACGTTATTTATGTGTTTGCTCCAAATGCTGTAAGAGGATTGATTTCACAACCAGTTGCAATGTATAGAATTGGAGCTTGTAAACTACCGATATTAAGCCACAGGAGCTTTGAATAGCTTAATTAGTTTGGGATAAGGGAAACTGAAATAGAATGTCCATCTTTTAAACACACCACTTTAATGTAAAGATGTCGTTAAAAAGGGAAACTTTATTGCAATAATTTAATCAAGATTTGCGAAATCATTTTTAAACAAAGCATTCTTCGGTTATAATCAACGACTTGAATTTAGTTGTTGGTTAACATTTATAATTTTTTAAAGAACCCATAAATTGTAACCTTATTGCTCTTTAATTTTCTTACTTTTATGCACATTTGGGATTGGGAGCTTAAAAGTTTAATACTTAAATTCATGATTTTATTTTTCCTTTCTTTTTAAAAAAAATATTTTTTTCCATTATAGACATTTTGATTTACAGGAAATATAAAGAAAGAAAGCTTAATGTTTTTTTTAAAATTTAAATATCAAATGAATTATTTTTTAATTGATATTTGATATTATATCATATAATATTATAAATGTTTTAAATCTAATTGTTTATTTTACATTAAAGAAGGTAAAAATAGAAAGGACTACAAAATCTTCAATTATAAGTTAATTTGTAGATTTTTTTTTGAAATGATATACATTTTAAGGGTAAAAACATTTTTACAAAATCAATTAAAATAAGAAAATAAGCTTACCAAATTTTTGATTTATAATTACAGGATGAAAACCGGCTAAATTTAATTGAATACTTTTCCAGATTGCCATTACTTATAACGAGTCATTATAAATTTGCGTTGCCATTTCATAAACAAACATTCTAACAAAGACATTTCTTTTTTTTGCCTTTTTAATAATTATATAAATAACTAAATATCGATTGCAAAAATAATAAATAATAACGATACTAAATATACTGATAGCAATAATAACTAAATATCGATAGCAATAATGACTAAATACCGATAGCTAAAAATAACTAAAATACCGATAGTAAGAGTCAAGCTCTTAAATATAAAGATCTTTGAAACTTATTTTTCCACAACCTATTAGATTTCACTTTCTAATCTTAACTAAAATGTCCACTTACGATACACATGATATGGCGAAAGGGTATTTTGAGAGATAATTGGATTTTAACCGAATATATTACATAACTTAATTATAGAAGATAGAAGCATTAAATAATAATAATAGAAATATAATGGATTCTTGAAATTATATTTTGATAAGTTTAGACTAATAATGCAAAAAAAAGTATTTTCTTTAATATCTTCGTAATGAATTTCCAAAAATAAAAGTGAAATTTGAAACCACATCACAGGAAAACTAGTAATCGAATTTCAATAGATTTTCCATTATGTTTCAAAATGTTTATAGAATTCTTCTCGAAACCTCGATAATTAGGTTCGTTAAATTGTTGCCGTGCCGCCTCTAAATTAGATTAATTTTGACTAGAAATAAAAATGGAATTTTTCGAAGTTCCTCTATGACATGGAATTTCTGAAAAAAAATGCTAAATATATTTCTCATGAAATTTAGAGATATGAGTATTAAAACTATTGAAATGTTGCTACAAAAATAACGTTTTGTTAATAGTCAATATTTTTAGAAATTTTAATTTAAAAGGAAATGATTTATTTTTAAGAAAAAGTGTCATTAGATGTTCATCAAAGGTCTGGCTTTTATTTAGTACTTTGGTATTACGCGGCTTATGCGAAATGAAAAGGCTTCTCATAAATTATTTTAGCTTCGTAATAATTCTTGGAAATAAATTTAATACTTTAATGTAAATATACTTCTATGTAAAATATTATGAAGCAGAGAATTTTCCTTTCTTCAGCAATTTTAATTTTAATTGAACTGAGAACATAAATTATAAAAAATACATTTGAATTTCTTTATTTTCCTAAAGAAATTACAGATAGTATTAAATGATTTTTAAGAACCATAATACTATAATTATTATAACATTATTTGAACATCGCGAATGACAACTCAAAAGAAATTATTAAAATGGTTTAAAACATATTGCATTTATACATATTATAATAATATATACTTTTTACTATAATATTAATTAAACTGATAATATAAACTACATCAAACACATTAGAGTTTCATTATTTCTCTAAAAAAATTAGACAGTATCAAACGATTTTTAAGAACCATATTAATAAAGTTATTATAATATTAATTGAATCTCACAAATGACAACTCAAAACAAATTATTAAAATAATTTAAAATATATTACATTTAAAATATATAAAAGATTCATTCTGTAATAATGGTAACAATGATGATAAGATAATCTTTCCTATAAATGGGAAAATAGTTATAAATTACCAAAAATAAACCATTTACTTTATAATAAAGAAATCTTCTTAAAAAACTTTCTTTGAACTATGTAGTATACATCTGTGCAAAATGTTTAAAAAATTAATATTTCAAATAATTAACAATTAAATTAATAATTTGAATTCTATACAAATTTGTATGGATTCGATACCAAACATCTATACGAATTTTCATTCAGATCAAACATAAGGAAATGGAGCTTGAAAATAATTTATGTGTTAAAACGAAATTGAATGAATTTCAACAAGTATTATAAGTTGAAGACAGCGAAATGCAAAATGCAAAGTAACTTAATTCTATGAAATTTGATGGAAAATTCCTCTATATCTCAGGATTATTTCCCTCCAAATCTAGTGTGTTACAGCTATTAAAATTCTATTACAGCGAATTTTGACTTGCCAGCATTTTCTCCAACTTTCAGATTAAATTAAGTGCCAGGTGCTTGTAATAGAAGTGTGAAGTCTTTATGTTTGCCGAAGGTTGTTGCTGGAATTACGAGTAAATTTCCAGAAAGTTGAATTCTCAGATTGACCACGGATGCTACTAAATTGTTCGAGAGCTCTATGAAAAGAATAAGTTAAAGCAAATTTGTACTTTTCGTCCGAAATACCATACCATGATAACGTTTCAAAGTTTGATTCTTCTATCTTTATTGCATCAACTGCTGGATTCTGCAAATAATTTCTTTTGAAATAATTACTGGAAAGTACGTCAGTCTTAAAGCAGTTTCATGTTAACAAAAGCAAAATTGGAAATTCTAATTTGAAATTAATATCTGAAAAAGTGAATTAAAGATGTGTTTATATTTATTGTTGTGATATATTACAGTATTAATATTTGCCAAATCAATATAAGAGAAATTTATATGTATCTCATTAAAACATAAACAAAAACTATCGTTGCGTATCATTTAAAATGAATCTTAAGAAATATATTAAAATTAGAGAAAAAATTTAAGGAATTTCAATTCAATCATTCAAAAGCAGATAGACTGAATTATAAGATGGTATAAAAACAAATTTTGTTTAACTATATACTCATAGTTTTTGAAGAAAACATTACATTTTTTTTAGTTTTTAATTTTACTGTCTTTTACTATTTGTCTATTTATATTGTTCCGCCAGGTTACTTGGCGGATTATGTCGAAATTTTCAAGACAGTGGGTCTTCTTTATGATTTTTAAGATTATGCGACGCTTCATTATACATAAAAAGCCAAGATGATGCCAAGAAGGTTGCATTCCCGGGTATGCATGGTGATTTGTAGAATTTAAGATAGCCAGGCTTCAATACACATAAGATGCCAAAATTTCGCCAAGTTCGCCAAGTGTAATGCTAAAGTTCAATTTAGGCAACGGTTCAACTAAAGAAATATTTTCCTATATGTCAAAATTCTGATATAAATATTCATTTTTAAATTCGAATTAAACTATAAATAAGTTTCTTTTTTTGCAATGAAAACTATCAAGAAGGGGATAAACATGAGGTTTTGATAGAGATATTAAAAAAAATTTGATTTTTTTTATATGAGGAACAAGAAAGTATAGTTATTGTACTGCATAAGGTAAATACGACATATGCATACGATATATACGCATTATAATGCTATTGGACTTTTCTCCATTAAGATGGGGTTCATGTACTCAATAAATAGAACAAGTGTAAGGCTATTAAAATAATTCGTTCCTAATATCTATCATAGTTTATAAGATAAGAAATTTTCTAGGGAATCTGAATATTAAAGGGATGCATAAGAGACTTAATTAATAACCAATATTCCCATTAATCAACTCGTCGCCAAAGACGTCTAGTATTCAATGAAATTAGTGTAATGCTAAAGTTCAATTTAGGCAACGGCCCAACTTAAGAAATATTTCCTTTTATGTCAAAATTCTGAGATAAATATTCATTTTTAAATTCGAATTAAACTATAAATAAAGTTTGCTGTTATAGAAAACAACATTCTTTACTCAGGTAAATTTTATTAGAATGCTTATAATGAACACTTAACTAAGAAAAATTTAATTTAAATGCTATTACATTAGTCAATAGCATTAATTCAATTTACTACCATATAATTTTAAATATTCTATTTAAAATTATATCGAAAAAATGAATATCTAGAAAACAGTTGCATTCATTTCAGTTCATTTCGGGTTAGAGAAATACCATTTCCAATTAGCTATAAATTAATTTGCAGACAGCAAAAGATTACAGTCAAAAGACTTGAGTTACTATTTACTTTTGGGGTCTTATTTAATGGCTTAATATTCAATTTGAAAATATATTTCCTTTAATGCTATATTGAATTTAATGAACTAATTCCTAAGAATTGTATAGGATTTTTTTTTGTTTATGTTCATTTCCAGAAATGAGTTAGAGTTTATATTATCTTTCATAATATTACTAAAGTTTATTGCCTGTTGCCAAGCTTTTAACTATCTTTTAACTACTTAACTTAACAAACTTTTAACTGCTTCTTTTTGAACTATCCTTATATTCTGTGTTTGATTCTATGCTGTTACAAAATTTTATATGCAGATACAAATATTAAAAAACAATTTGTTTTGAACAATACTTTGTTACAAAATGTTGTCTGCCCTTCATCTTTGGCATGGTTTCGAGATCTTTTTTCTATGAAAAATTTCAATGAAAATGGGTGCACAACTAGTCACCACAATTAAAGCTAAATGTGAAAATTCATGGACTATGGTATTGAAAGACATAATAAGTAGGGCAAATATCATCACTAAAAAGAAGAGATATGTTCGATTTATTTCTCTAACATGAATGCGCTTAGACTTGAATCAATATATATATATTCAGAGAGGTAAAATTAATCCTAATGCATATAAGGAAGTGTAGGTTGACATTTTTTTACTCGGGCTATATCTGAACTTTTTATTAAAGAATGTATCTTTGAGTTAATATGTTGTAGTCTATAATTATACTGATGTTCCACATGCCTTGATATTATTACAAACTTGAAATGTTACTTCCCAATACGGATAGTTAAATCACTGGAAAGACCGTTTTACGATCAGTTCTGTTGGGTACTGATCGGTGCCGTGTTAATGATTTCAGAGCTTGGCGATCATTTGGGGATTTCGCGACGAATTTGGCGACTTTGGTACAAAATGGAAACTTTCAGAGTTTTAACAATTGAGCCAATAGGAACCGAGATTCGCTTGATTGATCCAGAACATTCTCTGCCCGCTTCCTGGGAAATATCCCACAGACTGAGACTACCCGCCTCCCGGGCCTGCAGTCTCAAGCTGCAGTCAGTCAGTCGTGGAACGGGTCGTATATTGAGTCGTGGAAAGAGACAGCGGAATAGTTGTATCAGTCCGGCGAAGAGCAAGCGTTGTGTGGAGCTCAAGCGATTGCTGAACTGAGCTGTGTGCTGAGTCCTAGTGTTTATTGTGGAAGCAGCATCGGGTCGTGTGTGGAGTAGCCAATCGTGTAGTAGTGAGTCGGCAATTGGATACAGCTAAATCGAGGAGACAATGGAGAATTGCAGACGTTTGAAGAGATCGTAGAGTGAAGATACGTAGATTCCCTCCTTCTGCTGAATTCTGTCTGGACGCTTTGTTTTGCTGTGGTTGTTATTACTACCGATTACTACTAGTGGGCTACTGTTTGTTGTAGTGTGCTGCTGTAAACAGAGAGACAGATCTGTTATTATATCAAGGAGACAATAATCTCTGTTTATACTGTCTAATTCTGTAGTACCAGGGTAACTAGCTGTATATATATATATATATATATATATATATATATATATATATATATAAAATATATCCCGTTACTACAGAATTAGACAGTATAAACTGAGATTATTGTCTCCTTGATATAATGACAGATCTGTCTCTCTGTTTATCATTAACAGCTCAAAGAATTTTGATAATGTAGTCCGGATGCGAATTTAAGAAATGCATTTTAAATTCATTGAAAAACCTAAGCCTTTGGATTCTGTTAACATTATTTTCCAAGATACATTTAAAGTTAGGGTTTTTAAAACTCTCGAGGTTAGTTTTGGAAGCTTCTTTAAAAATTCTCCAGGCTCTTTTTCTCTCATTTCTTATTTTACTTTGAAACACTTTTTTGAATAGGTTTTGAGTATATGAACAGAAGAAAGCAGTTTCTTTTTTCTCTCTTATAGTCTTGGAAACTTGTTGCTAATGTATTTAAAGCACCATCCTCCTTTTGACAGAGTTTTGATAAATTGTTTGATCAAATCAAACTTGAAGTAAATTGAATGTAGAAAGATATTATTGAAATCAAGTGAAAACTGTATTTTACAACACTTTGGTTTTTGAATTTCGATGCTTTCTAACTTTGCACTCCTTTTTTTATCCAGTGATTTTTTTTCTCACAAATTGTCCCCTTAACACAAGAAACAAGGATATTTAGTGCATCCTCTTGTTGTCCATAAAGCATAGAAACACTTTTAGATCTTTATATTTCAATTTGGTGAAAATCAAGCCTGAATTCTTCTAATCCTCTTTCAAATACATAGAACACTCTAATGGTACTGAAATATACTATTAGAGTACTATAAATTATACTATTACCATTATGCAGAAGGCTGTTGAGATTTCTTTTTGGTGAGTTAATAAAAAAAATCCCATCATTTGTTCACGTCATACTGTATATTATATATTTATATAGGGACATCAGTCGTTATCTTGAGAAAGATATTGAGTGAAAAATCTTTCTTTCTAAATCATGAGAAAAAGATAACCAAGAGCCAATAAATTTTTTCCCTTAGTCTAGACGAATACTTTTGAAGCAAAATCTGGCCAAATGAAATTTTTTGGTCATAATACTTATACTTGTATACTTTTTTTAATATTCGCGCCACAGATTGAGATAAAAATCTTCAGTTTTTGCAAGTAATGGCGGCTTATGACATTAAATATAAATCCTCTTAGTAATCCCCCCGGGGGCATCTCGAATTGAGGAAGATGCTTCCGGCATGGTGATTGAATCTCGCCACCCTGGAGGGTACACTAATAGATGGGGGATCTGATTCCTCCCATCTATGACGGGACGTACTTCCTTCGGGGAGGGTTGTACCATGGCCGGTGACGGCCCTTAGGACTTAAACAACAGTTCTCGCCAATGTTGCTGTTGCGGCGGTCTGGTCATTCAGTTTTTATGGTTTAAATCCGTGTGCCTTCGTGGCGGGTCAGAGAGTTAGATGGCTGACTTATCCTCTTAGTAAGTTGGTCGACTCTTAAGGGCTCAAAATGACCATGGTACAACCCTTCCTGTAATTGGTGTTGAGAAACAACTTCCATACCGGAAGCTTCTCATCCTCATTTCTGAGGTACCCCCCCCCCCCATTGTGAGCAGATTGGTTAAAAATTTTAATTTGTGAAAAAAATGGTACTTGACAGAATCTTTTGAAGATTTTTCCTGAAATAAGCATCCAAAAGACAATCGGAATCAGGTAATAGCTTTTAAACCCGTTTTTGGTTGCAGGGCTATATTATAAAATCAATTTCTCAGTTAACAATTTTTACCACGGCTCTGACGATATGGTTGTTAATATTCAGTCCCAGACCAACGACTGCATTTGTTGAAAGGGCACGGAATGAAGTTAAAATAGGCGGGGAAATAATAATATTGCAATAAATACACTGCTTCCGCGTTTATCTAAAAGAAGTAGACTCTTCTTGTCTCGCATGATGCTTAGTTTTTCGACCACGTTCTCATCAGAGTCAAAGAATTGTTATTCTCTAAATGACAGCAAAACGCAATCAAAAAATATATATGAAGATATGGTGAAATAGTCACTCATTTCTAATGCATTAATTACAGCAAAACAATAAAAAACAAATCATTAAAATATTTCATAAAGCTGCAAAAATGCATCTGTCTAGACAGATACAATTTCTGGCTTCATTGATTTCCTCACAGTATTTTGTGTAAAGTCATTTTAATGCTTCTTCGAGTAATAATTTGCTAAATTATTACTAGCTTTTAAATTATTACTAAACTTTAAATAAATATTGTTTGTAAGACAGTTGACAAACTTATTAAGTGTTTGAAATCTTCAGATTTTCTTTTGAGATATCAAATCAAGCTCTTTGCTAAATTTGAAAACGTCTAGAAAAAAAGGTAATATTTTTCTAATATTCAAAATCTTAGTTAAGTGTTTGAAGTTTTATTAAGAAAGTAAATACATTTAAATAACCAAAAATAATAATCATAAATTATTTATTGTTTATATATTTTAAATAAAATAATTAAATTAAGAAATGGATTTTTTTAGAAAAGAACAGGAAAAAAAAAAACAACATTCTTACGCATAAAAGAATTGGAGATAGAAACAAAATGTGAAAGACAAACAATATGTAAAGTAAGATAAAGACTTTGATAGAAAGTTTATTTAAATTGAAATCTTAACTACATTTCCAATTTATTTTTAATTTCGTTTTTGACATAACATTATGATGACTAGCTGTTAGCTCGATTTGACCTATTTTTTTTTATTGAAGATAAAGAAATTGAGACAATCCAGCTGGAAATATATTATTTTTACGCTTAAAATTATTTGAAGTGTTTTAAAATGCAGAGCAGCCGGCGCCCTATCATAGGGGCAGCGCGTCTTCCCCGCGATCTGGGCGTACCGGGTTCAAGTCCCGGTTCTTCTTCTGTGTTTTATCTGTGAGTTGTGTGAATGTGCCCTTCTGTAAAAAGGGGTTGTGCAAGCGCATGTGACGCATAAAGGATCTAAGTAGTACTCTTGGCCCTAGTTGGAGCAACTGCAAAAACAAGAGACGCTCACTCGGCTTAAATCGCTGGCAGATAACTGTCAGAGGGTTTGTAAAGTGCCATAAGCCAACATAGCAACTAAAATACCGAGCAGCTATAGAATAAAATCTTATTAGTTTTGTGATATCTGTAGTTAAAATTAATTGATAGTATGGGATAAAATTTTATCTGGTCTCCTTGAAACTTTCTCATAAAGACTCTATCTCTCTTTTGCAGCATGAAAATGTAAACCATGGGAGAAACGTTAAATGCCTTGAATGTTCAAATTTTTATTTACAAAATACAGCACGAGAATTGTGTATTTCGTAGTATAGTAAAAAAAAAAGTACTTGTGTATTAATAATATGCCAATGGAAATCAATAGTTACGAAAGAATTAATTAAGAAAGAGTTAAGAAAGAATATTTTTAGTATGAATTTATTATTTTATTTTAATCATTTTATTGAATCAAACTTGAGCCTCTTTTTGGAGATTAATTGTTGGCATACGGCTAATACACAAGTAACAGACATATCAAACATGTATTTTGTACGCCTTTTTTCATTGAACCACCTTTCCAATTGAAACCAAAATTTAAAAATTTTCGGATTGATTGAAATCGAAATTAGATTGTAGTCACAAGATCACACATCAAATATCACTTATTTAAGTCACTGCATTTTTAAGTCATCATGTTTATGCGCATGCCAAATTACAAGCCGACAGGTGGTCACCCTTTGACAGATTTGGTTCCAAATCATAAGTGATCTATATTTAAAATGCTAAACCTATTATGCAAATTTTAGCTATCTAAAACTTTTTTAATTATTGTTTAGTTATTTAGTTTTTTTAGTTGTTGTGTGCCTTTGTGTTCGAACATCAGGACAGACTTCACCCTGCATGGAATTGCGTTCAGAACTTGATAGACATCTACAAATTTGATGTAAATGCTGCATGCTTAATTTCACTCATCTAGCTTGAAGCGTTTTGGTGTTACACTAATTCACGGACAGGAAGAATTTCAAAAATGTATTTTTCAGACTCAAGGAAATCTAAATTCTTGAAAATCTAGAGTTTGAATTTTTTGATGAGTTTCATACTCTGTATCCTTTCTGTATGCACTCTTTTTATTATTTGTACATAATTGAGATTTTACATAATCAATTTTCAAGTCCTTTCATTGTAGTTCTTAACCCTTTTTGAGTTCCGAGGGCTCCAAATTTTTTTCTACCGGTGAATTTAAAATGTCTTATTTCAGTCTCTATTTCTTCTTTCGGTATTATTTTTTATATGGATTTCATTTCCCAATGGCTCTTACAATTGCAGACGAAAATCTGTTTTCTTTCCATTCGTTAGTTTTAGCTGTAAATAATTATTAGAATAAAATGAACTTTAATTTAAATATATTATCGGAAACTCAATATCGGACTTCACGTTATTGTCTGGCATTCAGAATATGGAGCAACATCGAAGAGATCTTTTGAGCTAACAGAGATTCCCCCAAACAGGGAAATTTATTTTATCGCACGACTGTGCTACAAAATATACATGATATATAAAAAAATAAATAATATAAAATATTTTAATATAATGATAAGTGATTATTTGAAGATTAGAATATTAATTTCATTTTAGCTGTAGATAATTATTAGAATAAAATGCTCTCTAATTTAAATATATTGTTGGAATCTCAATATCGGAATTGTCCTCACGATATTGTCTGGTATTCAGAATATGGAGCAACATCGTAGAGATCTTTTGAGCTAACAGAGATACCCCCAAACAGGGAAATTTATTTTATCGCTACACTGTGCTACAAAATATGCATGATATATAAAAAATAAATAATATAAAATATTTTAATTTAATGAATAAATTTATGAGCCATTTGAAGATTATAATATTAACTTAATTTTAGATGTAGATTCTTATTAGAATAAAATGCTCTCTAATTTAAATATATTGTTGGAATCTCAATATCGGAATTGTCCTCACGATATTGTCTGGTATTCAGAATATGGAGCAACATCGTAGAGATCTTTTGAGCTAACAGAGATTCCCCCAAACAGGGAAATTTATTTTATCGCACGACTGTGCTACAAAATATACATGATATATAAAAAAATAAATAATATAAAATATTTTAATATAATGATAAGTGATTATTTGAAGATTAGAATATTAATTTCATTTTAGCTGTAGATAATTATTAGAATAAAATGCTCTCTAATTTAAATATATTGTTGGAATCTCAATATCGGAATTGTCCTCACGATATTGTCTGGTATTCAGAATATGGAGCAACATCGTAGAGATCTTTTGAGCTAACAGAGATACCCCCAAACAGGGAAATTTTTTTTATCGCTACACTGTGCTACAAAATATGCATGATATATAAAAAATAAATAATATAAAATATTTTAATTTAATGAATAAATTTATGAGCCATTTGAAGATTATAATATTAAGTTAATTTTAGATGTAGATTCTTATTAGAATAAAATGCTCTCTAATTTAAATATATTATTGGAATCTCAATGTCGGAATTGTCCTCACGATATTGTCTGGTATTCAGAATATGGAGCAACATCGTAGAGATCTTTTGAGCTAACAGAGATTCCCCCAAACAGGGAAATTTATTTTATCGCACCACTGTGCTACAAAATATGCATGATATATAAAAAATAAATAATATAAAATATTTTAATATAATGAATAAATGTATGAGCCATTTGAAGATTAGAATATTAAGTTAATTTTAGCTGTAGATCCTTATTAGAATAAAATGAACTTTAATTTAAATATATTGTCGGAATCTCAATATCGGAATTGTCCTCATGATATTCAGAATATGGAGCAACATCGTAGAGATCTTTTGAGCTAACAGAGATACCCCCAAACAGGGAAATTTATTTTATCGCACCACTCTGCTACAAAATATGCATGATATATAAAAAATAAATAATATAAAATATTTTAATATAATGAATAAATTTATGAGCCATTTGAAGATTATAATATTAAGTTAATTTTAGATGTAGATTCTTATTAGAATAAAATGCTCTCAAATTTAAATATATTGTTGGAATCTCCATATCGGAACTGTCCTCATGATATTGTCTGATATTCAGAAAATGGAGCAACATCGTAGATATCTTGAGCTAAAAGAGATTCTCCCAAACAGGGAAATTTATTTTATCGTTACACTGTATAACAAAATATACATGATATATATAAAAAAATGAATAATGTAAAATGTTACAATACAATGAATAAATGTATTATCCATTTGAAGATTGGAATATTAAATTAATATTCAGTAAATTCACACGACAAATAGGTTTGTCGAGCATTTCACAATTTCAACCAACCTTTACTCTATCTCTAAAGAGTTCGCGTTATTCGAGAACCTCCAGTTTAAATTATAATTACTTCACCGATACCAGAGGCTTAATAAAGGAGGCTTCGCTTCGTAAAGAGCTATGCTTTGCTAAATTCATTTCGATTTAGCGAACATATTTGCTTCAATCGTTGCATATTAGTAGGTGAGCAAGCATCCTCCTTCCCTCTTGACCTTAGGGTACCGTGGGAGGGAATGACCAGAGTGTGTTCCGAGGTATTGACCAGCGCACTTTCTGTGCGATTGTCCGTGAAAGACTGATGGATTATGGGCTCTTATGAGATTAATTAGAGGACATTATTAGCCCTTAGAGCTATTATAAATATCACAGGGAAACTGAGATTAGCTGTATGTGATGTACCCGGGTGATTTTCGGGAGAAAGAGATGGTATATTGCAGGGAAAATTTAACCTAAGTGATTAGAATTATGAAAGTTTGAAATATTTATATGGATTTGTTATTTTTTTCTTTAAATCTTGCGTGTTATATCTGATGTCAATATCCTTTTTACTTTCTCGTATACGTGGTATAGAGAAAATTGTTGTTCATCGGTACAACTGAGATCTTTAGGAAAGCGATGTAAATTGCTTTGAAGATAATGAACAATTATATTCATATGGTCTCTGAAGCTGTTAATTAAATCAACATAATTTTCAGCTTTGTGGTTGCCTAGAAAGCTTTTGTAACAAGAACAACTGAGATCCACGCTTTTCGTTATGTCTTATTCATGGATCCGTGGAATGAGGATCGTTTATAAGATTTCATATTTGGTGGTCTTAAAAAGACTACTGCTTTATATTTTTCTGGACTTATTCCAAATTCTGGTCTGTATTTGCAAAAAAAAAAAAAAAAAAAAAAAAAAGACTATCATGAGACGTTTATTAACTTTGGTTTTTTGTGCAGTGGAAGCAAAATACTTCAATCTCGTTCGACAAAAATTTCACGATCTATATTGCTTTCACCAGCAACCATGTTCTCGGTTAAATAACTTTTTTTTTAGTTTCTCGTATCACTGTATAGAAAAAGTATAGTATTCGCCAAAACATTCGAACTCGAGATTTTGACGAATCTACACATTTTAGATCTCCTAGATTTCAAAAAACACAATTCGGGGAAATGTCCGTCTGTCTGTCTGTGACAAAGAAAACCAAAAACGCTTTGATCTAGACGGATAAAATTTGGTAGACGGTCTTTACACCAAATTTGGAGATTTTTACAAAATATTGAGTAAAATTGAGTGAATAAGAGGTCCGACTGTTCGGCTGTGCTTATATAAATTAACATGATAATTACAAAACAAAGAGAGCTCGATAGATAAAATAAGGTACACAGATTTAACATCTGTAGTGTAGACGTTTATCAAATTTTGAGTCATATTCAACAACGGGTTGACTATCTGTCCGTCTGTACTTTCAGAAACATGTAAACGCGATAATTCAAAAACACAATGACTTAAATTTATCAAGTTTGGGGTGGGATTTTGTGGCTACAAGTGCAGTTTTGTGTCGAATTTTTGTTTCGACCGATTGAGAAAAATGTGCCTAAAACACAAATTTAATTTTCGAATACTATTAACACTGGCAGGAATTAATCATAGAATAATTTGCCAAGGATGACACGATATATTCAGTAAAAATGCTAACTCCACGCCAAAAATTAATATTCCGTAACTATTCTACGCCATTGCTATGTAAGGCAGACTTTGACATGACAAATTTACTATGCGAAAAAGTTTGCGAAAGAGTATGCGAGAAAGTTTAGGAGAGACTACTACCACTAGTTACTTTTTTGTATACGAAGTGTAAAAGAAAAAAAAATGTTAAAATTGTCAATAAATCCGACTTTGGAATTATGTGAATCCTCACGTTTCAGATTTCTCTGAGTTCGAAAAATTCATCTTTGGAATTTTGTCTGCCTCTTTATGAACGCAGTAACTTAAATATCAGCAAGTTTAGTCTCACCGAAGTACTGGCATACTCTCCAATTAAGTTCTTATCCCAATCTCCTCTTATAAAATGATGTACTTTGGGTAAGGCTACAAATGACTTTCATATGGCATTAGCGAACAACAGCAACGAAATATAGCAGCTTGATATGGATCTAATATTTTTATTGAATCTATGAATCTAATATTTTTATTGAATCGACGAGTCTATGAATCTAATATTTTTATTGAATCTATGAAACTATGAATCTAATATTTTTATTGAATCTATGAATCTAATATTTTTATTGAATCTATGAATCTAATATTTTTATTGAATCTATGAATCTAATATTTTATTGAATCTATGAATCTAATATTTTTATTGAATCTATGAAACTAATATTTTTATTGAATCTATGAAATTATGAATCTAATATTTTTATTGAATCCATGAAGCAAATATTTTGTACACCTTTTAGGGGACAGAATGAAACTAGAATTTAATATAGAACTATAATTGTAGTCGCAACATAAATACCAAATTTCATTGATTTAAATCCTTCCGTTTATGAATTATTGCTTTTACATGCATGTGGAAGTACATGCAAATAGACGATCAGTCCTTTTGCAGATTTTATTGGAAATTTGATAAAAATCTACATTTTAGATCATAAATTTGTATTTCAAAATTTACCTGCGTAATTTTTTGCTTTTTGTAGTTTTCGAGTTCATTTGTAATTGTTAATTTGTAATAATTTGTTCATTTGTAATGTAATTTCCAAGTTCGGAAACGCTTGTTACACATAATTGCATGAGTTCGCTTTCCATGCTCCAAAATTGGGAGATCCGTTCATAATAGCTCTCATGCAAACCCAAAATAATACATAAACGCAGTTGAATTTAATTTTCCATTTTTTAAAAAAATAATCTTTTTCAAAAAAATGAGGAATAATTATCTTTTCCACAGTGTTGGAAACAGGTGTCAAATTCAGGTTCAACAGATTCAAATTGAGGCATTCGGAATTTCCACTTTTGCATATTAGGCTTACCCTTTTACAGCAGGCTTGCTTTTTTATACCTTTCATTTCATTTATTAATGAGTAGTGAAGAAATTTAAATAATTTTTGTAAAAAACAAGTCTGTGTTTAATGGGAGTAATCTGCTTTTTTTAAACAGAAATATCATAAACTGTAAGACTCATGATTTTTGTATTTCCTGAAATTCCCGTACAACGTTAATATTTTTGGGTTTTTATTTTCTATGATAAAATTTCTAATATAGGTTATTTAGTTACACGTTAACAAAGTATCGCTAAAAAATTATATTATTGCTTCCTTGCGCAATAAGTCTCCTAGTAAAGAAGATAGTTTTACAGATATAATAATGTTCGATATAATAATAGTTTTTCAAATATAATTTATGGCTGATGAATGAATGGACGTCGAATCAATAAATTCTAGTTTTGGTGATCATTGTTTTTGCGACTATGTTAGCGACTTTGGTGACAAAAATGAAATATATTCGAGAACCTTGTCGATAGTTCCATTAGAATACGGTTTCCGTTGTTTGTTCTAAACATTCAATATATTGAAGAACCTCTAAAAACGGATTCGCAAAGAAATGTGTCAATCAGTAATCTGTTATTTATGTTGAGTTGAGCTCACGAGAGTAGTCGAGTGAATTCGCTTTTTGAAATGTTGTTGATTTCCAGCGAGTTCTCTCTGTGCTCTTCGTACTGCTGCGATAATTTAATAATAATTTGCTGCTTGTATGTTGAAGATTTCCGCAAGTTCTATTTTGTGAATGCTTAGTCTGTGTTTTGTTACCTTTGTTTCGTATTTCGTGTAGAATAAAGCGCCATTATCGATTACTGAACCTGTTAAACATTTTTCGTCGTACTGTTCACGGACGGATTTTTAATTTTCCCAGGCACGTACACATATTTTTCTATCTTCCTGTTCTATCTGTGAGATGTGGGATTGTGCCCTCCTGTAAAAGGGGTTGTGCAAGCGAATGAGTGATGTGTGAATAGTCAAGTCGTACTCTTGGCCCAAGAAGGTTCTAAGCCAAAAACAAGAGGCGCTCCCCCTTAGGCTTAAATCGGCTGTCTTCGAACAGCGAGCTTGTCCGTGGCAAGTTCTATAAGAAACAACAACAGTAGATGAAAATCTGTAGTTTCTAACCACATTTTTGGTGAAGACAAACAACGACGCAAGAGTGTCAAAATTGAAAATTTTATTCCAATAGTTTGTTCAGTGGTTCAAAGAAGTAAAAGATACTGAAATCCCAAACAACGAGCTGACCGATCAGCATGTTCGATTTGAGCCTTTGAAAAATGAATACTTCGATATTTTTACTTCATATTCCTTCCTTAAAAGATCGAGTCTTCAAAGGAATGCTAAAACCAATCGGAAAACATTGATAGCAATGCTGTTAAAAGACGGGATTAGAAAAACCGGATCACCGATATAACAAATGTCTGAATCTTCAGGGCAATTACATCGAATAACAATATATGTGTGTAAAAAATATGTGTAAAATCAATGTTTTTATCATTTCCCATGTGTGTAAATAATAATGATATATTTTCCCATGTACGTACTACTTATTAAACTTGTCATATAATATAAATAAGAAAAGAATGAAGAACTTAAAGTGGTTTTTAATGACATGGATATGATAGGAAGTGAACATTTGCAAGATTTTGACCTATGGAAGGTTTTTTTTTTTTGCTTTGCTTTACTTTGCCGTTCTATCGCATTTAATACGATAGTTGACAGCTTACTGTATAATTACACACAGAAATTTTAAAGAGTTTTTTCGCGATAATGCCATAAACTATTCCCTGTACGAACAAATATGTTTCATTCTTTCATACAGTGAAAATTCGTTTCTGTTATCGGCATGTGTGTGGTTGGAGGATCAGTTTCCCTAAGTAACCAGAAGTAAATCACAGAAAACGAAATTCCATTATTATTATGTGATACTGAAATGTAACAAAGCTCCGTATAAGTATATTAACACCAATAAGCTATCATATTATCCGCCTTCCAGAATGATTAGGAAAGTCAAAAGGGTAATATTAAAAAAATTTGATTCAATTTCAATTTGCAATTATTAATTTTGAAATTCCAATTCTAAAAAATAATTTTAATTCGAAGTAAACATACATCAACGCAAATTATAGGAAATGGGGATTCAGAGATATAAGTTGTAGCATTTTCAAAATAATTTTACAGTTTTGTTATTTATAAATTGTAGTAAACTACATAACAAATACAAATTATTAAAAAATATGCCCAATATATAGGCCTTAAGCATTAATATGTACAATATAATTTGAAATCAATAATTTGAAATCAATATAATTTGAATTCAATATAATTTGAAATCAATAATTTGAAATCAATAATTTGAAATCAATATAATTTGAATTCAATATAATTTGAAATTAATATAATTTGAATTCAATATAATTTGAATTCAATATAATTTGAAATCAATATAATTTGAATTCAATATAATTTGAAATCGATATAATTTGAATTCAATATAATTTGAAATCAATATAATTTGAAATCAATAATTTGAAATCAGTATAATTTGAATTCAATATAATTTGAAATCAATATAATTTGAATTCAATATAATTTGAAATTGATATAATTTGAATTCAATATAATTTGAAATCAATAATGAATTTTGATTATTCAATAATTGAAGATTTATTAAATCTGAATTATAGAATACAAGATTTATTTTTGTAACTACTCATAAGGATTTTAGATTTGAATATCATATTTGATCTCAAGAATAAAAATATCTGCAGAAGAGAAAGAGGATTCAATATTTGGCTACAATGGCTCTGCTAGTAACGAATATAGTAAGATATTGAAAAAGTATGATTATTAATATAAAATATATAAAGATATTCTATAAAGAAATATGCATATTCATTTTAAAATCAATAACATTTAGCGCAAAGGAAAAATCGAAGAATCAAGAATATATGCAATTAATAAATAATTTGAAGAATATAAAATCTTCTTTCAAATTGATTTTCGAATCTGAAGCGAGGTTTCACTACCTGGCTATTAGAATTATTTCCAAAAGTAATGAAACATTACATTAACAGAACATACATTAAAGTATTCCATACATGAATATTGTACAAATACATTTCAAAGCCTGTTTACGTCTTGAGACCAAAATGTTTAGTTGGATCTCCTGGGTATTAAATGATTGATTGAATTTTCAATTTGAAGAAATTAATGCTACACATTTTAAGAACTTAAAATCTTTGCAAAATCGAAATATGTTCGAAATTTCAGAATTTGTTCTGCAATAAGAACTGGAGTTCTTGTTCATCATCTAGCTAACACAGTCTCTCAAAAATTTGTTTTAGCAAAGTCTAATATAAAATAATTCATGGATGTATAGTTTGTTGATGTATTTTAAAATAAACAGAAATTAATATATAAAATCTTAAATCACGAATTCATAAAATCAATAAAAAATAATTCTACTTATCAAGAATGTTATCCCAGAGGCATACAACAATTCTTTCAAACTAACGCTATCTTTCAAAGCCAAAGAATTTTTTATTTTAATAGAATGTTGATTAATTATTATTGACCGAATACAATCATAATGAATTAACTTTACGATTGTATTGACTGATCGAATACAAAAGGCATACCAGTGAAAGTACGTTTTAAAATCAAACAAAAATTAATTTAATTGTTAATTAATATTCTATTTTATTTATTGTTAATTAATGTTATTTCAAAAATTATTTGAATTTAAATACTTGTCATTCCAAGATTCGAAATGGGTCCACTTAACAAAAACAATTTGAGAAAGAATGAAATTGATTCTAATACATGCAGCAATTCTGGTACATTTTTGTAAAAACCAAAGAATCTTCGTTAAAGCGAAAATGTAAAGAACCATTATTGAATATTCCTTTGGTATATTTTAAAACCAACAAAAATTAATAAAAGACATACCAAGAATTTAAAAAAAACTTTTGAAGTCTGCAGAAAGTAATAGAACGAAGCAAGGATACGTTTTATTAAGGCGTTCAGCATTTTTGGAGCTCTAATACAGTCTTCCAACACCATACAATTTTTTAATGAACTGTCAATATGCATTGTTGAAAAATCTGCTGGAACGTTTTAAAACTAGCAAAAGTTAATGCAGTGCATACCAGGATTAAAAATCTACACAATTAACAGACAGCAATTCCAAGAATCAAAAGTCTCTTCTCTGAGGCGTGCTGCAAAAGATTTTCCTGCTGGAGGCAGACGAGAAAAGAAGGCCAGCATAAAGACATAATAAAAGCACGGGAGTTGACTCGAGCAGTTGATAAATGTACGATTCCGATATTGTTTCGCAGTTCTATCGATATTTTCTCCCCCTCCAATTTCTATCGAGGCGATATTTTTCAAGAAATTTGATCGTCTGCCTTTTCCCCAGCTCGTTTCGGTTGACTAAAAAATGACTCGAATGCAGTGAGGGGAACTGGAGATGGATGGGCGCATACTACTCAATAAATCTCCCGCTCTTGGGGAGGGAGGGAGGGTGGAGGAAATCACGTGATTCCTCGTCCTGTTGCTCCTTCCCTGCTTGCTGCAAGTGTCAGTGTTGCTCAAATTATTTCTAGAGAGAGAGAGAGAGAGAACGTGGGGGTGGAATAAGTTAGAAAAAAAGAGCGTTTTTCATCGTTTTTCTGGTGCCTCTCCTCGCCGGAATTTAGTGGGAAAACCGGAGTTTATAGCTTCACTTTGTTCATCAATAAAATTCGGCCATATTTGTGACGAGTTTGGGACCCATCCGTCTATTTATAGAGCAAAAAAAAAAAAAAAAAAAAATGTTTCCATAGTTGATGTATTGCCGAGATTGAGTGATATATATGAAGGTGGTGCTGAAATTTTTCAGAATTTTAACCTTCTCATTGGCAGTATTCTAATTCTCAAATGAAATATGGTATTTCAGTAAAAATGTCAAGGTTAAGCAAAGAAATGGAACTCTTATGATCGTAATTTATTTCTTTATATTGAAATCAGAAGAAGTATTTTATTAAACATATTTGAGATGCGTGACTCAAAAAATAGTTAACTATAAACTATTATAACACATTTTATTAATTAAAATCAGCCAAACTGCATTTCCATTAGCTTTCTACGACGCACGCTTATAAATTTCATTTTATAAACACTTAAGTCTTGTTTCCGCTGACTGCTTGAGTCCGAAATTTCATAAAGCATTGTAAATTTGGCGTCAAAACTACACTTCAAATTTCTGTCTTCCCTTTTGTTGTGATTTTAAGTTATCGTTCTTGCATACACATGACAACGAGTAGACAGTCAGTAATTCGATTGATTTAATATAAAATTAGACACGAGTAGATAGTCAGTAATTCGATTGATTTAATATAAAATTAGACACGAGTAGATAGTCAGTAATTCGATTGATTTAATATAAAATTAGACACGAGTAGATAGTCAGTAATTCGATTGATTTAATATAAAATTAGACACGAGTAGATAGTCAGTAATTCGATTGATTTAATATAAAATTAGACACGAGTAGATAGTCAGTAATTCGATTGATTTAATATAAAATTAGACACGAGTAGATAGTCAGTAATTCGATTGATTTAATATAAAATTAGACACGAGTAGATAGTCAGTAATTCGATTGATTTAATATAAAATTAGACACGAGTAGATAGTCAGTAATTCGATTGATTTAATATAAAATTAGAGACGAGTAGATAGTCAGTAATTCGATTGATTTAATATAAAATTAGACACGAGTAGATAGTCAGTAATTCGATTGATTTAATATAAAATTAGACACGAGTAGATAGTCAGTAATTCGATTGATTTAATATAAAATTAGACACGAGTAGATAGTCAGTAATGCGATTGATTTAATATAAAATTAGACACGAGTAGATAATCAGTAATTCGATTGATTTAATATAAAATTAGACACGAGTAGATAGTCAGTAATTCGATTGATTTAATATAAAATTAGAGACGAGTAGATAGTCAGTAATTCGATTGATTTAATATAAAATTAGACACGAGTAGATAGTCAGTAATTCGATTGATTTAATATAAAATTAGACATATGTGAAAATTTGGGCTGAGCATAATCTATCTATATCTATATAAAACCAGCAGAAGAGGTATTCCCAACATTTTCTTGCCTACTCTCTAATAACGGTGTTACCCAGCAAACCCCTTGTATGGCACTAGCGTACAATAATTATGAAACATGAACTTTTGGCGTGAATTTGGCATTTTTACTGAATCCGACATGTCAAACTTGAAGAGGCTTTTGGCGACTAATCCCTGGCATGCGTTTAATACTGCCCGAAAGCAGAATTTATATTTTTTCTTTATGGATTGAAACAAACATAAGGCAAAACTACACTTGAAATCTCAAAATTCGATACTAAATTTAATATATTTAAAACATTAAGTTTTTGAGTTATCGCATTTATATTGCCTGAAAGTACAGACTAACAGACAGTCAACTCCTGATTAGATCAGGCTTAAAATCTGATTGTCTCCAATATAAATATTAAATATGTATATCTAATTTTTTTTATTCTGCTGTCTCCGTTTTACAATATTATCGAGTTAAATTATATGCCTGACTGACAGACTTTGTCTGAGAGGATTTTGTTCAAATTTTATAGCAAAAATCTACAAAGTTCGCATAAAAACCGTGTATTCAATTTAAGGTGTACGTACACACTAGAAACGTTTTTTAAAAATTTTATCTTTAACAATCCAGTTTTTTCACAGTACGTCATTAATATATGTTTAAACTCATTTCAGTGAGAAAAAAACCATATTACACTAATTATTATTTAATTAAATAGTATTTAATGAGTTAATTAGCACATTTTTTGAAACATGATATCTTAAATTCTAATTTGTACAGACATACAATTCTAGTTGGAAATGATGCCTAATATTAGTCTTCATGTTGTCTGCCTCAATCAAGTTATAAAAATATATAGTTTTTTTTTAACAATTTTTTCATCAACGATGAATAGAAAAAGCGAGATTTTTTCTGTCATTTTAACTTTAAAATAGCTATTAAAAATTTATGTCTATAAATATAACTTTTATTGAGGCACAAAACATCTGCTATTTCATACAGATCATTTTGGTATATAAATAATTGTATTTGGTTCATTTCTTGCTGAGTTCTGATTGTTTGAATGAAGCAACATAGTGGGAAAATATCATTCTTCATAAAATGAGTTAAAAAAAACCGTAACTAGAGTTTTTAATGAAAGTACCTGAAGAAAAATAATTATAACTCGAGAAGTATTTCGAATATTGGCAACATCTTGGTATCGTTTGAAAGCTAAAGGATCAGAGAACATTATTAAGCAATAAAAAGTATTCGATATTTTGACCGATTTTCGAAGTTTCAAGTGTGTACATACACCTTAATCCGCTTAGTTCAAACCTGGTTATCAGCCTTCCAGAGGCTATATTACAAAAAAAATCTGAAGCAAGTAAGTTCAGTGATTTAATGTGTACTTGCAATTAGCTGCAAAGAGCGGGCATCTATGGCACTTTTAACTATAGGAGTTTATCGGGAATATTTTC
This sequence comes from Argiope bruennichi, assembly GCF_947563725.1. NCBI lineage: Eukaryota > Metazoa > Arthropoda > Arachnida > Araneae > Araneidae > Argiope > Argiope bruennichi. The sequence continues at coordinate 100,609,268 of NC_079160.1, read as the reverse complement.
TAAAAATTTATTCGTCTCTTAAAATACAGAGCACAGTTCATATATTATAATCAGACTCAAATTAAAATATTTAGTTTTATAATATTCATTCTATTCTGCTTCCATTTGCTCAATGATACGCCATTACAATTCTTCAGCTATATTAAGCCAGTTATTGATATCTAAATATGGTTACCTCGAAATTTCGCATCCAGCTTCTATTTGAAGTAATGAAGATTTCAAAAATGAAATGAGTACTTCCTCGAAGTCTAAATTAAGCTTCGTGTCTAATAATGTTAAACGGCAAAAAGTTCCATGTATTTGCATTTCATTTCAGTTATATCATAATTTTTTACATATACTGTGTAATTTGCATGCAAAATTTCTTCTTTTCGATGGGGGTAATTACACCTTTTCTGACAGCTTCTGATTTTTTCGAAACTAAGGTAAAGCAAAGGAGAGGAGTTATTTTCTCTCCTTTGCTTTCAAGCTGTGCTAAAAAATTGAATAAATTTTTGTTCATGAAATTTATTATTATGAAATCAGCTGTACTCATTTAATTGTGAAATTCATTGCTACTGGAAGTAGATATACTTCAATTCATTCATTCTGGAAATTCATTCTTACTGGAAGTAGATATACTTCAAACCCCAATGTAGGACAACGCGCAGTTGGATGTTTGATGCCATACCAGATGCCAGATGTTAGAGTTAGTTATTTTCTTTATGTAAGCATATATAGCATCTATGAAGTTTCCTTAGGGGTAATTTATGGACGAGAAATCATCGGTTAAATAAGCGGATTCTCGCTTTTCTTGAGGATTTAGAAATAGCTTGAGATCGAACTTCTTCCGTTTCGATGACATGGAAGAGGCTAGATGGGGGTTGTTGACGGCCTTTTGAGTTCCTCTTCAGTAATCATGCAAACGTTGTGATTATTTTTATTCATATACCCAGGATACTTTGGAAGGGAAGGACGATGAATATCTTTCTAGTTATTTTTTTCGCAGGTTCCTTGGGGTGGGTCACCTCTAATAGAGTGATCTTAAGATATCTTATAATAAAGCAGGTTATCCCTTCTCTGGAGAATATTCTAATGATGGGGTTGTTTCATTAACAAACTCATAATTGATGACAAATCGTACCTAATTCGTAACAGTCTAAGGGGCTACTTAATGGAGTCTAAGAGATTCTCAAATATAAATCTATGCTCCGATAATAAATTTTGTAATTTTTATTCGTAGCTGTCAGGCTATGCCGCTTTCATCCCAGATATTCAGGGTGAGATATTGTCTTTATGATTATTTTCGCAATGAGACTGTGATTTAACTGTGTTCGTGCCATTTTAATAATAACTCCATTCGGATCAATTGATATTAACTCCATTTAGGCCATTTTGATATTAGCTCCATTCGTGCGATTTTGATATTAACTTCATACGTATCATTTTGATATTAAATCCATTCATGCCATTTTGATATTAACTCCGTCGGTGTCATTTTGATATTAACTCCGTCGGTGTCATTTTGATATTAACCTCATAGGTATCATTCATCAGTCCATTTGAGCCATTTTGATATTAACTTCATACGTATCATTTGGATATTAAATCCATTCGTGCCATTTTGATATTAACTCCGTCGGTGTCATTTTGATATTAACCTCATAGGTATCATTCATCACTCCATTTGAGACATTTTGATATTAATTTCATATGTATCATTTTGATATTAACTTCATATGTATCATTTTGATATTAACTTCATATGTATCATTTTGATATTAACTTCATACGTATCATTTTGATATTAAATCCATTCGTGTCATTTTGATATTAACTCCGTCGGTGTCATTTTGATATTAACTTCATATGTATCATTTTGATATTAACTTCATACGTATCATTTGGATATTAAATCCATTCGTGCCATTTTGATATTAACTCCGTCGGTGTCATTTTGATATTAACCTCATAGGTATCATTCATCACTCCATTTGAGACATTTTGATATTAATTTCATATGTATCATTTTGATATTAACTTCATATGTATCATTTTGATATTAACTTCATATGTATCATTTTGATATTAACTTCATACGTATCATTTTGATATTAAATCCATTCGTGTCATTTTGATATTAACTTCATTCATGTCATTTTGATAGTTTGTGGCGGTATTATTTTTAAAAGCAAATGAGTTGAAGTTGATTTTTTGATAAAAAAAAAGAGGCCAAAAGTGAAATTTAATATCAAAATTTCTTTTAAATGTTTAAATTAGAAAAGTCTGTAAATGATATTATTTTTTGAAATAAAAAAAAAATTGTAGTTTTCAATTGCATTACGAGATTTTAAGCATTATACTTATTTCCAATTAATAATCATAGTAATTGAAATTAATTGCTATGTTTTTTCTAAGGGCAGATTATTGCATTATTTTCATTCAAAAATTATCGTTTTCAACATCATTAATTTAATAACATATTTCAATTCTCACTGTCTATATGATTTCAAATCATTCAAAATAACTCGAAACAATTTTACATGTTAATTTAATAGTTAATAAGTTAATTCAATAAACAAAATGCAGATAGTAAATATTTTCCACGAAAACTTTTTATGCTTCTTCTCTAAAACTTTTTTTTTAGCTCTTAAAAGAACTTGTTTCTCAGAAAACTTATCTCAAAATATAAGGAAAACATTTTCAGTTTCTTTCTTAGAATTTAATTCACAGAATTTCTAAACATATAAAATAAAAAAAGTATTAGAGAGACAAATGGTGATTAAAGATTTAAGTCGATTTAAAAACCGCAATCGGATTTTTAAAAAAATAGATATTAGAATAGATAGAAAAGATAGAATATTCTTTAAATAATTCACCATATTAAGTCATTAAGGCGATTTCTCGAAATATAACCTTTTAATTTATTATTATAGAATTTTAGGAACTTGAATGAATTTTCTCAACACATGTACTTAAGTCTTCCCCTACATTAAAAATCAGTGTTTAAACGAAAATCACAATTTTTTTTCTTAAGTTTTAACAGCCTGTTTCTTTGTTGTGAACGTCTTTTCTTTTTTCATATCTTCCAAAATTGCTTTTATCTTACATCTAAGATAATTAGAAGTGAAATTAGAGACTATTGAATAGAACTTAACTACTATAAAAGGCTTTATAAAGAATGGAATAAAGAAACATTTTTAATGTTTTTACTTAGGTTAGTTAAAATTTCATGCTTTTTTAATCATACATTTGATACCATTTTGGAATATTTTTCACAATAATTTCTTTTATGTTTTAACGGCATACTTGGAAATATGAAAATTTTTGAATTCACTGAAATATCTTGATTTGACAATTTAATATTCATAATACTATTAAAAATAAAGGATTAATATAAATTAATGATCAGATTTAAAAAATTTACATTTTCAAAACTTTTGTACTTAATACAAATAGCATTTATATGAAAATAAAGGTTCCAAATTTTATTTTTAGCATCATGTCAACTAGTGTAACAATTATTATTGAAAATAAAATTATATCTACTCTTACTATTCATTACTCTATTATTCAATTACTCTACTGTTACTAATCATTACTCTATTATTCAATTACTCTACTGTTACTAATCATTACTCTATTATTCAATTACTCTACTGTTACTAATCATTACTCTATTATTCAATCACTCTACTGTTACTAATCATTACTCTATTATTCAATTATCCTGCTGTTACTATTCATTACTCTATTATTCAATCACTCTACCGTTACTAATCATTACTCTATTATTCAATTACCCTGCTGTTACTATTCATTACTCTTTTATTCAATTACTCCACTTTTACTATTCATTACTAAATTATTCAATTATCCTACTGTTACTATCATTACTCTTTTATTCAATTACTCTTCTGTTACTATTCATTACTCTATTATTCAATTACCCTGCTGTTACTATTCATTACTCTTTTATTCAATTACTCCACTTTTACTATTCATTACTAAATTATTCAATTATCCTACTGTTACTATCATTACTCTTTCATTCAATTACTCTTCTGTTACTATTCATTACTCTATTATTCAATTACCCTGCTGTTACTATTCATTACTCTTTTATTCAATTACTCCACTTTTACTATTCATTACTAAATTATTCAATTATCCTACTGTTACTATCATTACTCTATTATTCAATTACTCCACTTTTACTATTCATTACTAAATTATTCAATTATCCTACTGTTACTATCATTACTCTTTTATTCAATTACTCTTCTGTTACTATTCATTACCCAATTATTTAATTTCCCTACTGTTACTATTCATTGCTCTACTATTGTATTACTCTACTGTTACTATTCATTACTCTGTTATTCAATCACTCTACTGTTATTCTTCATTACACTGTTATTCAGTTATCCTACTGTTACTATTCATTACTCAATTATTCAATTACACTGCTGTTACTATTCATTACTCAATTATTCAATTACCCTGCTGTTACCATTCATTACTCTTTTATTCAATTACTCTACTGTTACTATTCATTACCCAATTATTCAATTACTCTAATATTCTATTACACTACTGTTACTATTCATTACTCTATTATCCAATCACTCTACTGTAACTATTCATTACTCTTTTATTCAATTACTCTTCTGTTACTATTCATTACCCAATTGTTCAATTACTCTTCTGTTACTATTCATTACTCCATTATTCAATTATCCTGCTGTTACTATTCATTACTATATTATTCAATTACTGTACTGTTACTATTTATTACTCTATTATTCATTTGTTCTAGTATTACTATTCATTAATGTATTATTCAATTACACTACTATAAATATTCATTAAGATAGTATGAATTTTATCTTTCAATAAGCGGGCTGTGTTCCAAGGGTGTTTGGATGCTCGCATCCTATTTTAATAAGAATCTTCTACAATTCTGGATTAAAAAGTGCAGACAATACTGGTTTATCTTCTTCACAAGATTTCGATATATTTCCTCTTATGGCTTTATATTATAGGATTACATCAAAGATCCTTTTATAAGCTTCCTCTAAAGCCAATGAACTTAAAATATATATCAATGTTGAATTAAACATCATTGGCAGGGTAACGCTTCAAAATGCGCGGAATGAGATTATAAATTAGGTTTTTAATGTATTAAGATAGGATCACACGCCGAACATTTGTAACTGAACAAAAAAAAAAAAAAAAAAAAAAAATGTGAAATATTGGAATGTATAGAACTTTTCATGTACTATTGGTTATATTATGTATAATAGTTTCGAAATGGACGTATAGAATGTTTAGTATCCGGTCATTCATCTATATTAATCCAATATTACTGAATCTAAAATGAATATTTATAAGATAAAATCACAGATGGCGCTATATTCGTGGATGAGCTAATTACATGCGAAATTTCAAAAATGATAAAAATATTTTATTGTTATCAGGAAATAAAAATTATACTAAATTTCAGAAGTCAAGTGCATGAGGAAATGATAAAAATGTTGAATACAGTTACAGATGTTTTTATAAATGTTAAACGTTTAAGTAAAAGCGTTTAAGTCAAAACGTTTTTCATTCGACGCATCGCTTATAAAGATGTAATTCTGTTGTTCCGTTTATATTTTGAGTCGTTAATTTTTTAATATTAAAAAAGCAGTTTCTAAATATAACTAAATCGTGTATTTTAAACAAACTAATTTTTACCCATTTGCAATTATAGCATAAGTAACTGAAAACCATTTAAAAGAAAACCACAGAAACACAAACCCATAGTATATTATATATATTTCAAAATATATAGACATAGAATGTATATATCTTAAAGCAGATAGCAAAAATTGAATGAATATATTTCATAATTTAGTAAACTTTAAATACATAATAAAATCAATTATTCCACGCTTGTTTACATTGAAAGCTACCAACATGTAACATAAAAATACAAATAAATAAATAAATAAAAAAGATAAAATTATCAATATTTACAATAACCAGAAAACATAATATCGCATTTCTTCATCATTCCATTCTTCATTACTTTCATCTTGGAAATACATATTAAAAATCTTAAATTATTAATAAAAATTCTATAAAGATGATAAAAATATCTCGTTTGGGATATTTTGGCATTCTTTCCTGTAGCCTATGATCATAAATGCGTGTTTAAACGAACCATGCCTCTTTGAATACCATAATAAAATATTTCAATATCATTCTTAATTGCTTCTAAGTCTAAGTACCTCCATTTAAGAATTTCTTACTTTTGACTCGGAATCTCTTAGACTACTTGAATTCTTTGTGACGGCGAATTTTAAGAAAAGAATTTTAATAACTTAATGCAAGTATAATTTAAATTATTTCTACTTTTAATAGAAACAACATACAAGTTAATGATCCTTTTTATTTTAATATAATACATATTTTATGGTTGGGAGAATCAATAAATATGTCTCGCAGAAGTACTACGCAATAAATATCAATGATAGTTTATGTTGAACAATCTTCAAAAGAGATTGCGATGTTCAATTCAAATGTATTTTATTACACATTATTTGCACGCATTTATTTACACATTTAATTCACATTATTTGCTTTCACATGGGTACTGCAGTATTTGCTAAATTGAAAACAAGTGGCTCCATCTCTTTTTAAATTAATCTAACTTGTGATAGTTAATGCTGAAATTTTTGGTTTTGAAGTCTTTTATGGCTAACTCAAAATTAGTGAAGGACTTAAGAATACATTTTTGAATTTCATTCATAATATTCTCCGTTATCCAACCGAAAATGCTCTTTAGATAAATTCTCAAATTTTTTACGTAGCGTCTTTTTATTTTTTGTATATGTATATATATATTACAGCATTGTACATGTAAAAAATATTCTATCTCGAGATTACGATGAATTTCAATGCTCCAGATCTTCTTGAGTTCAAAAAAACCAATTTTGGTAATTATTTCTGTTTGTCTGTGAACTATATAACTCACTAGCTTTTATCCGCGGCATCTTACGCTTGGAAATAGATTGGAATTTATAGCATCAATGACTTTATTTTCTGTTACTACTGCGCATGCGTGAGTTTTCAACGCCAATTGGGGCAACACAAATGTATGCATTTTCTACGCCAGTTGGGGTAACGCAATATAGATTATAAATTTTTAATTTCCTTTATTCTGTTTTATTTTAATTCAAAACTACTTCCGAATGAATCCGAAAGATCGATTCATTAACAATGTATAATTTTAAATGTATCGAACACTAGGAAAATAAACAGAATCGTTTGAAATAATAGAAAAAATCATGTTAAGCCTAATCTCATTGGCGTGGGGGAAAAAAACCCTGAAGCTTTACTCATTTGGCGATTTTTGGCAGGAAAGTTAGTTTTTAATTAATAGACAATTAACCAATCAATTAAACGGAATAAATAGTAGCCTGTGTCCTATTCCAGATTATAATCTAAATCTATGCTAAATTTCATCCAATTCCGTTCTGCGGTTCTGACGTGATTGACTAACAAACATCCATCCATCCATCCAAACTTTCACATTTAGTATAGATGAACACATTGAGATAGAGTGCTGAAACTCGGTAAATTTTTTTAACAATGACTTATGGATTTTTTTCAAAATTTGAAGGAATTTCAACAAAAACAAAGAATTCGACAAAGAAATCTATCAGAAATGCAAAGAGCTGTACAAATGAATTTTGGTATGCGGTTTTATGATACGAATTTTAGATATGTATTAAAATTTGGAACAAATGTGTCATACCGAACACTAATTGTTGCCTTGTTTGTTCTCGTATAAACCAATAAAAAAGTCGTCTTTGTCGGAACAAATAATCCGACAAAGAAATCAGAAGCGCAAAGAGGTGGATGGATGAATTTGGTATACTATTTTATGAAAAGAATTTTATATATGTACTAAAATGTGTCAAAGGGGAGAATATTTGTTGGTGTGTTTGGATTTCACCAGTACATAACAGAGTACTCAAAATGTATGCTGAATTTTCATTACTCATAAGCAGTGAATGCGCCATTTTGAATTCCTATTCACAGAAGTCAAAGAGGGCACTGATGCTTGTGGACTACTGATAATCTCGAAAACTATCCGATTCCTTCCCTAACTCTATACGAACTGTGGTATGTTTTCTGAAGATGCAGAATATAATATACTAGAAAAGAAAGCGTAAACTTGTTTAGGTATAGGAGAAAATCTAGAAGAGAATATCATTACTAATGCTACTCGACATGAGGAAGAAATCATCGACACTTTCACTGGTATGCACTTCTGTATTAAACAGGAGAACGAATCTATAAAGACAAAAATCATTCAATTGGATTATGAGCATACGAGCTACATTTTAATATTCAGGGTCATATTTAATTAGCATTAGAAGGATGTGTTATTAATGCTGTAACCTCACCAAGCATACTCATCTCTAACCGTAGCTAATTAACTAACCTGTCAGCAATTCCTCCAGGGTAACTTAAAACACTGATGGAAGCTTCCGGCATAGTGGTCGTTTCTTGCCGCTCTAGTGGATATAGAATTGGTGTGGGGTCGACTACATCTTCTCCTACCGATGGCGGAACATATCTCCTACAGATGAGGCTGTATCATGGCCAATGATGGCCCTTAGTACTCAATTATAGCTCTCACTAATGCTATCCCTCTATTCTGGTCATTCAAATTTATCCGAATGCGTTTGAGGCGGGATGAAATAGCCTTTTCTGCTTACCTGATATAGAATTCTAACGGAGGGGGGCGGGGAGAGATTTCACATATCGGGATAAGAAACTTCCGGTATGGTGATTATATTTCGCCATCCTAGTAAATATAGTTACGGTGTGGGATCGAGTTATTCCTGTCGATGGAAGGACGTGTCTCCTACGGGAGGAGTTGTGTCGCGTTCGGTGATAGCCTTTAGAAGTCGACCATAGCTCCCACTTATTTTGTTTGCTGTCCTTATCATTCAGTTTAATCGTATGCCTTCGTGCAGGTCGGGGATGCTTTAAGTAATTTTCCTGCCTTAGAATAATTCGAAGGAAATTGATGCAAGGCCAAGTTTTATTATTTACAGACAGGATGGAGGATATTGAAGTATTCCATAAGTGGAAATGATGTTCCATCTTTTTGTAAGCAATAATAATGAGGCAGATTAATAATCTTTTGCTGATTTTGTAGATTTCTCAAAGATAATCATTCAGATATTTGTCATTAAATTATTTTATATAAAGCATAAAAAGAAATGAAATCACCTTGATTTTTCAAAGCAAAATTCATCATAAGTTTGATAGATGAAATATGCTAAAAGGCTTCATTTCTGCAAATGCAGGTTTTTATCAAATTTTACATAAGTCCAGTCGAAGGATTGACTGTCTGTTCGAGTTTCTGTCAAAGGATTTATTCATTAATGCTTCTTTGATTATATTATTGACATCTTAACCATAATCAATCTAATAGTCACCATTAATTTACTCCATATGTAACATAAGAATACATGAAAGATATTTAAATATGTTAAAATTGATATAATCTACAATGAGACAGATAAATGAAGTAGACAATGCGGCTGTACTTCTACAATTGTCAATTAAATCCATCGGCATGTTGATTGTTTGTCGAGCTGTCTGATTGTGTGCACAAGAATTCTTTTACTCAAATAACAACAAGACTAGAGCAAGCAATAAAATAGTTAGTTTCCAGCACGTGATTTTTACATTGGAATTGAATATCTTTGTTTCCAACTAAACACGACTCCAGTATTCACATTTCAGTTTTGAACAAATCGACACATTTGACTCTTGTTGCATTAAATTCTAATCAATAAATGAGTCATGTGGATCTGAGTTAAATTTTGAATAAAATCCATCAAAGTAATTAACTGCTGTCATATCTCTTCAAGCGTATACCGCTGAGATAAGAAATCAATGAATCATGAATATGAATTTTTTCCATGATTACATTTTGACTTCCTTATCAAGATTTTGACAAACTTGATAAGGAAGTCAAGTAATCTACTATATACTATGATTTATGATGAAATGTTTCAGACTGCACAAGAAAGATAAAAGAGAACAGCTTACTATTTACAGAAATGGATGAAACAAATGAAATCACGTTCTTTTTAAAGCATCAAAAATTTCAGCATTTACTTCAACAACTGATTTGGAGGTCGGTATTGTTAGTTTAATTTTGTAAACCCTGATCTAGTAATCTGAGTATATTTTCAATAATATCTGCAAATCCCGGCAGATTAGAGAAGGGGATGCTAAATGTATCCGGAAATTACTTTTTTGGTGATAACTACTCATAAAGAAATCGCCTTTGAAATATAAATTAGTTTTTTAGTTAATTAAAAATTTATCAAAATATTAACTTCCGGAGTATATTGTTACACAAATGTTATTCTTATACTGCTTCAAAATAATAAAAAGATTAACTTTCCAATGCTATCATTTTATTTTTTTACAATCGTTTTCTCAAAATTTAATAAATATTAAAAAATTTCATTAATTTTTTTTATTCATTTAATTTGTAATATTTTAATTTAATTAATTTAATTTCTTTCATGATTCCTTTCTTTTTAAAAAAAGTAAGAAAATACTTTTTACTTTTAATTGCTTGATTTACAGATTCTAATACACTTGCGAGGCGACGGTATTATATTTTTACATTTTGCATTTTACCGTTGCCATACTTAATGGCAAATTCTAAAGAAACAATATCAAGACAGACGAATCCAATTAAAATATTATTAAGTTTCGATATTTTGGAAAAGAACCCCGTTTTATTTTTTTAAAAAAAATATTCTTTACTTTTAATTGCTTTATTTACAGATTCTATTACACTTGCGAGGCGACGGTATTATATTTTTACATTGTGCATTTTACCGTTGTCATACTTAATGGTAAATTCTAAAAAAAAAAAAAAAAAAAAAAAAATATTAAAGACAGACGAATCCAGTCTAAAATATTATTAAATTTCGATGTTTCGGAAAAGAACCTCATTGAATTTTTTTTAAAGAAACAAAAAAATTTTAGTTCATTTCTCCGACTTTAAATTAGCACCAGGGTGTCTCCGCTCGCACCTCGAAACAACCCCCTCCATAATAAATGCACCTTCCCTCCACTCCAATCGTCGGTAGGCAGGAGAATTAAATTCGTCTTTTGAGGGTTAATAGCATCATTTTGAGCCTCCCCCACCCCTCAGACACTCGCCTCCCCCCTTTGACATTTGAAAGCGGGGAGAATTATTCATGTTCAAGGATCCCCCAGACTCTTCTAATTTCACTCCAATAGTCTCAATTTGACCGTGGTCTTCGCCAAGCTTTTTAAATTATGCGTTACTTTCAAGTCGTATGGCGGTCGACTATTTGATTTCAGCTAGAGTGGTTTCCGCGCCAGTGATGCCCTAATGAAGCGTGCGCGCTCGGAAATGATCGTTCCGAAGTCCACCGAAAAGGAAATTAAAAACCTCATAAGACGCATGTGAAATTCAATCCCGAGTATTCCCGAGCGATCGCGTTTCGATTGGGTTCGGTATCCTTCGGCAAGCAAAGGTTTGGTGTTGTTTTGGATCTCCCAACGGATATTGCGGTCGGAGTATTTGCTTAAAATAAACCACTGATGGGAGGGGACGCTGGCTTGAAACCAGAAAATATTGACTTGTTGAGCGCAGGGGGTTGATCGATTGGATGAAATCGAAATTCCCTTGCTACGCAGAAAGTCTTCTGGAGAGATTTCAGGGTTAAAAAAAATTTGGTGAGCCCTCTCTTACACTTTCTGAAACACTCCCTTGTATAGTTGATACATAGTTAAAGTTGCTACTATAATAAGCATAAATATGGAATGTTTAAGTGCTAAATAAATAAAATATGAAAAATTATTATCTTATTCCAAGGAAAAAATGCAATAATAACAAAATGCTTGCAAATGCGATTCATATTTTGAAGTTGATTTTACTTTTTAAATTAGATCATTTTCTTTAATCTTATATTTTTTGGTGCAAGCCATTTTAAAATTATGTCCTATCAAAACTGTTTCAGCTGTTTTTGCTGCCAACCTATTTTTTTCGTCCGATTATTGAGTGGACATTAGGGAAACAGTCTCTCCTAATTTGCATTATGCGACTGGATTGGTAAATATGTGTTCGCATAGCTTTATTAGACACGATTTCTGACCAATATATTTTGTGTTTGGTGCTGTCAATAAATAGGAGGGAGTTGAAACTCCACAACAATTATTTCATGAAATGCAAAAACTTTATCAGCATTTTTTAGTCATTTATCTCATTCTAACAGTTGATATAGAACACATTGCTTGAAAAAATGTTTTAATTGCGCATACATTCCATGTCACCATCTTTCGATTGAACTGTTACTTTTTTCAGTGCTTTTAAGTTCTTCAAAGATTTGTAAATTTGAAAGTCACATATGGATATATTTAAACTGTGGTTGGTACGGAATAGTTTGGAATCCCCATTTGCAAGTTTCTCGTTTTCTTTTTTCTTTTTTGCGTTAGCTATGCATGGAATGGTTTTATCAGGAAACAAGAGGACATTCAGAATGTTTTCATGTGATAATCTTTTGAATTATTATTAATGTTTCACGATATCTCTGAGAATAGATTGTAGCTCTGGGCTTCAGTAATTTGACAAAAAAGTGGTCCCCTGCGATCCTAGAATAATTAAAAAAATTTCCTTGTTTGCTTTAGAGCAGGCAATTTCGAGCATTTCTGAGAAAGAGTAATTAATGTATTTCCGATTTCGACATTTCGATTTGATCTCAAAAAGGTGGAAAAAATTTTCGAGATTGGCACTAAGTACCAACTAAAAGTCGTCCTCATTCTCGTTTTAACATTGACATATTCTGCACCACCTCGTTTATCAACTGTAGCTAATATCTGCACAAAACTGCAACCAATTTCTCTCCCATGTTATATATCATAATTGCTTCGCATTATTATTTGGTTGGTAATAGTTTCCTCTATATGTTTTTAGAGGAAACTTGTTGAATAAGATCTCGGTATAGACAATATTAATGTTTAGAGCAGAGTTTAAAAAGAAGGCAATAAATAGTAATACAGGACATGAGTAATGAAATATGGTGACAATCTTGTATATACGGGGCGTATGATGCTCTTACATAAAGTATAAGCTTTTATAAGGATATTACAATAACTATATGCGATTACAATTAATAAAAAAAATGGTTTCAAGAGAATCCTACAAAGGCCAAAATTTCCCACTAACGTGCATTTTTGATAGATATGTCGGTGTGTAATTTTTCGTTAATTCAGAAACAGCAGCCTTTGTGGTAGTTTAACCTAAGAAAGAAGTACAGGAAGTGCAAAACTTTCATTAAAAATATATAATACAGTAAAATACATCTTTCTTAAAGAAAAGGAATTATCAGGGTGAAGAATTGAAAACTATACTAATCAATCCAATATAATGAAACTTTTATGCTGTTTCAAACTTGTATCTCTTTTTTTTTTAATAATCAAAACTACTTAGCAATCCATTTTATGATAATTAAAACACAGTGCTAAGTATTTCTAAAGGAGTATAGAAATATTTAGAACGGGTATATTAATATTTCAAAGTAAGGGTTATTATAAAAGAAAGTGAAGTGAAAAGAAGTAAATTTTCGAATTAAATTGAAGTTTAAAGCCAGCTTCTTATTTTTTTCCAACCATTCATTTGGCAAGTACTTATAGGCTGAAAATATTCATTTCTTTATTTATTTTCTAAGAAAGATGATTTCCTTTTACAATATTCTTGAAGTAAAACCGAATTTGAATGTTCATGTCATGATAAAAGGAATTTTTACTAAGTAATACAATAATATTCATAATTAGCAACTGTTTTCTTTTTAAAAAAAGACTACTTATTGAATAGAATGCTATGTATTTTAACTTTTAGTCATTCAAGACAAAATTTAAAAATAAATGACAATTATGATTTCTAAGATTGAAAGTGCACTTAAATTCTCTCAAAAGTTCACTCTGCACTTAAAATATAACTCTACAAAATACCAAATATTTTTATACTCATTTACAACAAATAAAGAAAGAGCTTCAGAAAAATAATTGCCATGAAACAATCTTTCATGAAATATTATGCTTTTTTAATAAAAATAATATTTAATACATAACTTTGAATGTTTACTGAAGATAGACAGATTTTTTTCTGAAATCTTTTATAATTAATTTATTTTTTATTACTTAGGCGTATGCTTATAAGAAGATAATTATAATACTGTTAAAATCTTAACTACAATAGCATCTTATTGATTTGAAATATTGAAAAACAAGCTCTTTCATAAATGAAACGCCTGAAACTCATTTATAAAAGCATGAAAATCCAAGAATAAGAATTAAATTAAACTAAGAAAAAGATTTTAGAGAGCATTGAAAAATTAACTCTGGCTCGTCTTTAGAATCTATTATCTACCAAAAAAAAAAAAATCCCGCATTAGATAACAACGGTGGAAATAACTTATCCAATGCAAGTTCTAAATCGCCCTTTTTCTTTTTTCTCCATGTGCGAGCCTTACTATCTTCTTTCTGTCTTAATGTCGATTTAGAACGGATGTGTACATCGTAAATTAAAACATTGTAGTAAGGCGTCGAAAAGACAATAATTTTTCTCACCCGTTCTTTTTATCTACAATTCCTCTTTTTTTCCGTTGTTTCTTTTTATTATCATGAGTTAAAAAAAAAAAAAAAACCACCTGTCGGAAATACGAGAGCAGCTGCATAAAAAGGGTCTCAAAGGCGAGTTTAATATGGTGCGCGGAGAGGGGTGCAAAAGTAATTGGATCGCACAGTCGGGTGTGGGCGGTGATTACCTTGTTCAGCTTTAATTAAGAAGACATGCCCTCCTTAGGCCTAACATGACGGAATGATTGCAGAGAAGAAAGGCGAGGTGCCTAAGCAACTGAAGTGGAATTCGAAAACATTCCTTTTCTCGAACAGCAGCAGCATTTCGAACACGACGGCGACGAAGCCTTTTATTAAACGTCGCGAGTTTTGAAGTTTGCTGAGTTCTGTACTAAGTGATTTAAAACGGAAGACAAAAAAGGATGGAAACTCAAAAGGTGGGTTGCATGTTAGAGTTGATATTTTGTATTGGATTTCTTAATTAAAACGCTAATGGCAGAAAGAATTTTAACTCTTGTCAAATTGCTGTTTGAATGCGAAGTCACAATGGTGTTGTATTAAAGGCAATGCTGGTTAGGCTTTCATAAGAGCTTTTTTATTGGTAGATAGTCTAGAAACAATGAGAAAATAATTTTTTTCCCGGGATTTTTCGCTATTTCAGTTCTCTATTATCTCTCCGAAATTAGGATTAAAAATTCCTATTTTATTTATTTGGATAATAATATCTAATATTTTCAAAGTTAGTCTCCGAAATTAAGAACCACTGTGTTCTGATCGTAGAGTTTCATCTTCAGTACTGAAAGATCAAGTGTTTGATACCCATTTCGGTCAAAATTCATTGCGGTTATAGATTCGTTTGCTGGACATTGAATAAGTTAGGATAAAATAACCGGCCAATCCTGTGGTCTGAAAGCTTGGGGAGAAGGGGATGTTGCATATGCCGTTTTCTACGACTGATCGTAGTTCATATTTATAATAAACCTTTGCTAAATAGTTCTAGAAAACTGGATTACAAGTTGCAAATATAATTTTTAATATATTTTTAATGAACGTTTAAAAATCTTCACTTTCAAAATAATTATTTCGATTCAATTTTTGAAAAAATGGAATTGACGATAAAATGAATATTTTTGATAAGATGAAAATTCTAATTTAGTACGCTAGTTTTAGGAATTTTTTTAATTCATATTACTTTCTGCTTTCTTTTGATGTACTAAGTATTGAGAAAATGTTGCAATCGTCAAAAAATTCGAACACAAAATTTTGCCTAATCTCAGCATTTGCCTAATCTCAGCTCTTTGAGTTCGAAAAACACATTTTTTCTAAAATATCTGTATGTCTGGGACAAAGATAAATCAAAAATGTTTTTAGCTAGACGGATGCAATTTGGTATACCATCTCAATTGGTACTCTGTCGTTATACCAGATTTGTAGAATTTTATCACATTTTGAGCAAAATCCATGCAGAGGAAGTCTGTCCGTCTAGTTGTTCGGATATAAGTTAACACGGTAACTACAAAATAGAGATAGCTAGATAGGTTAAATTTGATGCATAGATTTAACATCTATAGCGTAGACACCTCAAGAGGTTGACTGTCTGTCGATCTGTATTTTCAGAAGCATTAAATACGATAACTTAAAAATGCAATGACTTAAATTTATCAATTTTTTGTACGTGATTTTGTGACGACAATTGCAGTTCTGTGTCAAAATTTTGTTTCAATCGATTGATAAAAACGTGTGTAAAATATGAATTCAATTTTCGGATACTTTTAATCGTATGCCAAGTATTAATCGCCAAAGTACTCGCCAAGGATGACAAGATAGATTAAGGAAAAAGCTAAATTTTCGCCAAAGAATATTTCGTAAATATTGTATGCCAATATGTTCTGTAGGATAATACTTCTGTTGCAGAGTATGCGAGAAAATTTTTGGGAAAACAATCCCTCTTGGTCTCTTGCTTTGTTTACAAATTAAGCGTTACGAAATCGACAGCAAATTTCTAAATAGAGTACGAAAAGGGTAATGGTTGCAAAAGGAAATTTTCTTAAATGAATAAAAACTCATATCTTGTATTGTTTGAATTAATAAATGCCCTAATGAAAATAAAATTACGTTATTCTAAATTTTTATGCAGTTCCTTGTTTCTATTTAATCATATAGTGTAAAATATTTTTTACACAACGTTTTAAATGAAAAGGTTCTATACTTTTACTAAGTAAATTGATCGAGTTATTAAGGACCCAAATTCATTATACATTTGTACGGTTAGGATTTCAAACTTCGCAAGTGTCATCGCTAGACTCAAGTATCGAATCCGAAACAGTTCTCATATTATGGTAATATTAGATGATCATTAAAGATTTCCTTTCAGGTACAACGGAGATATAAAACTAATAATCTTGAGCTCTAAAATTATTGTTAAAATAAATATAAAACACAATTTACGAAAACAGATTTCTGACAAAAGTGTATAATATTTTAACTTTAAAAGAAGTTTTTAAAATTTTTGCTTTAAAGTTTGTGTGTGTTTTAATATGAAGTAAAACACTACATTAACTAATTCAAATCCAAAACGGCTTAAGATAATAAAGTAATGATTCAAAAATTTCCTAATTCTGCGCAATGCATTTTTTTTCTATCTCTAAGTACTCATTTATGCTGAAATTCGAGATGAATTCTTAATTTTTGCGATTCCAAAGATCCTCCCCTCCAACCTCCTCTGCAAATACCTTTCTGAAAATGCCCTCTTGATAGTTGCTTCGCAACGCAGCTAATTCAAAAATAATATAATAATTCTTCATTTGTTGTTTGCATACCTTGGGAGCCATCGTTAATCTTCTATAAAAATCACATTTTTTTGCGATTATTTATCATTTTGGTCCATGATAAACAATCAATCTTGCTCGAAAAATAAATTTGAAAGGCGAAATTTTTCTACTTTTTTGAAACTGTTTTTCTTTATTTTAAGTATTTCTTATTCTTCTCTCTTATTGCTAGTGAGTTGAGTCAAATTACTTTGTTTTTAAGCTATAGAATAGCATTGCTTTGAAATGTGAATGTTTCTCGCGCTTATTTACAAGGCGTTAATCAAAACAAGATTCCACACTAATAAGGGCTCAATAAATGATTTGCTAATGTTAAAATATAGACACATATTTCCAATTAGAAAATTGCCTAAATAATCATATTTTTAATTTGAATCAATAAATGTACCACTGAAGCAATTATGAAGGCGCGATATTTATATAGTTACTCCATTCTTTTCTACGTTATTTGATAAAATATCTTTGTAAAGTAACAATTAAAATAAGTTCCACTCTCCTAAGATAAAATCTGTTTAACTCAGTTATATCGGGTTTGAACTCGGTCAGTTATAAGACGGCCAGTAGACAGCGCATGCGTAGAAAGGCTGAAAAATGCTGTTCGGTCGATGACAAGTACTTGTCCCAACGGGGCAATAACTTGCCGCTGTATTGTAGTTTTTATTCTTACTGCGCATGCGCTTGTGGAAGTTTTCGTTTTTTTTTTTTTTTTTTTTTTTTGGTAAAAATTTGATAATTTATCATAAATTAATTCCGATATTTTTTGTTCTTTGTTTATTCTGATGCGAGGTTGTGTTATTTTTTTCATTTTTATTTGTCATTTTTTCTATAGTTTTCCAAATTTAGGTATGTTGATCCTTTTTTATTTTTTTCTATTTTACCATGTTTTTTTCTTTATATGTTTTTCTTTGTCTTCTTTGTGTCTTTCTTTGTGTTCTTTGTGTAAATATCCGTCATTTTAATGCGATGCGTAGTGAAAACGAAAAATTCAGGGACGCCAAAACGGCAATTTATAGCCAAGCGTGGAATGCCTGAATCTACCTCATGAAATTGCGGCAAACATAAATCAGTCCCTTTCTGCGCATGCGCTGCCTACTTGCCGCCTTATAACTGGCGGAATGTAAACCAGGCATTAGAGAATTTTAGTTTCATTTCATTATTTTAAATCAATAAAAATAATCGTGAGGAAATGCTATCCATTGATTGATAGGCCATCCCCGATGCGACCGTTGAGATGTTTTTAAATATTAATATTCAAATAGGAGAGGTATCAAGATTCAGTTCAATTAATTGATTAAATGATAATAAAGTTCTGAAAAATGATCTAATATAATGCGTTGCTTTCATACAGCTGGGCAAAAACTTTAAAACTCTAAAATGAAAAAAAAAAAAAAAAAAAATTGTTGTGAAATTTCTACAATTCAAACTTGAAAAAAAAATTAAGTTAAACAAAGATG
Source organism: Argiope bruennichi (assembly GCF_947563725.1). Taxonomy (NCBI): domain Eukaryota; kingdom Metazoa; phylum Arthropoda; class Arachnida; order Araneae; family Araneidae; genus Argiope; species Argiope bruennichi. The sequence continues at coordinate 100,590,307 of NC_079160.1, read as the reverse complement.
TTTGAAACTTTGCAATATCTTAAAAACTATATTTATAAAGGAATTAATGACTTGATGACTTTCAAGACATTTAATAATTTTTAAATGAGGAAACTTATAATTGTTTTCCAATTTGAATAATATATGCCTGGCTTATGAAACTAAAATTATTATTTATATTGTCACTATTAATTTGATATTTTACAACTGCTGCTGGAAATATTATTCGAAAAATGTGTCACTTTTAGTTTTTTCCATTTACGACATATACAAAAATAAAATATTGTAATCGTCAAAAAAAGAAAAAAGAAAAAGAAAAAAAACGAATTTGAAATTTTCAAGATTTTTTCCGGCTGTCCGAATACAAGAGAGCTCGAAAACTGCAATAAAATTTGTTGAATAAAATGATGGTAAAATAATAAAATTTGGTGCACAAATTTAGCATCTAAAAAGCTCACTTGAATCAAATTTAGAATCTAGTCCGTCAACGAGTTGATAATTTATCGGTCTGTACTTTCACAATCATTTAAATGCTCTAAGTCAAAAACAAAATAACTATGACAGGGGTAGACATAATGAAAATAGACATAACTGCATGAAAATTGGTACATAATTTTAGGACTAAAATTGTAATTCTGTGCCAAAGTTTGGTTTCAATCGGTGGGGAAAAAGACGTCCAAAATACAAATTTGATTTTCTGATACTTTTGTATTTATAACATCCTATTGAATAATGACTAAAAAACCTCTGAAGATCGCATTCTAATAGTTTTTTTTCATAACTATTGTTCACTAACGGCATGCATTTAATAATACATGAGTTTAATAATACAATAAATTAATTATTTGCGTTTCTATTTCTGTCAAATAATCACATGAAAAAGACAAAAACACAAGTTCATTTTGAACGATATAAAAAAAAGTCGCGATGATGGACATAAAGAAGCAATGATGGACAGAAAGAAGCAATGATAAACAAAAAGACGCAATGATGGACAGAAAGAAGCAATGATAAACAAAAAGACGTAATGATGGACAGAAAGTAGCAATAATAAACAAAAAGACGCAATGATGGACAGAAAGAAGCAATGATAAACAAAAAGACGCAATGATGGGCATAAAGAAGCAATGATAAACAAAAAGACGCAATGGAGGCAATGATGGACAGAAAGAAGCAATGATAAACAAAAAGACGCAATGATGGACAGAAAGAGGCAATGATAAACAAAAAGACACAATGATGGACACAAAGAAGCAATGATAAACAAAAAGACGCAATGATGGATATAAAGAAGCAATGATGGATATAAAGAAGCAATGATAAACAAAAAGACACAATGATGGACACAAAGAAGCAAGGATAAACAAAGACAAAAAAAAAAAAAAAATGCGATAGACACAAAGTGGGAAGTATCCGATTTGAAATGAATAGTGACAAAGACGTGAAACAATATTAATTCTTACATTATATTTTTTTTAAATTAAAATATTTTTTTTCATGTTGAATAAATTTATTTATTTAATGGCGAAAGAATATTCTTTGTGCAATATATTTGTTAATAGTGCAAGTTATTTTTTCGCCCATAAGTTTTAAAATAAATTACATATACTTATCACTCTTTTTACTATTTAATCAACATTTTAAAATAATCTACGATAAATTAAAGGTTTCTACCAACAAGCTCCAATCTAAAAATTGTATATTATAAATTAATCAAAATCTGGTCTATAATGATAGGTGTTAAATATTTTATATATGTTCTATTTATGATAAACGAAACAGGCATTAAAACCTAACTGAAAATGTAAATATTCTTAGTTACTTCGCTTAATTTTCAAACTTTAAACTTTCATCTTAGATACATATTTATTACCCTTAATATTAATTACATATTTATTACCAAAACACCCTTAAAATACTGACTGAAACTGACTAAACTTCTGAAAAAGTATCATTTCTCAACTAGCACAGAAGTCTCGAAGCAATTCATTTAAATAGAGCATGTATAAAATATCAGAGAGCACTTCCTAAGATTTCTTAATTTATCACTTATTATAAGTTGTCACTAAACATGCAATTCTTAGAGGAATTAATTTAAATATGTATAGAATAGTAGGAATATTTTCCAAGATATAGTGGAAACCACCCACACTTCTAATTAAAGAATTTCGGTCACCACATAATTTGAGTAAGGGAAATGAAATAGGAGAAAATAACCATTCTGTCATTTTCATCGAAATTATGCACGGTGCCGTCGAAGCAATGAACAGTTTATCATCGTTCGCTTAAGAAATGTGAAACTTTCAGCGTTTAACGATGAGTGGTTCCGTTTTGGTTCGTTTGAATTCAGACAATTTGTCTGTAATATGATACATCAGACAAACGATGGATATCGTCCATAATATTGTGGTGTATAAGAGAGATTGTAATCACAGTTAGATAGACAGAGATTACTCTTAAAAATTATTTTTGATATTGATAACATAAAGATTTATTAAAAACTAGGGATTGAATTTTTTTGTTATTTATAATATTTTCACGGTATATATGTTGTGTTGTCCTCGTATAACAATATTATATATATATTGTTATACGAGAAAATGTAATAGTTATTTTATTATTAACTTCTGGATTTTATAATACATTTCAACCACTATATTAATAGTTTTACAAATATATAATACAGTTAGTTTCATTCTAAGAAATATACATTTATAGATGTTTTTAATGGATACTGAGTGGATGGTAGATCAACGACGCCCATCTCCGCATTTGTAGCGAACATTGGGCAAGAAAAGTGAAAGTTCTTGAAAATATAAAAATTATGACGATATGTCTAATAGGAACCGAGATACATAGATGTAAAAAATTCTATATCCTATCATGGAGAGTATATAAGAGGTGGCGATCACATGAGCATTGAAATCCATCTTTGTAGTATAGCTGCCGAATTATACATTCTAATTTTTATTGCTATTTTTCAGTTAGCATTTTTTGTCTGTTTGAGTTGTTTCTGTAAATGCTGTTATATGGTAAGCTTCTACTTTCTACGTCCATCCATTATATAGTTTTCATAAGAATAACATTAATTTAGATATGTCAACCAACATTGTAATACTTATTACCATTTTATTTACAACTGATACTTATTTTAAATAATAATTTCTCAAGAAGCATTGAGCAATCTAAATGGTTAGCAAAGCCCACAAAGTGGTGAATTTAATTGATGAAATTGCTCTAGTTGTTAAGGTTGGGGATGCCTACAAAATTTTTATTTTGCGGATCTTTTGGAACTGGAGATTGAAGGGCAAAAGTAACCAGAGACAAATTTATATGTCATCAACTTTCAAAAGAAATAAAATTTGGCGAAATCGGTGCAGCTTCTGTGACTGAGGGGCTTCTAATTATTCGTAGATAACTTTAGATATAAAATATGAATCTGATAACCTGCAATATTCTTTGATTAGAGATATACTCAACAAATTTAACTTGAAATATAATACCACAGAAACATTTAAAGATATTTTTAACAACAGAGAAATAATTTTTCATCAACACACAGCTTTGAAACTTCAGCAAAAGTCTTGCTGGCATGATTCCTATATTAGACAAATCTTGATGAGTTAAAACTCTTAATTAAGGAAATTATTTGAGAAAAGTTACTCTACATTAGTTACTCTACACTACTACATTACAACTACTCTATTCACCTCTAGGAAATAGCAGAAAATTTTGTTTGCATCAAAGAGGAATTTAAGGCACCCAAGTTCAAATTAATCGCTAAAGAAGCTCTCCAGTGATAAACAACCTCTTCAAATTTCAACTAAGATAGTTCTAATTAAAAAATTAGTTAATGGCTCGACAATTAAGTAGATTAAAATGACTAGCAAATACCAATTATCTAAAATAACTCTGCGCAATCATAGATAATAAGCTGAGCTCAACCCCGTATCGCAGATAATAAACTAAATAAGCATCTTCCGAGGAGTAAAATTACAGCGACTATTCAATTTCTGTGTTTTCATAAATATAACACTGCCCTTTAAGTTTGCGCTGGTTCTTCTGAAGAACTGAGAAGAAAATTGAGACGCATTAAACATTTTGTGCTAAATTTTAAAATGAGAATGATTTATAAAAAGAAATAATAGAGTATTCTTCGATAATGCTTTCTTACTGAAATATTTTCTCGAATTTAATTTTTCAAAAAGCAATTAGATTTCTTGTCAAAAGAATCGCTTCATTCTTTACAAGCTCTTTTTATTATGTACAGACAATTATTTCTGAATGCAATCTCGAATAAAAAGAGTTTTCATTATTTCAATTTCTACTAAACGCTAAGTCATTTTTTACACTATCCATGAAAAGAACATAAATTAATAAATCGATTGAAAGATTAAATATTTTTGATATAGTATAGATTTTGTAATATTTTTTTTAGTTTATGGGTATTTCTATTTATTTAAATTTCCTACAGCACTAACAAACAAGATCAATTATTTTTATACAACAGTTTCTTTATTTATATTGCAGTAAATCATATGTATATGAATATGATTGTTTATTGAGTCTTAGTGCCGAAGCACATATATTCAGATTAGTTTAGTTTAGTTATATTAACGCCCAGTTTTTAAAGAAGCACTACATATATTCAGATAGAGTGTTATAAAAACAGCTATGTTCATGTTTTTTAAACTATCAATAAAATATAATTTAATTACTTATGATCACATCTTTCGAGTAATGATATTTAACAACATTTTTAACAGGATAATTCTTTTTTTTTTCTTTTTACGAATTTATTAAGAATGGAATTTTGCAGCAACTACTGCAAATATTTTTATTTTAGAAATGTTCAAACAAAGTGCAGAATAACTTATTCATTTATAGAATTTGTTAAAATAATTTTCGATTATCTATTTTCTAAATAAACAAAGAGTGGAAGACTTACGAAAAAAATTGAAATTAATCTAATGCCATTTCTTTTACCCAATATTAAAAAACCTCAGAAATTACTTTTTATTTTTAAATATTTTCGGAAATATAAATTAATAATTTTGATCAAAAGTGATTTAATTATAAATTGCAATAATTTTTTCGACATTTTTTGTCCATAAACAGATACGATGTTTATATTAGCATTATTTTTAAAATTAAAAATTCACTGGCACTTGATTTAATTTACAATAAAATGTATAAACTCAAAAAAAAAGTAAAACGATTTTGATATTAATATTAAAAAAAAAATATTTTCCACTTACACAAAACGAATACTTTCCTTTGAAGGAAGCAAACGATTTTTGTTAAAAATGAGTTGAGGAGTAAAAATGCTCATTTTGGACCCGCTTTAAATCAATAAGATTAAACCTTTTTCCTTAGAGAAAACAAAATAAAGGAAAATAACAATATTCGATTCTGTTGTTCGTTAAAAAGCTTATTAAGTCTACCTGGGAAGTACAATTTCATTTTGCGCTGTAAAGAAATTGAAAATGGGATTATTTCTTTAGTTTCTGTGTGAACGAATTGTCAAAAATTTAAAGCGATAATCCGTTAAATCTGTTTACAATAAATTATTTGAAAGGAGCCGTTTTCTCGTCCTCTTTGTTTTAATGTGTAATAGAATGGAAATTCAAATATTTGGAGTAAAATGATATAATAAAGCCAATTACCGGTAAAGAAAAATTGCATTCAATTGAAAATAAAGATATGGAACATTTAAAAAAAGACAAAAGATTCAGTGACAGTCTTCAAGATTTTTGGGAGACATTTTTATTCGAATATTGAATAGAAATTCAGGATGTTTGAAATAGAGTAGATGATTTATATAGCTGGAATTATTTGTAAATGTTTTTGTAGTTATAATGTAGATTTTTGGTGAAATAAGTTTCATTAGAAAGATATGGTTTTGATTGTTGTTTCTTGGAATTAAGGTATCCGACTAATTAATCCGAAAAATTATGAATTTATTTTTATGATCTGAAAATCCAGAAGTTTAAGCTTCTTAAATTATAAAACAGACTTTGATTTTAATATATCTCGGACTGAATTATAGATACAGTAGTTTCAATAATACGCATCAAATAAAAAGGAAATTGGAAATAGTAACATTAGTAGAAAATTGGAAAATAATAACATTGGAAACATAGTAATTTTAACCGGGTATGAGTGATTTATTTTATTTTTACTGTAAATTTTTCCAAAATAATATTTGATATGTTTATATTGAATCTACCTACTTAGCCATAGTTTGCTTATTTCTGACATTTCCTTTAAAAAATTGTGAAAACTTCATTTATGTCTAGTGTATTTGAACTAGACAACTAATTTATAAGTACAATATCAAAAAGTATTTTCTGAAGAATGAATATTTCAGAGTGATTGATTTACGAAAAACATAATATTTCAAAATCAGTTCAATAAAATTTCATGAAATTTGGTATGCATATATCCAAAACCCTTTGAAAGTTTAATAGACTGTGGATTTTAAGATAGCTTCATTTAGGCATATTTTACAGACACCTTCATTTCAAAACATAGCCAAATTTTGGCAAAAAATTATTAATGACAACTTCAAATGCTCCTAAAATTTTTATTTACTTAAATATTTTTTATATCGTGGCCTTTTACATTTTCTGTAGTTTGAGCTGTATATAGGTAAAATAAAAACTAAATATTTCTATTCTTTTTTAAACTTGTTTTGCTTTTCCTAACACTCAAAAGTTTACTAAATTTTTTTTTTTTAATATGCTGTTTTTTTCTTTTTTTTTCAAAATTTAAAAGCAATAAGTGTGTTTTCTCTTCTAATAGTTCTAATCTTCTAACAGTAGTAATCTTTCAAATCCGTTTTAGCTATTTTATATTATAAAAAATGCTTATTTATCATTTAAAAAAAATTCGTTTCCGAAACTAGTCAGATACTTTAAATTAACTTGAAAGATATTTTATAAAATTACGAATAATAAAGAAAAAACATTTTATTTTTAATTTCTTAAATTTTTTGTATTTTTATTATCTAATCAGATAAAGTTTTCAGTTTCAATAACGTACCCTCTTATTGGTTCATTTAGGAATTTATTGAATATTTGGAGCTTTTTTGGATTATGCATAATTTTTGTATTGAAATATAACTTCTTTGAATGATTTAATTTCAATTTATGAATGAGAATATAAGGCTCGTTTGACGAACGAATACGAAGGGATTAAACTAGCCTACTCTCTTTTTACATTCTCATTTACAAAATATGGATCGTTTGGTGTTAAATTCTATTATATAGTAAAAAAATAGCAAAGGATACATTTTTTTACTTTTTTTCCCGGTAATTTATTTAGCTCAAATTTTAAGAAAAACTTAAAATATACAAAAACACGTAAATTGACATTGAGAAACTTTGAGAAATTGAATTGATAAATTGAGAAACTTTCAACACGTTGATAAATTGATAAAGTGTTTAAGTCTAATGATAAAGTGAAGATTTGAGATCCATCCACCTAATTAACTGAATTTTTCAGTTACCATATTCAGTTTCTCTGCAACAAATATATTTCAAAATTTGATAGTGATTCATAATTTTGGGCTTTCGTTTTTCTGCTCAGATTTATTTATAAGTTATCTTTTTTACGGATTTTTAAAGATATTATTACAATAACTATTTTATTTAGACTGTGGAAGTTAATTATAATATATATAACTTTATTAAACATTAAGTATTTACATTTTAATTATTAACTTAATCTTGCAACATATTACTTCTATTATAGTATATATTAATATGATTATTATTAATATATAAGTTTATATAACATTTATCTAACATTACTTGAGTTTTCCAACTATATCTTTCGAATATATTTTCTCTCTAAAATGAACCATTTTAATTTTTTATTTGCTCCATTTTAATGCTCCAAACTATCTTTCTATTGATTTTAATTTCATTTTTTCAATATTTTTAAAGTTTTGATAAATTTTAATTCAATTTTATGCATAGCCAGCAACAAAGTTTTTATTCTTATGATGGAATTCAAATTAATACACTGTTCCATCAAAATATCCAATCGCATAATTTAATCCATCATAATCTATCTATGCTTATAATAAAACTCAATATGTGTGTGTGTGTGTGTGTGTGTGTAGGCCAGATCTACAGGCCAGACCGTTCGACCTACAGCTATCAAATTTGGCACATGTATGCCTTGTAGGCCATATGCACCTCGGAATGATTTTTTCGAATTTTTAATTTAATTAATTAAAAATGAAACGAAGTTTCGGCGTTGCTCCGCTATAACTTCCAAAAATATTACAGCATAAAATTGATTTTTGCATCATATGCAAGATCAAAAAATTATGTTTTCTATGATACTGATGTTTTAACCTATAAATTAGGTTAATATTTTTAATGAATTTTAAAAAATAATTTAACTGTATTTTTCAGCAATTTATATCGCGCATCATAAAAATAATATTTAAGCTGCACTTGCACGATTCGCTTAAATGGTAAAAAAATTAACTTTTATCAAAGTGTTGCCATCATGACATCGATAGAAGCTTAAATTTAAAAATGCATTATCTGTTTCTGGAAATTAAATCTAGGAAATTGTAATTCTATGCATATGTCTGTTTGAAATGGAATAAATGCATAATATGGTATTTAAAAAAAATGCAACAAATATTTTCTATGATTTTTTACAGTACCTCTATTATTAAATGAATAAATCAATTGTATTTAAGGCAAATATGATTTAATATATACAGAATATCCATTCTAATTAGGACCCAACAGCTATTTTGTAAACCTTTAATAATAGCATGCACCTGCTAACTGTCAATAAATGTTCTGATGAATTATGAATTTTAAATTCCTGCAAAGATTTTCTGTGCCGTGAATCATCTTTAACAAAATAATTTTGAGACACTAATATTTTAAATAAAAGAGTTGCACAGTAATCAACTAATTCAATCACTAAAACTGACTAATTTATGAAAATTTGAATATCACTCTTCTATAATAACGGTAGATTTTAGACCATTTCATCGACCATTTCAAAGAAGCCAATCATCTTCCAAGTTTTCCCAAGAGTGATTGGCCTAGATTATGAAAATGTCGATGGTCCTAAAATTTTAACATTCAAAATTTACTATATAGGTCAGATTTGATCGTAGAAGAGAGAAATGTTTATTTATTTATTTAAAAGCTGGAATCTCAAGAATATTTCGCAGAATATGATTCCGTAGGCCAAAGGACGGTCTAAAATTTAAACGTCACAAATTTTTGAAGTATATTTATAGATTAAAATATATTATTACTGACTTAAATAATATATTATTCCTGACATCATTTAAATCTCTTTACAAGAAAACTAAAAGCTAAATTTTACGATAAATCAGAGAAATATTTGTTGAATAATTCTTTGAAATATTATATAAATTAGGATAATTCTTTTGTAATGACATATGACTTCAATGCCAAACGATTCTGCTTTGAGTTTTCATCACATTCAAAGCGTTGTTTTAATTAAAAAAAAGACTGCTATCTTCAATAAATTTCAACATAGCCAAATTGATGTTAACGAAATAATTTTTATTAGATGTAATAAATGAACTGAAATAAAGATATCTAATACTTTTTATAACGAATATTTAAGTTGGAAAACTTTCATTAAGAAGCATTTCCTATTTCCATTAATATCATCAATATTTTCTTATTCTTGTCTAATGTCAGATCAAAAATAACTCGCTGATATTCCTATCGAGAACGAGGAAAATTTGAATGAATTGAAAGTCAAAATATTGAACCGCATCATCTGGGATGAAATTTAACAATCTCTCTATCTTCCCATTCACAACTCAAAACCCATTTGATGCAGCTTAAAAATAAATACCCTTTGCGTAATCTGATTTTAGAGCTTTATTAACCAATTTTCTTACGGCTATTCAAAGAGACGGAAGCAGAATCTACCTTTCCCTACAGCATCATTTGTTTGCAGTATCAATTGACACGAATTCCCCTTTTTCTCCCTACCGGGGCTGAAAGCACGGCTATGTTTGAACTTACTCGGAGTTTGAATTTGAAGTATGTACTCTGTTTTAAGTGATCACTTTCCATTAGAGGTTTTCCCGAGAGGAATTCGGATAAAGATCTGGAGAACAAAGCGGCCATACTTTTCGAAGAGAAATCTGTTTCCTCAGGAGTGCAGAAAGTGAAAAGAATTATCTAGGTAATGTGTCATAGCGAAAATACTGCTTTTTGAAAAAAAAAAATTCTATGATGTGGGAGTTTGTAAGAAATTTGTTTCATTCAAATTTCTGAAAATCGAATTAGCACTTGTTTTCTTTTTGATTTATTTTTTACATTGTGGGAAGTAATTTAATTCATTTTTATATTTATCAGTTTCGAAAATGTCAAATGCTGCTTTTCAATTGACAAGCTAACCAGCAAATAAGTTTTTATAATTAGCCTTACCCTTTAAGTCCTGAAAATCTGATTAGCTATTATGCAAGGGAAATTATAAATATGTTCTAAATATATAATCTACATATTTCTATTGCTAATTAAGGAGAATGTGTGTGTGTATCAGTTCGTACTCTACAGATTACATCGTTTAGTATATAGAGCTACTAAATTTGTCACAAACATATCTTGGAATATCAGGACTGATCTTTTTTTTTGAAATTGTGGTTAATTAATAAAAGCGAGATTTTGGGGCTTTTGTGCGATAATAACCAGGTACATAATAGCATAAAAATTAGTTTTATACTGTTTTAAAATTCAAAATATTGCCCTTTTCATGATGCTTATTTAGCATTCAAGCAGCTCCTCCCCCCCTCTCATCCCCGATTTTTGACAAAAATTACTTAATATATATTTTAAATTGCTTTTTTTTATTTATTACAATGAAATTGTAACCATTTTATGCATTTCATCAAAGATGTAATCATGTGATTTTATTTAATGAAAGCCAAAGAATAAAGAATATGTTGATTATTTGCACAATTAATATGAGGAAGTAGAAAGTGAAGTTACAGAACCGAGAATGAGAATGGACAATTAGAAGATATATTACACAGTTTTTAAAGAGACTATGATGTTACGTAACTGAATGTAATTTGTTGTCCAATTTCGATGGAAATGTATGTGCACTGTCCAACTGCTGTCAATGCATTTCATATCACACTTCTGATGTTGGCCTTATTTGGAATAATAAATTAGTGAAAAAAATCGGAAATCCGCCAAGGACGCTACGATCTTCGTCATTTATATAATCTTCTTCATAGTGGAGTTTTATGTACAGCTGTCCCAGACTTGTGTTTCTCTTACAAGAAAACGACAAATGCCTTCAGAAGCAGCAGACAGTTATTACTTAATCGTAGATTGATATACCAATTTTTAAATAACCTTAGTTACTGTCACTCTCAAGAATTCCAAAACTTCCTTATTGATGCACTTTAGACATGCTATGCCTCTGTTTATTAGGCCACTCGTGGACAACATAAATAATATTGAATGGTAGAAAGTTTTCATGGTGAGTTTTGCCTAAAATCAAAGATAAAAATCCAGTAAGTATAGTTAAGAGATTTTTTTAAAGTATACTTTTATTAGTGAGCAGATATATTCTTTAGATGGAACTGAGAAATATGATGCATTTTACTAGTTATATTAATATTAAGTATCATAAATGTTAGGATAGTTAAAATAATTTTTATTGATATAAATTTATTTTTTTCTTTTTCAAATTCACTATCAGATGGCGCCACGTATATTAAATCGAAAATTAATTAACTTGATCAATTAAATAGCAATCAAGTTTCAGAAATCTTAATATGATATTCTGATATGAAGAAATCAGATTAGAATTTTAGAATTCCAGCACATCAGAAAGAGAGTGATCATAAAATTCCAACTTTATAAATACGAAAGAAGTCAAGTCACATAAAAGTGTGCAAAAACAAAGTTGCTACCTTTTGTTATAAAGAAAGACTAAAACGCATTTATTTATTTTTAAAATATACAAGCCAGCCCATCATTTTCAATTTCTTTAAAATCCATGTAGCTCCTTCATCAAAATGTTTCAAATTCTTTCAATTCCCCGCAAATGATATTTGTGCTCAAAGAATTGCATCCAATAAAAGGCATGCCTCCAAAAAGAAGAGGATGGCACAATAATCAGTGCCCACACGTCACTATCTTTCACAATACTGAAAAGGAATGGGCATAAAGGAGAAAAGGGACGCTAATAGCATTAATTATCACCTTTCATTGTAACGGAACATCTTCACCCCCCGCCTTCTCCTGTTCTAAAGTTCTCTTTTCGAAGAAAATCTCGTTTTCGAGAAGGCTGGGTTTTAAATAACTTTAGGGCTGTTTCTCGGAATTACTCTTTAGTCGAGTGCTTTTTTTAATTGAAAACGTGTTTATTATTGTTCTATTTGTGCACTTGTGTTTGGGGCGCAGTACTTTTGCGTTTCTGTTTTCTAATTATTGAGAAGATGCAATGTATCTGTGAGTAAATTATTGGCGGTAATGGAAGTGTATCATTAACTCAGATGCTATCACTGATCAGGATGAACGATTTTGGAAGGAAGAATAAATAAGAGATAATAGTGTTAATCTGATGCTATTTGGAAAGATCTCGGATTGAACGGAGTTCTTTGTTTGTGAGACCCAACATGATTTTCAGGTTCAATAAACGAAATTATTTTCAATTTCAATAAATAAGATTATAAAACAGTATAAATCGCCTGTATATAGTTATTATCATACCAGAACATCAAATTGTTTTAGGAATGTGACTTGTGATGCCAAACAAATTTGGCCAAATACAAATATTGAATTTTGCAAGAAAAAATAATAATTCTACACTTATTTCCTTATTTTAAAAATAATTGAATGTACGTGAATCGAAATTTTATATCTGACATGAAACTAATTAATTTATTAAACAAATAAAAGAGCAGAAGTATTTACTGTCAATCTGTATAGCGTTACCCCAACTGGCGTAGAAAAATTCACGCATTTGTGTTACGTAACTGACGATGAAAATTCACGCATGCGCATTGTGCTCTGATTGTTGAGAACTATTATCAGGGGATGCGGACTTGATTTAAATTATTTTTAGGTTAGTTGTATGCTTTTGTAATTAAATTGTATTTATACTAGTTACATATTTCTTGCATATGCTTATAGTTTCAAGTACATCGTTTTTTAAATAATTTTTTAACCTGTTTTCGACCGATTATTTTAAACGATTCGTTTTATTTTCTTAATGTTTGATGCATTTAAAATTAAACATTGTTACTGAATCGATCTGCTCATGATGAAAATGAGAAAAGAAAATTTTGTTGACAAATTCTTGAGATATTACATAAATTAAGAAAGATATTCTTTAGTGCCCATAAAGTTTAAACGCCCAATGACTCTGTTTTCAGTAATCATATTATTAAAAAAATGCTTTGTTTCAGTAAAATTATTATTATAACAATTGCAGATTAATCCTTCCCACTTTAATTTATGGCATAAATTCTACGGGAGCTAACAGAAAATGTGAGAGATACATATTACGTTATGACTGAAGGCCTTTATAATATTATGAGCGAATTATATGACTCTCAAAATTTGAAGTTTTCAAATATTTTGATGAAGAAGCTATTAAAGTAGGAATTGCACAAAATATTTAATTATTAAAATCTTAACGAACATTAAGATTTGCGAACCGGCTGGTTGCCAAAGGTGGCTAGTATTATATAAAAATAATTTGCTCCAGACAATTCCAGAAGCTGAATCTGGTTTTTTGGGGTTGTATTATTTATTAATTTGTATACCTTAATCTTTTAATAAAGCGATGAATTTATGTAAAAGGAGACATAAAATATATTGTGGAAAAATTTCCAAATCATGATGCGAATTTCCACATTACAGTTATCAACTTTAGTACTAAAATGCGAGTTGAATTGTATGCAAAATCAGTAATGATATTTTCGATGCTATTTTTGATGTTTAGAGGTGAAAAATATGGATTACGAAAACAGTAGTAGCTGGAATTTTCTATATAAATTTTAATACTTGTAACAAAAATAAATTTGTAATATTATGGAAAATATTTACTATCTGAAATTATATAATAGCCAATCCGATTCCACAGCAATTATTCAGATGATGACAGTTTCCATGTTTTCAGTGAATATTGTAAGAACATGCGGTGTTTATAAAAAAAAATGCCTTTAGTTTGCATTTGTCACTCACTATTTGTTCAAGTTCCTTAGAAAAAAAAATGAAAACTCATACACTAATTAAACCAGAAGACAATGCTTGAATATTAGATTTTAAATCACATTTATTAAATAGAATGGGAGATATTAAATGAAAAGAAAATAATTATCTCTATAAAAATAAAAATAGCAGGAGGTGCCAGAATATACTTCGCCTTTCATAACATCCAAACTATCAAACATATTTTCATTTGGTAACTTGAGATTTAAGACAGAAGTTTTCATTTATTTTAATTAAATTTATTTTAAAAACTGGTAAATGTAGTGCATTAACTATTTGTCAAATTTCAAAAGAAAGTTATTTCGATTGGCACAAATTGTATGCCGAGGTTTTGAAATTATTATTAAACATCGAAAATGATTATATGTTTTGAAGTTATTGTGATGTTTTTTAATGAATTCTACACAAAGGACCAAATAAAATATACTGAGAAGAAAATTTTAAGTACAGTTTTATTTGGATTACTGTTTCTGACATTTCTCTCAAAACCACTTGGTGTGTGTGTGAGGGGGGGGGGTGAAGAATCTTTCATGGGAAATAAAAATTGGCGAAATTGGATTTATGGTTGGAGCTGGAGGATTGGTAGTTTGGTTTTGCAAACTGTTTTAAATATATCTATCTAAATTCTATTCCTGACATAAAATAAAATATATTATAAAAAGTTCGCTCATTTTATATTAAAAAAAGAATTCAACGTTGGTCCTTAGTAAAAACAATCTCACAGAAATAAACATATAAAATGTTAACATATTCTCAATAATAAATACTAAATGTGGTAACAAATACCATTGATGAAGTGAGAATTTGGTTACGAGAGTTCTTTTACTCTTATAGCAACATCTCATCTCAATGCTTTTAGTGTTGTTAGCGTCGTTTTGGCACTAAGTTACAACATGCAGAGATATGAATCGTTATCGGAGATGAACCCAGAAAGTAACATAGTCCACATTTTCCACACCAGGGGATACTTGGACTAAGAGTCCAACATAGATTTTTTCCTCACCAAAAAAAAATCTGAAACATTTGAAATTCATCAAAATTTTGAAATGACTTTTTAAACCAACAGGAGTAGTCGCCCCGAAACTTTCTCGCATACTCTCTTATAAATTTCTCACGTTAGAGAATACTTACAGGATATAGGTATACAATAGCTACGAAATATTAACATTTGGCGGGAATTGAGTAATTTTACTGACTCTATCATGCCATTCTTGGCGAGGTGTTTGGCGATTAATTCATGACATGCTTTAACAGTACCCAAAAATTAAATTTGCGTTTTAGACGCGTTTTTCTCAACCGATTGAAACAAAAATTTGATACAAAACTGCACTTGTAATCACAAAATTCTATACCAAATTTGATATATTTAAGTCATTGAGTCTTTGAGTTATCAAGTTTACATGTTTCTGAAAATACAGACCGACAGACTATCAATCCCTTGTTGGATCGCGCTCAAAATTTGAAAGCTGTCTACATCGTAGATGTTAAATCGGTGTTCCACATTTTATCCATCTGGCTCTCTTCAGTTTGTAGTTTTCATTTAACTTATATTCGAACTGCTGGACAGACAGATTTCCTCTGAATGGATTTTGCTCAAAATTTAATAAAAATGTACACATTTGGGTATAATGACCAAGTTTCAAACGTCTAGCACAAAGCGGTTGGTGTTATTTTTGTCATAGACAGACAGAGGGAGGGTCATTTTCAAGAAATGAGTTTTTCGGAATCAGAGATGTCCCAAACGTGGAGAATTGTCAAAATCTGGAGTTTGAATTGTCTGACGGTTACTGCACTTTCTGTGTACTACGTATAAGAAAAAGGAAAAATGGAAAGATTCAAATACTCTTCTTATATTTGAAGGTTTAAACCATTCACTACCATTTACAAGATATCTAGTTGGAAACTAGTAATTAAATTAAGCATCTGTAAATTTCATTGACAATGAATGGGTTAAAAATAATGTCTATCATTTATAAATCAAAATGATCGAACAAGTAGAAAATTTTTTTTGTAACTTCAGATTCAGATGTAGCTAACACTTATGTTCCATACAACTGTTCTTCCAATATTTTGATATTTAAATCTCTGAACATATTATATAGAAGAATATCAGTTCAAATGAATATTCAATCGTCAATTCAAATGAATATTCCAAAAGTGTTATTGGAAATAATCTTTCTCAACTCTAGATATCAAAAGCATTTGTGAGTCAAGAACCAATAGAGTGAACAGCTATTAAATGACATCAGATATGGAAAGACCAATCCCCATTCCCATTCCGAAAGCTTCTGTTTTATTCGATTATAGTTGAACAGTTATTGGAATCATGGAGTCCCCCACAGTTTTATTACACGCCTACACAACTCTCCTTTTCCCAAATTGAAATGTCGTGTTTCGAATTTCATTGGTTACAACGATAATGGATCTCATGTGTAGAATTAATTCGAAACACTACTCTACCTATTAACGGGTACTGTCGTTGATTTAGGGATAGCCAAAAGATTGGAGAGGACTGAATTTCGAAAGGCCATTCAGTAAAGAGCCATGATGAGATGGATTTGTTCAGCTTGTAATTCAAAGTCCTATATTTGTGTCTTCCTTATTTATCAAGATTGAATAGGATATTCTTCCATAAACATGGAACCCATCAGACTTTTTTGTTATTGTTTCACATTTCGTAAATGTGCCATTGTATCAATTTATACCTACTCAACAACACATTTGCTGTACAATTATGGAATGGTTATAGTCACGAAATTGATAATCATTCATTTCACTTCAATCCTGTATTTGAGTTTTCTGAATTGAAATTGAACTGGATATTTTCCCGTAAGCATAGAATGAATCCATTCGAATTTTGTGCTATTGTTCTTCAATTAGGGAATGTGCTATTGTGTTGATTGATGCCTACGCAGTAACGTATTTTCCAGAAGTTTCACGAAGCAGAAAATCATCCATTCCAATCCAATCTAACCTTATATTTCTGCCTTTAATATTGAAATGGGTATTCTTCTGTAAGCTTCTATTCGAAATCCCCCGCTGTATAATCCCCGGATATTCTTCTGTAGGATCAATTTCGATATTGTATTATTGTTCCACATTTTGTGAACAGACCACCGTGATGAGTTACATTTATTCAATAACGTATTTGACCGAAGGTTTAGACTATAATTATAATCAATGACTTTCAATGTCATTGATTATAATTCAATAACTTTCAATGTCATTGATTATAAATCAATGACTTTCAATGTCATTGATTATAATTCAATAACATTCATTGTCATTGATTATAAATCAATGACTTTCAATGTCATTGAATTATAACCACGAAATTAAGTAGAGTTTAGTTTGCAAGATTGCCTATTACAAGTGTTCTCATGATATGTCTCTTGCATATATAGCTATATCAATAGTCATAAACGCTTTACGTAATGTTATTATCAATGTATTTGAACCAGCGAGGAATTAAGATATCATCAATGAATTTGAACCAGCGGCGGATTTCGATAATAACAATGAATTTGAACCAGCGAGGGGTTCCGATATTGCCAATGAATTTGAACCAGCGAGGGGTTTCGATATTACCAATGAATTTGAACCAGCGAGGGGTTTCGATATTACCAATGAATTTGAACCAGCGAGGGGTTCCAATATTATCAATAAATTTGAACCAGCGGGGGATTTCGATAATATCAGTGAATTTGAACCGGCGAGGGATTTCGATAATATAAATGAATTTGAAACAGCAAGGGATACTGATATTATCAATGAATTTGAACTAGCGAGGGGTTCCGATATTATCAATGAATTTGAATCAGCGAGAGACTCAGATATTATCAATGAATTTGAACCAGCGAGAGGTTCCAATAATATCAATGAATTTGAATCCGCGAGTTATTCCAATATTATCAATGAATTTGATCCAGTGAGAGGTTCCGATATTATCAATGAATTTGAATCGCGAGAGGTTCCGATATTATCAATGAATTTGAACCAGCGGGGGATTTCGATAATATCAGTGAATTTGAACCAGCGAGGGATTTCGATAATATAAATGAATTTGAAACAGCAAGGGATTCTGATATTATCAATGAATTTGAAACAGCGAGAGGTTCTGATATTATTAATCAATTTGAACCAGCGAGGAATGAAGAAGAAGATGATGGACAGTACAATGAGAGAAGGAGTAAGATAGGGACCTTAAAACTTTATTTCTCTTTAGTTATTGATGAGAGTAGGATTATTCAAATCATATGAATAATTATCCTATTATATTAAATAAATTTTGCATCAAAAAGTTTTGATATATGCTACTTCTGAAAAGTTGTGAATTGGTAACTTTATTCTTACATAATAAAGTCACAATATATATAATTTTAATTATTCTTATTTCGGAATAGGGTCACTGATGCAAAACAAGAAATTTCTAGTTTAAAATTTGATGTCCTGGAAGATTCATCGCTTGTTCCAGTGGTATATTTGACCTGAATGTAAATGTAAAATGTAAAAATAAAGAAATATTTTACCAATTTATCAAAAGAATTTAATTTTTATATTATTTCAAGCATTTCAAAAATATTCCGACATCGAATATATTCTCTATTATTTTTGACAAAACATAATTTGGAATATGAATTTTATTCTGAGAATAACTATTTGCTAAAACTAATTTATTTAACTGAAAAAATTATACTATTATTAGAATTTATCGTGTTATTTTTTTTCATAAACTCGTATGCCATTCATAACTTGCGTTTGACTGACTTCAAAGATCCAAGCACAGATTTTGGCTCTAAGAATGTTTCATATCCAAAATACCAGACAAACTAAATTGAGTTAGATTGTGATTTCCTAGAAGACAGGTATTTAGTCTCTTATTGCCGTGTTTTCACCGTTCATTTAATAAGTAGATATGACATTCCTTTGGAAATCCTATCATATTCCACCGATATTAGTTCATTGATAAACATTATATTCTTCTTATTTTTTTTTACTTTCTCGTATGCGAAATATATGAAGAGGTAATACTGCACTGTCTCGAATTTGAATTGTGAGGATTTTGATGAACCTGTACGTCTCTCATTTCCTTGAGTCCTGGAAACATATTTTTAGAATTATGTCTGTCTGCTGTGAACACAATAACTGAAAAACGCTTTGAGTTTGGTGCATAAAATTTGATATTGATCCAAATTTGTAGATTTCTATGAAACTTTGAACAAAATCCATTAAGAAGTCTTTCTGTCCGACTGTTCAATAGAAAAAATATCTACATAACATAAAGAGCTAGTAGAAAGATAAAATTTGACTCGCAGCTCAAGTATTCGAAATGTTTATCCACATCGAATGTCTGCTCAGATATCGTGCAGGTCATCTGACAATGGTTCAAAATTATGTGGTGTATTTCAAAATAGCCCTCTTATTGCTTCAAATCAGTACATTGATATAAAAATCATTGTAAATTTTCAAAATATAGCTTTAGACTTTCAAATCATAAAGTAGATAATCAAACATATAGTCGTGGATTATAATATAATTTCTGATAAATCAATGATATATTGTTGCTTTCCTATTTCCATTCAAACATTTGGTATATAATTTTTTTAATTTGATTGGTTTAATATTTTCGAAGACAGAATGTTGCAATTATTTCTTCTACAGCTTCCAGACGTGCTACGGTTCTGAAATTCTGTTCACTAGTGCAATCTCAATAATGCCAATATACTATTTTAGTATTATGAGAATTTGGTTGTTAAATGATCTATTAATTCAATGAAATCATGATTCCTGTCAATAGCACCGCCTGATAGTGAATTATTCAAACATTTACCGCAAAATTCGATTTTATTTATTGTAAGAAATTAAAGACTAAATTAAAAAAATAATCGAAATCAAATAATACATTTTTAATATTTAGATTAAAAATATTTCCAAAAAACTGTTTTTTGAACTATTTATTCCTTAAACGTGAAATGGTATTTTCACTTTTAGATTATGACTGTATGTTTAGTGTAAGAATATTAGAAATTCTTTTTAAAACAACATGAATTTATTTTGGGACGAATCCTATGTTTTTGAACAGTGATAATATGAAAATGGTGACTTATTAACAGATACCTTTGCTGTTGTTAGAGGGTGCTTGAACTTCACATTTAATTTGTAATAGATGCATGCATAATAAGTTTCTATTGTTGTTATACTTCGAACTTGGAACCTTATAGTATTAAAGACGAAAAATTGCAAGAAAATTGTCAGTGGCACTGTAGCTAAAAACAATGGCAAACTAGTGTTTTAAAAGGAGATCCATCTTCAAAGAAAGAAAGTATAAACATTTTATTAAATTACTAGAAGATAAATGCCATTCCTTTTCAACTATCTATGAAGACTACATATTCTTATTTTCCTTCATCATTATTCTATTAATAAACTAAAAGATGTATATGTCTAGACAGGTTATTATCCTCTTAACAAGTATATCAGATATGGTTGTCATGGATTCACTTCAGAAAGTTGTAGTAGAAAATCTCATGCACATTGACAGAGTGTTTAAGCAATAATATATATATATATATATATATATATATATATATATATATATATATATATATATATATATATCATTTGTAGCACATTTTAGGTGTAAATATGCAATAACATGAAAAGATTTGTTTTTCTGCATTCATATTTTCTTTTTTCATAATGTCCGCGTAAACTGAAATCAAAACTAATCGCTAAAAATGGATTGAAATAAAAAAAATGATCCTCTAAAAGAAAAAAGTGCTATGTCAAATGCAAAATAAAAATAATGCTAAAAGAAAATAATGGCAATAACCCCCAATGAATCAGTGTAAATATAAAATAATAAATACTGTAGACTTCAGTTAATTGATCTTTGCTACAATCCAACGTAAAATAATGCAAACAAAGCACTAAGTTAACGATCCCGTAACTAATCTTTATTGATGCTTTGCTTTGTTCACATACCGAAAAATCAATCACTTTAATTATGAAAAAAAATCCGCTTTCAGTTGTTTGATGTCAAAAAAGAAGTTGCGATTTGCGCAACTGATCATGATGCAAATAAAAGAAATTTTTATTTCCTTCCATCTTTACTGATTGCAGTGGACAATTATATATACTAGTGAAAATGTGTGAAACTGTTTGATATAATGCTATCAATCAAGGCTCGTCCATTGAAGAGTGAGAATGTGAATTTAAAAATGATTATTTTTGAAATTTTAAATAACAATTTAATTGCTTAAAGTTTATGCAAAATGGCAATCGACAAAATATTTCAACTACTAAATTCTGACGAATTCTTTCTGAGTGTCAAAATATTATTTTTGAAATTATTCCTGACTGTCTGAATACGATACTCGAAAAATGTAATGAACTGGAAGAATAATGTTTTAGCTTTTAATCATAAAACCTAATTTGGAGATATGTTGCAATTACTGATAGCAGGAGTTGCGTTGAGAATGTCAAATGTCGTCAGGCTATAAAATAGTTGCTTTCATGTATAGCTAAATCTCTTGTGAGAATGTCAGAAGTTTTAATGTTACAAGAAGAATTAAAATTCGCTTTTAATACAGCTTGCTCATCTACAGAGTCCACTTTATGTTAGTATGAATACTTATCCATACAGAACTTTTAATTCTACTTGAAGGGGTCGACGAAGTAATGAATAATACCTTGGGGTCCGCTGTCATAACCAAATGCACATCAACTCATCAACGCCTTTGATGTCAATCGAAACTTTTCCACTTTGATGAGGAGAAAAGAATGCTAAAGCCACCTTCAGCAGCTGCGGGTAAATCGAGCTCTTTGAGCGAGTGCTCTGTTCTCACGAGGCAAGTGAAATGTTCTTTAAAAAGGCATTAGAACATTTTCTCGTAATATGTGGAAAAGTCCACCGCCCATTTTACAGCGGAGCACTTCAAGTGCTTTCCACGTCTGAAAGAGAAAATGTTTTAATGCAAAATGGAAAAGTCGTCCGCCGCTTAAGTAATTTTGTTGAAAGGTATTTTGTAATATCCGAGTAAATGGAGATGGGACCGCTCGGGTTTCGAATTTGGGTAATTTTTCTCGCGAATTTGTTGCTGGAGAAAATGAGCTATTCATTTTGAAAATATGTTACTCTCTCCTTGTTTAGTTTGATAAAATTGTAGTGGATTTTCTGTCGTGTTTTGTTACATACATTTGTGATACATGTTTGTAAAGCTGGAATTTTGAAATCAAATGTTCACCCATTGCAGATGTCCTAGAATTCTGAAGTTTTATAATTCATTTCAATAGTGGATGAAATTTCATTTTTTTTTTCATTTTTAAGAGATGAATGTTCATTAAGTAGATTAATTGAATCAAATTGTGATTCCATACCAGTGGTGTCATCTGGATGTGAATACCAGAATGATTCATAGTATTTATAATACTGTGGTAGTAATTAAAGATTGATGAATTTAATAAAAAGAGTATTCAACAGTGCACATTTATAGATATGTTACGCATTAAAATTTTATTATTTAAATTATTTTCTACTTGTTGATTTTAACTTATAATTATTTAATTTAATTTATAAATATATACATATAAATTCTAAGAGCTTCAAAATAATTTTTCTGAAACTGTTTATTATGCAGCGCCTATCTTATGGAATCAAATCTATTTAACTTAATTTGAGTTAGTTATTAAACTCTAAAAATAAAATAAGGCATTATTATCTGAAAAATAGAGTCAAATAAACTCTTAGAGCTCAAATATTAGATGAAATTAGATCAAGATATTAGATGAAATTCACAGGCATCCAACATTGTCTCTAATACAAGACATGTCTGTGCCTACAGCAAATACTCATTTCTTATATTTCTAAATTACTCATTTTTTCAGGAAAATTAATAAGATAGATACATCTATCAGGCCGTTATAATCAAAACTGTTTGGAAGAGAATTCCAATTTCCGAAGCCCGATTATGCGACTATCCAATTATCCAATTTTTTATTTTTTGTAACTTTATGTATAATTTGTAATTTTAATACATAATTGCGTTTGTAGTATACCATCCTACATAATTTGATTTGTAATTTCTTTCCTTTGGGAATCTTGCAGAATGCACAGTTTTTTCTATTTATATTTGTTAACATAATTTCATGAATCAAATTAAAAAATTTTGTCTGATGCATTTCTCATTTAACATCGGAACTTGATACTTCTGTTCAACACTTTCTTACTTAACATCTGAATTTGATACTTCTGTTCAACACTTTCTTACTTAACATCTGAACTTGATACTTCTGTTCAACACTGTCTTACTTAACATCTGAACTTGATGCTTCTGTTCAACACTTTCTTATTTAACATCTGAATTTGATACTTTTGTTCAACACTTTCTTACTTAACATCTGAACTTGATACTTCTGTTCACACTTTCTTACTTAACATCTAAACTTGATACTTCTGTTCAACACTTTCTTACTTAACATCTGAATTTGATACCTCTGTTCAACACTTTCTTACTTAACATCTGGACTTGATACTTCTGTTCAACACTGTCTTACTTAACATCTGAACTTGATGCTTCTGTTCAACACTTTCTTACTTAACATCTGAATTTGATACTTTTGTTCAACACTTTCTTACTTAACATCTGAACTTGATACTTTTGTTCAACACTTTCTTACTTAACATCTGAATTTGATACTTCTGTTCAACACTTTCTTACTTAACATCTAAACTTGATACTTCTGTTCAACACTTTCTTACTTAACATCTGAATTTGATACTTCTGTTCAACACTTTCTTACTTAACATCTGGACTTGATACTTCTGTTCAACACTGTCTTACTTAACATCTGAACTTGATGCTTCTGTTCAACACTGTCTTACTTAACATCCGAACTTAAAATAGTCCGAATTCTATATACGTAGCGAACCGAATTTTGTTCAATACGGATGAATGAAAAGCTTCTGTAATCCAGAACCACATGAAGGAATTATATATATATATATATATATATATATATATATATATATATATATATATATATATATATATATATATATATATATAAAATTAAACGCTTTGAATTATCTGAAATTTTTTAGGGGGACCAGCACTGTTCATTACAATAGAGTATTTATTACTTTTAATTATCAGAAAATGCAATTCCTTCAGTACACTCATGAGAGAAGCACGATGCGCTTGCATTATTAATTTCAATAAAAACGGTTCTTTATTGCGAAAATTTTTTAATTTATAAATTTGTGAACTTATTAAGCTGAGTATTAGTGCCATAGAGTCGCGAGCTTTTTATTTTAGGATAAAGTAGGATAATGTAGATTATAATTATAGGATGTAGATTGTATAATTGTAGGATAATGTAGATTATAATTATAGGATGTAGATTGTATAATTGTAGGATAATGTAGATTATAATTATAGGATGTAGATTGTATAAATGTAGGATAATGTAGAACTAATGTACAAGAATACTGTCGGCATCCCTATTGAAATCAGGCACCCTTATCAAAATGTAAAATCAAATAGCTATTTTTTTAGATTACAAATTATTTATATGCGTTTATGTTAGGATAAGAAATTAAGTTCAGAAATTTTAGATCAAATGGCATAAAAAGATAGTAACTCTAAAACTTTCGAAATCTTTCGTCAAAACATATAATAAATTCAGCAGAGTCCAACATAACTTATTATTACCACAATAATGCATTATTATTCTCTAACTTTTTACTAGAATCGCCAAAAGTGATAAGTACAAAGTCATCAGAAAATACCTGGGAAAGCATCTTTCCATTATCCATTTCCAAAACATCGAAGCTGCAAATAGTGCTAGTACAAAGTCTTGCCGAACTACATTGAAATTTTCCAATGAAATGGACTGACCCATTTCCAATATAATTGAAGAAATAGTATTAAGAATGGTATTTAGTTTTTAATACAAATGACAAGAATCTTTAGAATCTTCGTCAAAAGAGATAATAAATTCAGCAGAGTCCAACATAACTTATTATTAAAACAATAATGCATTATTATTCTCTAACTTTTTACCAGAATACTACAAAGTCTTGCCGGACTACATTAAAATTTTCCAATAAAATGGACTGACCCATTTCCAATATAATTGAAGAAATACCAGGAAGAATGGTATATGGTTTTTAATAAAAATGACAAGAATCTCTAGAAAATATTGGAGTAACTTTTTACTAGAAACGTCAAAATTCATTACAAAGTCATCAGAAAATACGTGGGAAAGCATCTTTCCATTATCCATTTCCAAAACATATAGTGCTACTACAAAGTCTTGCTGGACTACATTAAAATTTTCCAATAAAATGGACTGACCCATTTCCAATATAATTGAAGAAATACCAGGAAGAATGGTATATGGTTTTTAATACAGATGACAAGAATCTTTAGAAAATATTGGATCAGATCCAGTTTCTTTCCGAGTATGGTGGCTGGATTTATTATTTATGGAGGTGCAAAAGAAGAGATAATATCTGTGGTGGTCAAAGGGGACCATTGATCATATCATACAATGGCTTGAAAAGGAAGGAAATGCTTTGCTGCTGCTGACCCAGAAAGATCAAATTTTAAATGGTGGCTTTGAGATATATTTTTCCGAAATCTAAAAAAAAGTATTATAGAGTTGATATATACCTAATCCAGTTTAGATGGCTATCGTTGAAATAATGGAAAATCGTATCCTGTATCATACAGTTCATATTTTTTATTTTCTCGTATACGTAGTATAGAGAAAATATAGTAATCGTAAAAAAGAAGAAGAAGAAAAAAAAAGTTCCAGCTTTGTCGAATTCCATGTTTCAGACCTCCCTGAGTTTGAAAAACACATTTTCGGGAACTGTCCGTCTGTCAGTCTGTCTATAAGAAAAATAGCTCAAAACTGTTTTGAGCTGGACGGATGAAATTTGATGTATGATCATTATACCAATTTTATAGATTTCTATCAAATTTTGAGTAAAATTCATTCAGAGGATTTCTGTCTGTCCGTCTGTTCGAATATAACTTAACACGATAACTATAAAACGAAAAGAGCCAGAGAAATGAAATTACGTATACAGATTAAATAAGCACAGTGTAGAAACCACTAAAATTTTGAGAACTGGCTACATGTCGGTTTGCACCCTCAGAAACATATAAAAGGGATAATTCAAAAACGCGATGATTTTAATACATCAAATTTGCTACGGGATTTTGTGACTACAATTCTTCAAATTTTTGTTTCATCGATTGAGAAAAACGCGTCTAAACAACACAAATTCGATTTTCGGGCAGTATTAACCGCATGCCAGGAATTTATCCCCAAATTACTCGCCAAGAATGACACGGTAGATTCAATGAAAATGTTATATTCACGCCAAAGGTAATGTTTCGTAACTATTGTACGCCAATGCCATGCAAGGTGTTTACTTGAATGACACCGTTATTAGAGAATACGCGAAAAAGTTTTGAGGTGACCTCTCCGCTGGTTTCTTACTTTTTATTGGCATTGTCTCTCTTCTTCTTCTCCTTCAAAAAAAAAAAAAAAAGATTTTTTAAATATTTTTTATAAGAGTTAACAGAAATGAGAACTGAAAAAAAGATTACTTTCAATCTCAACAAATGAATTACCCGCAACAATTATTCTTGCAGTAATTACATCTATCCATCATAAGGGGACATCGTAACATCCGTTTCGCAATTTTACCGTCAGAGTTTCCGAGGCTCTATGACAACAAATGGAATGCTTTCCCAGGAAAACTCGGTGGCTATTAAAGAGGAGACGGACAAGTATCGGAGACATCCCCTACACGCGTACTAGTAGCTGCACTCCAGCACTCATTAGTGGAACGTCACTCAGTCATTTCTGCTCACTCCCTCTCCCATCCCTCAGTTTCCCCTTTCAGGGAATCTTTCCTGAGGCACCATGGTACAATTTATTTTGGTTATTCGTTCCTTTTCCCTGCTTTTCTGGCAATGAACTGGGTGAAATATATATCCCCCGAATTCTTTTATTACGCGCAGCGAGTCACTGTTAGGAGAATAATCGATTGCAACGAAATCACATCGATGTATTTTTGTAATCGATAATGGTTCGTGGTTTGGTAATTTCAGTATGTTTTGAAGAGTTGTGGTTTTGATAAATTGTGAACGGTGGTTTAAACTGAAAATATTGCTTTAAAATCCTGTTTTTGTAAGTGCAATAGTATCCGACTACCTTCGGAAGTTATTTTTTCTTAAATATTGATATTTGAAGCAATGTTTTCCTATTTTCAGATGACATTTGTGTAAAAACTTAGTATGTCGAAGGCAAAAAATATTTATAATTGAAATAATTTTCAAATTTTTGAGAAAGCAGCATTTTTAAAACTGACCTTAGAAATTAGACCTTTTACAAGCATTCTAAGTTGTATGACTAACCAAACTGTTACTAGCTAGCACTAGAATTACTAACCAGAAAAATTCGCCAAAGATGGAACGCTTATAGATTTTGGGGTAACTAGCACCAATGGCATGCAGATAATGATACATATGTAAGTTTATAGATGATTATGCGAGAAAGTTTTGGGAAGAGCCCACCGCCAAATGGCGAATGCTTGGCTGATAATAGAATTTTCATCTCTATAATTCTACTGTTTATCAGAAATACTTTTAAATTCTAACTATTCTATCAATTTTTGATTGTTTTTATTAAGCTGATCATTTATCTACTGAATGATCTACTGAATTATCTACTGAATGATCTATTGAAATATCTACTGAATGATCTATTGAATTATCTACTGAATGATCTATCGAACTATCTACTGAATGATATATTGACCTATCTACTAAAGACCTATTGAATTATCTATCAAAGGATCTATTGACTTATCTGCGGAATGATCTATTGAATTATTTACTGAATGGTCTATTGAATTATCTACTGAATGATTTATTGAAATATATACTAAATGATCTATTGAATTATCTACTGAATGATCTATTGAACTATCTACTGAATGATATATTGACCTATCTACTAAAGACCTATTGAATTATTTACTGAATTATCTATTGAATTATCTACTGAATGATCTATCGAACTATCTACTGAATGATTTGTTGACCTATCTACTAAATGAGCTATTGAATTATCTACTGAATTATTCATTGAATTATTTACTAAATGATCTATAGAACTATCTGCTAAATGATTTATTGACTTATCTATTAAATGACTTATTGAAGGATCTATTGACCTATCTGCAGAATGATCTATTGATTTGTCTACTGAATGATCTATTGAATTATCTACTGAATTATTTATTGAATTATTTACTAAATGATCTATAGAACTATCTGCTGAAGGATTTATTGACCTATCTGTTAAATGAACTATTGAATTATCTATTGAAGGATCTATTGACCTATCTGTAGAATGATCTGTTGAATTGTCTACTGAATTATCTACTGAATTATCTATTGAATTATCTATTGAATTATCTACTGAATTATTTACTAAATGATCTATCGAACTATCTGCTGAATTATTTATTAACCTATCTACTAAATAACCTATTGAATTTTCTATTGACCTATCTGCAGAATGATCTATTGAATTATCTACTGAATTATTTATTGAATTATTTACTAAATGATCTATAGAACTATCTGCTGAAGGATTTATTGACCTATCTGTTAAATGAACTATTGAATTATCTATTGAAGGATCTATTGATCTATCTGTAGAATGATCTGTTGAATTGTCTACTGAATTATCTATTGAATTATCTACTGAATTATTTACTAAATGATCTATCGAACTATCTGCTGAATTATTTATTAACCTATCTACTAAATAACCTATTGAATTTTCTATTGACCTATCTGCAGAATGATCTATTGAATTATCTACTGAATGATCTATTGAATGATCTACTGAACTATTTGCAGAATGATCTATTGAAATATCTATTGAACTGATTAATACTAATTTCATTGAAATCACGTAGACAGCCAAATGAGAACGATTATGGTTGATTGGTACGTAATTTCTACTTGTCAGAGCTCAAGTAGTTTTCTGGAAACTTTTAAATCGGCTACTAAGAAATTGTCAAGTCCTCGACGAGTATCAAAAGCATAAGGATTCTTTAAGTTATCCAATTTAAAACTTCTCTAGCTTTAAGCTCTAGCTTTGTTTCCCCGAAATTAATTACTTTTTCGTTTTACGGTTTATTTAATTCTTTTTGGTGTATTGTAGTTGTAAAACTTCATTTTGATTAATTTACTAACCAGCAAAATTAGCCTCAGTAGTAAGCGTTTTTTAAATTAACATTTCTGTTTTTTGATTAAATTCTTATCACGTTTTAAAACCATAGTTATGTAATTTTGTTTATTAAAAAACCGAGGTTGCTTTGCTTCATTTAAAGAACGGTAGAAGAGTTATTCTTAGAGAATACTTGTTTTTTTAATGAATAAACGCTTTCCACTCTTTTAATTAACTTCGTTAACGTTTGTATTTTTGTAACGTTAAAATTGACTTTTCATTCATATTCTGTACAGTTGTATGTTTTAGGGGAAGAAAATACTAAATACATAAATATTTTAACATTTACTACTTGAATTATTATTTATAATTATCATATTTGAGACTCTACGTTGTAGTGGAAATGAGGGGAAAATGATATTTAGATTCTTTTTATAATATTTATAATAATAAATCAGCTAAACGCATTAAAAATTTAAGAATAGAGACCCGTTTCCTATTTTAAAAACTTTTTTATTTTTTATAATCATGTTCTATGTAAAGATCTTGTGTTGTTAATTTCATTGTAAGAAAGATGGTTTTATAGATATTTTAATGGACGGTCAAAGGATGCCAGGCCAATTAATTGCACTGCCTTAACGACAAATTTGATGGAAAGTTCTCGAATGTGCAGGAATGAATACGATATCTCTTTTAAGAATTGAGATTTTTAGAGTTCTTAAAGATTTTTCGATGTCTTGACGGCAAATTTAAAAAAAAAAAAAACATATGTGCCCTTGCACACGCACACACACACGCACACGCACACGCACGCACACACAAACACACACACACACACACACAAACACACACACGCACGCACGCACACACACAAACATACACACACACGCACACAATCGTATTCCGATATTCCATCTGATGTTAAACTCAACTTGTCTGAACAGCTAATTGAAAATATTCCTAAACATTTAATTCTATCTGAAACAATATGGACTATTTTGATAGAAAAATATAGCTACCAAAACATCTTAAAAATGTATGTTGATCAGACTTTGCAATAAATTTGCTGATCAGTTTAATAATAATAGTTAACAATTGAGTTTCGACGTAGCAGAATTTTCCTGAGCGATTAAATGAAAGTATTCGCTGAATGTTTTATTCAATACGAAAAATGTATGAATTTTTCCAGAAAGAAAGGATCTTTTGCCATCCGATGATCATGACTTTATGTCGACCAACCTTCAGAATAAATATGCTGACCGTTTGAATAGTAATAATAATAAAAAGAAGAATCAATATTAATTGATCAAAAATGGATCCTACCTTCGAAAATCAAAGAAGGAAGACATGGGGATCAACCAAAAACCAAAGATGGTAAAATGAACCTTAAAATAATCATCTAACTTGGTACAAATAATACATTATTACTGACTGACTGATGATCAAATTAAGTATTTCGTTGTTTAAAACCTTAGATAAAAGACTTTTAGGAGCAAAGAAAGTCTGCTTGAATATTATACTCGTAACTGCCAAAGATTTATCGCGTTATGCTGATATTTAAGTGGGATGCAGCGAACTTATTTTAAGGCCTTAATGAAGAAATAATTGAGGGTTGATCCCAATTTATGAATATAATAATTAACGCCCCTCACTTTATCAAACCGAGTTAATATGGTTGTTATTTAGGGTGTGTGTAAGGCATTGTTAAAGAATATATTATGATTCAGTTAAGTGATTTGTTGTGCATGGTCATATAATATTATGACAAGTCACAATTTTTGAAACAATATCTTTTCTTGTAGATATAGAACTATAGTGAATCTGTTGCCAAGACATAGTGGGATTATATATCTTTAATCGGTATCAAAAGAAATCATGAGCTCGACTTACTGATTTGAACAAGGTCATATTTATTATAACTGAAGCTACAAGTGATGTATTATTATTTCTTGGATTGTCCTTTCAAATTATTTGTATGACATCAATAAAAGAGTAAGAGGAATCCTGTGTTGCGAAATATTTCCCGAATATAATATTCTTGTAGCTCCTACACTTTTCCATACTATAAAAATTACCACACATAGTCAATCGAGTGATCTGATTTCTTCAGTTTGGATTTGAATTTCTTAATTATGCACCTCATAATGACAAGGAACATAATTAAATATTTCTTTCGGTTTTAGTACGTAAAAATTTGATAGATATATCCTATGTCGCAGAGGTGATAGTATGACTCAGTGTTTAAAATCAAGGCGCACTGATTACGATTGTAATTTAAGGTATGTGTATTCCATTATTAGGACTGCACAGTAATCCAGTCAGAAAGTAAGATTCTGCCCAATTAGGTAGACTTTGTACATAGAAAGATTACCACCGCAATGGTTCTCATAACACGATTTCGAGAAATTTCTACAGATCCGCACCTATCATGGTTCCTAGAATCTCAAACAGCCCTCCCTTCACAGGGCTACACACACACACACACGCATCAAACAACACACACACACACACACACACACACACACACACACACACACACACACACACACACACACACACACACACACACACACACACACACACACACACACACACACACACACACATATATATATATATGAATCACTTGGTTCCTGAGCTTTTATTAATTTGGCGGTTATTTGACCGCATTTCTTATTGTTTACTGTATTAAAAAAAAGAGAATTGTTAGAGTTTTAACAAAATTAAATATATTAACTTCCTAACACAGGTTAAGTTACAAAATAAAACCTAAGATGTCATGTTTATCTATTGTAGTGGTTAAATCTAAAGTTTGCCAATGACAAACAGTTAATACACACGTATATTAAAAAAAAAACCGATGATATTTTCCACTTTATTCAATTAAGAGCTATAATTCAATACTAATTGGGAAAAGCAGACGATTACCCCTCTCCCCCCGCCTTTTCGGTGTGAGGGAAGAATCAAACTATAAATTCTTAATTTGTATCACAAAATGCTATCCTCTGAATTTAATCGAAAGAAGATTAACTTAAACGATAAATTTTAATTCTTGACGTCTGATACAATTTTTCTCATTTGCTTAAAATTTTCAAAGTATTTCAATTATATTAATACATCTGTTGATATATTTTTATAATAAATGCTTCCTTAAGTACTAATTATTTTGCAATAAATACTGAACTAGTGAAAGCAATAAATTCCTTATCTATGGTAGCTTCAATGTGTAAATATTTAATTGGATTTTTTTTTGCCCAAGGATTGAAAGGAATTTGGAAACAATAAATTAGATAACCAAGAATCTACCTTTGACTTTCAGAATTTTTTTTATATAGAATTAACTATAATGTCTATAAAAAATTTAATTTTTGTTAAGTTCCAAAATATGATAATTTGATGTATGTAAGTTGCAATAGCATTAGTTGTATCATAAAACTATCAAAAT
Organism: Argiope bruennichi; assembly: GCF_947563725.1. NCBI lineage: Eukaryota > Metazoa > Arthropoda > Arachnida > Araneae > Araneidae > Argiope > Argiope bruennichi. The sequence continues at coordinate 100,557,361 of NC_079160.1, read as the reverse complement.
TTATTTAATCCAATTTACAAATAAAAATATTTAACTGGTTTTTTTTATTATTTTTAAATATTACGTATCTAATGTTAATTTCCTATTCCTAATTAAATTATTTAATATAACGTTATATACACACGAATCAATAAATTGGACATATCTAATATTTAACTGCACATACTATCGAACATTCAACTGCAGATACTATCTAATATTATTGCAGATACTATCGAACATTCAATTGCACATACTATCGAACATTCAATTGCACATACTATCGAACATTCAATTGCAGATACTATCGAACTTTCAACTGCAGATAATATCTAATATTTAATTGCAGATACTATCTAATATTTAATTGCAGATACTATCTAATATTTAATTGCAGATACTATCGAACATTCAATTGCGGATACTATAGAACATTCAATTGCAGATACTATCGAACATTCAATTGCAGATGCTATCGAACATTCAATTGCACATACTATCGAACATTCAGTTGCAGATACTATCGAACATTCAACTGCAGATAATATCTAATATTTAATTGCAGATACTATCTAATATTTAATTGCAGATACTATCTAATATTTAATTGCAGATACTATCTAATATTTAATTGCAGATACTATCGAACATTCAATTGCGGATACTATAGAACATTCAATTGCAGATGCTATCGAACATTCAATTGCACATACTATCGAACATTCAATTGCAGATACTATCGAACATTCAACTGCAGATAATATCTAATATTTAATTGCAGATACTATCTAATATTTAATTGCAGATACTATCTAATATTTAATTGCAGATACTATCTAATATTTAATTGCAGATACTATCGAACATTCAATTGCGGATACTATAGAACATTCAATTGCAGATACTATCGAACATTCAATTGCGGATACTTTCGAACATTCAACTGTACATACTATCAAACATTCAATTGCACATACTATCGAACATTCAATTGCAGATACTATCGAACATTCAACTGCAGATACTATCTAATATTTAATTGCAAATACTATCTAATATTTAATTGCAGATACTATCGAACATTCAATTGCGGATACTATAGAACATTCAATTGCAGATACTATCGAACATTCAACTGTACATACTATCAAACATTCAATTGCACATACTATCGAACATTCAATTGCAGATACTATCGAACATGCAATTGCAGATACTATCGAACATTCAACTGTAGAAAATATCTAATATTTAATTGCAGATACTATCTAATATTTAATTGCAGATACTATCTAATATTAGTTGCACATACTATCTAACATTCTACCTAATATTGATTGCGCATATTGTCTAATATTTAACTATACATTCTATCTAATACTTAACTACACAAACTATCTAATATTTAACTGCCTATCATTTAATATTGCACTGTGATGATCCATCAATTCCATTCCTGCAATATGTGTACTGGAAAATTAAAATATATATATACTGCTACGGTGAATTTGATTTTCAATATGTAAATGAATGAATTATCTGGGCATTTGGGATTCCGATATGGTGTTTCGTACATAGATGATTGTCTCCCTTCCAAGCCAAACTGAAGAAAGAAATCACTAAATATATTTAATATAATTAAATTTAGGGCTGACAAATCCACTTCAAAGCATTTTCTATAACTAGAAACAAAAATGAATATATATATATATATATATATATATATATATATATATATATATATATATATATATACAATTCTATTTAAAACATTAAGCCTAATGTAATTTTGTTTAAAGCATTAAAAGCACATTTCCCGATTTACATTACCTTTATTTCATTACCTTCGATAACTTACATTTGAAATTTACCAAAGACGTATTCCTTTCCTGGAACGAAGAAAAAATACTTTAAAATATTCTTAAATACTTTTAAGATCCAAGCATAAAAAAATGAAAGAAATAAGAAGTCAAATAAAAAAAGCCATTTCTATTAAAAGCCATACTTTTTTTATGTGTGCCATCAATATCATTTTTTGTTCTGTCACCATCTGCTTTAACTATTTGCTAAAAGCCATTCTGAGCTTTTCTCAAATCATTAATGTCTTTTTCATGACTTCCATATGCTACGGCTATTTTTGGAAAAGAGAAATAATCAAAGTAGCAAAACCGAAATGTTTCAACCTCTTTTAGCGATCTGCATCAACGTACTGAAACGGTAATAGCAGATAGAAGCCTTTTTTTCCCCGACTTGAAGCGACAGGGTTTAAGCGCACAAAGCATTCACCGAAACGACGGCGCGGTCATTCATTTTTCAAAATTAACAATTGGCAGATGATTTAATTTCCTCTAATGTCATTAGAGGCTCAAAATCGTTAAACGGACCATTAAGGGTATGAAAAAATTTGACGGTGGAAGGCTTTTTTTTATGTTTGTTTGTTTGTGTGAGTCAAAAAGACAGTAACCTCGTTTTAAATGGATGACGGATGGAATGACAACGATTTCCGCTTTTAAAATGTTCGTAACGATTGGGATTGATAAATATTTAAAAATCAGATATCGAATAAATGCTCTCTAATTTAATGGAAACATTTTAAACTATTGTTTTTTTATATAGATTTGTATTTGACTTCATTAATGAAGATTTTCTATGGAGAGTTAATGGAATGAGGTCCCATAATTTATTCTTGTTAACATCGTTTTGGGGCAATAATTTAACAACCAAAAAGCTTAAGATTTCATAGTTAGATTGAATGTTTTTAAAAGTTCAATATTTTAAATATAATTTGTAAAATTAGTTTGTAGCATATTTTCTAATTCAGCTTCTTTTAATTTATCTTTTTGGACAGCTAAAATATTAACTCTTATTATAAAAATATAAAGCTAAAATTATAACAGTCAGTTAGTTTCAAAACTACACATTAACAAACTATTTAATTTAATAAATAATTTATGTTTGTTAATATGATTTTAAAAAAATAATTTAACCACATATGGGATTAAAATTTGAATGCGGAACTAAATTTAAATACAAACGACATTCTTTCAGTTTAATTTGATAGACATACCAGTCTTAAACCACTGGACTACTAGTAGAGAAAAATTTGTTAAATTCCAAGGAGATCAAAATGTTTTGAAAATTAAAACTTTGTAAATAATAGTTCAAAATTTTAAATATAATTTGTAAAATCTGTTTTCTACAGCTTTTCAATTTAATTTCCTTTATTTTTATCTCTTTATGTAAGCATTATTAGATCTCTTTATGAAAGCATCGTACCAAAATGATAATTCAGTCATTCATTTTTAAAATTAAGAATTGGCAGATGATTTAATCTCTCGCTATTCATTCATCTTTAAAGTTTTTAAGTCAGGAAATAAATTATAATAGTTCTGAAAAATGTATTGCTAGAGGCCCTTTCTTTTATTTCTGAGTCATAAATATAGTAACCATAATTGAAATATGGGTGATAGAGAAAATAAAAACTATTTCCTGGCTACTACTAATACTAAATGGAAACATAACTAGAACCTTGATAAAGTACAAATGTACAACATTTTATCAATCGAAATGTTCTTAAAACAATTTAACTTCTATTTTAATTTCTAACTTCAATTTAATTTTCTGAAGTCATCGTAAAAACTTCAAAGTATCACCTTATTTTTAGTAAATAAAAAATTTGAATAAAACTGCTAAAATTTGTATTCTAAGTCAAATTTGGTATTCTAAGTCAAACGAAATCTTATATAGCATGAGCACATACACAGATATCCACCTTTATTATTAGAAGAGATAAACATAAAATTCCATTTGTCATAATTTGCTGTTCATCTTTTTTTCTTTAAATTTCAATTATATTTTTCTATGAATACTAAAATTACATGACGAATTAGATGAAATTTTATAAAAAAGATACTGTCGCATTTCTTTTGTTTTCAAATATAAAGTTTTATATCACTTATATAATTAAAAAATATCTCCTTCATAGAATTGTATAAAATACTTAATTTACTTTTAGCGTTATTGCATTCAGTTTTAATTTCATTGCATTTAAAAAAAATTCATTACTAAATAAGCACATTTTTTTCTTAAATTTTTTGTTGCGAAATAAATCCTTTTATAAATGAACAAATGTATTTTTCGCAAATTATGCATTTGACTTAGACGTCTTATGCAGTAAACCGTCAAGCGATATGATAAATGATTTCTTTACGTCTTCGCTTTGATGTTGCTGAAATAAAATAAGTTAAAAATAACGGAGGAGAAATTATTCACGAATCTGTCTAAACATTCAGATAGACCACATTCCATATTTATGAAAAGGAAAAAGCGGCTGGTATAAGAAAGGATTTTTTTTTTTGTTTATAAACTGAAAAGAAATCAAACACGAATCTTCTTAAAAATTCAAATAGCTCTACTTCATATTTCCATGTTGAAATGATTTTTGCAATGGTAGCGGCAAATAACAACTACTTTGGAAAATATTCTGTAAAGATTCTACGCTATAAAAGAGAGTATTTAAATGGAAACAGTATTTCCAAAAAGGAATTATTCTTGTAGTTGTTTGCAATCATAAATAATTCATAATTTGATTTTAAAGGTCCTGAAATTTAATAACAACGTTTTACTTTCCAATAGTTTATTGAGTGATTGCTTAAAGTCGAATTTTATGAGTGAATAACTAAAAAAAAATTCGTTGCCGTTTATTTATTTTATGGTGTATTAAAAATAATTATTTAATTTTTTTGAATTTTACACTTGATGGTTTCATATTTGGATGGTTATTTATTACTTTTATTGGTAAACAATATGTGGCGACCTTTTGATGACTTGACGATGAATTTTTCACTTTTTATCATTAAAATCACGGTTTTCGAAAAGCAAGAATTATAGTAATATCTCTAGAAGAAGTTTAGATGATCCAAAGATCCTTCTTTCGAGTTATAGATAATTCTATACCTTGTCATGAAGATTATATAATTGTAATTACGCAACTGAGTGTCAATTCTCTTTTCGAGTCATAAAATTATATTTGAAGTATTAGAATAGAAAGACTGCCTGTTGCAAAAAAAGGATTGAATGAAATAAATATTAAGTAAAAAAAATCCATTGGAAATCTCAGCTGCTGCGCTTACTTTAATTTCTCTGAATATATTTCATTATAGTTATTTATTTATTTAAATGTAATAATAAAAAATCAAGTTATATATATATATATATATATATATATATATATATATATATATATATATATATATATATTTATATTTATATATATGCCATTTACAATTTTTACAATATGAATGTTATCATTTTCAACGCATTGCTTCCTTTCTTTCTTCACTGCTATTATATCAATGTCCCATTGTTCGGAGGAGTTGCTTCAGGTCATTCTTTTATCCCTTCTTTTGATTTCACTGCATTTGTAGCTTCGGATCTGTCCCTTTTAGCACTGTCTTTACCAAGGGAAATAAAAAGAAGTCCCATGGGATGACATCAATCCTGTAGGGTTGGTACTTTAAAATGGACATCCTGTGTTTCCCAAAATCGTTCTGACACCCACTCAAATGGGTACTATGGCCCCATCCTGGTGAAGAAGCCATGATATATTATTCTTTGATAAAGTAATTTTTTCCGCATGCTTATACCTAATATAATAAGGGTAGTGGTACAATTTTGTTTCAGAAGTCATTTGGAGGCTGTGAGGTGAGAAAACCAACATGTTCAAAAGCAGAAAACGCTGTTTTATCTCACATAAAATCACTGAAAGCGAATAGCGATACACAGCCGAAGTTTGCAGTGAGATAGTACTTGCATAACTCCACAACATACAAGCTAATCCGTCAGTAGAAGCATATCACCATAGCTTTCAATCTATAACAATTGAAGAGCTTGTTCTCTGGTAAATACTCCAAAGAGAAAATTACCACTTGCATTTGTTATTTATAGTGTCCACGAGAAATTGTAGAGCTTTCTAGAAGAATCTCGAATCTCAGGTCTTAATAGAGATTTCCAAAGCTTTTTTATATATTTTTGTTTTTGTTGCCAAAATAACCAAATAGTCCCCAACTTTTCCTCTAGGTCATGGCAGCATGGCCTGGCATCCTTTATTAAGAACCGTAAATATCTTTTCCTTGCTATAAGACCTACTGCGCAGGGAAACAATATTAAAGATTCGTAATAGTATTGTTGGTCGACGGCAGATTTTCCCAGCTGGACCCCGAAATTTTCCTTGGCGTTCAAAACTGCAGGACACTTCTGAAATCAAGAAAGTTCATAAAGTCTGCCATGGTGTTGGTCATCCCCAATCATTTCTCGACCCCCTTTTTAAACCTTTTCAACTACCGCAAAACACGGCAAGGACTTTTCCTCGTGCAATTGGATTTCTGAAGTATCAAGGACTATTTTAATATATCAAGCTGCTAAGAAAAGTTCTTTTTTTTTCGTTGGACGCGGTGTACAGAAATAAATCAGTTCTAATTAAAGATTAAGCAAAAATAGACTAAAAAGAGATAAAAACGTCGATAGAGGAGGCACAAGGAGGCGTATGTGCCGTGAGTCATTGATTTATGATCTGTTTGTCTTTGCATAAATGAATTGAGTTAACTTTTTTTCAGGCTTTAGACTCAAAATATTTGACACTAAAAGGGAAAAAAAGTTCTTACGCGTTGTTGTTTCGTATGGCACTTGCCATGGACAAGCCCGCTGTTACAAAGACAGCGATTTATGGCGGTGAGGGAGCGTCTCTTGTTTTTAAAGTAGCGCCAACTAGGACCAAGAATACGACTTTGCTACTCACGCATCACTCATTCGCTTGCACAACCCCTTTTCACAGGAGGGCACATTCACACATCTCACAGATAGAACAACCATGCCCAAACCGGGACTCGAACCCAGGACGCCCAGATCACGGTAAAGACGCGCTACCCCTATGACAGGACGCTGGCAAGAGTTTATGTAAATAATACGGGGTGAATTGGGAATTTATAAACTTTATTTTCTTATCTGTGTGTAAATAATCAAGTTAATTTTAGCCACAACTCATATTATTCGTAAAATGTATGTCTCTAAAGAGATAAATCGGGGGAAAAACATTTTGTGCTGATGATATGCGAGGCTTAATATTCATATGAGGAACCATTTTGGCTTGACCAGCTTGTATTTGCAAAAACAATCGAGTTACTTTTTAGCTATACCTTGCATTATTCGTAAAAGGCTTGACACAAAAATGAAAAGACAATAAAAACCATATTTATTTTTCAAGACATTGTTATTTCCACTCCACCCTAACTTGCAAAATCCAGACTTCCCATGAACCTTTGCAGGTTACTATTAAACACCACAAACCGGAAATTCTCTTTTGAATATACTTTTTTGCTCATTTTTTTCTCTCCCTTCATACTTTTCGGAAATTTTATTTTATTCGGAATACTGCACGACTCGGGAGAGAGAAAGTTTCTGATGAAGTTTTGAAAGGTTTTTCCAGGAGGGCATGAAAAAAATGACGTATATGTAAAGCGTGTTCATTCAATGCAACTACCGTGCCGAGGTCCTTTATTTTCGGTAAAAGTAAACCGAATTTCGGTAAAAGTAAACCGAAGGAATTTACATTTATAAAATCTCATTCAGAGACTAAAATGGAGGAATATCTTTTAGGATGGCGACTGAATATATTTATGAAATATATTTCAGTTGCTTTTTGCCTCCTTGTTGGTGAAGTATACAAAAAAAGAACTGTAATCGTCAAAAAATTCGAACTCAAGATTTTGACGAATCTCCATGTTTGAAATCTCTCTGAGCTCTAAAAACACAATTTTAGGAATCATGCATGTTTATTTGTTACTCTGTAAAAACTAACTCCAAAACACTTTTAATAGTTGGATGGAATTTGATAAACCGAAATTGCACCATATTTAAAGATTTCTATCAAGTTTTGAACAATATTTATTTAAAAAGGTCTGTCTATGTTGCTTTCGAGATTCATTCGAAACACGATAACTTGCAACTAATATATCATAAAACTGTAAAATGAGTGATTAAAATCATTCTCCAAATTGTTCTGGAAACTCTACTGCTTAATGATATTTAGCCCTGTCTTAATTTAAAGATTCGTTATTTATTCCTAAATATATCAGATACTGTATTTTAAATATCTTAACTTATTTTATTATTTACCATAACAGCCTTAAATATATTATATTTTTTTAATGTTACACTTCTTATATTATCATTTTGATTTATCTTTTTATTCTTGGTTTCTTGATAATTTTTATCTTAAAGTTCATTTTTTACATCTTATTCACTTAAAGTGATTTACATTAAATGATACGCAAAATATTCGTAACTAAATGAAAAATAGGTACAATAGAAATTTTGTAAAGCAACTTTAATCATTCTGAATTCCGTAAATTGTGACAATCTGCCATTCTTTTTTCTTCCAACTGCTTTGCCAAATTAGCAATAATTAAAAATACTATGCATAAAAATACTTCAATCCCATCATAATCTATTAATATTGATATCTAGTTTTATAATTTTTGGAAAAATATTAATTTAAATAAACATTTATATGTTAAAAATAAAAAAAAACAGCGCTAGTAGTGTTACCTTAAAAAAAATATAAATTTGTCGGTTTATTATTTCTCTTCAAAATTTCCCAAAACAAAGATAAAAATATTTTTTTAACTATGAAAAGACTCTATACAACAGTATTAACTTTATATTTTAAAGAAAGATATACAAAAATATTCGAAACATAAAAATTGAAAGGTTCAAAATTTACAAACTTTAAATTTAAAAAAAAACTGTCAGAAAAGCGAAATTTTTCATGATTTTCAATTTAAGGAATTAGATTCATTATGCACATGATATTTGTAAATTGAATAAAGCTTCATCATTCACCTTTGGGAAGTAAAATGTTTTTTCCATTCATACAAAGATATGGAGCATCCAATTTTCCAATTTCTCCATAAAAATGGAGTGATTTTATCAATAAAATGCTTGACACTTATATACCCCAAAATTTTTATTGCAACGAACGTCCCAAACTTGATGTGTCACGATGACCTTCAACATTTCTTATGTATGTCAGATGAATCATGTAATTTAAATGAACATGATTCATCTCTTTTGGCCACTTTGAACACATGGAGGTTTGGAATGTTTAGAGTAGTCAAAATCTAGTTCAAATTTTTTGATAATTAGACTACTTACTTCCTGTATATTTCGTATATGAGGAAGTAATAAAACTAAAAATTTAAAAATAAACATTCATTATAAAACGAAAATTCATTATTTTATTCTAAGATATATTCATTTTACTTCTTGCACACTAATTATGCATTTGTTTTATACAACTGTCAGAAAAGCGAAATGTTTCATGATTTTCAATTTAAGGAATTAGATTCATTATGCACATGATATTTGTAAATTGAATAAAGCTTCATCATTCACCTTTGGGAAGTAAAATGTTTTTTCCATTCATACAAAGATATGGAGCATCCAATTTTCCAATTTCTCCATAAAAATGGAGTGATTTTATCAATAAAATGCTTGACACTTATATACCCCAAAATTTTTATTGCAACGAACGTTCCAAACTTGATGTGTCACGATGACCTTCAACATTTCTAATGTATGTCAGATGAATCATGTAATTTAAATGAACATGATTCATCTCTTTTGGCCACTTTGAACACATGGAGGTTTGGAATGTTTAGAGTAGTCAAAATCTAGTTCAAATTTTTTGATAATTAGACTACTTACTTCCTGTATATTTCGTATATGAGGAAGTAATAAAACTAAAAATTTAAAAATAAACATTCATTATAAAACGAAAATTCATTATTTTATTCTAAGATATATTCATTTTACTTCTTGCACACTAATTATGCATTTGTTTTATACAACTGTCAGAAAAGCGAAATGTTTCATGATTTTCAATTTAAGGAATTAGATTCATTATGCACATGATATTTGTAAATTGAATAAAGCTTCATCATTCACCTTTGGGAAGTAAAATGTTTTTTCCATTCATACAAAGATATGGAGCATCCAATTTTCCAATTTCTCCATAAAAATGGATTGATTTTATCAATAAAATGCTTGACACTTATATACCCCAAAATTTTTATTGCAACGAACGTTCCAAACTTGATGTGTCACGATGACCTTCAACATTTCTAATGTATGTCAGATGAATCATGTAATTTAAATGAACATGATTCATCTCTTTTGGCCACTTTGAACACATGGAGGTTTGGAATGTTTAGAGTAGTCAAAATCTAGTTCAAATTTTTTGATAATTAGACTACTTACTTCCTGTATATTTCGTATATGAGGAAGTAATAAAACTAAAAATTTAAAAATAAACATTCATTATAAAACGAAAATTCATTATTTTATTCTAAGATATATTCATTTTACTTCTTGCACACTAATTATGCATTTGTTTTATACAACTGTCAGAAAAGCGAAATGTTTCATGATTTTCAATTTAAGGAATTAGATTCATTATGCACATGATATTTGTAAATTGAATAAAGCTTCATCATTCACCTTTGGGAAGTAAAATGTTTTTTCCATTCATACAAAGATATGGAGCATCCAATTTTCCAATTTCTCCATAAAAATGGAGTGATTTTATCAATAAAATGCTTGACACTTATATACCCCAAAATTTTTATTGCAACGAACGTTCCAAACTTGATGTGTCACGATGACCTTCAACATTTCTAATGTATGTCAGATGAATCATGTAATTTAAATGAACATGATTCATCTCTTTTGGCCACTTTGAACACATGGAGGTTTGGAATGTTTAGAGTAGTCAAAATCTAGTTCAAATTTTTTGATAATTAGACTACTTACTTCCTGTATATTTCGTATATGAGGAAGTAATAAAACTAAAAATTTAAAAATAAACATTCATTATAAAACGAAAATTCATTATTTTATTCTAAGATATATTCATTTTACTTCTTGCACACTAATTATGCATTTGTTTTATACAACTGTCAGAAAAGCGAAATGTTTCATGATTTTCAATTTAAGGAATTAGATTCATTATGCACATGATATTTGTAAATTGAATAAAGCTTCATCATTCACCTTTGGGAAGTAAAATGTTTTTTCCATTCATACAAAGATATGGAGCATCCAATTTTCCAATTTCTCCATAAAAATGGAGTGATTTTATCAATAAAATGCTTGACACTTATATACCCCAAAATTTTTATTGCAACGAACGTTCCAAACTTGATGTGTCACGATGACCTTCAACATTTCTAATGTATGTCAGATGAATCATGTAATTTAAATGAACATGATTCATCTCTTTTGGCCACTTTGAACACATGGAGGTTTGGAATGTTTAGAGTAGTCAAAATCTAGTTCAAATTTTTTGATAATTAGACTACTTACTTCCTGTATATTTCGTATATGAGGAAGTAATAAAACTAAAAATTTAAAAATAAACATTCATTATAAAACGAAAATTCATTATTTTATTCTAAGATATATTCATTTTACTTCTTGCACACTAATTATGCATTTGTTTTATACAACTGTCAGAAAAGCGAAATGTTTCATGATTTTCAATTTAAGGAATTAGATTCATTATGCACATGATATTTGTAAATTGAATAAAGCTTCATCATTCACCTTTGGGAAGTAAAATGTTTTTTCCATTCATACAAAGATATGGAGCATCCAATTTTCCAATTTCTCCATAAAAATGGATTGATTTTATCAATAAAATGCTTGACACTTATATACCCCAAAATTTTTATTGCAACGAACGTTCCAAACTTGATGTGTCACGATGACCTTCAACATTTCTAATGTATGTCAGATGAATCATGTAATTTAAATGAACATGATTCATCTCTTTTGGCCACTTTGAACACATGGAGGTTTGGAATGTTTAGAGTAGTCAAAATCTAGTTCAAATTTTTTGATAATTAGACTACTTACTTCCTGTATATTTCGTATATGAGGAAGTAATAAAACTAAAAATTTAAAAATAAACATTCATTATAAAACGAAAATTCATTATTTTATTCTAAGATATATTCATTTTACTTCTTGCACACTAATTATGCATTTGTTTTATACAACTGTCAGAAAAGCGAAATGTTTCATGATTTTCAATTTAAGGAATTAGATTCATTATGCACATGATATTTGTAAATTGAATAAAGCTTCATCATTCACCTTTGGGAAGTAAAATGTTTTTTCCATTCATACAAAGATATGGAGCATCCAATTTTCCAATTTCTCTATAAAAATGGAGTGATTTTATCAATAAAATGCTTGACACTTATATACCCCAAAATTTTTATTGCAACGAACATTCCAAACTTGATGTGTCACGATGACCTTCAACATTTCTTATGTATGTCAGATGAATCATGTAATTTAAATGAACATGATTCATCTCTTTTGGCCACTTTGAACACATGGAGGTTTGGAATGTTTAGAGTAGTCAAAATCTAGTTCAAATTTTTTGATAATTAGACTACTTACTTCCTGTATATTTCGTATATGAGGAAGTAATAAAACTAAAAATTTAAAAATAAACATTCATTATAAAACGAAAATTCATTATTTCATTCTAAGATATATTCATTTTACTTCTTGCACACTAATTATGCATTTGTTTTATACAATTTATACGGATGCAGGCAAACATTTAAGCAAAATAAATAAATAAATAAATAATCACTCTACTCGTCCCTTGTTGGAGAATATTAAGTGGTGCATTAGAAATAAATTATTATCGTTAATTAGTTTTTAATAAGTGCACCCAGGAATAAAATAACTTCAGAATTTTTCAAGGAAATCTATTCTGTTTTCACCCCTAAATCTTTGTATCCGTACGCTAAGCGTCGTCGAATTAAATGCTTCTCAAACTTATAAGCTGAAATTAAATAATTTAAGGACTCTGTAATTCGATTAGAACATTATTCGTCATCCAAAAATAGCTTAAGTGCCCCATGATTTCTTAAATGAATTAGTAAGGCAGTACATTCCCTATAAGAAGGTGAGCGTCACCTAATTAGATAACGAAAATTAAAACAATTAAGGGGTTAAAGGAAAGTGGAATACCTTCACCCTCATTGCTTAAATTAGCATCAGACAATTAAATTAGCAATCATCTACTATTAATTTCTTAATTGTGAATAATTTCTTAGCCGTGATATCGGTATCATAGTTCACATACTCCTCGACAGTGATCTCTAGTCTCAGGAGATGTTCTATTCTTCCTGGATCCTTTATTTGGAAATGAAAAGGAATATACGGTTGTTAAATCACTTTGTCCTAGCTTTCAGGGAAAATTTTACTGCTTAACAGGAAAGGAGAAATAATAAATGGAGCAGGAATTTTGCGAATTCTAGAAAAGGGGAAAATGACTTATATCTGAAGCCCCCCATCTTTTGCCTCGAATAAATGAAGTAATTTATTATTACAATGAATCAGGACACTGTTAAATTAGAAACTTCAAAACAGTATTTAACCACATTGTTACTGCTAAAATACCCACCGTTGTCAGTTTTGTGCTGTTCTTTGAAAATAGGGTTCCGACCATGGCAAAGTGGAAAATCAGTTGCCGTTACTATCTGTTGCTTCTCTGTGCCAAATATCGCCCCCCCCCAAATTACAATGAATCTGTATGGAAATTATAGTTGTTAGTTTTGTATTATGACCAACCTTTTTATTGAAAGAGTATGAAATGGAAAAAACACAAGCCTTTCTACTGGCCATTGTATTTCTGTTGCATATATTCTCTGATTTTACATTGGGTTTCTGTGAGAATCACAATACCAGTTTGTATTATGACAATATCGTTTCTTTAAAAATGATTAAAAGGGGAAAAAAACAGCTGCTACTGCAACATGTTGCTTCTCTGTCCAAGGTTTCTCCCTAGAATATATCAGCATAGAATGTATCGAACACCTCGGTAACCCATAAATAACATTTTTGTATACAGTTAATTGAAAATGGAGTTTCAATCACGAAATGTTTAAACATCATTTGCCAATACGATTTGTTCCTTCTCTGTCATAGATATCTCTTCAGATTGCATTGAGCTCTCTATAAAAATCATATACAGGATTCAAATATTTTCTATGACCATGCCGTTTTTTGAAAGAGCATATATCAGTTACTATTATTATATGCTATTTCTCTGGCCAGATGGCGTATGTCGAACCCCCTGGGTAACATTTTAATACAGTGATTATATGGTTCATTGAGAATCGAATATCATTCATGAGACTGAACCATGAGTTACTACTACGATTTGTTGCTATGTCATAGACATCTCTCTAGGTTACATTGAGTCCTCGCTAAAAATCATAGCTGCAAGTTTTGTGCTATGACTATACTGTTTTCTGAAAGAGCATGAAATGGCCAAACATCGACTTCTGCATTGGTTGCTGCATTTCGATTCCAGATATTCTTATATTTTACATTAAGTTTCAGTGAAAATTACAGCTACGAGTTAGTATTGGGATAATACCGGTTTTTGAAAATGCTTTTAAGCATTTTTAAGCTAATGCTTTTAAGCATTTCTTTTAAGAACGAAAAACTTACTGTTGCTACGACTTCTGTCCCAGATATCTCTCCAGCACATGTTGAGCCTCTATTTAAATCATAGACATCACTTTTGTACTATGATCACACTGTTTACTAAGAATAAAGTTTCGTCCATGATTTTGCCTGCAGCGATTTATTGCTTCTTAATCACAGTAATCTCTAGATTACATTGAGCCTTTTATAAAAATCAGAATCAGGTGATGCCATTCTTTGAAAGAATCCGAAATGGCAAAAAATCACCTTCTGCTACTATCTGCTGCTTCTATGTTCCAGATATTATCCTTTCTTATCTTGAGTTTCAGTGGAAACCACTGTTGTCAGTTTGTACTATTGTTTTTTTTTTGAAACTGCATAAAATGAAGAAACATCAGCCACAGAATATCATCTTAGATGTTCTTCTAGTATATATTTAATCTCTATGGAAACCGTGGCAACCAGTTTTGAATTGTGACGATATCCCTTTTCAAAAATATATAAAAGTCTGTTGCCACTACGATCTAATGTTTCTCTATCCCAATATATCTGTACTGTTATATTTGGTAGAGTCTATAGTAAGTCTGTAATATACGTTGACGAGTCAGGCAATGCCCATGTGCATGTTTACGAGGTAATATTACAAAGTTCCTAACAAATATATTGGACTGTATTTAAAATTTTCATTGTAATCCAAAAAATAGTTAACATTTCTGATTTATAGTCAAATATCATTTCAGAATCAATGAAAATATTCTCCAAACACTGTACATCTCAAATATTAAATATTCGAGGCAACTGTCGAGGCATGGTTTTGGATGTAGCTGATTTCTGTATTGTATTTTGGTTCGTTGGCATTTTTTTATTTATCGCTAATTATAATTTTTGATTTTTGTTCAAGAGACAATTCCTTTTCACTATCGACAGAAGTGACATCATAATCTTCGATAATTGAATCAAATTCTTCTGAATGTGGATAGGCTTGTGGGTAAAAAAATTTTAAGAAAATATATTCTAAACTTAATCAGATTTGAATTGGTTATATTCTTTTATTCTTTTTCATTTTCATTTTTAAAATCATTATAATTATGTAAATACCGTAAGACATTTTCTATTTCGGTATGCCTTTCTTCTGTGTGATTTTTCAATTAATATATAATTCTTCAGATAGTGATGTGCGCTGTTCTTTCAGTGACTGCAACATGAAATTTATTGTTGCCTTAGCTGTTAATAAATTAGAATCTCTCCAACACAGTACCTCAATATTCAGTTTTATTTGAAATAGAGCTGATATAGTTGGGATATTAAGTCGAATTCCCTATCTGAAAAATTAATTTACAGGTTTAAGTCGATTATTGCTTTTTGAATTGGACTTCACAGTTTCAAAAATCGTTCCATCATTAGGAGTAAACTGTTCCAACGTGTTTTAGAATCTAATATTAACATATATTCTGTTTTATTTTCAGTTAGTATATATTTTAGTAAAATATCATTTTTATAGGGGAACGTTTAAATATCTTAACAATTTTTCAAACTTTATATATTATAGGAAGCAATTCTTGATAGATTAATATTTCATCGTCATTAGTAATATCTTCTTCAACAATTACATTGTCATTATCTTTATTGTCAATATCACTCTCACTCTTACTCTCTTCAAAGTTGGAATCCGAATTTTCTATATCCACAGTATTTGGATTCTTCTGTTCTTTATTTTTTTGGTATAATACATCTATTACTCCTAATTGAATTCCATGTACATAGCACAACTGCTGATTTGCACCAATCAACTTTCCAACTTTTTTCATAATTGTTGCTCCATCAGTCGTTAAGCATACAATATTTTCTTTCAGGGATAATCCATGTTTCGCTAATTTAGATTTAAGCAATTAATTAAGCCGTTAATTAGCTAATTAATTTCGCCCGTTAGGGAGACATAAAAACAAAAACGCATACTATTTTGCTATGTTCGCGATCCCTGAACATATAGTGGAGAAATTTTAAAAATTTCTTGTAAATACCGAAAAACCGGTATTTAAACTTGTGAATACCGGTATTACAAAATTGTACAAATGGCTCAAAATACCGGTATTCGGTATCCCGGTATACCGGTATTGCAATCCCTAATTGGAACAAAAACTGTGCTTGAACGGCTGTAGTAATGTCTATCTGTCCGATCACTTCATTTCATGTGTCTCATCACGTCACAATGCTACGAGTCCTTATCCAATTTTCGTCGGTTTGTTTAAAAACATTATGTTTCATACTAAAAAAACAATTCATGTTATTGATTTACAATGGCATAATACTTTAGTATTTATTATAGAATACTTCTAACACTTCACAAACTCAAATATCAAATACTTGAAACAACTGCCACAGAAATACATTTAAGCAAATCTAAAAAGAAATACAGGATTTTCCTCCCACCTACATGAATTGCCGTCAGTATATTATAACCAAAGCTGGGGATTTAGATTCCGGACGGAATTGGACTGTCTTTTCCGTCCGTCGTGTTGAAACTATTCAAGAAACCAATCTTTTTGATGTCACTTCCAATCAGCGCATCCTTGCATCAAAAGCGCTGCTTCGACGAAACAAAAAACAGTTTTTCTCTTTTGTGATCGATAAAGTAAGTATTTAGGTTTCAAAAAAAGATTCGATGCGCAAATCCATCAAAAGAGTTTTGAATTCAAACTGTTACATACCGAAGTATAAATCATTTCTTGTCAACAAAGATACAAAAAGAGTCCCTTTCGTTTCTTTTTCAAATGAGAAAAGAGATAATTCATTTTTGACTAGGGATTTGAAACCGGCTTGATGTTTAATGTCAGTTTTAATCCCTGATTTCAAAATCATTTGTTTCTTCTCTTTTTATTTTTTACTTTTTCGTATGAGTAGTATATAAAAAGAAAGTTTTTTTAAACATCAAAAAATTCGAATTCGAGATTTCGAGGAATTTCTGCGTTTTAGTTACCATAAATATATTTTTGGAATTATGTCAGTCTGTCTGTCTTAGCACCTGTAAAGGTCTGTGAGCACGAAAACTGAGAAATTCTTTGAGTTAAATGAATGAAATATTTATATGCTCTTTACACCAAATATGTAGATTTTCATCAATTTTTGAATGCAATCCATTAATTGGAAGTCTGTTAAGTCATTCAAATATAAATTAGATCGCTAACTACAAAATGAAATAAAATCTGGTACACAGATTTAACATCTAAAGTGCAGATATATATATCAAATTTAGAATCAATTCCGTCAAGGGATCGTCATCTGTCGATTAATTGTTGCGCAAATGCTTGACCGTCTTTATCAGTGTATTTTCATATTCATATAAAAATAATAACTTTGCTAAATGAGATGTGGTATATGATCCTGAGATCATAACTCGAGCTCTGTGTGAGATTTTGGTTTCAATTTATCTGAAAAAATATGCTAAAATTATGCACTCAGTTTTGTGTTACTTATGTATAAGTCTCATGCAGTGACTAATCGCCAAAGATTGCATAATAAATTCAATAAAAATGCAAGATTAACGCAAAAAAAATCTATCTTCCAAAAATATTGATCGTCAGCCGTATGGAGTTAAGGTGTATGTATACACTTGAAACTTCGAAAATCGTTCAAAATATCGAATATTTTTTTATTGCTTAATAATGTTCTCTGATTCTTTAGCTTTCAAACGATACTAATATGTCAATATTTGAAATATTTCTCGAGTTATAATTATTTTTCTTGAGGTGCTTTCATTAAAAACTCTAGTTACGGTGGTTTTAAAACTCATTTTATGAAGAATGATATTTTTCCACTATGTTGCTTCATTCAAACAATCATAACTCAACAAGAAATTAACCAAATACAGTTATTTATATATCAAAATAATTTGTATGAAATAGCGTATGTTTTGTGCCTCAATCAAAGTTATATTTATAGAAATAAATTTTTAATAGCTGTTTAAAAGATAAAATTACAGAAAAAATCTCGCTTTTTCTATTCATCGTTGATGGAAAAAATTAAAAAAAAAAAAAAACTATATATTTTTATAACTTGATTGAGGCAGACAACATGAAGACTCATATTAGGCATCATTTCCAACTAGAATTGTGTGCCTGTACAAATTAGAATTTAAGATGTCATGTTTCAAAAAATATGCTAATTAGCTCGTTAAATATTATTTAATTAATTAATCATGAGTGTAATATGGTTTTTTTTTCCACTGAAATGAGTTTAAACATATATTAATGACCCACTGTGAAAAAACTGGATTTTTAAAGTTAAAATTTTAAAAAAAATCAAGTGTGTACGCACAAATTAATGTAGAAGTGCTGTATTTTACTATTTTATGAAGCAAGAAAGTTTCATTTGTGAAAATAAAAATCCAAGTACTTGTGACTTTCATAACCTTGTTCAGTATTTATAATTTTAATGGCGGCAAAAGGGGTTTAACAACTTTGTTAGAAAATAAGCAAGAACGTTTTGGGAAGATATACTACACCCGCTGATACTTCCCATTATATTCAACACACATTTGGCCATAAAATAATCATCTGTGTTTATAATCCTTTTCAGTTAAAACTAATCAGCGTAGTAAAACTCAATTTCATATTCAGAAATGAAATGTTGGTTGGTTGATCGATATTTTTATGGCGCAAGAGCCAGAATTGGCTATGCTGCGCCAAGACACATGGTATGAATATATTATCATACGATTAAAAATTATGTTTCCTCCAGGCTAAGAATTGATAAAAACATTTTGTTAAAAGCATTTATAAAAAAATTACGAAACTTTAAATAAGAACAGTCTATGGCTAAAACAAATGTTTTTTTTAAATAAACAATGATATTTATATAAAATGAATAAAGTTAGTAGCTCTTAAAAAGTCAAAAATATTAAGGTGAGGCTGTTCTCCTACCAGTTCACACAAATCCAATGATGATGAATTAAAGAAATGCATACGATAAAAATTAAATTTGGAGCATTCAATTAAAATATGTAAAACTGTAAGATTAACGTTAAAATCCGAGTGCATCGGTATAATCTCGCCAAACAGAAGATGTTTGTGAGTTAGGCGGGTGTGACCAATTCGTAGTCTAGTTAATTTTACGTCAGTCCATCGAACCTAAGCCGCAGGCTACTTTCCAATTGTCGGCTTGATAAAATGCAGTTTGCTTTGAATTTCTTGATTCCAAGATTCTTGCCAAATCGAAAGTTATATAACTACTATACCTGTTAATAAGGTCAATATGTGGGCAAGAGCGCTGTAAAATAGGCTTAGCCTCCTTGGCAGCAATGTCAGCCGCTTCATTGGCGGTTATGCCAACATGACTAGGAATCCATCTGAACAGGATGTCATACCCCTTAGTGTGAAGATCTCTCAAACAGTAAAAAATATCAATTGCAATAGGATCCCTGTAATTTGAAAGTTGAAAGGAAACTACAGATGAATACAGCATTTTTGTAACAAAATCGCTGATAGAACAGGTTTTAACACAGTAGAACTTCAAATGAGACAATAATTACAATGAACTCATTGAAAATGGATTATACAAAATTTCCAATAACACTTGAAGGAAAACAAGCGGAAGTGGTCTTCTTAATTCTTTCTCGCATACTTTCAGATAAATCTTGTAAAAATTGTCCACCCTCCGCTTAAAATTGTGGACCTGGACTGTAAAGTTGTGGACGATCAAGAGTATTGAGGTTTCTTTTCCTGATCCTCATGCAAGAGAGTTGATGTTTTATAGTGTAACAAAGAAAAATGGTAACTGTGTATTCATTGCATGGCGATAGCAAATAATAATTATGAAATATCGTTTTTGGCTTGAGTATTGCATTTTTGAATTTCGTGCGATTATTGGCGATTGATCACTGGTATAATATAAATAGACAAAATAAATAGATTTGGGGCATTCAATTAAAATATGTAAAACTGTAAGATTAACGTTAAAATCCGAGTGCATCGGTATCCTCTCGCCAAACAGAAGATGTTAGAAATTTTGGACACTTTTTTTCAGACAGATTGAAAAAAAAAATTGATAGAAATTTATAATTAGAGTCAAAAGACAACATGCCGAATTTAATTTATTCAAGTTTAGTTTAATTATAATAACGTCCCGATTTAAAGCAACACTAGGGTCATTTTGGAACAGACCTCGTAATTTTGAACCTTGGTCAGATGATGAGGACGACACCTGAGCTGGCTCCCCTCTCTCCACACCACATCAGCGGGAGGGCGTTTGGCCTGGATGGTTTCATGTGCACCATATCCTCTTACGCAACTGCTCACCAACTAAATCAGGTTCCGAATCTGAAACCCTTCAGTTCCGAAGCCGAGGCTTTAGCACCAGACCACTGCGGTCCTTTAATTCACTCAAGGCACTGTAAAGTATCACGCACAGACTGATAGATTTTCATTACTTTGATAAATGTAGTTCGAAATTTGATAAAAAAAAATTATTATTTTAGATAATAAAAGTGGGAACTAAATTTCAATTATCTACACTTTTGCGTTTTCTAATCACCAGCTTGAATGCATGCTTAAGAGCAAATAAACTCAATCAGTTCTTTAGTTGATTTTTCCGAAAATTGAAAGGGATCTATATTATAGATTTTAAACCTGTGTTCCAAATCATTTATCTGTGTCTTTCCGTTTTATATTTATCGTGTTCACTTGTACTCGAACAGTCAGTCAGAGAGACCGCCTCTGGAAGGATTTTATTCAAAATTTGGCAGATATCTATACATTTGTTCCACAGACCTTATATCAATTTCATCTGAATAGTTTAAAGTGTTTCTGAGTTATTGTGTTGATAGACAGATAGTTTAGTTTAGTTACATTAACGTCCCGTTTTTTTAAAGCAACACTAGGGCTATTTTGGGAAGCACCTCGTCATTTTGAACCTCGGTCAGATGACGAGGATGACACCTGAGCCGGCATCCCCTCTCTTCACCACACATTAGTTACATTAACGTCCCGTTTTTTTAAAGCAACACTGGGACTATATTGGGAAGCACCTCGTCATTTTGAACCTCGGTCAGATGACGAGGACGACACCTGAGCCGGCACCCCCTCTCTTCACCACACCACATCAACGGGAGGATGTTTGGCCCGGACGGTTTAATGTGCCCCAGATCTGCTTTCACGGCGGTTCTTTGGTGGAATCGTGTCTCGAACCTGCAGCCCTCTGGTTTCGAAGCTGAGACCTTGCTACCACAGCCCGCATAGACAGAGAGAGAGAGAGAGATAATTCGAAAAATGTGCCTTTTATTCTGAGAGATCTGAACTGTGGAGATCCGTTAAGATTTTCTGTTCAATTTTTTTTTTTTTTTTTTTTTTTTTTTTTTTTTTGACGATTGCAAAACTTTTTCTTTATATATTTCATATATAAGAAAGTACAAAAAAAAAAAGAGAGAGAGAGAGAGAGAGAGAGAGAGAGAGAGGGAGAGGGAGAGAGAGAGAAAGGGAAGAAATTATATTTTATAATGAAAAATGTAATTAAGGAATATATATTGCCGAATATGAAATATTTCTCCATGAAAGACGAACTCAAATTATAACCTTATTCCGTTATATATGATTTTATGCAGTTTCATTATTAGTCGTTGTTGGATAGCGGAAAAAATACATAAATATTTATTTCGTGTCGTTTGGTTATTAGATATCAGAGAAGTTATAAAATCATGTCAAATAGCATTTTATTTCTCTAAATAGGGGGAAACATTTGAAATTTCAGATCCTTACTTAGGCAATTTTCAGCCAGCTTAATTGACAATGAGATTGTATTTCGTAGTTGAGAAAACTTATTACCATTAAATATTTTTCTTTGCTCACAAGAAAAGGCAACAAATATTAAAATAATAACTTCATATTATTTCAGAGGATATTTTGCAATGAGAAAAAACTTTCAACCCAACAAAATGTTGCGACGTCTGAATTTTTTTTAAAAAATGCGTTGCCAACACTTTTATTCTAAATAGCCTTTGCCAAACGAAGAAATTTGACAGAAATTGTTTTGGAGTTTAATCAGAGAGTATACATACTACCATCTGACCTTTAATATAAACATTTTGCAAAGTCATCTTTACTCTGAAAGATTTGCTTATTCGGAATTTCTCTCGCATAAAAACTTTAACTTCTGAAACTTGCCTCCTAACAAATGACGTCATTTATTTTTTATACATTCTCATTTCATTTTTCCTGAACGTCGACTTTAATGCTAAGTACGTCCTCGTAAAGTTATTTATTCTTATTTTTCTTATTTTTTAGAATATAATTTAGATTCATTTTCGCAAAAAAGAGTCAATTTTTACGGCTAAGTAGTTAAGTTTAAAAAATCTAGTTTATGCAAAAAAGTTGAATTTTGATCGAATACAGCAAAATTTTATTAAAGTTAATAGTTTAAAGTTATTAGTTTTTTAAAATTTTTATTAGTTGATAAAAAATGGAAGCAGCTTTTCCCTCTCTTACCATAATAGTTTAGCTTATCAAAGTATTTTTAATAAATTGTTGAAAGGACAGCAAGATTTAATATTTTTAATTTCCAATCCAAGAAAGTAGAATTTATAAATTTCATTTGATAAAGAAATTTACTATGCATTTTTTTAAGATTTAAAAATTTAAAATTTTTTTCAAAACCGACATCGAATTTTCGTATCTCAAAAGAGTTGTGAAAATGGGGAGCCTATAAGTTAATTAACCTTCCTTTCAACAGAGCGGTACGCTGTGCAATTTGGATAGGGTGGTGCATAGAGTACATTAATGCATATTTAGGCACTCCGCTTAAACTTTACATGTAATTTCTTATTTTTTTTAACATTTATCTGTTCCGGAATCATATTTGAGATAAATTTAAAAAACAGTTTTTGAAATAAACCGTAAAAACTAAATTTGCAAAACTACTGTTTTCTATAAAGAGTTAGATTGCCCTTTGCAAAAAAATTCAAGGAAAATTTTGAATTTATATTCGAATGATTCTTAGCAAGAAATAAAACAGTTTTTAGTGCATTTGATTCCTTTTTATAGAGCCCTATTATATAGATAAAAACTTGAATATAAACATATTTTTATGCAAATTTTGATCCAATATACCAGAACTTGGATATAATAGCATTATTATAAAAATTTTGATGCAATAAAAAAACACTCGGATTCAATGATATTATTATGAAAATTTTGATCCAGTAGTTTAAAATTTGAATAGAATCCCATTAATATGAAAATTTTGATACAATAGCCAAAATTCATTTGATTTTTCAAAAAAAAGGCTTATTTTTTTAGCAATGGTATTTTAAATATTTTTTTTTTGTTTTGATGTTGATTTAAAAAAAAAAGAAGTTCATTTATTTTATTAGATCATTTTAATTGATTTGATTGTTTATAAATTACTTAAAAAAAGGAAGACACTTCATTAAGCTTTCAGTCAATTAAAGTGTCAAATAACATCCAATCAGAAGACAAATTTGACGATTATTTATTTTAGTCTTTTTCCTAGTATTAAATATTTCTATTTAACACTAGGTTTACCATGAATTGGCAAATACCTATTTCTGCCAAAGGAGTCAAAATGACTCCTTTCGGTATTTAATTAGAAAAAATAGAAATTGACCAATGTATTATGAAATTAAAATAGAAAAAAAAATTATATTTTCAATATATTTGTTGAGGAGTGGTGTGATGAAAAGGCAGTTCTTCTGTGTTTATTTACTAAAAAAAGTGTTTATTTTCTAATATAGGTCTTCGAGATCATTTATTTTTCTACCATCATCTTCTACCAAAACATTTACTCACACGTCCTCTTTATAACAACCGATAATAACTTCTATCTGACTGACTTTCGGCTTCTTGCTTCTTATATACACACATTTTACTAACGCATACTTATTTCTATATTTATACCTATATCTATGCGTGTCCCTATCAAGCCATTACATATTTAAATATAAATGCATATATTCTGAACAATATTTATTCGAATGGTCAACATGACCCCTTCGGTAAAAGTAGGTATACTATATACATTCTTCCGAAACTAAAAAACAAGGAAAAAGATAATATTTGCGATTATATGTCTTATAAATGTAAGTAAAAACTAATTAAAATATTCTTATAAAATACGGCAATAATTTTCTTGAAGAAAATTAACCTAAAGTTTTCTCAGAGAGGTCAGAATAAACCCCTTGGTAAATCTAGTGTAAAAAATATAATTATTTAAAAATGTGAAAACCGCACTTTGAGATCAAAATATGTTTTAATAGTTCCCATGTGGTTTCAGAAATTGTGCAATTATAATCGGAAGTGGTAACATAGTTTATTATGGACATTAAAAAAATGATAAATTTAATGCAAGTCATATTTCAAACTTCTTTAGAAACTACTATTCTTTATCCCTTAATCCCTTTCTGAAATGACTTTATTTGAACTAAGTTAACAAAATTGAGCTTTACAAAGCAGAATTAACATCACTAAAACAACTGTGTAATTATTTGACAAGTTGGTATATATTTTCTGATTTTGCGTCTTGCTTTCAAATATCAAAATCGACTTCAGAATGAATTTCGGAAATAATTTATTAACCATGGTAAACCATATGACGCTTTCCAGTGTCGTTTTCCGCATCTGATGTTTGAATCCTTTTCTTAAACTCTCCATAAAATGTATTATTAAATAAAAATAACCTCTATTTATCTTTATGAAAACCAAAAATGCAAAAGCCCTGACAACTGAGCACTTTTTCCTTTCAAACCGGATAGTTTAATTTCAACCGAAACGCTCTGTTGCAATTTCTTCCAAACCTGGTAACATTCTACCAGCGCGCCACCCTCCGTCTACGGCATACCCTCACATGATGCACCACCTTTCAGGGTCCCGTTCCTCATCAGTTATAAGAGCGCCACTTGACAGCTTTTCTATTTGATAAGCCGAAGTTGACTTCGCCCCCATCTGCCATCAGCAGGCCTGTCACTCAACGGCTGCCTTGGACCATCCCAGCCTCCCCCTCAGACCCGTTGTTGACGCTCGACAGAACCTACCATCAGTGACAAAACGCCAAACGACGGCAGAGACTGAATGGGAAGCTTTGCAATATTAGAAAGCGGAATTTCCACTTTTGGAAACTGTCCAATGTTTATTTATGAAAGAACGTCATTTCGGGACACGGAGTAAGATCTTTTATTGACTTACGGATACTTAGGTAAATTTGATGGTGGTTATGGGTCTGGGAAAACGACGGTTCGTGGCTGGTTCTGTTGCAAAGTTGGCTTATGTCACAGATGAAGCACATATTACGCCTGGGGGGAGACTGGTCATTGAAGTTAAACATGTCTTGCATTCTTTATTTGTATTTATTATTCAGATATCGAAACTTTCAGTTGAGAATTGAATTTATTCTTTTTGTATTATTTCGATGGTGTGTATTTAAAGCATCTCTCTTTCGGTTACAATAGATATGAAGTTTAGTTTAGTTATATTTACGCCTCATTTAAAAGAGATATGAAGATGTTTTGGGGCTGATTTAATAAGTTTGAATTGCGATCAGTGAAGGATTCAGAAGCAGATGAAATATACCAGGAGGTAGTAGTATTTCATTCTTTAAAGTGAATTAATAATTTTCATACTTTTTTAAGAAATAATTTTTAAGGAACTCTCTTATTATTTTTAATTAAATTATATTTCTGGAAAAAAAATTAGTTTGCAAAAAGTTAAAATGGAAGAAAAATTTTTTAAATTTATGATTTCCGGTAATTTTTTCAGCCTACTTAAGAGAAAAAATAAAAAATAAAATAAAAAAAAGAATCAAATTAAAGCAATTTGTTTTTTTCATTGATCTTTTTGTTCAATGGAAGAAGCAAAATATAGTTTGGTACTTATAAGGTTAGTTATAAGAAAAAAATATAGTTTTTGTGATTGTGAGTTTGGTATTTTCGAGTAATACTATTAGAATAAATCTTCAAAATTGAGTGCAAAAATTCAATATTCATCTCCAAAAACAAAACAAAAAAAAATAACATCTAATAAATGCAGATCTATTTTCATTGCAAAATAGCTCTGTTATGGAACTAACAGCAGTGAATAATATTGAGACAGTAGTCAAGAAAGCTGCACTCTCAACCAGACTAAAACCACTTACTCTGTCACCAAAATAACCAGACAAAACTTTTAGAATTCAGCTGAGTCAACAATTCAATGTCACAAAGGAGAGTTTTACTCTACCACGTGACGTTGAGGACCCCACACACAAACATAAGCTAATGGTTATGCAAATAATTTCCTTTCTACTTTGCTTTTCTATTTCTATCTTGTATTGTGCATTGTGAGCATTTATGTTTTGAAATCAGTTTCTTTTCTTCCATGAATTTAATCTTTACAAACACAGTTTTGAATCTTGAATTTGTTTGTATTGTACACCGTCGTAACTTTTAGGTTTGTTTATCGTTTTTCTTATTCAATAGCATCTTATTTTTATTTGTGCATATCAATTATGACTCGACGTACTCTGATTTATTTGCTTTTTTGTACAATACTTTACTCAAGATTGTTATGTATGCAATTTTATTCTAAATCCGAGATAAGTCAGGTCAGGAAAAGCAATTGGGAACATTAAGTTTAGACAATTGGAAAGCATATGCTTTCATTAAGGCACTCTAGAGCCGGCGTCCTGGCCTAGGGGTAGCACGCCTTCCCGTCATCTAGGCGTCCCGGGATTGAGTCCTGGTTCGGGCATGGTTGTTCTCTTCCTTGTGTTCTCTCTGTGAGGTGCGTGAATGAGCCCCCCTGTAAAAAGGGGTTGTGCAAGCGAGTGCGTGTGTGCTATTTCATTTGATCTAGAAGTCAGACTTCTGCCCTCAGGTGCTCAGGGGTATTTACCCTCAGAAACTACTGCACCCCCTTTTCGTGGTAACGCGGACACATCATCATCATCAAAGCACTCTAGAAGAAGACGAGCAACACTTTCCTGCTTTTTTTATATGTTACTCTTTGTTGTTTATTTACCTTAGCTGCTATCGCGTTAAAAAAATGAAGCTGAAACTTATATAATCGCCATTATTTATTCCTATATCGGTTATTTCTATGATAAATTGCGAAGTTATACATTTACTTGTTCTATAGGATATAAAGCTTACCAGCAAGATTCAGTTTTCACTTTTTTCTGGACTTTTCACTCAGGACTTTTTTTTAGGAAACAAGATAGAGTTTTTAGTTATTCTTGACAATTTTCTATATATGGTAATTAGGAAGAGGCTCTTATAGTAATAATAAAGTGTATTTTCATGCATTTGGAATAATTTATTATATTATGGGTAGGGATATCAACAATAGGAAGATAGTATTGTTCCATTACAATAATAATGTTCATTATTTAATATCAAATTAAAAACTGAAGTATTTAAGGATTCTACCAAGTGATCTGTATACATATTATCCTTAACAATTGAAATTTCGTTATTAAAAAGGATTTAAGGCTGTTTGAATTTAATTATGGAAGAAAGCAAAAGCGTCAAAAAGAAAAAAAAAATGTGGTAAAACCAAACAATGATGATTTTGAATCTTTTCAATAAGAAATGAAGGTCTTGGAGATAGAGTAAGTAACTCATCACCAAGACTGATTTTTTTAAAACAAATATTATGCTTTAACCAATAATGCTGAACTTTCCAGAATGAAAGTCCGTCATGATGAATTTGATAGTGATCGAAAGAATGTGACAGGTTTCAAATCCAGTTTGGTACAATTCTAGTACCAGTATTGGTACCAGATAGTACCAATTTGGCTAAATCGAAATTTGTTTTGGTAGTTAAGGAGAGTTTGATATTTTCGACAGCTTGATAAAAATTATTGTATCAGACCCTATAACTTAAGTGAATTATTTCTGGTATAAAAAAGGAGTAGGATAGGATAGGACATAGGAATTGAACATTCTATTTGAAATGAGAGCTGTACTTTCTATTGTCAAATTGAATTACTAAACCTTACCCATTCAAAAGGATTTTTCTGAGTCTTAAATTTTCTACTTCTATCTCGCAAAATTCATTTATTTCTATTTTTTGAAAGGTTTGTTTCTAAAAAAAATTAATTAGACTTAAAACTAAAGGTAGTAATTAGGCATTACAGTTTAAACACAATATTCAATGAAAGCCATGAAACAGCCGTCTTTTACGTAGGCTTAGTTGTTATTAAACACAACAGGAGTTTCCCTATTCGCTATTGCAGAATTAGGCTTTCATTCATTGATCAAAATACCACTCAAGTCATTTGATCGCAATTCAAACATAACAATGCTATTTGATTGCAATCAGTTGCCAATAGCAATCCTTGAGTAATTTCTTTACTTTTTGATAATTTGAAAAAATGGAAGCCAAAGCTAGAAACCAATATTTCTTCTAATGAACATTTTTTTTTTCTTTCATTTGAAATTTTTTGTTAGTTTAAAGACGTGACCCTGAAACTTTGAAATACCAGTTGCTTCTTGTAATATGTATATTAGTTTCGATATTTCTAGCTGATATTGCTATCCATTTATCTATAACCCGTTTATTTTTTGACACAATGGAATTTTTAATCTTCATAAGATGCACAATTTTTTTGTAATTAATTTAATTTACCTTCAGAACATTAAAGCAGTTTATAACAGAAATCACATAAAATCTGCAATAAAATCTCAATTTTTAATCAATCCCTTAAAGAGAGAAAGAGAGAGAGATGCGAAAGTTTCACAAGCCTCACCACGGCGTTGCCAGGTTACTGTGTTCTAATTAAATTTCTTCTGCAAACGATTAGGCTAGCATAATAGCAGCTGCTGATGAAAAAAAATAATAATAAATAAAAATACCTTTTGCCTTTTCGCGGCAGATACCAAAACATTATTCTCTCTTCACTCTCAGTGAAACTTATTTTCTTCCCCATCCCCTCTCTCAGATAGGGGGATGGAAAGAATCCGAGAGGGGAGGGGGGAACAGGACAGGGAAATTGCGAAGAAGTTATCTTCAAGCGTTTTAATAAGCTTCATAAATGAAAAGTAATTTCGGAGAGACACGAACCGGAAAGTATCTTTTCCTCCCTACGCCTTTTGTTTAATAGACGGTAACTCTTTCTCTGTCACTGGTATGGCTTGAGAACCCTTCAAATATTCTTAAGTAAACCCTGGAGGATGCTTGGAAGGAAGTTTTCTTATAGAATGTGAGGTGTTTGTACACTCGGTGGCATTCCAAACCTTATTTTTTCTCTCTTCTAACTTTCTATGTTTGCCGGGCGACGAGCTGCCGTGATTCTCTTATTTGCTGTTCGGTTAATGATGTTGATAGTGTGTTTAAATATGAAAGCGAGTGCAGGGACTTGTTGGGATGTCTCTCTTGGGGTGTAGAAAAATTCCGTGATTTAAAACCGTGTATTTGAATAGTGATTTCCTGGGATTTGGCAGTCATATTTGAATAACATCTATTTCGTTTTTATTTCAAATGTTCATTATTATAAATGATAATGTATTTGCAAAGGCAGAAATGGAAGTTAATTGTTAAAGATATGCATCGTCAATTCTTATGAAAGGAAATGTTTATGAAGAGGCAATTTGCTACAAAAATGTTTTTTACATGTTTGTAATATGCAAAGATATTTTTTTACAACGCCAGCCTTTTGTTTATAGCAAAACTTCCCATTCAGATTGATTAACCCCTCTGAAAGGTTTTTATTTTTGGGCGACAAAATATCTACTTAAACAAACCATGCTTCATTATTTCTTGTCTCATGACTTTTAAAAAATAATCTAATAATACTTCATTACTTCATTTAAACATACTTCAATAAACATTCTTTTACTAAATACTTCTTTTAAAAAATACTTCATTTAAACATTTATAATTTTTTGAAGACAAATATCATTTGTATAAATTTTGGAAGACAATTCTTTACTTAGTTGTTTTTTTTTAAATAGAAATATAAAACCTAAAATAATTAATCAGTAGTTATAAAGAAATGGACAATAACATCATAAATTTTATCAAAAGCTTGTTAAAATGATGATTAATATTTTCGTTTATTTGCACTTTTCCCAGAAAAAAAAAGAGTCGCCTAATTTTTTTAAACAGATTTTCTCGTTATTATTATTGAGGCAAAATTTCCATAGACTAGTTTTGATTCAAAAAAACATACACCTATGAAAGTTTCAAAAACCATTCTTGGTGATCGCAAGAAAGAGAAAAGGGTTTATTTCTATCTTTAGCAAAACTATGGATACTTGAATCATCCCCCACGAAAGATTAAACATCCTTCAAATGTATTCATATTTCTCTTTCTCCAGTGATTGTTCCTCTTTCGTTTCTCATCTTTCTATTAATAAGTGTTTCTTGGTTAGAGAGGCGAAAGAAAATAGATCCTATTGAAATTGATCATATGATCATCCCTGCATTTCTGAAGGTGGTAACCTTGGAGTGACCATTGGTAAGGTTTATTTTACAAAATTTCCGAAAATTTCACGCCAATCCAAACTCTCCATTGGAAGACGTGGCCTCTTTAAGATGGTCCCACTTAATTTATTATTGTACAGTTCTATGGGATAAATGTTCTTTCAAATCGTCTGATAAAAATGGATAAATGTTCTTTCACATAATCGATTTTCCTTATTCGTGTGTAAGAAGAAAAAAATATTATAATCGTAAAAAAAAAAGAAATCGTTGAGTTTGAAGAATCTTCTTGTCAGGAATAGTCCTCCTCCAATACTCCGAAAAAAATTGAAATTTTATCTATTTAGCTATGAAAATAATGACTAAATTAGAGCGAGTGTTCTTCTCTTGACCTTTCTAGTGTGGTGAAAGCTTATAAACCAGTTAACAGCTACGTTAACCAATCAGACTCGCATGATGCAGCTACCCAAAGTCGTCAGATTCACTTGACGCAGCAACACAAAAAAAAGGCCGAAGCAACCCAAAGTCATCAGACTCACTTGATGCAGCAACAGCATCAGCAACCACTCACCCACACACGCTGACCATAACGCTTGGTGCTACTCAAATGGGTACAGGCGCATTAGAATCAACAGTCACATCGTTCGTCTCACCTCCGACTCACTGGAGGGAGTCTGTGGTGAAAGCTTATAAGCCAGTTAGCAGCAATGCTACTCGAGCATTTGCTTTTGTATTGTGATCATGTTACTGGGCAGCAAACCACAAGGTCCCAGGCTCTATCATCGCTTCTAACAATCCGCCACACTAGCATATGCAAGCAATAAAGTTTTTTCTCTCCGGTTATCCTTATGAAAGTCTGTATGCCATCCTAGAAAGTTATGTAGAGCAGCAGCGAACCCATCGAGGTCCGTCTGTCCCTCCAACTGAATCAAAAGACACTATCGGAAATCTTTCATGTTTGTTTAAATCCTTATTTTATTTTCATGAATCACATGAAAATTTGTTCTACAGAAAATTTGTTCACGCACAGTACCAAAAATTTATCAGGATATTTTACTGTGAAAAATCCCTTAGGAATAAATTTGTATTTTTTCGAATCAAAACTGTCTTTTGGGACAAATATATATTGCAAATAAACAAATAAATAAAAAAACAGAGTTTAGTATGCAAGAAATGGCCACTGAAATGAAAATAAGAGAAAATTACTTCGTTTCAAATCCTAGATACACTTATTCTTTCCTCCAGAAGCTGCTTCATCACAACGATATTGAGCCTACGATTTGGATATGGAAGATCTGTACTACAATTTCGGTATAGTCTAACTATTCTATGGAATACACTATCTATGCCATATTTGGTATAGTTAGGTGATAGTTGAATTGATTTAATTTTGAATATTCATGGAATGATTTCAATCTCGCAATGGATCATCGCAATGACAGCATTTTTATCTTGAATCATCATTTGAATTGTCATTTTAATCGGACTACTTTGATTATTGGCAGATGTCGTGGTAAACGATCTCTCCCAGCTATTGAATGAGCTATATTGCCACGTAGGTACTTCAGTGTGGAACTCAATGACACACACAAGAAGTAGAGCTAAACCAATTGATTAACTCAACTCTGAACACAGTGACTGACAGATCTTCTGCTTTTATACTAGCAGGGAAAGTTCCAGAATACTTTTCAGTAGAAGACAGTAAGAAAAGTCCAGTACACTTGTCCGGTAAACTAAAGAAAGGTCCAGAATCTGCTGGAACATGAAATAAAGGAAAACATAAATTCAAGGAATTAAATATTTACACAGACTGTGAACCGCATCGTCTCTAGCGGGATTCGAACTTACGATCTCTTGATTAAGAGACCATTGCTATGACCATTCGGCCATGGAGAGTCGACTGCCTCTTTTCAATACGGCAATATATACATATCAGCTATACACACGTACACTCAGCTACACAGTGACACAGACACACACACACATTTCTTTCTCTCTCTCTTTCTCTGTATGTGTGAATGATAATGAACACTTCAAGTAAGCAATTACCATAACCTTACTAGTGGCATCAGAATAAGAAATGAGGAGATGAAAACCATCAAACCTTGTGCCTCAAATGAACTTAGTTTAGAGTATGAAGCAATAATTTTTAGGCTTTTCATATAAAGTTACAAATGTATATATTTTTTCCCGATTTGCTGGCAGCAAAAGTAAGGCAAATCTTTGAAATATAATTTGCGTTTAGTATTTCATGAAAATGATGAATCTTGGTAATCTGTTTAATCAATTTCAAACCAAGACAGTACGAAATTTCTCGTAATTCTTTTGATGCGTACCTGGAACATATTTAAATAATAAAAAAATCAGTAACTTGGCCCAGAGTCAGATATGCTATTGTTGATTTAGCGAATCAAATCAAATTCCTATCTTTTAAATCCACTTGTAGTGATCGTAGCGCCATCTTTCCTTCATCTTATTCTAAAACGCTACCTATCTACTTTCCCTAATACAATCTTTGTTAATACTTCGCCCGGGGAATCCCCGTTCTAAGTATACGTGCGCTAAGTAGTGATGTTCCGATAGTTGTTAGTGAAATAAAGAGTTTATTTTTTTAATAGCGATGGAGTGCTTTATACAACACTCTATACGAACATCACCACACACTTACTGTATTTAACGGATGGATTTTTAATAAGTAGAGGATTGAAGTAAAAAAATTAATTAAAAGCATTAATAAATAAATATGCAATTAATAAAACTCTTCTGATTTAAATCTTTTGAAACCTTTAATTCTGTTTGTGAAAAGCTCAGAGAGCCCAAAATAAGATTAATATTTTCTAATTAAATGTATCGCTTTGCCTTGTACATTAACATAATACAACGAAGATGAACTTTATTATTGCGTTATTAAAACACTGGACATTTTTTTAACCTTTCAAAAGCTTTATTCTAAAGAAATACTTAAATCGTTTTCATTTGCAATCAAGAAACAGATTTTCCCTCCTTGAAATCTTCTTCTTAACTAATTTCAGTAAAGCAATGATTCCTTGAGAATTTGTAACCATCCCTTCCACACACACACACACATCCATGAAAGAAGAATGTATGGAATGTTCAGCGATGCCATCCTCAGGAATTTTCTGGCCAAGAATGTCACATCAAAGGAATCTACAAATATTATTCGAAAAATAAAATAAATTCTGTGGAGAGCACAGCTGAGAGAATTCTATGACAGTTTCAATTGGAGCAGCAAAATTAGCTGCACATTAGGATGGCTCTAAATAACCGAATCTCAACTAAAAATAAGGAAATGGAAGATTATTATGAGAAACAAAAGGAATGAAAAGGACAAAGCCTTGATAATAAATAAAATATTTCGAATGTTATTCGTTATATGACTGGCATTGTTGTTTTTAATTAATAAAAACAATGTTAGCGTTGTAAGCCAGTGTTTTTGAATGTTTTTAGACTATTTTGTTCCAGCTGTCTTCCGTGACCAGCTGATTTGCCAAAATATAGTGATTGCTGCTAAATTAATTTAAATCGCTTTTGAAAGTTCTTATTCCTTCAATATAATACTTTTAAGTATCAAATTGTGAAATCAAAGCTGTCTTTTTTCAATAATCTTAAACCTATTCTATTTATTGCGCACACGTACATTCCTAATTGAGTCCAGTCCCATGATATCATAGCGTCATCAAAGCATAAATATCTAGATAATCTATTTTAAATTATGTGCTGCTTTTTATGGTAATGTAATGTGCATTTCTTGATTCCTTATGTTAACAGTTGTGCAAAAATAAATAAATAAATAAAATAATTTTTTTTAAAAAAAATTTGTAACTATGGAAGTATGTTATGCTATTTCACGAAATAATGAAATCGTTTTGAATTTTATTGTAGCATTGAAATCCAAT
Organism: Argiope bruennichi; assembly: GCF_947563725.1. NCBI lineage: Eukaryota > Metazoa > Arthropoda > Arachnida > Araneae > Araneidae > Argiope > Argiope bruennichi. The sequence goes on along the minus strand of NC_079160.1, from coordinate 100,522,500 downwards.
GCTTAAATTACGATAAAAATATTTTTGGAAAATACCAAAATTGAAGAAAAATTGAGTGACGGCTAAATTGCTATTAGAAACAATTATTCAAAATTTTAATATTTTGTAAAATACAATTTTAATTTACTAGTATTTCCAGATATTATCATGGAAAAATATTAAAATCTCCCTTTATTTTTTATATAAAAATCTAAAAAAACGATCGCTTCCAGGTGTTTATTTTTACCCTCTAAAATTAGAAATAGAAGTGCCAAATTTAGAAATAGGAAACGGTCTACTCGATAGAGCATCGGAACATTAACTCAAACGTAACACATACGTACCTCTAGTAATATGAATTACGAATGATCGTATCTTAGAAGGAAAACAACATTTCTTATCACTTTACATTTAGAAACATTATATTAGAAAAGATTTACAAAAGTATATTTACTTGCTACTTTGAAACATATATGTTTCTATTTCTTTCACCAAATAATGAATACTTCTTTTCTAATATATAAATCTTAAGTCGATATTAAACAGAAAATTTTCTTTTTATTTGGTATCTATCGCGAATTCCGTTCGGTAATTTATTCTGGTGATTGCAATTTATTACGTTGAAACCATTTTTGAGAGTCCACAAAACGAAATGAAAGAAAAGAAAATCAACATTAAAAAAATAGCAAAAAATAATAATAATAATAAATTGCAAAATAAAAATTAGTAATCGTTGCTATACAAAAACGTGAGAAAGAAAATAATTGCAAATCAAAGAGAGTTTTTTTTGTTGCTATTAAATCATTCCAAGAACTATTAAAATATCATTACTGTTTTTTCATTTTTTTTTTGCATGTGATGATATTTTAACACTAATAAAATAGCAAAAAATTCAGAGAATTTTCAAATGCGCTGAATTACTTGACTAATGCTTCGTTTTAGATTGTTCTTACTGGCTTAGGCCTAAAATATGCTTAATTATATGAAGAAAAATTATTAAATGTATCAAAGCAAAAGCTCTTACTTCTAACCATTTCGTTTTTCAAGCAAGTATAGTTCAAAAATAATTGAAAACTTTTTTATTCTAAGAATGATCAATTAATTTTTATTAGTTACCAATTTGAGCCTATTTAAAACATTATTATTTCGTTGATTATTTTTAATAAGTTGTTTAGGTTTTATTAAAAATAGTTACTCATTATATTAATAAAGAGAAAATTTTATAGTAAAATTTATTAAAATATTACTCTTTAATTGTTAATAATAAATTTTAAGCATATCAACTACAAGTTCAGATAGATGTGTTATAATATCAACTCATTATCGATTATTTATAACTTTTACTTAAATCGATTATGCTGTCTTGTATTTGCAAACGATTTTGTTAATTCCGAAATACATATTAGTAACAATGTCATTCTAATAAAAAATTTTATATTTTTTATTATTCCATCCATGATGGTACATCATAAAATACCGAATCATCATCTGCGGATGATATTGTTAAAAGTATTTTTAAAAATTGCTTTTAATTTTTGTGTTTGATAAAATAATGAAATATGTTGTCTGTTGTGAAAACTAGTTTAGTATATGTCTATAATTCGTTATTGTTTATTTCAGTTCTATATACCTTTAGGAAAAGGATAGGCATTAATTTCAATTTTAGCTGGTTTTACCTCAACAACAACGGCAAAAAGTTAATATTAGTTAAACAAATATTGTTAACTTTCTTTTACTATGATTAATATACTGTGTGTTTTTTTCTATCAGAATTTATATTAAAATTGAAAAAAAAACTATTAATACTTTTGTATAGAATATTTATTTTTAAAAGATTTAAATAGTTGGAATGATTTCTTTTATTGAATTTACGCAAAAAAAGAGACAAACGATAATGAAAAAAAAAATTCTTGTACTAATTTTTTTTTATTTGATTTCTTTAGAGAGAGGCGATGGCAATGGTTAAAAAATTATTTTAGAATTTCTTTCAACATTTAAAGTAATTTTTAGACGAAAGAAAAGAATTATCAAATATATATTTTATTTAAATAGTTTTTTACTTTGGTATTTAATTTTCGTTTCAAACGGAGATGGTATGAATATGAATTAAATTCTGTTATGCCATTGGTAAAGTTAAATTGTTATTATTATTTTATTCTTACTCTTTCTTGGGTATCTAGCAAAGAGCGTTTTTCCAAAAAGTTTCAATATTTTTTTTAACAATTATTCATCGAATTTATTTGAAATTAGTTTTGAATTTTTCAACTGCATTATGTGTACTTGTTGATTGATTTAAGATAATAAAGCGATAGTTTTCCCAATCAATTTATACAAATATATATTGCTTAGAATACTATATTCTAGCTTAGAATAGTGTTTAGTAATATTTAGAAAATTTTCTTCGTGGAATATGTTTGTTTGTTTTAAGTTTAAATTTAGTTCAAAACCGAGTATACTTTATAAAATTAATTTGTTTTATACTAATTTAATTAACAAAACTTTTTAAATTTTGTCTAATTATCTTGGATATAATATATTGAAATAATTATTAAATGAAAAAGGTGAATCATTAAAAGTGAGAAACAACAAGAATGCCAAATTAATTATTTACAACTAAAAAGATTATTACACGATCATAATTCGAATTTTTATTTTAAGAATTCTTATTTCTTTCGTTAAAAGTAAAATCTTGTACGAAAGAATTAATACTTATAATTGCTTTTATTAGAATAATAAGAGCCTTTTAAAATTTAAAAAATTTTCTTTAAGCTACGACTGATTTTTAAATTATTAAAATAATTATTTCATTTCTGAAGATATATTAATTATTTTATTTCTGAAGATATATTAATTATTTCATTTCTGAAGATAAGGAGAATTTTTAGAAGATATATTTTTCTTACATTCTTAAGACATTTTCAGTTACTTCAAAGCAAGTAGTTCCCTTGTGAAATTTGTAAAATTCATTTGTCATATTATTTTTCTTAAAAGTCCTTTTCTGAAATTTGTAAAATTCATTTGTCATATCATTTTTCTTAAAAGTCCTTTTCTGAAAATTGTAAACTTTTCATTTAGAAGAAAATTAGAGTAAAAATCACATTTTTTAAAAAATTAGCTTCGTTGCTTTTTTTAAAAAAAAATACTTATTTCTATCTTAAATGTTTTGCTTTTATAGCTGAATATAAACAAACATACAATTTTAAGGAACTTAATTAGTTTTAACGCCAAGAAAATTTCATATTAAAAATATCAATAACATATCCTATTTTGATTAATTTTTTTGAACATTTTTATTATTTATATAAAATGTAGGTTAAAATATTAATAATTTTTCGCTTAATTTAATTTAATACTAGTTATGGTAAAACTACTTTATATTTAAATGAAATATAATTTTGAATATTTCATATTTGAGCAAAAATTATTACTATTGGCTACATTTAAGCATCATTCTTTTCAAAATAATATTATTTCTGTTAAACATTATTATACATATTGATGCATAAATAGGTATTTAAACTCGCATCAATGTATTAATTTCTTTTCTGTGTTTCTATATATAATATAATAAAATACATATTCTATTTCAGTAAATATATATATATTACGAAATACATGTAATAAAAGTAATTAAGCATTGTAGATTTTCTTTTCAATGACTCAATTTATATAAAATTCACGGGCAAAGCAGCATAAGGTGTATTTTAACATTGTTTTCTAGGTGTAACGTCCGTCAGAAACAATGTATGTGCAGGTGCTTGCTTGGTTACTATGCTGTTACGCCATCTCCAGAAGCCGGGCTACAACATCCTTTCCGATCCCACCGAGTGGCCATCACCTGTTGCTCCAACATTCCCCCATTGCAGTGGCCCTTCCACCTGTGGCCAGAAGGCAGATGGAGATCCTTCCAGCACAGGAACGAGAACCTTCTTGCTCAGAGCTCCGGTCCATGTGGAGACATATGAGGCGCATGGGCCGACAGATGGAGTTCACTAATGAGATACCCAAACTGCAGGACCCTTTCACAGCCAGCGCTATGAGGTACGGCACAGGCAGGAGAAGACCGAGCAAATACCCGGACCCCAATCCATACAGCGCGGCTAAGTCTTCCATCGCAGCCAAAGAACAAGTCTTCCATAAGACGGACTTCGTCCATACCCCGAAAGGCCAGTTCGGGTCCATTGTGAAAGACCAGAACGAAGTGTACGACACTCCCAACAGGATACTGGACACCCCCGACTCGCTCGGTTTTCACGAATTTGATGAGTATCCTGGGACAAAGATAGCTGGACCTCGACGTGTCCCGGGCAGGTTTGCTGACACATCTCTGCCCGAGGAGGCTTTGGGTGTTTATGGAACCGTGGTACACTCACCAGAAGAGAGGGCACGTTTCAGGGCAAGGACAAGAAGACCACCGGATTATGGACTGAGCAGGTGAATTTGAATACCAATTATATTTCTATTTCATATTTAATCTTTAAAATACTATAATGATAGTAATAAAAAATAATCACACGTAACTGGAGACTGGAGTCAAAAGGACTCCGCATTACTTATTAACTCTGATTGTTAAGTGGCATTCTGTCCTTGAATACAATCTTCTCCTCAGTATATTTAAGATGTTGTTTCAGCAGTATGTTGGCGAAAATCTAAGCACAAATCGTATAAAAGATAGATTCTTTTTCAAAGTTTTTGTTGTTATTTATAGAGTTATTGACACCATGTCTCTGAAACTGCTCTTACTTTGAATAATGCAAAAAGAGTAATCTTAAAACAATAATTTATTATTTTTATTTTTGTGTGTTGAATTCTAACAATTATAAATATTAGTGTAATTCCATAATATCTAAACAAAATAAATACTCATTAAAAGATTGTTTAGATTTTTCTTGTAACATCTTTCCAAGCATTTAATATTATAGCATTTAACATTTTTAATATTGATATTTTTAATATTTTTGGAAACTGCATGATTTCCGGAATGTATTATTTCCAAAATAAATTCCAATGCTGTTTACAAAAGTCTAATAAGAAGAAGAAGAATGGTGTCATTTTGACTCTATATCTCTAGACGACTGAGAAAATTCATGTCTCCAGTTACTGGTTAACAATCATTTCAAGTAAGTGTGCCAAATGTGTCTCATAGGTAATTAATTATCTGAGAAATTTAAATATCGCTCATGTACCAAGTGAAATCTTTTGCTTTTTGTATCCGTAGCTCAGCGATGCTTAATTTATTTGACAGTACATTGTCACTTATGTAAATGTTGCCAGCAAAATATTGCAAAGTATTCACAAAATATCGAACCTTACCTATATTTAATTTTAATCTTTCAACAAATTTATTAAAAAATATAGAAATGTATAGAAAACCAACGATGGAGATTTCAATGAAGCTTTCTCGAATAAATGTACTTGCATATTATTAACCACATGATGTTCAATAATTATATCAAACGCTATTGGGGTGAAATATTTGGAGATTAATCGGAAAGATGCAATTAATACACATGCATTAGAAGAACCGAATGTTTATTTTGGACGTCTTTTTTAGACCGATTGATTGAAAGCAAAACAGAAACACAACTACAATTATAGTTACAATATAATATTAGATTTCATTGATTTAAGTCTTTGCTTTTTTCAGCTATTACATTTACATGTAATTGAAAGTACTTTCTGACAGACTTTCATTTGAACAGAGTTTCAAATTTTATATGTATCTACATTTTAGATATTAAATTTGTGTAACAAATTATAACCATCTAACTTTTTCCGTTTTATAGCTATCTATTAAAGTATATTCGGAGAGGAAGACAGAGAGATTTCCTTCGATTTCTTTGAAATTTTTCAGACATTTATAAATTTGGTACTCGGATGGTATATCAAATTTCATCCACTTAGCTCAAAACGTTTTCGAATATCATACTCACAAACAAGCATAACCCCAAAAAGCGTTTATCGAACTCGGAGAGGTGCGAAATGTGAATATTAATCAAAATCTGGACTTCATTTTTTTTATGAATACAATACTTTTTCACATTATACGAAAAAGTAATAAAAAATCAATGATTTAAGAAATAATACTTTTTTAGCTGCAAAAATAAGACCTCAGCAGAATTTAAAAATAAGCCCATATGTAACGCGTAGTACAGAAAGTAAGATCACAAAAAAAGAATAAACTAAATGAAACAGAAAAGATCAAGTTAAATCTGCGTTTAATTTCGTCGTGATTCATGCAATTTTAATGTATCAAGCTCGAATTTTCTTTTTCAGCGTCATCTTAGACGATGCATCATTTAAACGTTTCTTAAATCCAATCGATGAAAGCGACACTTATTGAAACTTAAGAAGTAGCAAATGAATCGTTAAAAAAACACATACATGTATGTATGTGTGTGTTTGACTTGCTATACGAAATCTGACACAATGCATTAGTGAAAAAATAATGCTGTTTTTGAATCCAATAAATTATTTTTCCTTTCCTTATAAATTTGAGAATATTTTTATAACAGCATTTCTGCACCATTATAATTGCTTTGCTAAACACACACACACACACACACACACACACACACACACACACACACACACACACACACACACACACACACACACAATCGGATGATTAATATTTTAAGACTTTTCTGTCTCGGTTTTTTTTTCACATTTAAATTAGGTACTTCGAATTTCTATCATTTGCAGTATGCATCTCTGTGATTACATATTGGAGTTACATCCTCTTTATCGAAGCACACGATATTGAATTGAAAGATCATCTTCGAGGCAGCTAGGAGAGGATAGGCGGAACTTATGATTGAATCATAAGACCTTCCTAAGATAAGTATACCTTCGCTAAGGAGATACATTATCGTCATTGGAATTAAGATAACTCGAACCCACACCCCTTATATATTCAGAAGGGAAGTGAAAACCAATCACCGTGCCAAAAACTTCATATCTCGTATCTAGAATATTCCATATGAGACATACATACCTTGTAAATTGAAGCAATTTTTCAATATTTTAATCTAATCAAGGCAGAGCAAGTGCTGTCCATTGATTGGTGGAGAGATTAAAAATTGAAACCCCCCAAATTCATTTGAGAAAAGCTACGCAATACTTCATGTCTTGGTTAATTTTAATTACAGAAGAATGGAGCTTTCTTTTTTTCCTTCTTTTCTTATAAAATGTTAGTGTAATAAGGATGTTTTACAAAGCATGATTGATAGAATTGAGAGACTGTATTAAAACCGGAGATATTTCAGAATTTTATTGATTGATTTAAACAATATAAAGTAAAATTTTTGCATCAATGAGAGCATTTTTCCAATTGGAAATGTATTACGATCTTTAATGATTCTCAAATTAGCTGTATAGTTATGATTAACGAATATTTTGCATAAAAAATAGAAAAAAAAATCCTAAATTTCAACTCAACGTTCCTCATTAGGAATATTCTTTTATGCACTTACGTTTATATGCCCATATAAATTAATATGATCTCAGTAAAATAATGCATTTTTCTTAAGAAACATACAAATTTTGCCAGATGTTTTTATTGTTCCTTGCTATTTTGAAAAATTACTAATTGCTAAAAAACATCATGGAAGTCTTAAAAAAAACTGTTTCCACAAACTATGTTTAGGGCTGATTTGATTTATTCAATAATCAAGAACAGAATTTCACTCTTTCCATTTAAGTATTATATTAACAGATTATGATTTTATAAAAATATTTTACGCACAATTTTATGAAAGAATTGCAGATTTCATCTAAAGGGTGACTATTCCTTATTATTTACTAATGCTCAAAATGGTTTCCATTTTTTTTTTCAATTTAAGATCGATATACGATTAAATGCTTTAATTTTGCTATGCCTTTCTCTTAAAATTCTTAGTTCGTTGACCTTTCATTAAGATATACTTGTATAAAAGCTTTAAATTTACGTGAAATTTATTTAATTACGTTAAAAATGTAATAAGATTTTTATACTTTATTAGTAATATTCTATTTCGTCTAATAAGACTGATATTTTAGTGTCCAGCATTTCATAAAAGTTTCCAACTATTTATTATATGGAGAAATTTTTTTTTATAATAATGGTGCTGTTATGCAACGATATTTTTCCTTTACTTTAATTATAGCCAAATTAATTCTTTATCGACTCATTATCGAGTTAGATAATGCTATAATATGCAATTAAACTATTACATAACGTCAATTACTGTTCCTATGAGAATTTTAAAAAAAGATATTTTTAGCATGTCAACAGTCTTCTTCATTTTCTATCAGAGCATTTAAGGCAATTAAAATAAAAGAATGCGTTGAGCAGAAGACAGAATTTGATAGATTACGAAATAAATAACTTCCGGCTTGGATGGAATTGAGCAATTTATTCTAAATATCGGATATGAAAGTTTAATAAGATGTTTTTAGAATAACAGAAAATTCTTCAGTTTCTGAAAAAGAATATTATTGAGATAAATACTAAAGACAACATTATATTTAATGATATTCATGAAAGGAAAATTATCTCTTATAAGCGATGTCAGTTTTTCCTTTGAAAGCTTTTCTATGCTTATGTGCTATGTAGAATATATGTTATACGCCTCCAATTTTCTGAAGTATTATCTTACTGAAGTTTTCATGTGGTTTTGTTTTAATTTATCGCCCATCTAAGTGAAGATTAATCACATGAAAGATTATTTTCGGCGAGGAAACAGTCATTTTGAATTTTGTTGAAGTGAAACGTAGCAATTATTTTGTACTATTTTTATACAGGGTATTCACTCTAATCATAATCATAATTATACAACTAATTTGAGAATCTTTAAAGATCGGAATATGTTTTCAATTGGAAAAATACTTTAAATTTTGTAAAAGTTTTGCTTTATGTCAAGTTTTGCTTTATTATGTTAGAAATAACTGTCAATGGGCATATAAAGTGCCATAAGGCACAACACAAATAGTGTTGTGCCTTATGGCACTTTATATGCCCGTTGACAGTTATTTCTCAGTGATTTAAGTCGAGTGAGAGTCTCTTTTTTTCAGTAGCTCCAACTAGGCCATGAATCCGATTTAGCTACTTAATGCGTCGCATTCGCTTGCACAGCCCCTTTTTACAGGGGGGTGAGCACACTTACACACCTCACAAATAGAACACATAAGAAGAACAACAACCATGCCCAACCCGGGACTCGAATCCCGAACGCCCAGATCACGGGAAAGACGCGCTATCCCTATGCCAGGATGCCGGCACTTTATGTTATTTAAATCAATCAATGAGGAAACAGTCATTTTTAAATCAACCAATGAGGAAACAGTCATTTTTAAATCAGCCAATGAAGAAACAGTCATTTTTAAATCAATCAGTGAAGAAACAACCATTTTTAAATCAACCAATGAGGAAAAGGTTATTTTTAAATAAGTCGATGAAAAAAAAATATCATATTTTAAATCAAGCGATGAGGAAACAGTCATTTTTAAATCAAGTGATGAGGAAACAATCATTTTTAAATCAGCCAATGAAGAAACAGTTATTTTTAAATCAATCAGTAAAGAAACGACCATTTTTAAATCAACCAATCAGGAAACAATCATTTTTAAATCAGCCGATGAAGAAACAGCCATTTTTAAATCAATCAGTGAGGAAACAAACATTTTAAAATCAATCAATAAGGAAAAGGTTATTTTTAAATCAGTCGATGAAAAAAAAATATCATATTTTAAATCAAGCGATGAGGAAACAGTCATTTTTAAATCAAGCGATGAGGAAACAATCATTTTTAAATCAGCCAATGAAGAAACAGTTATTTTTAAATCAATCAGTAAAGAAACGACCATTTTTAAATCGACCAATGAGGAAACAGTCATTTTTAAATCAATCAGTGAGGAAGCAAACATTTTAAAATCAATCAATAAGGAAAAGGTTATTTTTAAATCAGTCAATGAAAAAAAAGTCATATTTTAAATCAAGCGATGAGGAAACAGTCATTTTTAAATCTGCAATAATACGGAATAATTAATTCACCACTTCTCATAAAACAATCGTGTGTGAAAACACTTTGTTCTAATATTAAAAAAAAAGGCATTTTGCCGATTGAGAAGGCACTACCACAAACAATATTGAAGAATATATTCATTCGCATTAGTGTTCATATCTCTAAAATTGACATGTACAGTTTTAGAAACAAATGGATTTTCTATCTCAAATTTTATAAAACAACGTATTGCTGAAATCGTGCTGAAACGTCCATAACATTTCAAAGAATTGGAGGAAAATTTTGACTAAAAAATTCTTCTTGATTTCATTAGAATGTAACATATATTAAACAAACAATTCTTTGGTCATACTGTAATTAATATCAATAGGCTCAACAATAAAATTTATCTAAACACGGGATGTTGTATTGTGAATTATTAAGCAGTTGCACTTAAAACATGAAATGATGCATTTAGAAATTTTATACAATTAGTAAATAAAATTATTGCAAAATATTCTTTCAATAGAATTTATATAAAATATTTAATGCACAACTGATTTAATATCATCCATTTCAAACAGTTCAAGAAAAAAATATTCATCGGAACCTTTGATAAGTTAGTTTTCCCAAACTTTATGTATCCCTTCATTATTTACTGCAATAGTTTGGGCTGCTTTACCAAAACAATAAAAATAAATTGACTATTTCGACTAAATAAACAGCAACTAAATTAAATTCAAAAGAAATTATTATATTTATTATAATTTTAATATTTGGCTAATTTGCAAAATTGTTCAATTTAATTTTCGTCATAGTTCCCAGTTCATCAAAAATGTATCAGAAAAAATGTGTTTCAGAATTATTTAATGCATGTAAGAAATGTATAATTAAATTATTTTTATTTAGAGACATTGAACAACTAATTAGTCAATCCTGTTGCATGTTATTGGACAGTACAGTACTAAATGAAAATATCCGTTCCTTTACTATCACAGTAGTATAAAAACTTGTTCAACTAACTGAATTGATGATGAATAGATACCTACAATAAAAATTTGGTTATTTCCAGCATCTCATTACAGACTAAATCTCCCATATCCCACAAGGTATAAAACATTGTCTTCTAATTAAATCCTAGCTTTTTTATAGCAATAAGCTTATCTGTCATTTTTATTGTAATATTAGTATCATTTTTCGATTAATATAAGAGCTCTATTATGTGAAATACTTGCTGATATTCATTGCTGATGACTTTGATCTCAGAATTCAGGCTATCTATCTCGAATCTTCTACGTTTATTGATTTTCCTCAGTGAAACACTTGGTTATTTTTCTTGGTTATACTAACACAAATCTCCAAACAATTTCGTTCAGCTTCTGCAATAAGAATAATTCATTAAATTATGACTTAAAATTATGAAATGAAAACTGCTAAAATTAGATTTAAACGCTTCATTGTAATGCGCAAAAAAAAAAATTGCCTATTTATCATTAACAAATTATCTTTTTTATTGATAATTTAACTCTAGGATTAGGAAGCTTTTTCCAACAGCAAAAAAAAAAGTCGAAATAAAAACTTTATAAATTCTAAATTAATTCATTAATCATAAGTTTGATGAAAATGTGCGTTAAAATATAAATTACTAAATCAATGCCGAATATATGTTTAGGAAGTCTATGTAGTTCTTGGAACCGCTGTGCTGTAAGAACTCGATTTTCTACTAATACTAAGCAAGTTGGCAAGAAATTTGTAGAAAATGAAAATTTATTAAATTATAAAATAATAGGAAAATATTAATAATTTTCCAAATGAAATTTCTCAGGAGAATATCTTATTACCACTTTATTAATATAACATTTATAAAATCAAAGTCTCTGCCTTAATATTGTGTACAAACATAGCTGTCGCACAATCGAGAATCATGATAAATAAATAAGAAAATATTTATTTTCTTAAAGTTACTAAATTAAAAAATATATTTAAATGAAATAAAATAAATTATTGAAATGAGAAATTAAAGTGACCATGAATTAAAAAAAGAATCCTATAAAAACACTGCTTAGGGTAGCAAAATGCTTAAATTCGTCACTGTTCTGAATTAACATTTAGCTATATATAACTTAACTTATCCTCTTTTTTTCCGACTCGCAATAACCGAAAAATTCGCAATTACCGAAGCAAAAAATAAGTTCACAAAGTAACTTCATTACCGAAGCATCTAGATATTCTATTCGTAACTCGTCAATTTTATTTTAGCCAAGTTAAAGAAGAATCATTCTTATTTGTCTAATTCGAGTTACTCGTCCGAACAAAATAATGAAATTTTACATCAAATTTGGTGACAAACATATGGAATTTTTATTCCATTAAATGAGTTGAGTTTTTCAGCTTTTACGGGAAATTTATCATTCGGCTTGTCCTGTGCATGTAACCACCATTAGTTAAAATTGCAACTTATTAGCTGGATAAAATACGGCTTGCATTTTCATGACTAGAATTATGGATGTATGTTTAATTTTGAAATGAAGTATTTATATTGTTTTTATCTATTGTCATTCTGTGCATTCAATTCAAATGTATCTGAAAGTGATAATTCAAATACACAATAAATTAAATGGTTTAGCATGCAAAGTTTTCGCTTAAAATTATAAATCGATGAGCAATTTTTGAAGAAATTTTTCTAACGTTTTATTATCTATCTATCTGAAATAAAGGATGGTAATTTATGAACAAATACATTTTAAATTTCAATTAACTTTTCTTATCATTTTGGCATTCGTTATATCAAGATCCGGGTGGTTACATGTCAACAATGTAAATATTGGCAATGCATTTAAAAATGGCAATTTTAGTGCCTTTTCCTTAAAATACTAATCTGCTGATTTTTAGTTATACAAGTTAATGTCCGTTTTAAATTGTTTAAGGAATTTTCTAATACTTTTAAATGAAAAATTAAAATCATTAGCATTTACGCAATTGTTTTTCATTCTAATAATTTAAATTCAAACATAACAAAGATTTTACCATCTGAATTGTACTTGAACTTTGTAAACGCAAATTTTCTCATACTTTTTTTTAAAAAAATTTTTTGCTTTTAATCTACTCTGGTAAAAAGCACATGAAATTCCTCTCCGATAGCCATGGCCTGTACTCATTAAAATGATTTTTGACGAATAAATACATCTGTAATTTTGTAGGCTTTAAACTAAAAATAAACTGGTTTGTGGTTTCTTTATAGGTACGCTTACAATTTTATACCTTGAAAAAAAATCATTTATTTTTGATTTCAAAATCATTTACTTGTACAGCAAGGTTTATCAGAATAGTCGTGAAAGAAAAGAATATGTCCAAATTACATCCAAGATTCTTGAATCTGTTGTGCTGGCATCCGTCTTATCCAGGAAGATCCAGACAAAAACAATATCTACATCTTTTTCGCTCAATATATTTAAGAATTATTCAAAATAAAGGTCATTATAAACTGTCTGGTTTGTTGACCATATTGGTGACTCTTTTGCCCTATGTGTAGAAAATAAGGAATATCCTGATCAAATACTTCCATGAAACGTTTCCATTACCTTTAGTTTTATGAACAGTTAAAAAGATTCAGCAAGAGGATTCTACTTCATCCGGGTGAGAGAGTTTGAGAATGATATTTCTTTCTCCAAAATTCATGGGTTTTTTTTGTTTTGTTTTTAAATTTGGCATATTTTTCTTATTTAATTGCATAATTTCTGCATTTCCACAGGATATTTCCACAGGCATTTCCACAGGATATAAAAAACAAGGATATTTCAATGTTACATTTGCTGACGAAGGAAATATTTAAACATTTTGAAATATACACAAATTAAGAACTGATGTTCGTTAACCTTTATTCCACTGTTTTCAAAATTGTGGTAAAATATTGTATTTTTATTTATCACAGGACTTTCTGTATTAAAATAAATACAAATATTCGTTCTTTTTTTTTCTTTTTATATGAATCCCATGTTCCAACAGTAGCTTGCTCTTTCAAATTTTAAATATTTTATAATTTGACTGTGCTAAATCTCAAAAAAGTAGAACTGCTAAAAGTAAAATGTTTTTTTCATATTTGAAATCAATACACCCAGTAGGTCAAAATCAATTAATAAATTGCTGTTATCAAACAGATTTTTTTTCTATACTATCATTTAGATAATCCTTGATGTCAAAGTAGCAAAGGTTGTTTATTTTGGTAGTTTAAAAAAAAATTGGGTAACTAAAATGAGAAAGATACAGATGCTTTTATTGAAAATCATTGAAAAAAATTCATATAAAAAAAACTTCATAGTAATTTTTTTTTTTCTCTTTTCAGTTAAAATTAATTTCGGAAAAAGAAACTGAGATAAATTAAATGAAAATATTTCGGAACACATCATGTAAATTATTTCACATGTATAATAAATGTTAAATGTTGCCTAATGTTAAAATAAGATAATGTTAAATGCTAAATAAATGTTAAAATGAATGTTGTCTGGAAAGTCAAATTATGCTATAATGAAATTCAGAAAACAAGTCCCAATTATATTCTTATCGTTGAGAACTAATTCCACGCACTTTCTAATTAAATGATAACAAAAGAAATCTAAATTTGGACTTCTAAATCAGCGGTTTGCTCTGTGAAACGTTCCGATAAATTTTTTATCATGTTTTATGCAATTAATAAAACGTATAGTCAATAAAAATTATCACGTTTAAAAAAGAGTCTGATAAAAGTGTTATGACTGTTACTTCCTTCGGTTAAATTAAATCATCTCTTCATTATCTTCAATGAAATGGAAGATATAATTCACTACTGGGATTATAAAATTTTGAAGCAATAGATTACATAACTGCGTTTCTTAGTAAAGTCCTTTTAAATAGTTATTCTAATCATTCTGTTACGTTTTCTTAAACCGAACTCCTTTCGCAATCGCTTCGGTATGAAAAGAATTAATTAGTAAGTACGAGCAAATTTTAACCGATTATAGTTAAATCTTACATGAAAGCTTCTAAAATAGTATTTATTGATCCAGTTTTAAACATTCCTTTCAAAATATACCAAATAATTGCAGATTCAATTGTTTGCCAACGTGTACTAAAGTAGCTGTAATCCAAAATTTATGATAACTTAATGAAGATACATTTTATAAATACACGACAACTTTATATTCAAGGAAAAAAATTCATTCATTTTGTTTGCACAAGCAAATTGTTCTGATAACAATAAAGAAAACAAACATATGCAAATGAACTCTTATAGCTGGAAAATTACAGTACTAAATAAAGGGAAAATAAAAATTGAATGTTTGAACTCTACTTAAAATTATAAAAGCCCCGGAAAATCTGAATTTTAATTTTGAGAATTTTTGAATAAAATAATTATTCTCGAAATTTGGAAATACCTGTAAAATATTTATTTTAATAGTTCATCATTAAATCAATACATGGCTCACTCGTGACTTGGCTAAAACTCGAAGGAAATTATCAATTCTTTAGAGAATTAATAAATTAAAGATGCTTTTATTTTTTGTGTCGAATTCGCCTAATATCACAACATAGTTTAAGAAGCAAAAATTGCAGATCTTTATCAAAATTAAGAACCACTTAAGAAATGTTTTACGTAAACCTTTATATCACGTCTCTGCTTAAAATATAACTTTAATTAAGCTTATATTTTCATAATATCGTCGATACATCTGAGACAGTATAGACAGAAAGTGCGTGGTCCCAATTGTTAGCATAATAGTTAAAAGCAGATATTAATTTTTTATTAATTAGAATATTTAATTAAAATTAAATTTGTATGGCTTTCCTCTTTCCTGGAATTATTCTTCACCGTTATTTACCTAGTTATAAAATGAATAAAATTAAAAAGTTAATAGTAATTGAGTTAAAATTATAAAGGTTTGATTTTTTTTCTCAATTTTCTGCTGTGTTCTAAGAAATCCCATTAAAAAGCTTATAATTATAAGTATTTTAGTATATATATAATAATTTGTATTATATATAATTATATATATTATAATATTAAACTATGAATATTTTAAATAATTGCCATTCTTATTACTTGCATTTAACTCACTACCACTTACTGCAGCTACAATTCAAAATGAAGAAGGAAAAATAGTCCATCAGTCACAAACAAATATCTTTGAATAGTTAACTTTTTAATTACTTTAAATCAAATTTTTCTATGGTTACTGTGAAAAGTAATAAAATTTCACATTTAAAAACAATAATGGCAAATCCTTAATGGATTAGAAATTATTCATGTGAGGTCATAATTCTGATGCAAATGTAACTACTGAGTTGTGAAAAGTACTGGTCTTGAAAATTCGAAAAGAATATTATAAGCTTATATCAAACTGTGAACTTATTTCTTTAGGCCAGGTCAAATTATGATAAAAAACAAAAAATAATGGATTTTTTTTTAAAGTGAAACCGTCTGCACTGTGTTAGATTAGCGCCATTAGTAGAAGTTTTAAACTGAAAAATTCCGAGTTTGAAATAGGCAAATATATAATTTTAGAAAAGATACATTGAGTTTTATAATATTACCAGTCATTTGGCTAATACATATAATGACTATGGAATTAATTTTGAGTTTTTGCTACATTTATCAACAAATAAAACTAAAGCAAATCGCCAATATTGTTCTTAGAAGGTACGATTATTTAGAAAAAGAGTACTTCAATTTTTCAAACATAAATTGCAGTACTTATTGAAAAAAAAATCATTTTTTTATTCTTTATACAAACACAGATCTCATGTATATGTATTGTTTTTTTCCTTTAGTCGATTCTAATTATCAAAAGTATTATCCATACTAATAATAGTTTGATTTTAATATTCACTTTCCCTTTAAATATGGGCAAAAAGTTGTGGTTGTCTGGAATAATAATATTTATTTTTAGATTGAAGCGTATATTAATTGGATATATAACTTGAGAAAAATAATGATCTTTTTTTTGTACGCCGGAAAAATAGTATCGCTTATCAAGTTTAAGCATACTCATCATATTGAACTAGAATTAGTTTCCAGGTAAGATTCAAAACCCATTTTCTATTTTAAAAATATTCTATATAAGATATTAGTAACCTTAGATCAATAAAATTATTTTCAAAAATTGTATATAATCATTAGATTTAAGTAAATCTTTCTATTCTCTCATTAAGGTGTTCCTCTTTTCGCGTATTAACGCACGTATAGACCTTAGTTAAAGCTGCGAATGCTTCGCGTGGCATTGACTACCAATTGTTACGAAATATGTAGATAATAGGCATGATTTCAATAATTTTAATGAATCTTTCTGCGATTTTTGGTTATAAATATGGCCTGGTATGTGACTATTAAACAATTCCCCCGAATATTGAATTTTTATATCAAACACTTTCATTCCTATTGATTCAAATCAAAGTTTAACGTGGAATGTTATTATATCCATTAGAGCATATATCAAATTTTATTTATTTAAGCCACAGCGTTTAAATACATGTGAAAGTACCAACCGACAGATGATAAACCTTTTTAGAAAATTGGTTCCAAGTTTAATAAGCATCAATATTTACGATGCCAAATTATATATAAAATCTTATTTATCTTGACCTTTAAGTTTTGTTTTCGTCACATTCACTTGTACAATATCTTTGTAAAAAACTTCGATTCTACACGACATATTGCTCTTCAACAGTTTTTAAATAAAATGTAGAATTTAATTGAACACAAGTAACTTTAAGACTTCTCTTTTTTCTGAGACAGCTGTTTTTAGCTTTCTGATGAATTTCTAGTTCGCTGCTGAATCAAGAAATCTTTCAAGTGAAATCTATTCCAAAATAGAACTAAAGAACAAGAAAACGCCTACTGTATTTTTAGAAAGAGTTGTAGTTTCTATAAATAACTTTTAGTATCTTTAGTATTCGTTTAAGTTGGTTTCGTTTAATTTAGTTTTTTTTTATATAATTCGGCACAATTACTTTATTTTGAAATATAGAAAATAATTATTTTCTATAAAAAGTCTTGGTTGAATCTCTTTATATGACAGTTTTCAAGAAGATATTTTTAGTTTCTTTATAAGTTTGAATTACTCTTAAATCAAATACATTATCAGTAATTTTCTTGTTATAATTTGCAGAACTATTATGAGATTGGAGCCGTTATTTTAAACAACGGATGTCCCAAAATAACTTTAAACTTTTCTCGAATTCCTAGTTCTACCATCAAAGGGAAATAAATTGATTACTCCCTGATTCACCATAAAAATATATTTTCTTCGCTAATGTACTTTTAAAAGCTATAAAACCAAAATGTGGTTATTTTTTCATTTCAGAATTATCTAGTTACGAGAATTAATGTAAAAAATCCTCTATAACTAAAAGCCTGCCTCTTTAGATATTTTGTTCTTTTTCACATTAAAACAAATATGCGGTCAATAATTTGTAATAGAAGTTGATGTCTTGATTGCGATATAGAAAGCATATTCGATTAGAGATTTCTCAAAATTATGCTTACGAAATGAAAGGTAAAGATAAATATAAAGAAAAATTGAAAACGCTTTGATCAATTTATTGAAATGGTATAAAAGTTTAATAGAAATTTATAAATATCAACAAAAATTGAAGAAATTGGAGGCACAACTAAGGGAAGCTTTAGATAGATCTAAATCATAATCAAATTCGTAATGTATATAAATTTTTATGCAACGAATGGTTTAATTTTTTAATAATAATTAGTGCACTTTACAGAACTGTTCTTATAATTCTCTAATCGCATGTTTTTGCAGGTTTTGTTTTGAATTACAGATTTTATCATGTGAGAACAAGATGTTGTTTTGGTTAGGAGATTTTGAAGCTCGAAATCGCGCAGGCGATGAATAAAGCATAAATGGCAATTTTCATCATCATCTTTTAATCGCATATATTTTTTACCTGCTTTTGCCAATATTGCATTATTATTATTATGTATGCTTTTTTGACAGCAGATGCGTTTTAAAAAGTTTGATGTAGAACTATGACACCATATCTGTTATTTCATCTCAAAACCGGTCGATATATATATAAAATTAGTAATAAAAACCAAGTTAACAGGAAAAAAATAGAATCAAAATTTTCTGTTAACTTGGTTTTTATGACTAATTAGTCTAAATTCATCTGTGTATTAGTAGTAGGTGCATTTGCGCTCTCTAAATACAATAATGCTTATTCTACTCAATATATATATATATATATATATATATATATATATATATATATATATATATATATAAGGATGGAGACCGACAGAGAAATCTCGCGATTGTTTCAAACCGGTTTAAACTGGTTAATGACTTAAATTAATTAATACAAATATTGTCTTAAAAAATAATAAGGTTCTCACATGTTAACTTGAAATTTGCGATCGTAGATTTCATTAAAATTTTTAATACCTTTTTGTTTGATATTTTTTGTTTTTTTTAATACGCTGATAGAAAGAATTTCTTTTAAAACTAATTTCATATTTATTGTTTTCTAAGTTTTTTTTAGATATTATATATATATTCATTTTGACTTAAAAAACTATGTAGACGCTTAAACATTACACACGAATGGAATGTAATGACGCTAACCCTGCAACGCCGAATACAAACCACTGTACCAAATCGGCTGGATTTATGAAATTTTTTACTTCACTTCTTTTTCTTAGAAGACCTATAATTTAGATGTGAAAAATAACTTTCTATTACTGCTATATATTTCAGTGAATAAGTGTTCTAATTTGTGCAGAATTTATATGTTATTGTATCTTTTTCTATACTGGCACATTGTGAAATATTTTACCAAAAGATACGTTTTATATTAACATAAAACATGACATAAAAGCGGCATTCAATTGTAATTTTCAAATTTCTAAAGAAAACTAAGGAATTTCGACGTAGAAAAATACACATAAAACTTAATTTTTCTTCTCTAATATGTATAGATTTTTTTTTAACTTTTACACTATAAGAATGCTTCCCTATATTTAAAAAAAATTAGAGAAATCGTATCGCTGAAACCTTCTGACATACTTTGAGAAAAAAGTTATCTCTTCTCCCTCATCATGAACTTTGAACTTCGAACAGAGATTATGCAGATGCTCTGAGTTTTATTTTCAGAATCACGCATATGGGAATTTTTAGCTTTGTAGTTTAATAAAAAAAATTAAATACGGATTTTTGATGCTCTTTTATTGACCCTTTGAAACCAAAATTTGAAACAGAGCTACAAATTTAGTAAAAAACATGACGTATCAAATTTTATTTACTTAAAACATTGCGTTTTTGAACTACAGCATTCCCATACAATTGAAAGTATAAGCTGACAAATTGTCATGTTTTTAATAAATTCCATTAAAATTTAAAGATAGCCTACTTAAATGCTTAAAGTGTATGTCAAATTACATAAAATTAAATTATTTCACTTTTGACTTATACTAATCGACAAATTTGGTATAAAATTTCAAAGTGATCTACATTTTAGATGTTAAATTTGTACTCTAAACATGTTCACTTGTACTCACGCAGATGGACAAACAAGCTTCTTGTGAATAGATTTCATTCAAAATTTGATACAAATTTGTATGATGATTTTTATCTATTTTTCTTTCTCGTACTTGAAGTTTACAAAGAAATTGTTGTAATTATCAAAAAACTGGAATCCGAGTTGAATATCCTGAGCCCAAAATGTTTTGAATATATGTCTATCTGTAAATGCAATAACTCTAAAGCAAAGAAAATTCCGAGCAAATTCTCCAAAGATGAAATTTGTATATGGTTTCTACATTCTTTTCGGGAAGACCAATCCGCTTGTTATTCTACGTACATAATGTCCAATCTGATAGTGGCGCAAAGATTAATTTCTAAGCCTTTAGAAAAGTTGACATATATTTTGAATAGGTTGAATTTTATTAATATTTATTTTTCACTTAAAAGAAACACTAGATATGTTTTTGAAAGATCTCATATCTTTGAAGTGTGTCAGATGAGCAGATCGGCACTTGAACTCTTTGGCAATTCAGAAATTAGCTATTTGATCACGATTTGAATAAACACTCTACAGATTATTGATGCTTGAATTTTAATTAATATTCGTCTTTTTCCAATCAGCAATTTCTTAGTGGCTAATTGAATTTTCCATTTTCATAGAAAAAAGATTCTTCTCTAAACATCTTTTGTTCCATTAGATTTTGAAATAATTACATTTAGATTTCTTCATTTTTTTGTATATTTAATTAATTTGTAAGTAAAGAAGACAGTAAGGGGTATTAAAATAATTTTTGAAACACTTTAACTACCATAATAAAAGTGTTAAAATCAAATCTTTCTCAAAATAAGTAGACATTTATTTAATGCAATACATATCCATTTAGGCAGATTTATCGATTAAGTGTAGCAATCGTGATTTATAAAGTATAGAATCTTATTCTTATCTTTCAAAATAAGTAGAATTAGAATAAGTATATTACCTATATATTGTTAGATGCTTGTGTAATAAGCATTACAAAATATGATCATAGAAATGATCACTTAATCAACTGGAAACGATAGGGGTATAACTGAAAATATACGAATACGAAAATATATGAAAGTCATATGATCTAATTTTTTTATTTATTAATATCTTTCAGGTGCATCAGGCTGCATTGTAGTATAAATGGGCTATTTTAATTGTTTTGCCGATAGTTAGTGGGTAAATTTTAAAGTGGGTGGTTTTCACTCAGATATCGTTATCGTTATGTCTTCAAAATATCCATATTATAAGGCATAAATTCAATACAATCTTTAAAATATGAAGCTGTTATGTTTAAATCTTAAATATTTGAGATGGGAAAGTATTATATCTTAAAGAAAAATTGAAATTAGATTTAGATATTCACTGAAATAAAAAATATGTAATTTTCATCGAAATTTATTTATTTTTTATTTTCAAATGCAACATATAATTTATTGAAGTAAAATATCGCTGAGGTTTACTATCATCAATATTATTTTATGTTGCTAGTAGGATTTTTATATATGGATATCTCAACTTTACAGGGCTATTCAAAGAAAAAGAAACAAAGTATAACCTTATTCTTCATCAGAAATTGCAAATAAAAGTTGAAAATTTTAATTCAACACAGCTATGTTTTATAAGTTCCTCCAAATTTTCTCACGATATCGAAGGGATATAATAACTCATACCATACACTTTAAGCATAGGACGAGAGCTGAAAGCGTATTGGATGAGGTAATGGAGTATGGATGATGGTATGATGCTTTGAAAGCCTGCAGATATGTATGTCGTAAGTTTACCAGGACTAGCTGGTTGCGGGAGAAGTACTTTCTGTTTCATATAGCCCTAAGAAAAAAAATTAAATACCACCATACAAGCATATCTGCATTCTTTTGAAACTTCACATGAGGCATGCAGAAAAAATTGTGGAATGAGTCATAGGGCATTTTCTACATTATACGCTTTTCTTAATGGATCCCCATTGAAGACCTATAACTGAGTTGAATTTAAACTTCATTTTCTTTTAACACACATGCAAAATTGTTATAAACACCCTGTATAATAAGTCACAGTAAGACATTACTAGTAATTGTCCATTTTCAAAAAGAAGTACACTTCTTTTGTTCCGGATTTGAAACTTTCACATTCAATAATTTGTCGAAATCGAACATCGAATAGCAAACGTTTTGGTATTTAAATATATAAATAAAAAGAACAATCAATATTAAAAATCTAAATCACTTAAATCGGTCTACGTATTTCCAATGTTCTTTAAGTTCCTGTATGGATGAAATTACAATGAATTCTCTAAATAGTGTGAGTGATCGTAATTGGAGATTATAAAATTTGTCATTCATGGAATTAAAATAGAATTTTCACATCTGAATTTTACTGTCAAATTATTTAAAGCTAATTAAAACTTTCTAAAATTGTGGCAATCAAGATAAAAAAAAAAGGGAAGAAAAATTTTATTAATCATCATAACATCGTCATATTCGAATATTTATCAACTCAAAAGATTTTACTGCAAATGTAATTCAAACTTATCTTTAAGCATTTCATCGAACATAATATACTCTTTTGGAAGAAAATAACATTTCTGTCATAGGTTGTTGCCATTTAATAAAAGTTGAATGCATTAAAATAAAATTTTTGACAAAGAATAGGTTCACGATACAATTTTTGATACATAAACTTATCGATTAAACTCAATTCAAGTATAAAACATTCAAATATTGTCACTTCCCCAAGAATTGGATATTACCTTTTATAATTTTTTTTACTCTTTTACATCTGTTTTCCTTTCTACAGAGCTTTAAGCGAGATAAAATTGAACTTGTTACTTTATTTCTAAGGAAAAATTTGAAGTCGTTATGTCATTATTTGCAAATAATACTGAAACTCCATGAATAGAATGCTTCCAATAAGGATTTGGAAGTGTTATGACGAATTTTGCTTAAGGGCGTTCGATTATTTTCTGAATTGACCTAGTTTAGAGAGATTCGAATAAACACGATCTGTTCCCGATTTTTCTCTCATCATGTTTATTTCAAAGTTATTTCAAGAATTTTCTTTCGGATTCTAAAACTTGGAAAAAATGAAGTACTTATGAACGTTGCTTGTATCTATTAAATAATTAAATGTTGCAAAAAAAAATATTAAATTATCTTGCTCGTTTTAAAGAATCGTTCATTTTTTGTAACATGATTTTTTTTTCTTTTTTGAAGCTTCACTTTTTTATTTTGTCTTTTGTAGCTTAATGTAATGGAAATATTCTATAAAATGGATCAACCCTATTGAAATTGATGCTAAAAAACGATTTATTTAATTATACAGGAAACATAATCAGCTGTATTCATATAAATAATGCAAAGGACATTTTTTATGACTTCATTATTCTTATTTCCCGAACATTGATTAAATTTTGCATATTCCATTTCCTATAGGGTCTTTTTAATTATTGATTTCAGGGCTTTTGTTCCGTCAATGCCAGTTGGTGACTTTTATCGCTAATTAGAACTGTCATATTAGTGAATTTTGACTCTTTTTTTTATGTTAAAATTTCCTTTTGTAGAATTATTTTTTTAATTTATCCGCTCATGCCTTTTGACATATTTGATTCTGCATATGTAATTTAGGTTCATTCTATTTACTAGTGTTAGCAGCCCATGGCTTTAAAAAAGAAAATTTCTTTTAGGGCCATTCTGTAGAGGGTCCGTCAATTGCAATATCCAAAGTCTTTAACTATAAAGATTTGACAAGATTTCGAATTATTTTGCATTTATGAGAAACACCAATATGACTTCTGTACTAAATTTTCTTATATCACGTACCATTGCTATCTTTGAAAAAAATAAGATAAATGGAACAGGAACTAAAACTCTTTCATATACCATTGTCATCATTTTGTAAAAAAAATTAAAATGAACGGAAGAAGAACTTTTATCAAAATGTTGATGCAGCACTGAAATTTCTAATTCAGAAAATTTGTACAAAACTCATTACAGAAATGGAATTTTAACATGACACCTTATTCAATAAATAATGATCGCACTCAAAAACATGAGTGGAGATTAGCATTTTGACTCATGTTGATGTTAATGTTCATAAAAATGGCGCCAGCACGTAGAAAGCCGTGTCAAAAAGAGAACGCACTTAAAGAATTTTTTATATCATGAATTAATTTCTAGGTAAAAGGGTTTTGAAGCGCTCAGTCCGAAATTGCTTAGGCATTCAATGGAAATAAGAAAAATATGTGTGTGCTTAGAAATAAAATAAAAATCTTTTGCGATAGCCACCATGGATAATGTTACGTAATGTATTCTTGAATTTGTTATCGGATTATTTATGGGTATTATTATGGGAATTACTAAAGATTCTTGAAGTATGCTAAGGACAATAAATGAAATGAATGAAGAACAATGAATTTCATGAATGAATTCATTTCAGGAATGCATTTCAGCTTCAAATGCAAAACATTTCATATTAATTCAACTTGCAATTTTGGGCGCATTAAGAAATATCATCTTTGTCTTCTCAACTCTATTCTAGCCTTTTAAAATAGAAAACTTGTTCCAAAGAATTCTTAATTTCCTCCCAAAATCTGGGGATAAAATGATTTAAGTATGTCAAATAAATTTCTTTTTTGGGAATTTATGAAGAGTGCTTGAGGATTTTTAAATGCTTTCAAAAAGTCATTTACTCATTCCTTCTTCAGCTTCTGACTATGCTTTGAAATATTAATAGTCTTATTGCATCTGAAAAACAATATATATAAAAAAACGGAATTTGAAGTATTAATTTTTAGATTTAATGCCACACCAACATAGAGATATTGTTATATGATTTAACATGAAATACATTGTCTTCATCTCTATGAAAAAAACGTTGAAAATAATCCAAGTTTGAACTCTCAGCCCTTGAGCTTCAAACTCAGTCATGAATTTGTATGATCTTGGCTTTTATCCAGATTATGACACAAAAATTAAAACTGGGCATTTAAGACATTTTTCCAGTTCTCAGCATCCTCAAACTCTCAAACTAAATGAGTTAGATATAAGCAGACTTTTTTCGATAATTATTTTATCAAAACCTTCTGGTGAAGTAAAAGAAGGAATTTTAAATGAATAAGATATTATTTTATTATTACTTCAGGACTAGAGTCGAGCAGAAAATTAAAATCTTCCTCATAAGTGACTTTTTTGATGTCGGGTGATCTTCAGATAATCTCCGTTTTAGTTAGAAATTTCTATTGAAATATAAACTACTAAGCAATATTGATACTCTCTGATATGGTATACAAGTTGCTAAGGTAGCATTTAGGCCAAATAGCACAAGATATTTTATATTATCTTTAAGATAACTTTAAAATAAGATACAACATCCAAAATCTTTGTTTTAATAGAGATATACAATATCAAGTACCAGAAAAGGATTTCATCAATTTAATGTTTGAAATAAGAAGGAAATCGCCAAATTTCAAAATTCAAGAATATCTGAAATAGATTATTTTCTAAAAAGATAAAACGAAGAACGAAACAAAAGAAAACTGAGTGTAGAAATGTTGGAAGAAAAAATGTAAAAACTCTATCTCCTTTTCTGCATCATTAGTAGAAAAATCTGTCGTGGCCTTTCGACTATCAGCAAAGCAAATTGATTTTATGATTCGTCTCTGGTAGGCGAAACGAATTTTACTTGCTTCTGGACTCTAAAAGTGATTTTGTATCCCATTTTCATCTCATATTGTACTCAAAAAGTATAAATGCAAGCAACAAACGAAAGCGCGTGTTGCCTAAAGACAGACCAACAAGGACTGACTACCAGCATACTGTGCATTGAGAATAGGTTCAGAAACTTTAATCTTGCAGTATCTTTAATTATCAAAAGAGGAAACAGGTGTATTTCAAGTTTCATGAAAATCATCTCAGTCGTTCGTAAATACGTGTACTCACCCATAATACACATATATAAATGTTCAGCTTCTCAAATATCAACACTTAATAAAAACTTTCTGTTTTATTTTAACCAGTTCATAGCAAAATTCAGTAACTTTGATCCCATAATCTGCATGCTTTAAAGTCTTGACGTAAGTTTTAAAAACTTTGAAGATATTTTGATGCAAGATATTTGCTCAGCATTTGTGATTATAATTGTATTGAAATAAAATTTTTATTTATGAATTTCTATAAATACATTTAAACAATAGTGAAATAAAGAAATGAAATCTAAACCGAAAAGCAAATAATTTTCAAAGGCCTGTATATTATAGAAAATTGACATTATTCTCGAAAATACGCAATACAGAAAATAAATATAATAGAAAATACATTTATAATAATGCAGATAACAGCAAGAATAATTGAAAATATCAATTCTTCTTCTTTTTTTAATCCTTATTATTGTCATTATTTTATTTCATCAAAATATAGAATAGAAATAGAAATTTTCATTTCATTTTGAAAATCATAAATAAGGTTATGATTTTCAAAATGAAATGAAAATTTCTATATGAAAAATCCATAATTACTAATCTACCCATTGATATTCCAACAGATTCTTAATCATTTCTTTAAAAAGAAAAGTGATAGACTGCTTCGTCTTGAATGTTAACTATTCGATTACTGGTAAAGTATCAAACAGTTAACCAGAGCTGTAAGAACTTTTTCTAGAAATATCTGTTTCATAGGAGGATATCAGGAGGTAAAAGTAAAATAGGAAATAATTATAAACATTATCAATACAAAAAATCATCCAAAAAAAAAGGATCAACATGCAATAAATAACTAAAAAAATTATTCTATAAATCTCAAATAGTCATTTCCGAACAGAATAGTTACAATAATATCACTAATAATACTAAATGGCAATTCATTATTAATTAAAGAAACTTCCCCTGACTTTAAAGATTATTAGAAGAAACAGAATGAAGCATTCTCTTCTTCATTCTAACATAAAATGAGTAATCATTTCTTTCATTATTAAATAAGAAATTTTGCAACTTCCACTTATTCCTCAGGTTATTTTTCTGGCTTCTTCTTAAGAAATAAATTTATCAAAAAAGTAATTAGGTGATATACAGTAACATCAGAGACAGTGTGGTCTCCCTGCAAGATTCTTCAGTACTCTCTAATAATAGAGAGTGATCCACGAGTGCTCAGATTTTTATTTTCGAAGTCGCAAATGCAAATGCGTATTAGTAATATTGTAAAGAAAACTGGTGCTTGTATATTAATTGCATGCAATGTTATACAAGCACCAGGTTTTACCAAGCACCAATTACCAAGCACCAATACCAAGCACCAATACCAAGCACTAATACCAAGCACTAATACCAAGCACCAATTACCAAGCACTATTACCAAGCACCAATTTAGTAAACAATAGTTATGAAATATTGGTCTTGAATGTTTGTTTGCTTTTTCTTTGTCCATTAATCGTTGGTATGCTATTAATGCGCAAATTCCAGAAAGTCGTATATGTTCTTTGAACGTATTTTTTCCAGAATATGGTATAGAACTATAATTCAAGTCATGCGATTTCATACAAAGTTTTATTTATTTATGACATGTCGTTTTTGAACTATCGTGTTGACATGCAAGCAAAAGTCAATAAACAATCAAACACTTGACTGATTAGGTTCCAAATATGTTACGGGTCTACATTTTATATGTTAAACCGGCGAAAAACATTTTTTTTTATTTCGCTTTTTCTATTTTAAAGTATCGTATGAACTTCTATTCAGATTTCTTCTGACTGGAGTTTGCTCATAATTTGATATAATTCTGTCAATTTGGTGTAAAGACCATATATCAAATATTATCAATCTATTTCATATCGTTCTTGAGTGATAACATCCAGACAAATGTTTTCTTTAGACTCACGGAGATCTGAAAGGCAGACATTCGCCATAATCTCTAGTTGATGATTACTATGATTTCTCTTGTATACTTAATATATGAGAAAGCACCAAAGAGGAATCATCTGTGTCAGAAGGCAGGGTGAAGTCTGAAAAAAAATCATTTTCTAAGTAGTAAGACAGTATATTAATCTGTATTATTATTAGTTCAAACTTAGTAATATTAGTTCAAACTTAAGAGCACATTCCTAATTCTTAAGAGATATACGATTCCCCTCATTAAGGTATTAGGGTTAAATGAGTGATGCAAAATCATTGCTTTTTAATTGTCTTCGTACTGCAGTAATTATATCAGCTTACACCAAAAGATCAACGTATTATACTACAGTTTGTATACCATTAGTAAAGAATAGCATTACTTCATGTATTTTTATTTTCTCATATAAGAAGTAGACAAAGTATGGTCATCATGAAAAAATTCGAATATGAGATTTTAATAATATTTACGTTTCAGAACTCCTGAATCCGAGAAACACATTTTTGGAATTGAAGTAAAAAGAATAATATCTCTAAGTCTTGGTATATGGTTTTTACTTCAAAGTGCAGATTTCCACAAAATTTTAAGTAAAATTTATTCAGAAGAAATATGTATGTCCAACTATCTAAAAATGTTGACAATATAACTATAAAATGAAAAGAGCCAGATGGTTCAGATTTCGTACACAGATTTCACATTTAAAGTGTAGGTACCCAACAAATTGGAGCTAAATCTGTTGCTTCCGAAGGTTGACTGTCTGTCGGTCTCTGCTTTCCCAAACATATAAAGGTGATAACTCAAAAACGCGATGATTTAAAATACGAAATCTAATGTGTGACTACAGTTATAATTCTTATCAATTTTAGCTTCAATCGGTCGAGAAAAAATGTACCCAAAGTATAGTTTTAATGTTGCAGCTATTATGTAATAATTACATTCCAGCGATTAATTCCTAAGATAGCATATTAACTGTTTGTTTCGTAACTATTGTTTGCCAATGCATGAGATTAATAAAACGTTTATTAAAGAATATACGAGAAAATTTCTGGGAGATCAATCCATGGGTTAGTTTTTCGTATAGAAAAGCTTCTTTAGAAAACTCCATCAGTTTTGCATTTTTCATCAAAAAATTTTAACCTCCATGTTTTGATGCATGCTTATATTTTAGACCACACGAACGCTAAAAACTCGCTTTTGGAATTATATCTAAGAACAAGATATGTCAAAAAAAATAAAAGAATGTAATTAGTTATCTAATTTTTTATACGAAAACTTTAAAACTGAGCTATTTTTTGAAGAAATCAAGCAAAAGGAAATTTTTCTGTCAAACATTCCTAGTTCGTGCAAAACGGTAATTCAAAAACACAGCTAGTTAGTTGAATGTAATTTGATATCTTTTATCAAATAAATTTCACATTTACACCGAATTTGAGCAAAATCCCTCCTTATTTTAGCTACTTGTTGTTCTTTCTGCTCATATCCATGTCAACACGACATCTCAAATACGAAATTTATCAGGGAAGTGAAACTTTGAAAGTGGTTATGACCAAAATGATGGACTCACATTGAGTTTTGATCTCAACAGGTCAGAAGAAAAAGATCGAAATGGCATACACATTTACTCTCTGCCGATTTTCTCTTCTGTGTTAGCTACACAAAGTACCTAACACGGAAGAGAAAATCAGCAGAAAAACTCCCGCTAATTAAATTATGTTGTATTTTATGTATGCTTCCATTTTTGTTAAATCTGATGTCCTCTGCTTGCAGGTATCGAACCCCTTGGAGCGACAGCACGGGCCTGGGTCGAGTCCCCTTCCATGCGACGAAACCGCATACGCAGTACCACTACGGCAGTGTCGTGACTCACGGGGAGAGGCACCCGCTGGGGGGGTTCGCCGAGTTCCCCCAAGAAGTCGGACAGAGGAACGGAGGGGGTGCTCGGGTGGAGAGGATCGATAAAATTCCACTGGCCGGAAAGTTAAAGGTGAGATTTGCAACATTCGGTTTCTTTCTTTTTTTTATTAGTATTTTATCGTTTGCAGCTTTCACATATCCATCGATTCCGGCAAACGTTATGAAAAAAGTAAAGGTCGAATTTCATTGGAGTTCCCCCCATCCCCTTTTCTTTTCTTTTTTCATCTAGAAAAAAATCAATGAATGTTATAATTTAGCGAATATTTTTTTTATTATCTTTTTGTGCTTTGTGTGCGAAGTTGATTAGGTGGCAAGGTTTGGAACAAAGATAAGAATTAATTTAACTTTTTGTGTTATGCTGAAAGAAATTTTATCATTTAGATAATAAATTTACTGACACTGCTTTTATCTCTAAATATCTTATTATGAACGAAGTTACTGCTTAACTTTTGAGATTTCAAGGGAAACAAATTGTATGCTATTATCGCTAAAACTATTAATTTGTTCAGTTTTAAAGAATTGAATTTTTTTTATTATTCTTATCAAATGATTATCAGATTGTGATTTCTGAAAAGTTCATACCGTTTCTTGGATTTCTGGTTATATTTATAAATTAAAGCAGAACTTTCGATTAGCAAAAAATACCCAAAACACTGCTACGATATCTTCATCTATCCGAATATCGAACAATTTCATTTTGATATCGTATAATATTTTGTGCTAGTAGAGTCTGAGTAAAAATTAAGATTTAGTTGTCTTTTGTTTCAGCTAGATTCCTTGGCCATGATAGCAAAAATAGTTTTTCAAAATTCTATTGATTTCGAATTAATTTATACTTAATTAAACTGTTCTTTAAAAATGTTTTCCCCTCTTATATTGATTTGCATGTATTTTTGGAAGAGATTTGAAAATTTAATATACAGGAAAGTAATTTAATAATTAAATAAAAGCAAAATGTTTTGTATCATGTCATGTCAAATTGTTTTGTATCATGCATTTCGTATGGGAATTCAATTCCAACTATTAGCGTAGCGAAAATTTTAAAAAAGTATATAAATACTTAAAAAAGAAAATTTCAAAGCATTAAATAAAAGAACTTCTATAATTAATAAGCACTTTGAACTTAGCAGACAAAACTTGGTTATCAATATCAAATAAACTTATAAATATCATTTACCAAAATAATTTTTTTTTTTTGAGAAAGTTGTAATTTCATCCTTCATATTCTATGATTAATTTAAATTCATTTCTATAATCGAAGTTTTTAAAAATTTTAGAAGGTATAATATGGATAGGACTTTATGCAAAAATTTCACGAGTTTCTGTGCCACCATTTGGAAATAGTTGATATGAAAATAGGTATTCTAAATTCTATAAATTAAGTCTTATGTACTACATATATAATTATAAAATTATTTTAACTGGAACCTATTACAAAAAATACATAATAACTTCTTTTGGGAATGACAATTTACTTCAATCATTCATAAGACGCTTGTAAAAGAAAAAAATATTTATTAAATGATTGAATAAATTTACTTCTTACTTATTTTTCAACATTCATTTCGTAATTTAAGTCTTTACTGTGATTTTATTTTTCAATAAACAGTGATCATGCTGTTGTCCTTCTTATGTAGGCATTATCTACAATAACAATAAATAAATTATAATCATGATTTTGTTAATCATAAAAAAATATGTTCATAGAATTGAAAATAAAATGCTAAATATTTGATATATTTTGTGCTAATAGCTTTTTATTAGGTACTGCATTTTTCAATGTATTTCTGTGTATTATCCAAAATGCCAAAAAACTCTTAAACAAAATGTAGAACAATCACAAAATCGTTCACTGATTATGAAAAAAAATATTCTAAAAAAATAACTACTATAATTTGGAATATGGTTGCTTCAATATATTATTAATACTTTGACAAAGTTTTTAATAAAACAATTTATATCACTAAATTTCAATGCGACCACACTTATAGGTCGAAGAATATCAACGTGGTCCTCCAATTCCTGCTAATTCTAGTCAACATTTCCTGATGCATAAATTCCTGCATCTCCGAACCTAACTTTGTTTCAATATTTTCAGTTGGCGTTACCAACACACACACACACACACACACACACACACACACACACACACACACACACACACACACACACACACACACACACACACACACACACACACACACACACACACACACACACACACACACACACACACACACACACACATATATATATATATATACACACACACACACACAGACACACACACACACCACACACACACACACACACACACACAATTTCTATTTTTCATTTCTTTTATTATTGTATTGCGAAATCTTCACAAGCATAGCTTGTAACAACTTTCTCAAGGAAAAAAAAGTTAATCAATGGCCGATCTAAAGATCTCAAATATTTATAAGAAACAAAATTGCTCATTACAGAATAGTCTGCTGAAAGTTTAGGACAGTGCTTACATCATTGTTCTAAGAAGTCCGTTCACAAACAAAAACATTAATCGGCTTAGAGGCTCGCTGTTTAAACTCGAGTTAAGTTCTCCATTCATAGCTTTCAACTGCAAGAAAACTACTGTAATTAGTTTTACGCCTGTTACAGATACATTAATAGGCAATGAAACCACTCAAGGTCTTAACAATGATAATGCCAGTACGTAATTGATAAACTTCTTAGAAAATCGTCTGCAGCTTTTACTGCCCCCATGAGTGGAGCTTCAGTTGCGTCATTATCAATTTAAAAATGTTTCTAAGGCATTCGGTAGCGTTTCTTAACACGAGGGCAATATAAAAGGAAACCTTTCTAATAAAAATCCGCACTTGAAATGTGCAGAGATCGATTTATTCAAAGTTTTGTACGCCTTTTTATGATGCTATTTCCAGAAAAAAGGATAATGAAGTTCATCTTTTATTAACTCCCACTCCAATGACTTTTGAAACAGTTACCGATAACGACGGCAACAGTTTAGAATCTGTGTGAAGAGCATATAAAAAGAGTTTTCAAGCCATTTAGTTTCGACATAGAAAAAGCATCCATTATTCTCTTTTACCTCTTTTTTATTCTACATTTCGTGTCGTCTAGACTAATTCTTTTTACTCTTTTATTGCATCAAAGAAGCTGCCTTTATTTGTAAAGTTTTCAAAAGAATTTTTTTTCACTTCTAAATTGCACATTTCTGCATTAATTATTACGTCAATTTATTCTAATTGTATTCTTTTAATTGTATAATGTCTTAAATAAGTAAATATCTAAATTTCAAATCAAAGATTCATAAAAAAATACCTATAAAAAGATTGATAGTTGTGTATGTTATTCTTGCAGAAAATTAGCTAACGAACTTGGAAATTTTGGTAATTATTCTCCTTTATGTGAGCATTCAATAATTAAATTCCCCTCATTGAAAAATTACACTCATTGCCAAGTAATATCAGTGACCTTATGCATTTAAATTTTACGATCGAGCTTAAAAATTTGGTTAATTATTCTCCTTTAAGTGAGCATCAAATCACTGATATGTAACGTTCGAGCTTCAAAAATTAAGTTACACTCATTGTGAAATATCAGTGACCTTACGCATTTAAAATTTACGATCGAGCTTAAAAAATTTGGTAAATTATTCTCCTTTATGTGAGCATCAAATCACTGATATGTAGAGTTCGAGCTTCAAAAATTAAGTTACACTCATTGCAAAGTAATATCAGTGACCTTATGCATTTAAAGTTTATGATCGAGCTTAAAAATTTGGTAAATTATTCTCTATGTGAGCATCAAATCACTGATATGTAGCGTTCGAGCTTCAAAAATTAAATTCCCCTCATTGAAAAATTACACTCATTACGAAGTAATATTAGTGACTCTATGCATTTAAAGTTTTGCTGATATAGTTGCATCTTGCATAAACACCAGTTTGTTCAGTGCTGTATGTGATATAATTTATTCAAATAAGTGTTTTGACATCTTGCATGAGTTTTTGGCCTTGGCTACGAAGCAGTCTAGTTTATGCAAACCAGAGGACATATTCATATGGGACATATTCTCCTTTTTCTGGATAAATGTTTGTCAATGTAACTGTATCATCCCATTGAATTACTCACTTTCTACAGACAAGTATGTAGATTAGTTCCCATATTCGATGGATCATGCTCCATAAGATGATGAACTCATTTTAAAGATGTTAGGAAAAATGCAAGATTATGAAATCATTCATTAATATTTAGTAGCCATTTTATGACGAATTTGTAAGGCATCACTAGCAATTTTCAAGCTATCTTGTACCATATCGTTACTGGTGATTGCCTTACAATTGCCAGCAAATTGTAAAGCAAATTGCCTTACAATTTCTGACGGCTTTCGAAATATTAAAAGATTATATAGCTGAAGTGGCAAGAATCGGCAGCATTTAGAACTATCACAAAGAAGCAAACGAACAAAAAATTTGATATTAACTCACTAATATTTTGTGACAATAATTTAAATTTTAATTCAACTATTTTAAAAATTCATTTCCCAGTTTACTCACCCTGTTTCAGAATATTTTTTACAATAGTCTGCAGTGAAGCTAGTCAATACCGCAATGGATGAAGATGATGGCAAATTAGCTTTTGAAAATTTTGCAAGCGAAAATGGAACGATATTTGTTTGGTATACACTGTCTCAAATAATTTTCTTGTAATATATTCATTCCGATGATTCCTGCAAGTTCAGATGAAATGACCTGATAGGATTGATGAAATACTATATATTCTGTGGTGGAATTCTGGGAATTTCCCAAAACGTTTTCAAACCATTACTGTGACTAAAAATTGATTTCAGAAATTTGATTCTGGGCAAGGATTCCATGAACAAGGAATTTAGAGGCTCACCAATCCTTGTATATGATGATCCCTGACCTAGGAACAGGATTCAAGGATTAAGAACTGAGCAATCAATGACTCTCTACATTACATAATTAAGATGCAGTCTGCTCATTGCAGAACTTAATTACTCTGCATTAGAATTAAAGATATTTGTTTACGTAATCTTTCCAATTTAAAAAATCATTTGCGTATAAAAATGTGCACTAAATAAATTTGCAGAAATCATTTCCGGATGACAACAACCAATTTATAATGTATACAAAATCGAATTTTACTAATTAAATTAGATAAAAACAAATATAATTTATCAATTAAAAGGAACTCGTAATGAACTATGATTTTCAAAATACCACAAAATTTATTCTTTTGATTACAGTATTTTATGTTTTACTGAAGCTAAAGCAAAAGTAAACGAATTTTTTTTCAAATTTAAATTAATATTTTTATCAACTTAATTAATTATTAAATTCATATGAACTATTTATAATTATTGTTTAAGCAATCATTGGTCATTCGCAAAATTTTAATTATTTCCTTTCAAAACCTTTGAAGATATACAATAAAAACGAAAACCTCTTAGAGTGTCGCCATATTTACTATTGTTGTGTGTTGTTTCAATATATTTCTTTTGCTTGTTTATTGGAAGTTTAGTGACGCTAGAACCATATTTAGTTATACTGCGCCAAGTAAACGGCGCCAGTTCAATACATTTCAAGCAATTGGAAAGAAAATTTGAAACCAAAGATTGATGGTGTCCTTTGGAATTTCATAAAATTAATATATAAAAATTTAAATAACATTTTTTCTGATCAAAATATCATAAAGCAAGGAAAAATGTAAGAAATAACAATCAATCGCTTCGTCAGACAAGTCAGTCTTGAAATAAAAATCAGAGAATGTAACATTCCAACCAAATTACTTTCAAGTATGTGATTTCGTAAAAATTGTGTGCTTTCGCTAGCGGTAAACAATCCACCCGCAAAAAAGATCGAAAAACAAAGTCTAAAGCCCAATATCTCCACAAAACTAACTAAAAAAGTTGAATCAAAACTTCACGCTTTCAACCTACAGTGCAGACTTTCTTTACACTAGAGTAACTTCAAAAATTCCTTCGGGAACGACAAATTTGATGCAATTGGGAATCATGCGAGAGCTAAAGCGCCACCTGGTGAAAAAAATCCTTTATCTTTTAAGGAAAAAAAAAAAGGAACAGCCTTGTTTATTAGGTTGTCTTCAGAACGAGGGAGGGTTCTGATTGACACCTACCTCCCCCTTTCTCTTCCCAGTGCACCGTGGAATTGATTGGAGATGGGAGAGTGATTGTGTTAACCGATTGTGTTGAACCTCTGGGAAAAGAGGGTGGAATACAGATTGAATTGCAAAAAGAATGGTCCCAAACGAGATCGTTTCAACGGAAAATTGCATCAAACCACACCTAGTCACTTCACAGCTTCGGCCTGAAAAAAGAAACTCCTTGTTGCGTTGTCCAAATCCAATTATCTATTACTCCAATTCCATCCTTTAAACAACTGAACCAGAAGTACTGGATAAAGCAATAATAATGCAGGATGAGAGTCTATTTTTTATGGGGGTTTTTGTAGTTATGAATGTCAAAACTAAATTACGAATTATGCAAATACATAGATTTTTTTTATCATGTATTTGGAGTAAACTATCGAAGTTTCTCAAACAATATATGCATATGTGTATTTAAATCGGCTGTTTACATGCAGTGTTAATGGGAGAAAATTTTTTCATATTTAAACAACAGAAAAGAACTATAAATGACATTTTATAATGTTTTTCCTAATAAAAATATAATTTCATATTAAAAAGCTCTTTATAGATTTCGTTCCTTACATTAAACTTATGCATGTTCGTTGTTAATAACGGTTCTGATAAGGAATTCAATAGCTATTTCATTTCTCTAAACTTTTGGAGAGAATTTCAAAATTCTAATGCAATGATTGAAAACACAATACTTATTTTATCGCAGTTCTTTTATAGTTTTTGTGCAAGTTTATAAAATCAGTTACTCAAACAATGGTATAAGGGGATGTCTGTAAAATATTTGGCAAAAGCCTGATGGCATAGTGTCGAAGGCTGAGACAGACAGATTTTGTAATGAAAATTGTGTGAGAAATATGCGCATTGATTCTGTAGAGGACGCTTTTTAGGACATAGCTGAAATATGATGAGATAAGTGATCCGCGATTTAATTCATCATTATCTTGACGAATTTGAAGCAACGCCATCACTGCAAAATGTTGGATTGAATATATATATATTACCAGGAATGATACTTCTGGCGTTATTCACAACAATTTAGTGGGATCATGTGAAAAGTCCTCCATGTCGAGAGTAATACCACTGGGGTACTTGGATCAGGGGTGATCGTTCTTTGATTCAGGTCTAAATTACGATCTGTGGATGAGTGAATGAAATGCGAGAATGAAGTCCGCCCCGTAAAAAGGGTTTTGACGTGTGTATAGTTAAGTCGTACTCTTGGCCCTAGTTGGCGCTACGATAAAAACAAGAGGCCTTAATCGGCCTCTTGTTTTGCCTCCCCCTTAGGCTTAAATCGGCTGTCTTCGAATAGCGGGCTTGTCCGTGGCGAGTGCCATAAGTAACAACACAACAGGATCATGTGTTATATCAAATCGCTTGTACTGCCACTTGCATGGCATCTTTCTACTGAAGCTAGATATCTTCCCATGTCTATCTTGTCGATCGTGCAGGAATTTGGAATTCCTGGTGATATCAGCAGGAATTACCAGAAATTATTTGAAAGTTGGGAGTTAAGTAAGAATGAAGCAGGAATGAACGAGATAGACCGATTCTTTAATCACCACGATCAACATACTTAGCATGCATGGATAGCATTTCGTGTATCATTCTTTTATTGTTCTTATAGGAGAACAATAAGAGAATGATACACGAAATATCCATTAAAATCTCTGAATCTAGTAGCCAGACATTCAGTTGATGATGGAAATGTACATGTTCAGGAAGGCCAACAATTTCCTGGATGATAAATATGGCCTATATAGGATAGACCGATCCTTTAACTATCGTGATCAACAGACTTGGCATAATTGGATATCTTTTTCTAGGAGAACAATAAGATAATGGTCTACGAAATCTCCATTGAATCTTTTGAATCTAGTGGCCAGACACTCTGTTGCTTATGAAAATGTACGCGTACAGGAGTGTCAAAAATTACATGAATGATAAGTATGGATTATATAGGATCGAATAGGATAGAACGATTTTTTTAAACCACAACAATCAACAGATTTGGCATGTATGGATTTTTTTTCTAGGAAAACTATAAGAGTATGATCTACAATAAGGGTATGATCTACGAAAGCTTAGCTAAATCCAGTGAACATTTGCCTAGATAGTCAGTTTCCGTTGAAAATGTGCGCATGCAGAATGCAGAAATTGTCTATATGATAAATAAGGCCCGTATGAGATGGAAACGGATAGACCAATTCCTTGACCAGCACGATCAGCAGATTTGGTATATATAGGTATCTTCTTATAAGAGGAAAATAAGAGAAGGATCTACGAAAGTTCCATTGATACCGATGATTCTAATGGCCAGACAGCCAGTTGCTGTTGGAAATATGCATGAGAAATCTGATACTCTTTCAAATATGCTCCAATTCATGCGCCATTGCTGTGAAAGTTGTTATAACTTTAATAGAAGTTTTTTTATAATGATTTTTTACTGTACTTTTCTTTCGCACTTATATTTACATATTTTTTACGTGCCATTTATACGTGCTACTTATATGTGCCATTTCAGTACACTGTTTCCATTCTAAAATCTGCATATTTTGAGTCCTTTTACTTGATTTTACATTTTTGCAGATATTTTAGAATGGAAACTTCTAATACGTATGCGTAAAATAACAGATACGCCTAAATTCGACACCACGAAAATTATAGCTAAATTCATTATCTTTAAAAGGAGCTGGGTTTTGTCAAAAAAGTCATGATGAATTTCATGGAGGAATATGCAGTGCAGTTACATTTCACGTACAATTTTGAAATGAAATAACTTTTGAATTTATGCAAATAAAATTACAAAATATTCTTTAACGGAAAAAATAGGTACAAATAATTTAATTAATGAAATTTTCAAATTGAGATTTTGCAAAGTTTACACAATAGTGCAATCTAATAAAAAATTCGTTTCCTCTTTCAACGCTTGAAAATAATTCAGTTATATCGTTTTCCAGAATTATAAGATTCTTTTTATAGATGAAATCCTTCATCTGATCCCACAAATAGAAGTCATATGGATTAATATCTGGCAAATAGTTGGCCAATGCATTGCACCAAGATAACAATTTAGGTATTGATAGGATCCAATGACGATGAGTGAATTGTTAAGTTATTAGATAGTTAAGTTATATATTCCAGTTTCAAACTCACTGATAAATGGCATAATTGAATACTGCAAATTACTCTCATAGGAATAATATAATTTTTTTATTTCATTAATGCAATAAGTAAGAAAAATACGACTTTGGGTTGATTAAGTGTTTAGAAGAGAATGTGAAAGAAAAAAGTGGTAGAGCTGTTAAAGAGTTTCATTTTATGCTTTGATTTGCCCACCCGTAACTTATCCGTTATAATATTTGATAAGGTTTTAAAAACTATTTCAGTTCAATATGGCAAATTTATTAAAACTATTCCTGCATTAATAAAATATATATATATATATATTAAGTCCAAATTTATTGGGTTGATACAAATAAAAAAAATAAGATTTTCATCAGCACAAAATCACATTTAAAATATCTTAATACGATTAAAACTGAATCAAACGAATCATAATATAATTAAGTAAGAACACATTATTCAAACTGTGCATGGCGAAACACTTCGGGGACAGTTTGGAAGAAATTTTCCAGATTACATTTGTTGAGTGCGGGCGTATGAACAAAAGATTGATCTAATAGAAAATCTACTTGAGGGAATTTAATTTCCTTTACAGGAAATTGCATCTCTTGGAATTCAAGGAAGCAGGGAGCCTCCATCCTTTCAGCTCCGCTGATTTCGAATTTGTAACAATTGCTTAAGCAACGAAACACTTTAGAATGGAGATACTTAACTTAATTGAAGATTTAACGTTCAGCCAATCACTATCATATCAGCGAATCTTTGGAAAGCGTGGTAATAAAATATCACTGTTTAGGAGACTTAATTGACAAGAGGACGCGTGAATTGTTTCTTGCTTGATTGAGAAATTATTTATTTTCGATAGGTTTCTTATTTTATTTAAATTGTGTCATGGTGGCGAGCAGAGGTTTAAGTCATTTATTTTTACTTTCATCAAAGTATATTATAATTTCAGTAATGTCCAAGCTTGATTTTTTTTAATAAGTTTCTGTGTTTTAGAGACACTGAGAACGAAAACAATATTTTCGAAATTAGACAATATATTCATGAAAACGACAGCCTAAATGTAGAAACCACCAGACAAATGAAAGTCAGTCCTAAGTCACCAATCTGTTTCAAATGTTTTAGATAAAATCCATTTGTCTATATCTCCTTCAGAGGACATGCGAAAACAATAAATCAAAAATGCAAGTAACTATGTGATTGGTTTGGGGTTTTACAACCAAAATTACAATGTTGCATCAAACATTAAATCTGATGAATTAATAATTTTCATCGGTATTACTCTAAGCTGAACTTAAGCGATATATTTTACACTGAAGAATCAGAAAAACTGTTGCGCCTATATGATATCGTGTAGCCCTCAAAGAGCTCTCAGAAATTCTGCAAACCGACTGGCATAAATTCTATTAACTTCTGAAGGTATACAATAGACAATTCGCATCATATATTCCTCCGGACAATACACAAATCTGTAAGAGTACGATGAAGTAGAGATATCTTCTGAACTGCATCCACGAAGGCATTACAGATATATTAAATATTTTTTACATCTGAGGGTTTTAGGTGATAAATAGATGTTCTTAAGCCAAAGAATTGTTCCTGGAATCACTTGGCAGCAATATCCAATATGTGGAGTGTCTGTTATCTTGCTAGAATTATTCAAATTCGTCGAAATGCACAATGGTCATGAACTGATGCTCACTTACTTATCAGAGTCATCCCTAGACAGGGGTTCCATATCACGCCAATTGCACACGCTCCATACCATCTCGAAAGCTCCATCAGATTATAACATTCTATATTTACATGTAAAGACCATAGATTGATGAGGTTATCTTCTTGTCAATGTGTGTCTATCCGATTGATAAAACTGGAAATGAGATTTGTCAAACAAGAGAGTATATTGTTGTGTTTCGAGTCATCAACAGTCCAATAACGATATTAAAGGCACCAGACAAGGCGTAAAGCTTTGTGACGTGCATTCAATTGTACAAGAGTAGGCTTTCGGTTTCAAAAGCCCATATCAATAATGATTTGTTGAGTAGTTCGTACGGTGGCATTTATTGATGTCCCAGCATGAAATGATGTCCCGTAGAAATTTGAGGAGGTGTTAGACATCTATCTCGTTTAAGGGTTCTTGTCAATCGTCGACGGTACTGTTCTTTAAGATATTTTTATGACTGCACCATGTCGGAGATGTTCTATCGGATATTAGATATTCAAGGTATACACATTAAATTGCTGTACTCAAAAAATCCTATGTTCAAAATGCTATGTTATTTCTAGTATATCGACTTTTACGATATATGCAAAATCACTTAAATCTTGATAATCTAGCATTGTAGCACCAAGAACTGGTCTAACGGTTTTGTAAGACAACTATTGTCTTATATAGTTGCTGTCTACCGCATTATGTTAAGCTGGTTGATTTCATATTTCCTTTATTTGTCTATGCATGCTTGTACCAGTTTTTCTGGCTCATCAGACTAGATTTAAAAAAAACATTTCAGTTAGTCACTAGAATAAATAATGAACTGCTAATAATATACATTTCATTTCATTTCTCATTTTTCAATTTGCATTTATACAATGATAAAACAAAAATTATTCATTGGGATGAATTATTAATTATTAATATTATCTTGAATACAAATCTATGGAAAATATAGAATAACAATATTTTTCTGAGTTTAGTTTTAGTTATATTAATGTTACAGAGGGCAGATGATGAAGGGGACATCCGAGATTTCACCTGGTTCTTGGAACTTCCAAACATGGCAAAAATGGTTATTTCTGAATAATTATTATTATATCAGGGTTGAACTACAAGACTTCCTGACATTTTCAACTTTTTTTAAATATAGTGAAAAATTAAATAACTCTATTTAAAGCTGGAGTAGTATAAAACATTTAATAGGGTTTTTCAATAAAATGCATAATAACATTCATGTGCTTAAAACAAGATTTATATCAGCATTATCAATTAAATTAAAATGCAAGGAGATCTTATTAACATTTATAGAATTAATTAAATTATCATTCAAAATATTGCTTTAATGAAATTCCATGATTACCACATAAAAACATATACAAATAATATTCTATAATATGTACAATCAGCTTGTCATATAATTAAAACCAAATAAATAATATATCTAATTTATACATATATTATTTATATAATATATTTTATTTATATTTAACCAAATGCAAATATATTTAAAGACCAAATTTTTATTGTCATTAAATGAAAATGTGCAATTTATTTTTTGGCAAAATGGCTGATAAATTCACTTATTAAATTTTTCCAATTTCCGGTACAATTAAGCTCTTTTATTTATTTCAGAATGACTTAATATTTAAATCATTACAATGATCGCCAATTAAATCCTCAAATTATAATATCCAATAATGGAAATGCCCAAATCTTCTAAGAAACCGAATAATTTGCCAATATTTCAAAGAAATCATGCTGTAAAATCAACACTACCTATCCAAGATAAAGTCATTAACATCATTTTATGTTCTTTAGTATGATTTAATTGTAAAACTTTTGAATGACAATATCACGTTACATTTCCATTCAGATTCATGCAAAACTTAAATTGCGTTTTATTTAAGTGTCTGGCATTTACTGAAAAACAAAGTCATAAGTAATCTATTCTGTTAAATTATGATATGGCAAAAGAATATGAATCGAAGAAATAGAATTATAGCTTGTATATTGTAGATGCGACAAATTTCAACCTCATAAACTATTTAGAAGGTCCAAAGTTATTTTTAATTTAAAAAGGAGCTAAAATTCCTCTTTTTTTTATAAATCCTAGGCTAGGATAGATGGAATTATAGACCACTATAATAAGGAAATCTGATTTCAAACTTTGAAGGCATTATCTGCTTCCTTTAAATCAGAATATTTGAACAAACTATAGGAACTTTAATCCTAATAATTTTATCCAATAGAGCATGCTGGGGAAAAAGTAATATCATTAAATATATTTAGAGGAAATTAATTTAAAAGAAACTATGAGCTAATTTTTCACTCATATTTTAGCAAAAAATAAATTTTCCGAAAAATGATAAATTAGTCAAAAATTTCCTATAAATTCAAAAATGTTCATGTTTTTTTTTCCCACAGACATTATTTGCTCTCTTTAATTCGGAATATTTGAACACATTATCTAAAAATTATTTTCATCTTAATGTAGAGAAATATTTCAATACAACATGCTGCGAAAATAAAAATATCATTGAAGATGTTTCGGGAAAAAATATGCTAAAGAAATATTGAGCTAATTTTACTTTCATAGTTCAACAGTAAATGAATTTTCGTAAGGATGATAAATTAGTCAATAATTTTCTATAAATCCAAAAGAGTTTTTTTTCTATTTGCAAGCATTTTTTAAATATAATTTTAAACAGAATTCTTTCATAAGAAATTCATAAGAAAATTTTAAAAAAATATTTAAAAAGGATACTTGTAAGAGTTAAAATACCTTTGTCAGTAATTTTGATATAAAATTTCCTTAAAAGCTTTCATTAATTATAGAGCACTGTAATAAGAAAAAAAGAATAACCTCATTGAAAAAATTTTCAAATGCAGAATCTCTGTCTTAATAGAGCTTGAAGAGCAAAACTATATAGCTAAATATAATTTTTAAAAAATGCCAATCAGTGTGTTAACTTCCATCTATCATAATTACATTCGAATTTACAAAATTTGAAAGCTCAAAAGTTCCAAGAATGAAATTAATTTAAGCCTTTTAACTGACTAAATTCGTTACTGAGTTATTGGATAATTTTGTTTCTATAACTGACTTTTAAATAAAAAAAAATAATAATAAATTTATGAGGAAAAAAACCCCATTTTTTTCTGAGATTAAAAATTTTTTCTCTATCCAAAAATAGAAAGTGATCATATTCTCTCATTTTTTTACCCACCACCCACATTTTTGAATCATATTTCATCATAAAATAATATTTAGAATTTTCTCTCAACAACAAATCGATAATGCAATGAAATTATTTCCACAAAATCATATAGCTCCTTTTTTTTTCTGAGAAACTTCC
Organism: Argiope bruennichi; assembly: GCF_947563725.1. Taxonomy (NCBI): domain Eukaryota; kingdom Metazoa; phylum Arthropoda; class Arachnida; order Araneae; family Araneidae; genus Argiope; species Argiope bruennichi. Next base: position 100,477,836 of record NC_079160.1, on the reverse strand, counting down.
ATTCAATTTCACTGCGACAAAGAAAGAATTTTAAAAGGGGAGAAGAACTAAATGGAACTCTTATTATTTCATTTCAATACCACCGTATCACTATCCAAATAACGGTAATAAAAATAACAATTTCTCTTCCTTTTCCAGTCTTTTTCTGCAGATGTATGCATTTTTATCTTCTTTTAAAATACCTTCTCTTCCGTAGAATACCTTTACAAGATATTTCCATTAGTCGATTTCTGCACTTAGTGCAGTGGAACGAGCAGTCACAGAAAAGAACTTCTTTTTCTTTTTGTTCTTTTTCTGTTCTATTCATCCGTTTCACCTGTTCTTTTGATTCAAAACAGGAAGGATCATGCCCTGAAAGTAAATATTTTGTTGTTTGATCCTTTCCAATGAATGAGCAGATTTTAAAGACCTAAAAGATTACATTTTCCATGAATAAATTAATTTGTAAACAGGAAAAAAATTTATAATTTCAAACGATTAGGTCTTTCATTCTTAAAGGAGTGATCGCTATCTTTTCTGATAAATGTTTGATTCGAAAGATTTAACAAATTATTTTTAAGCAGATTCAGAAGTTAAGTAAATATTTATCTTAAAATGTATTCACTATTTTTGAATAACGAAACAGTGTATCAAAGAATTTTTAAGTCCGGGATTAGATCTCTGCCGACAGTGGCACCAATTGTGTAATTGCGCATGCGTGATGAAGCAATGTTTCCGGTAGAATTATAAGAATGTTGTATTATAAGAATTATGATTCTGTAGAATACCTTTACAAGGTATTTCCATTAGTCGATTTCGATGTAGTATTATAAAATTGTAGAATTATAAGAATACAAAATTATAAAAATGCAGAATTAAAAGAATGTAGTATTATAAGAATGTATATTATAAAAATGTATTATTATAAGAATGTATATTATAAAAATGTATTATTATAAGAATGTAGTATTATAAGTGTTATAAGAATGTAGAATTATATGAATTTCAAGACCTGTAACTCTTGAAAACAGAAAACATAGTAAAAGTATCTCGGAAATGTAAATTTTCGAGAAACAGTATACAATTAGATTTCTTTATATATATATATATATATATATATATATATATATATATATATATATATATATATATATATATATATATATATATATATATATATATATATATATATATATATATATATATATATATATATATATATATAAATGATTTTTGGCGACAGTTTAAGCACATTAGTCTGTATGCTCAAATATTATTTTTTTTATTTAATGGAAAATTTTCTTATCTCTTTAAGCTATTTAAGTTTTAAAATTATTATGTTTTTATTAAGGCCGCTGTTTTGAATATTGATAATTGAAACTAAAATAACTGTATTACAAACATTAAATCTTCGAATATGATTCAATCAAGCTGCAGTTTTATTTTTGTTAACTTTTGATTTTAGCTTATACATAAGTTTAATTTCCATATTTCACATTCAATGTAATGAAATAAGTATATTTCAGGCTTAATTTTAGAATAATTCATGAATATCAAATTGAAACAGCCATTTTGGAAAAGAGTCATCTTCCCATTCACAATTTTTGCAGTCAAGGAATATCATAATTTCCCAAAACTTGATCTCATCCTTCCTAATATAAATGTTATCCCCTTCTCTTCGTATAACCTGATGAATCTTGGTTAAAGTCGAGAATTTCTTGCATGGCATTAACGAACAGTAGTTCCGAAATATAAATCTTTGGCCTGAATTTAGCATTTTCTTTGAAGCTATCGCATGATCTTTGGCGGCTAATCTGTGACAAGTTCTTAGAACATAAATACCAGAAAATCGAATATGTATTTTGCACGCCATTTTTTTACCACTTGTAACCAAAATGTTTTAAAAACAACAATTGCATTCGCAAGATTACATACCAAATTTCATTTATTTGAATTATTCCGTTTATATGGTTACGAAAGTACAGAAATACAATTCTTTGACAATTTGGCTCAAAATTTGATATAATTTACGTTTTACATGTTAACCCTTTAATGGGCCAATTTTTTCTCTCATATTATGTTAAAATATTTTTAGGTTTGAAATTAGAATAAGAAAAGGGATTCATTTATCTCATTAAATAAATTTAATTTGATTAATTATATTAATTTGGTTCATTAATAATTAAGAAACAAATCAAGACACATCCTTTTGTGTGAGATAAAGAACTGAAGCCTCTAAATTTCTGTCTTTCTAAAAAAATGTGTCAGAACTGATGATAACCTACATAAATTCATACAAAGATTGATAAATTTGATGGGAATCATACTTCTCACGGCCCTATAAAGGGTTAAAATTGACAGCAACATTTTATCCATCTAGTATTTTAACTTCTGCAGCTTCACAAGTACTCGGATAATCCAACAGATAGATTTACTCTGAATAAATTTCATTGAACATTTGATAGATATCTACACATTTGGTATAAAGACCAAATTTCATATGTCTAGTTCAAAACATTTTTGAATTATCGCGTTCACAGACAAAACTTAAAAAAAGCGTTTTTTGGAATTAGAGAAAACTAAAACGTGGAGATTCGTCAAAATCTCGAGTTCGAATTATTCTGACGATTACAATACTTTCTCTTTGTACACAAGAAAGTTTTTAAAAAAAGGTACTCATTTCGTTTTAAAAATTTCTAAAATATTTAAATTAAATTTTTTGGCAAATAAAATGAATGAATGATGAAAAAAATACCTTCTTAATTATTGATAATCCCACAAAATGCACAGAAAAAAATATTTTTCCCTACTGAGAGATGGCGCATTTTCAAGTTTTCGAGCTTTAAATTCACGTTAACTTATATAGACATATTTTTATGACATTTTTGACCAAAATTTTCAAAATATCACCATTGAAAGAAACCATCACTTGTTCAGGCATTTGTTTGCTGTGGTTGTGGGCTCTCATTTATGACTTCATTAGAGCTTGCATGTACTATTCCAGCATCCTAATATCTTTCTTGATATTGATAGAAAGTTACAGTTTCCACCTTGTTAATCAACATTGTTTTCTGGATCTGGAATAAACATCTTATTCTTGATTCTTCAATAATAAAAATATTTTCTCTGAGATATAACCGAAATAGGCTTTGGGAATCATAGTTTTAGTTCTTTACTGGTTGAGTAGAATTCATAATATTTCTTCTGTAGAAAAATAACTCTTCCTAACTTCGATTGACAAGAATTTTTTTTAAAGGAGATTAACTATCAAAATCAATTACATATAGATGTATGACATTTTTTTACTTGAATTGTTTTGCATTTGTGAAGAATTCCATCAGATTTAGATCATTGAAATTTTATGTAGTTGGCGCATGCGTGGTGTACGAAATGACACCGCACTCTGAGAGATAGATGGTTTAGTTTTGAAATGAAGTTCTCCACAGCTTTATGTCTCATTAGGTAATTTGGGTAGTAAACACTTTAAAAAATGATATATAATGAATGCAATAGTCAATGGCTAAGGATTGAAAAACTTTTACAAATTGAATTTGTGAGAGGAAATGACGAAGACCTTTTTGTCAAAACAACCGTTTCAATTGCTATTATATTTTGTTATAAGGTTGTTTAGGTATTTTTAAAAGCACATTATAATAAAAATTCATTCTGTATTGTTGCAAGACACGAATGGAACAAAAATAAAAGCAAAGTTGTAAACCCTGAAACCATTATTTTGAGTCTACAATTATTACAATAAATAACATCTATTATAAAAATCTTTTTTGTTTTTTACTATTTTAATTTTTTTCTTATTGTGATAACCGTGTAATGATTTCCTCAGTCGGCCACTATCAATACTGCCTCGTTCAGTGATGGCGTTGTGATCAGCTGTACACAAGAAGTCTAATGATTTCCTTTTATTTGATTCATATTTTTCTTCACATTTAGATTTTTTAATATATTCTGTTATTTTAATACATTATCTTCATCTATAAATATATTCTGCTCTCAGAAAGCATCTTATATATATATATATATGACTTGCCTTATATAACATAGGATTTCCAGCCACGCGCCGAGAGAATGACCTTTGACACCTGTTCAAGGGTACCGAAGTATCACTCTCATTTGAAACGTAGTTCTTGATGGCGCATTATTTTTACAAAGGGATTCATTAAACCGAAAGTGGAATTGGATCACGAAATAAAAGAATATTTTAGAATGAAGTTAGGAAGGGCTAAATTAAGGTAAAGTTTTGGAAATTAATTTGGATTAAATTAAGAGTTTAAAATATCCTTACATATATATATATATATACAGTATTTAACTTTTACTAAACTTTCTGAACTTCAAACAATTTTTAACGCAATATTTCATCACGTTTATTGTGTTTTTGTATTTTTGAAATAAGGGTACTTAAATTATTTCTACGATTACGTTTGTAGAAAAATATATTTAAAATTTATTTATTCATAATTGTAAATGTTAACTTCATTAATTGAGAAGAGGGAGATAAAATAATACAAAAGTTAAAAGTGTTAAATTGACCTTCAGAACTTCTTTTGCGGTGATGAGAAATTAAATCTCACAACATATTTTTTTTTAAGCCCTGATTCAAACAATAAAATTGGGAAGCCTTAGATTTAATTTATCTATTCTTATCTTTCCTCTTTGTTCATGAATATGCGATTGAACAGACTGAATAATAATGGCTAATAAGAAATAAAACTTTGAACGGAGTGATCAGAGAACATGTTGATGAGTTTCACAGGGATATTAAATCCTTTTGAATTTCTGGCCGTGTACTTGTACCAGCCTCTCGAATAATACAAAAAAAAAATCCATTGGTAAAATTTCTGCAGGATTTATAAATATAATGGTTAGACCAAAAGGTCAGGAATTTATTTCTCTGCTCTTTTTAATTAACTTATTCCCTTGATAATACCTTTTTGAAGTACTACCAAAATCTATTTATAGTTCAATTTTTTCATCACCTAATCAATCTAAAATGACTATTCACTTAATGGAAGAATAGGTAATTGTTTCTGGATACTTCCATCGTATAAATAAACCATAAAATCCATGAAAAAGACGTCATAAACTAAGGACCAGAGAGAAGAGATATTGACGTTTCTTTACAATACAGGTAGCTTTTAGACCTCCTGAACCACAAATAACGCGATAAACATGGGCCACGATAGAATCTCCCGGTGGTTCTTCAACCACCTTTTCTTTGAGCATCACCTGAGGCGCAATTCCTGGTAACGATCCTGTTCTAGCCCATTCGGTTGGTTGTAAAATCTTGTGGCCTGTTATAAATTCCCGGGGCTTGCTCGAAAGGGGAGAGGGGCGGCTCCTTATCAGCGGTGGCCATTCCTCCAATCCAAGCGGTGGGGCATTCATAATCTCAGCTGCTTTTGGATATAGACTCGTAAATCTTTTTACGACGACGTGAACTCGTTCGTTCATAAAAAGTGATCCCCGGCTATTATGAATGGGAAGGGGACACAACGCGCCTAGCTTGGAGAGGTAAGAAAAAGAATCTTGTTTGTTTGCGAGATGTGTTTGTTTTTTGATAAGTCAGGAGGAAGTCTCGAAAAGGATTCTCTTTATTTTTATTTTTGTTTTGGGCTGTAAATAGATATTAATCCTTTCTTATAGTGTTTTACTTTCCCCACTTCCAAAACAATCCAATTTTTTGTTCTCAAAGGAAAGTTATCCATTTCTAAAACTAAGTACTTCATGTTTTTTCATTACATTCCTGAACAAACATACATATATTTTAATGACATTGGCAAAGACGCAGCAATATAAAGTTGTATTACTGTAATACAAATATTTATTAAATTATAACTTCAGGGTTTTTTTTCCTAGCCGTGAGTGTTGCCTTCCCAAACAAATTTATGTTGAATTTATTTAATACATTTTCTTGGATAAATAATAATATTTCAGAAATATTTTCTAATTCCATTACTTTGCATTTATCAACTGATATTTATAAACTGAATGCACGTGGCTAAAACGATTGTAAATTCATTCATAGGATTTTATTTTTGTTGAAGGATCAATTCATTAAAATGTTCATTAATTTTTCTTCAGTCTCCAAAAAACTCTCAATATAGCATCAGTTTTGTCTCTCAATAAACTCCCAATTTTGTCAATTCACTTTTTGTAAAATTCAATTACTCATTTGATCCTGTATGAAACATTCCCCATATCATAATATATATATATATATGTGTGTGTGTGTGTGTGTGTGTGTGTGTGTGTGTGTGTGTGTGTGTGTGTGTGTGTGTTTAGGTATTTTTTATATATAAATATATATAAATAGGAATGTAAATTTCTTTTTATTTATTCATACATTCAGAAAATATGGTATGAACTCTTGGAAAAATAAAATAAATGTGACAGAATTTTTAAAAAATTCAAATATTTCAAAGTTTTTTTTGCCGAACTAATTATCATTAAGAAACTATATACATTGATTCAAAAATAAAATAAACTATTTAAAGAAATCAACTATACAAATAGACGGAGCACTTTTTGGAATTCAGAATAAATAATCGTGGGACGTTTTAACATTCAATTAAAAAATAGTGTAAATCGTTTGAAAAATCGTTCTCAAAATTGTCTCTTAATTTGATTTGGAAATATAGAAAAAAGACTTCACTCGCTCTGCAGGTTTTTTCAGACTCGAAAAAATGTGTCGAAGATGTATCAGGATATATATATATATATATATATATATATATATATATATATATATATATATATATATATATATATATATATATATATATATATATATATATATATATACAAAAGTATTAGAATCAAGTTAATAGGAAAAACAAATTTGTTTTTGTTTTTCCTATTAACTTGATTCTAATACTTTTGTATAAATTCATCTGTGTTTTAGAAGTAGCTGCAATTGCGCTCTCTAAATACTATGAAGTTCCTTTTTGGTTTTAGTTTAAATAGGTAATAAATTTTAGTTGCGATTTCGAAACTGTTTTGTTTCGTTTTCATTTTAGTTTCGTTTTCAAACTTTTTCTTACTTTAGATTGGTTACTTATATATATATATATATATATATATAAAAGATAAGAAACCAAGCTATTTAAAAATAATGTCAAAGCTTAAATCGGATGAGCTTCCAAAAATTCTTCACATTCTCAAGACTCAGTTTAAAAGTGATTACAGCTAACGCCACAAGCGGCCTAAAATAAACAACTTAGGATAAAGCCTTTCAGTCACCGCCAGCGCAAATTCATAAATCTGTGGAAGGAATTGTTTTCGAAAGGATGGTTTCGCCTCCAAAAGTTCTTGGCTGTGGGTGGCGAAACTAAGTAATGGATTCTGGATCTAAAGTAAAGAATAATGTATGTTGTATGATTTTAATTCTTAGAATAAGTTTAATACTTTGCATATTTCATTCAATGGCATTCCACTTATCTCCTTTTTTTAAACAATTAAGATGCACATTTGTTTTTTTGGACATGTTTCGCTTTTGTGGTAAGTATTAATTTCTACTAACGCTTTTGTATATTGTCACTCTTTTAATGTTTGTAGTCAATTTTTTATTAGATTTCTGATGAGAATTGAGAATTTTGATTTAGTTGAGTGTTTCAGTGAAAATACAATTGATTGATATTACCAGAACTTTATTTTTTCAGTATATTTATTAACTTTTGTTAGATTAAATTCCATAAGATTGGCATCACCTGATAATGAGTCAGTGATAAATTGATTTGAATGTTTGAAGTACGTAGAAAACTAAAACTCATAAATTCCAAAATTGTTAAAGTTTGACTTTGAAAAATTAAATTACTTTAATTAGCAATGAATAGCATAAAAAAGGAAATTCCTGAATTTCCTGAAGGAGATCAACTTTACGGTTTTGTTTTATGGAAAAGAAATTATAATATAATTATTATTATATTAAAAAATAATTAAATAATATACTTTAACTATATATATATATGTGTGTGTTTGTGTGTGTGTGTGTGTGTGTAATGATATTTTAAACTCTTAATTTAGCCCATAGAAAATTATTGTCTTATTTCTTGATCTAATTCCACTTTCGGTTTAATTAACTCCTTTGTAAAAAATAATGCGCCATCAGTTCTGCGTATCGAATGAAAGTGATACTTCCGTTGCCCTCCTCAAGGTCAACACATGTATTGAATTGGCGCGTGGCCAGAAATCCCATTTTATATAAGACTAGTGATCATTTATTCGTCCCTTTTTCTTACTTCTGCTTTTCTGTCACCTGCGTCTTCTTGTAAATAACTATGCTTTCCTGGATGGTGGTAGAGACAGAATAAAATTAAATTAAAATACAACTTGAACTTGACTGAGTTGGTCACTTTTCACGTTAGCAGGCCGTTTTTGAGCCGTTTGCACAGCATTTTGTATAAGATGCCAAGTTTAAACTCATGTAGCATAGAAACCCGGATTATAGAGCATGGAGCACTTAGGTCAATTTTTAAAATGTTAAGATAACCTTTCCACATCTCTTTATATAATATGAGTCTGCATTAAATCTTGATTAACATATTGATAGAATTTTAATTTTAATTTTACTATCTATTGTGTAAAAAGATTTTTTCTCCACTTAAATGAAACGAATAATTTTTTCCGTAAAATTCATCTCGTTGCAAATAATCTTGCTTAGGAAGGAAACAAGACTCAGGAAAAACAAATTTATATCATTATTTTAGTGAAATTTTCGCTCTAATGTTTGTTTCTCATCAGAATCTTTCGGAAGCGAAACATGCATTTTAATATGAAACATTTCTGTATGAAAATTCCAACATTTTCTCTTTCTGAAATCACATCTTGTGCATATTGTTTCTTTATACATACACGTTACATTCCGGGAGATAAGAAATCTTTTCACTAAGAAACATTTTGAAAAGGTTATTTTAATGCGTTTATTTCGGCGAAATAGACTTTTCTGTAAAACTAGTTTTCTTGCATGGAATCACTTCTAGAAATGAAACAAGTTTTTCGCTAAAGAGCAATTACCTTTCAAAAAATGTACTGGAATTAGTGAAATAATTCAAGATAATTTTTTTATATGATTGGTAATAGATGGGAAATATTATTTTCTAAATTAATTTTATGTAGAATCCTACAAGAAGACTACCTAATTCAATTGTTTTCATAGCAAGACTTAGAGAAAAAAATTCAGTTCTTCACCGATCATGGTCCCTAGAACCTAAAACCAAGTATAACGCTTTGCCCATGTTATCTTGTAAACGATATAACTAGAATAATTTTGATTGAATTTTAACTGGCTTGGAATATGTTGCTAAAAATGTAAAAATCTCGTACGGATTCGTAAATGGCCTATCTAGCTAAAAGGAGATGGAAATGGCAAGGGGTTGAAATTTTCATTTCGCTATAACTTTCTTAATATTGAAGATAGAAAAATAAATCCATTTAGCCAAATTAGAGCCTCATTAAGACGAACAACTTTTTTAAGCTTTTCGATAGCTGCAAAATCGTAGAAATTAAGGGCTGAAAAGTGATTTTGACGCCTTAATTTTGACCGTTTCTAATATCATTAAGTTATGTTGCCAGATAGTAACTTAGATGTAATCTATCTTTGCCTTCCTGCTTGTCAAAAGGATTTTTTTTCCTCTCTCATACTAGCCTCCTTTGCTTGGTTGTTTGGTTATGAGTTTTAGTGGCTCAAGAGCCAACCTTGGCTAAACTGCGCTAGTTGTATGGTTAGAATAATGACATTCGTGGAATAGCCTCCTTTGGAAACCAGCTTGTTCAACCAATTTTTTGACTTAGGATGTTAAACTATTAACATGGAATGCAAGTTTAAAAATTTCATTTTATTATTTTATAAGACAAAAGAAAATATGAATGAATTTAAGGAAGTCGCAATAAATTATTGCGCATTCAGACTAAAAGGTGTATGTAAAACGGAAAGAAAGCTGAATCAAAATCCTTCTTGCGTTCAATTAATGTATGAAGAAATAAATTCTTTTTTCTTTTATCTTAATGTTAAGGATGACAATCAAGGATTCAATTAAGATTTCAATAAAGGATTTGAATATTTTAATGGATGAATTTGAATTACATCATAAGATTAAAAATATTCTTACAGAATATAAATCGAATTCAAAAATTAGTTAAAATTGAAGAAAGAAATTATACAGAAATGATAATAATCTGATTAAAAAAAGCAATTTCTTAAATTTTTTAGTGTTAATATATATAGTGTAAATATATTTAGTGTTAATATGTTATATAGTGTTAATCTTTTTAAGAGATTTTTGGAAGATATAATCATTGATTTCTACAGCCAAGTCATAAGCGACTACTTATCTGACCATAGTAAACACATTCATTGCATCATGCCCGATATTTGGTTCATCTATCTAATCAGATGCACCCGTCACTGATTATGGTCATCTAATTAGATATATGATTCGGTACAATTAGATAGCAGATATCAACCACAGGTGAATCAAACTACTGTCATCGTATTAAGTCTATTTTCGTGCTCGATTGAAATTTCTGTTTGTCGCCTCTTCATATAACTTTTTTTACATTATATTTCATCTGAGTGAATAGAGTTTTGACAAGTTCTCTTCCGAGCATTGTTATAATATTTTACAGCTGTATTAACTAAGCGCAACTATTAAATATTTGAATGGAATAATCTGAAATTTTCACGTGCATTTTTTTTGTTTAATGTTACCATAAGTAATAACAATGTCGGCTACTGAACATTGTCGGCTACTACATCTTCGGCTACTGAAAATAGAGCCGTAAAAATCCTACTTCGTAATTATTGTTCAAACAAAGCCTATTTTTTTTAAAATCTTAATTTTGACATTACCAACAGCACAGAATGTTTTGATGTGAGAGTTTGAATTATATAATATTAAGAATTACTTTAATTAACTGCAAATTGCATTTTATACTTAAAAATTTATTAAAAATAAAAACGCATTGTATAGAAAAAAAATTTATCACTAAGTAATTGTTTGAGATAATTAAGCTAATGCAAATGTCATTTTTATGAAATAGGATATTTGGAAATGTGGCGACATGATAGAGCTGATTGTATCAAACTATTTTATTTTTCATGTCAAGAGTGTTGTTATTTACTTTAATTTCTATATGTATTGCCTTGACAAATTCTGGTAATAGTTGTGTATATACTATTTTAAATTCCAAATTAAATTCAGTTTGCGTAACACTTCATTTCTATCGACGCTCAAGTCTTTCTAATTTATCTGATTAATGAAATTATATGGAGTCACAAACTCTTCGTTTTTCAGCTTCCCCAAAGACGATGTAATCATCAAATTCCATAGCTAAATCATAACGATTATTCACCTGAAGATAGCTAAGATTTTTTTGCACTCAATTTGACTTTGTTTGACGCCACTTTCTTGATTTCTTTTACATCTTCTTTCGTCTGAGTGAATTGAGTGATTGGTAAGCTACCCAGACCATTTCCAATTATATATTGCTGATTCATTAATTAGTGAAGCTTTGAATTAAGTGAAGCTGTAAAAACGTTCAATTAAACTGTCTGAAAAGTTTATATAGTGCATTGTTTACGCTTAATTGTTGCTATTAGATAATATGTAATTGGGACGACTTGTGATGCATTGGCGTTATATGTATATATAGTCATTCGAAAAAGGATGGTATATTTCATCTCTGAATTTGGTTGACTACATTTCATGCATGAAAACAAATATGACTTTAGTTTTCTCCTATCTGCTCTTTATTATAAGATATGATGGTAGCGCTATTAGCACATTAATGTAGGCTTAAGATATTAATGTTAAATGAAAAAAATCTTTTCCTTAAAATATTATATAAAACAATATAATCGGTTTTAAAAACACAGCTATACTCCTGTAAATTAAAGATAACTCAATTAAAAATTAAATATGAAAAGAAGCAAATAAAACCAAAACAAAAAATTATTTCACAGTGAAATATTTTTTTCTGTTTGACCCTTCTGAAAGATTTTTGTTTATCTTCCTTTTTCTTTACAAATTCCAGCAATAATTTGCCTTCAGATATATATTTCATACGTCTTGGCGGGGCCGCGGTGGCCTGGTGGTAAGGTCTTATGAGCCGCAAGGTTTCAGGTTCGAGACCCGATTCCACCGAAGAACCGTCGTGTAAGGGGGTCTGTTGCACGTTCAATTCGTCATGCCAAACGTCCTCGCGCTGGTGTGATGCGGAGAGTCGGGTGCCAGCTCAGGTGTCGTCCTCGTCATCTGACAGCGGTTCAAAATGACGAGATCCGTCCCAAAATAGCCCCAGTGTTGCTTTACAACGGGACGTTAATATAACTAAACTAAAAAAACATACGTCTTGGCATTTTGTCTTATTGATAGACATTACATATTTTTTTTAGTGAATTTAGTAAAACATTTTGATAAATTAGGAGAAATCCTAAAATATTTCTAAAAGTCTACAGTAGCGTATTTGAATATAAGGAATCAGAAAAATAAAAATAATAAATGTATTTCTTTCATTGTGAAAGCAGCTTTTTTTTTCCTCAGTATTCTCATATGAATTTTGTAAAGTTTCACGTTGATTCTAACATTAGTTTGCCATTATATAAATATCTCATAGGTTATAATATCGACCTTCAAATACCTTTACGTTTTAATGAAATCGTTCTTCTTGTTCTTCATCAGACCCCCAAGATTTTTCAGGAAAACAAATAACTGTGAGGGTAATGAACAATTACATTCATATTACAACCCTGGTCTCTCAAAATGTTTATTAAATCAACTTATTTTTTATTCTGTGGTTGCCCAGAAAGTTCGTGATAGCCAAGAACGAACTGAGATCCACGTTTTTCTTTATGTCTTATTCATGGATCCGTGAAATGAGGATCGTTTATGAGCTTTCTGATTTGGCAGTCTTAAAAAACCTCCAGTTTTATATATTTCTCGACATAATCCAAGATTTTTTTCTTCATCTGCACTTCCAAAAAAAGCTTTCATGAGACTTTTATTAACTTTGGCTTTATGTGCAGTGGAAGCAAAATACTTCAAGTTCAGCCGACTAAAATAAAACGATCTATATTGATTTCTCCAGTAACCATATTCTTTTCTAAATCACACTTTTTTACTTTTTCGTATACATATCATAGAGTAATTTAATAATTGTCAAAACATTCAAACTCGTCATTTTGACGAATCTACACCTTTCAGACCTTCCTGAGTTTGAAAAACAAATTTTTAGAAAATGTCCGTTTGTCTGTAACTAAGATAACTCAAAAACGCTTTGAGCTAGATAGTTGAAATTTGGCATAAGGTCTTAACATGAAATTAGCAGATCTCTATGAAATTTGGAATAAAATCTGATCAGAGGAAATCCGTATATCAGGCTATTCGGATATAAGTTAACACGATAATTAGAAAATGAAGCGAGCTAGATAGATAAAATTCGGTATATAGATTTAATATCTATAGTATAGACATATATCAAATTATGAGCTAAATCCAACTATCTGTTTGCCAGTCTGTACTTTCAGAAATAAGGTAAATTTGATAACTTAAAAACACAATGAAATATATGGTCTATGAATTTTATATGGTATTTTGTGATTACAAGGTCAGATTTGTGTTCCAGTGAAAACTTATAAGCCAGTTAACAGCTACGCTACACATGCATTTGCTTTTGTATTGTGGTCATGTTACTGGGCTGCAAACAACAAAGTCTCAGGATCTATCCTCGTTCATACAACTCGCCAGATTGGAGACCTCGAACGATGAACCTTCAACCTTCGTACAGCTGTTGTGGCGCCATCAACCCACAGCAACCCAAAGTCGTCAGATTCACTTGACGCAGCAACATACACACACACACACACACACACACACAAAAAAAAAAAAAAAAAAAAAAAAAAAAAAAAAAAAAAACGGCTGCAGCAACCCAAAGTCGTTAGACTCACTTGACGCAGCAACAGCATCAGCAACCATTCATCCGCACACGCTTGCCATAACGCTTGGCGCTACTCAAATGGATACAGGCACATTAGATTCAACAGCTAATACATCACCACTCAACAGCCATATCGTTCGTCTCATTTCTGACTCACCGGAGGGAGAGCCTGTAGTGAAAGCTTATAAGCCAGTTAACAGCTACGCTACACGAGCAATTGCTTTTGTATTGCTGCAAACCACAAGGTCCCAGGTTCTATTCTCGCTTATACCAACTCGCCACAATGTCAAAGTTTGGTTTCAATCAGATTTAGAAAAACGTGTCTAAAACACAAATTCGATTTTCGGATACTGTTAACGTATGCCAGAGATTTATCGTCAAAACACTCGCTAAGGATGACATGAAAGATCTTGTAAAAATGCTAAATTCACGCCAAAAGGTAATAATATTTCGTATCTATTGTACTCCTATGCCATGAAGAGGTTCTCTGGAATGGCCCGTGTATTAGAGAGTACGGGAATGTTCTGGAGAGACCACACCCACTGGTTTTAAATAATGGTTTTAAGTGACTGAACTATATCACAGTCAGAAAAGGCAATAGTTTTTCATGTGGTTGTTTATCTGACAAAGGAAACAATTAAATTACCTAGTTATTTTCTTAATCCCAAATCTCTTCATGTCCCAAACAATGGCATGCATTGTTTTTATTCATCTTAGAACCTTCATCATTCATTTTATTCAACATAGAACATTCATCATTCATTTTACTCATTATAGAACATTCATCATTCATTTTATTCATCATGGAACATTCATCATTAATTCTAATTTTTTTTTCTCTTTGTTGATATTCTTCTGTTTCAGGATAACTTGTTTTTTGAAGATTTAAATATTTTATAATTTGGACAAATGAGATATACGAAAATATAGAATTCTGTGATAAGAGAGAGAGAAAAAAAGAAAGCAATAGTATGCTCTGGACGTTTTTGTTCGCAGTTTCCTTATTTCTTTTATTGCTTCATGGTTCTTTGAATGTAGTCACCTTCAAAAGAAACAAATGAAAAATGAAAGCCTTATGTTTTATGGCAAAAAAAGAAAGAAAAAAATCAAAATATAGAGCTGATAGAGAAAAAATACTTTCATAGTTGAAACAAGACACCAAATATAAAGAACAATTAAAAATTGCAAGCATCAAAGAAAAGAAAGAATATATAAATTTGTATAATCTTTTAACAGAATAAAAATTATAAGACACAAAAACAAATACTTTTCAATAACATTTCGACGTTGCACTTTAAATAGTCAATTATTTGCTTTTAAATATACATAGAATATCTCAAGACTTTAGGTTTTAAGGCCTTACCAAGAAAAGAAAGAAAGAAATATGGTAGATACCATTTCGAAGTCATTGAACCTATTGTCAACTCTAGAATTTATTTCTTTGCTACCTTAAGTTCTTCTTTTTTTAAAATTACAGCAATACCTGAAAAAGAAGGAGAACTCTATTGAAGCTCTTTTGTGCTTCTGTGATATTTTAACTGGTCCTTTCTTAGTAGAGAAAAAAGTGTTGTACGAACCTTGTCGCATCGGGTTGCTCTCACGGTTTTCATTCTTTTTTTTTTCCCCAAACGTCGTTTCTTGTTCTGGAATTGTTTCTCTTTTTGTTTCGTTAAGCTTTTCTTGCTATTTTTTTTATCTTCTGAAGCTAACGATGAGATATTTGTGTGAGCAAATTCTTTTTTTGCGACTATCTTTTTATCTTTCAAAGACTTTTTGGGGGCATTTGATTGAGGTTTACTTACACAAATTTATTGACTAAAAGCATTGATAAAACTAAGTATTAAACGAATATCGTTTTTCCATTTATTAAAAAATGTCTTGAAATCAAAATTTTATTAAATTTATAAAATTAAAACCGCAATTATCAAATTTAGAGTCACTTACACATAAATGAAATACAGGGTGGTTATAATTAAAGTTCCACTTTGAAACGGACATAAAAGGAAAACTACCAGAGCAAATGTTATCAAACTTGGTAATAATTTAAAGGAGGTCATTGGAATTGCTTTTCCGCCAAACAAAACTTCACCACCAAGGGAGAAAGGCCGCTGTATCAATATTGTTAAACAAAATAGAACATGAAGACATCGATTTAAAATGTGTTTAATCGTTTCTGAAACATATTATAAAGCATGTTCAATGTGTGTTATCACAAAAGCACTGTTTATGATAATAATCTGAACAATTTGCCGGAACTGAAAGATGTGTACACCAACATGTACACATTCCTCCTCATATGCTAAGAGCTACTGTTGAGAATGCGGTAATGCGATTTAACTTGCTTTCAAAAAATGGTGGACACCACATTGAAAATGCTATGTAACACGTTTCAGAAACGATTAAATACATTTTAAATCGATGTCTTCATGTCCTATTTTGCTTAATAATATTGTATACAGCGCCATTTTTCTCATGGTGGTGAGTTTTGGGGCTTATTTTTTGGTGCGAAAGAAATTTCCTTGACCTCCTTTAAACTATTACCAAGTGTTTATGACCATTTCAAGGTGGAATTTTAATTATAACTATCCCGTATATTAAAGAACTAATTACGTAAGTGTCGAGTTTTCTAGGTCTTTCACTTTCGCGTTCAAAATGGTGAAAAAGTACTATTTATTTCCAGATTAAGCATAAAACTAAAAACTAATAAAACTAACTCTAAAAAGAGAAATAAAAGTTTATGATTTACATAAGATAATTGGTTTATATACGTAACATCTGAACTTTGGCGATGAGCGAAGCTTTCGAGAATGTCGTCATATAAAATGCGTTCCATTCAAAAATAATGTAATAATATTCAACAAATTCTTACTTTTATACGAAATTTTTTCAACCAAGCAATGATTTCAAGAAAACAAAATGATTGATTATCTTACAAAAATCTGAAAAATTGCTCCCCTTGTTCTACAAATATAACTTATAACAACTGTAATATAACTTATTATATCAAAAATAACTTTAAAAAGTTCTTATTTTATAGACCTTAAGTTATATTCTGGTAAAAAAAGTTTCCCCCGAGAAATAAACTTGTACTGTTGTACACATGAAAAGAACATATATTTTACTCCCACATTACCTGTGGACTCCCAAAATTACTGCAATAACTAACAACGCGGGAAAAACACCATTGCAGCTCCCTCGCAAGTTAACTTTTCAACCCAGACTTTTTCTAGTAGATAGAGAAAACGAGTTATCAGGGCGCATCCATCGTATTGCATTAGTCTGACCGATTTTTTTTTTTTTCATTCAAGATGCCCCTTTTTATTTTTCGGAAAATTTCTTTATTCCATAGCGTCTTTTCTTGGTATCAATGTTTTGGTTTAGATATTTGTGCAGAAAAATCCTTTTTTTACAAAGATTTTTTCTTAAGAATATTTGAACCCTCATTTATAGTAATAACAATATTCATTGCTACTATTATAGGTTTTTCTTGATAATTTTTGTTATCTCATATATGAAGTATACAACGAGAAAAAATTGTAATCGTTAAAAAAAAATCAAATTTTAATCAATCTCCATATTTTGTTTCCCCACAAGGCCTACAAATACACATTTGGGATTATGTTTATTTGGGGAGACGATCATTCCAAAGACCTTTGAAATTGATGGATGAAATTTGGTATAGGGTTTCTAATTCAAATATGTACATTTCTATTAAATTTTATACGAAATCCATTTCAAAAAATTATATCCGTCCGGATGGCATATTCCCATTCCCTACCCTATTTCATGTATGGAAGAAAATCCAGCAACATCATTGGTTTGCACTCTGCCAAGGGAGTTAAACGAAGTTCGAAATAATTTCAGTTCGTATTGCTGGTACTGACTGTACTTCATAATTTCTGAAGAACGAATTGGCCATTATGCTTTGTTGTGTGATTTCTATCTACCGATCTAGCTTTTTCGACTAAATGGAATTGTTTGAGCATATTCGTATGAATATAGCAGCCGAGAATTTCTGGATCAAATCTTTCAGAATTAATGTTTTCATTCTTGGATCAATGAATTTTCTTTTATGTAATAATTCTACATCAATTTTAATATTTTAAGCACTTTTTGTATAAATTTAGTCATTTTATTGTTCAATTCATCATACTTATTTTACTTCTTGGTGTTGCAATGATGTATTAATTTATGAAGCTCAACTTTTTTTTTGTTCCAATCTTGAGTTGTAAAATGTTATATTAATAGCCATTTCAAAAGCAGCCTAATTTATATTTAAATAAACCCTGGGATTTGACACCCATTTTACGTAATAAAAGTTTATCACATATTTTAAAATTCTATTCTTCAAATCTCTTTGCTCCTTTTTTTTTGTTCGAAGCTAGAGTTATATAATGTTATAATAATAGCCATTTCAAAAGCAGCCTAATTTATAATTAAATAAACCCTGGGATTTGACACCCATTTTACGTAATAAAAGTTTATCACATATTTCAAAATTCTATTCTTCAAATCTCTTTACTCCATTTTTTTTGTTCCAGGCTAGAGTTGTAAAATATTATATTAATAGCCATTTCAAAAGCAACCTAATTTATAATTAAATAAACCCTGAGATTTTGACATCCATTCTAGGTAATAAAAGTTTATCACATATTTCAAAATTCTATTCTTCAAATCTCTTAGCTCCATTTTTTTTTGTTCCAGGCTAGAGTTGTAAAATATTATATTAATAGCCATTTCAAAAGCAACCTAATTTATAATTAAATAAACCCTGAGATTTTGACATCCATTCTAGGTAATAAAAGTTTATCACATATTTCAAAATTCTATTCTTCAAATCTCTTAGCTCCATTTTTTTTTTTTTTTTTGCTATTTGCCTTTTTTATTGCTTTTAGATATTGTTATTTATGGTCTATTTAATTACTTTAATAATAAATAAAGTACTTAATAAAAGTATTAAATATTAGCAAAGTATCATTTAAAATGTAAAAATGTCATATTAGCAAAGTGTCATTAGTAGGGATTGCAATACCGGACCAAAAGTTCAATACCGGTATTCGGTATTTTTTAGATCTTAATACCGGGATACCGGTTTTAATACCGGTATTAGAAATTTTAGAAAAAGAAAGAAAACGCAGGTGCTTCTTTGTTTTATTTGCCAGTTTTATAAGAGAGTGTAAATATCACAAAAATAATATGCAACTTATAAATTATAACAGTATATAAAGAATCACAAAAAAGTAAAGGAACAACTTATTTATTTCAATCACAAAAAAGCGTAAATATCACTATTTAGTCTGTGGTACTATTACAAATTTTTGAAATGTGATCTTAAAAAACATAATGCATCAATTGTACTGCCTTTAAGTCTGAAAAGTAATTTTGTGTGAAAATTACCAGCTGTCGAAAACGCTCTTTCGGCATCTACGCTAGTTGGTGGTACTGTTAGCAATGCGCGATATACTTTTTCCAAGTATTTATCTCTAAATCCCTCATTTTCAAATAAATCAATTTCTCGTCAGATAGCTTTGGATATAGCTAATTTCTGTATTGTATTTTGGTTCGTTGAATTTTTTTTATTTATCTCTAATTCTTATTTTTGCTCAAGAGACAATTCCTTTTCACTATCGACATTAGTGTCATCATAATCTTCGATAACTGAACCGAATTCTTCTGAATAAGGATAGGTTTGTGGATAAAAAAATTGAATTGATTATTTTCTTTTCTTTTTCATTTTTATTTTTAAAATCATTATAATTATTTAAATACCATAAAACATTTTCTATTTCGGTATGCCTTTCTTCTGTGTAATTTTTCAATGTAATATGTAATTCTTCAGATAGTGATGTGTGCTGTTCTTTCATGACTGCATCATGAAATTTGTTGTTGCATTAGCTGTTAATAAATTAAAATGTCTCCGACATAATGCCTCTATAGTCAGTTTTATTGGAAGTAAAGCTGATATAGTTCTGGATATTAAGTCGAATTCACTATCTGAAAAATTAGTTTACAGGTTTAAGTCGATTATTGCTTTTTGGATTGGATTTCTAAATTTCAAAAATCGTTCCATCATTAGGAGTAAACTGTTCCAACGTGTATTAGAATCTATTATTAACATATATTGTGTTTTATTTTCAGTTAGTATATATTTTTGTAATATGGCATTTTTTGTAAGGGAACGTTTAAATATCTTAATAATTTTTCGAACTTTATAAATTATAGGAAGCAATTCTTGATGGGTCAGTATTTCATCTTCATTAGCAATATCTTCTTCAACAATTACATTGTCAATATCACTCTCACTCTTACTGTCTTCAATATCGGAATCCGAAGTTTCTATATCCACAGCATTTAAATTCTTCTGTTATTTCTTTATTTATTTTTTTGGTATAATACATCTATTACTCCTAATTCAATTCCATGAGCATAGCACAATTGCTGATTTGCAGCAATCAACTTTCCAACTTTTTTCATAACTGTTTCTCCATTAGTCGTTATGGATACAATATCTTCTTTGAGGGACAATCCATGTTTCACTAATTTAGATTTAAGCCATTAATTAACTAATTAATTTCGCCCGTTAAGGAGACATTAAAAACAAAAATGTATACTATTTTGCTATGTTGGCGATCCCTGAACATATAGTAGAGACAATTTTAAAAATTTCTAGTAAATACCGAAAAACCGGTATTTAAACTTGTGAATACCGGTATTACAAAATTGTAAAATGGCTCAAAATACCGGTATTCGGTATCCCGGTATACCGGTATTGCAATCCCTAGTCATTAGGAAGTGCCATTACATATTAAAGCGGCATTTAAATATGTAACACAGCATTAAAATGGGCATTATGCAAATATAAAAATCAATGTTAATTCAATACGAATTAACTTAGAAGCAAAGCTCAATCGATTTTATGGAAAAGATTGTTCAGAAATTAAGAATATTGAATAAAAATATTTTACATCTATTAATTCCCCTGCATTAATTTTCTAGTAGATACTCAAATTCATCATAACAGAGTAAAAACGTACCATTATCAGAAATGATTGGTTTTTATGAATTCAAGCCAGTTAAGAATGTTGATAAAAAGGTTCAGTGTTTCACTTTAAAAACTATTCTTAACAAACACTATTCTTATGAACATTTGATAGATGTATTGAAACCGTCATTTAAAAAATATCATTTTAATTCGACAAATAACGCTGTTAACGATGAAGTTAAAAAGTCTAAAAATATTGCAATGGTTGATAAAAACTGAAAAATATTAATTAATATTGATTTCGAAACCCAACGAAAGATTCTAAATATCAAAGTCATCAAAAATGGAAATTAAGATAAAGATATAAGACTTTCCAAAACCGTCTAGACAATAAACGCGAAATTAAATATTGTAATTATAAGGCTTCAGAACGTGTCAAACTTTTTTTTGGAATTAAGATGAGGGTGACTCCATTGATGTAAAATATTTTTGCATTTAATATTCTTAATATCTGATCAGTATTCTTCATATCTTTTCTTTTTTTAAAGAGAAATGTGGGAAATGTAAAAAGTGGAAACAAAATGGTTCAGAACTAATAAAGGCTGATTATTTTTTTAATTAAAAAAACTGCTCATTCCCATTATAAACTTATTAAATCTATCTATCAGAGAAACTCATTTCTTTACTGCCTTATTGTCTGCATGGTCTCAGAATCATTGCAATGGTTGCCAAAAAGAGAGAAAAACATAACTGCGATTTTTACCTTTCGAACTTTCGAGACTTTTTTTAAAAAACCAAGATATTTCCCATAATAGAGAAAGTGAACCGATAAAGGACCCTATCTTATGGCGTTCGCTTTTGTTCTGTTTTAAAAAAAAGTTGACATTTCCTGTTTCCGGGAATTATCTAATACTTCACTTTTTTCTCTCACGTGTGCCCATTCCCATTGCTCGGAATTCTTCACGGTTGCAGGAGCATGCAGTGGTGTTACAGTATTCTTCAACAATATTGCCATGAGCGTTAAATTAAGGGTTAGTTAAATATTTGATAAACAGTGGAATCAGGAAATACAGAAGATGTCATTTGTCATTCATTTTTAACTTTAATCTGATTTCATTTAATTTAACTTAGCCTACTAAAATAAAACTGCTTATAAGATACTCTTTTGCTGCTTGGCTTGAAATGGTATTAATATATCCTATAGCAGTTAAGATATTCGGATTGATTTTGGCTAATTTATTTTTGATCATCAAGATCAGAATTTTGGAACTGCTCCTTTTGATCAACTGGATAAAAATTTTGGTACTGATCCGCTATTTTATTGGGTAAACCTTATACAAAATTGGATTACAAGGGGGTGTTCAGATGAAAAGGTACGAAACGTCGTAACAACTTAACCGTTAATATATTTGCCTGTGCCGCTATGGGAGAACGTAGCGATACATCTATGGTATTCGATTGGAGTCTCCGGCATAGATCAGAGCATGCACGAGCGCCAGCATGCGCAGGAGAGAGCAGAGGCTCTTATAAAGATGCCGTCCAAGTTCCGCTACTTGTTACATTCCTCAAGCACATGAACCATTAACTCCTATGTGTATTGTGGGACCCACCGAAGACTACGCAAGTCCATCAAGAACAAAAGACCGGGGATACTCATGAAGGGTGGGGTTTTTCTCCATAATAACGCGCGTCCACACGTCTCCAGGGAACTGGAACACGTGGAACTGGCCAAGTTCAAGTGGAGCAGCGCGAACCATCGGCCCTACAGCCCGGATATGTCACCCTGAGATTTCCATGTGTTTGGTCCCCTGAAAAAACATTTAAAAGAGAAGCGCTTCAACTCGGATGGCGAACTCAAAGACGCTGTGAAGTACTGGGTCTTGTCATGATCGCAGGAATTCTGGGAACAAGGAATCCTTCGGCTCGTTAATCAATGGGATCGTTGTGCTCAGGTCTATGGTGTATACTTTGAATAAAGTCTTCATTTATATCCACAGTGTCGTTTCGTACCTTTTCATTTGAACACCCCTTGTACATCGATATAAATGGTACAATAAATTATCTAGTTTTCTTAAAATAAAATGAAATGTTCCAAAGTCAGTCAATCAATTGAAACAGATAACCTAAAGTTTGCACTTGCATCCATAATTATGGTGACATAGCCATAATCAGAATGTCATTCTTCTGAATCATTGCTTCCTTGAAATAGTATGTTTGAATAAACAGCTGGACCGATTCCATTCAAAATTTGATTCGTATCTATAATTTTAATTTTAGTTCTATAGAACAAATTTCACATGTCTACTTTCTTTTTTGAGATATCAAACTCACAGAAAGATATGATTACAAAAAGTACCTTATACATTGATTCATTGTAATATAAGAATTTTACCTGTTGTAAGGCATTGTGCATCACATCATTTACATAGTTTTTCTAGTTTCACCAATCAGAATGTTTATTTTGATTAAAATTTCTGATAGGTAAATTATGCCAGTCGAATACTATTTAAGAACTTAGTGGCAACTGTTAAATTGTTAAACAATGGAAAAATAGAACAAACAATGCATTGTGATCTTATTATCTCCGGCAATAAAATGTCCTATAAATAGAACTATGCATGCAAACGATTTAACCAGAAAAATTATCTGGATAAGAAGTACAAATAAACCTAAATATTGATTATATTGATTGTGGTCCAGAAAATCCAAAACCAATGTGATCTTATTATCTACGATCATAAAATGCCCTATAAATAGAACTATGATAATAAGACCAATGTGATCTTATTATCTACGAAAATAAATTTCATGTAAATCAAACTATGCATGCAAACAATTTAACCGGAAAAATTATCTGGATAAGAAGTACAAATAAACCTAATTATTGATTATATTGATTGTGATCCAGAAAATCCAAAACCACTGTGATCTTATTATCTACGACCATAAAATGTCCTATAAATAGAAATATGATAATAAGACCAATGTGATCTTATTATCTACGACAATAAAATGCCCTATAAATAGAACTATGATAATAAGACCAATGTGATCTTATTATCTACGAAAATAAAATTCATGTAAATAAAACTATGCATGCAAACAATTTAACCGGAAAAATTATCTGGATAAGAAGTACAAATAAACCTAATTATTGATTATATTGATTGTGGTCCAGAAACTCCAAAACCAATGTTATCGTATTATCTACGACGATAAAATGTGCTATAAATAGAACTATGATAATAAGATCAATGTGATCTTATTATCTGCGACAATAAAATGTCCTATAAATGGAACTATGCATGCAAACGATTTAACCAAAAAATTATTTGTATAAGAAATACAAATAAACCTAAATATTGATTATATTGTTTGTGGTCCAGAAAATGCAAAACCAATGTGATCTTATTATCTACGACAATAAAATGGCCTATAAATAGAACTATGATAATAAGAACAATGTGATCTTATTATCTACGACAATAAAATGGCCTATAAATAGAACTATGATAATAAGAACAATATGATCTTATTATATACGACAATAAAATGTCCTATAAAGGGAACTATGCATGCAAACGATTTAACCAAAAAATTATTTGTATAAGAAATACAAATAAACCTAAATATTGATTATATTGTTTGTGGTCCAGAAAATGCAAAACCAATGTGATCTTATTATCTACGACAGTAAAATGGCCTATAAATAGAACTATGATAATAAGAACAATGTGATCTTATTATCTACGACAATAAAATGTCCTATAAAGGGAACTATGCATGCAAACGATTTAACCAAAAAAATTATTTGATAAGAAATACAAATAAACCTAAATATCGATTATATTGATTGTGGTCCAGAAAATACAAAACCAATGTGATCTTATTATCTACTACAATAAAATGTCCTATAAATAGAACTATGATAATAAGACCAATGTGATCTTATTATCCACGACAATAAAATGTCCAATAAATAGAACTATGATAATAAGATCAATGTGATCTTATTATCTACGACAATAAAATGTCCTACAAATAGAACTATGCATGCAAACGATTTAACTAGAAAAATTATCTGGATAAGAAAATCAAATAAACCTAAATATTGATTATATTGATTGTGGTCCAGAAAATTCAAAACCAATGTGATCTTATTTTCTACGACAGTAAAATGTCCTATAAATAGAACTATGCATGCAAACTCATTAACCAGAAAAATTTCCTGGATAAGAAATACAAATAAACCTAAACCATGATATTGATTATAACTCGATATTCCATCTTTTAGCTTAATACCAGGAGGAGCAGCCTTCTCTAAACTTCATCGCCTGCTCTCTAGTAAAGGAAAGTATGCGAGTTTCTGTTTCCATCATTATAAATTATGGACCTTGGATAAGTCCTTGAATGTCTTGCACAGAATCAGCGAATATTATTTATGAAGCTTAGCTCATTGGCGTGAATCTAGAATTCTTATAAATCTTCCATTAAATGTCTTTTTCTTACCGATTGCATCCAAAATTCGATACGTATTTACAGTTATAGTTCCAAAATAACGTTCCGAATTTCATGAATTCAAACCATTGTGTCTGAGTTATTAAATCTGCATGCATGCGAAAATATTAACATTCAGAGGTTAAACTCTTTGACAGATTTTATGTAGAATTTTATAATCTACAGTTTAGATGCTAAATTTGTGTTCCAAATTTTATCTATCAAACCCATTGTGTTTTGAAGTTATTAAGTTCACTTGCACGTGAACAGTCAGACAGAAATTGGTTTGAAATTTGATAAAAAATATTCTAATTCGGTCATAAATTCATATATCAAATTTCATTCATGTATTTCAAATTGTTTTTGAGTTATCATTCACAAATACAGGCAGATATAATTCCAAGAATGTGTTTTTGGGAATTCAGAAAGTTCTGAAACATGGATATTAGTTAAAATCTGGAATTCCAAATTTTTGAATATTATAATATTTTCACCATATTTTGTATTCCAGAAAGTAATAAGAGGGATTATTAACAAATAAGTCATTACTCAGGAGAAGAATTTTAATATTGTTCTTTGGATAATCAGTTATTTTATTTCGAATTTACTCAAAATATCTTTAAAATAAATGACTCTTTTTAAACTCCTACAGAAGAAAAGAGACCATGACACACTGACTGAAATAACATCTAGCGACAAATATAAATTTTTACCACCTTATGTCTTGTATATCTGCTAGAAATATTGTTAAACCAGATCACAGAAAGAAAAACTTTCATACAGTTCTTTCGAGTGTTTGTGGTATTTTAACCAAAGAGAATTTTCTTAGAAGGTAAAACCGAATAGTTATAGGGCATCTTATTGTATTTGAGCCAAAGATTTATTTTTCCTCAATATATTTTTTTTTCTATTTTTATTCTATAAATATTTTCCTTTTCTTATTTCCTTATGGATGTTACTGTTTCTTCTTACTTTCAAAACAGGTGGCTATTTTTTTCACCGGAAAATTCCTTTCTTGGACATTATTTTTTCTCCATCTTACTCCCGATCAGAAAATTTATAGATCCAGTGAATATTTTATGCTTATGAATACAGTAAATGTATATATATAATATGTGCATTTGTAATAAATTGACATTTTCCTGAATTAAAAAAAGGCCATTCCCTTGAAGGCCATTCCAAATTTAATTCATTATTTCTGCTAAATTATAATGTAATATTCACTGCAACTTTAACTCGAACTTGCAACTTTACGACTATTTCTGGCTGAGATGAAAAATTGCTGTCAGTTTCGGCCTGATTATTTTTAACCCCTTAATTACTTATGAATATCATGACCTGATGTTATACCTGAATGCCTTTGAAAAAGTGATCTGCAATTCAATCATTCAGGGTAAATAAAAGAAATTCTATTTGGTGTGACTGGTTCTTCATTAACTAGGTAGACTCCATACCGCAGAGATTTCTTCAGTGAAACAGTAAGCCCAGATGGATCCCGAATCTGACTTGAGGTTAGTCGTCTGTCAGTCTGTGCTTTCAGAACCATGTAAACGCGATAATTTAAAAAAAAAGCAATGACTTAAATGTGTCAAATTTGGTATGTGATTTTGTGATTATAGGTGTAGTTTTGGGTAAAATTTTTGTTTTTTTTGTTAAAATTTTTGTTCAAAATTTATGAGAAAAACACATCTAAAGCATAAATTGTATTTTCGGATACTATTAACCTCATGTCAGGAATTAATCGCCAAATAGCTCGCCAAGGG
Source organism: Argiope bruennichi (assembly GCF_947563725.1). Lineage (NCBI taxonomy): Eukaryota > Metazoa > Arthropoda > Arachnida > Araneae > Araneidae > Argiope > Argiope bruennichi. Next base: position 100,450,665 of record NC_079160.1, on the reverse strand, counting down.
TCACACAATAGATTCGGGATCAAGAATAGATTCGGGATCAAGAATAGAATCAGAATCAAGGATAGATTCGGGATCAAGGATAGATTCAGGATCAAGGATAGATTCGGGATCAAGAATAGAATCAGGATCAAGGATAGATTCAGGATCAAGAATAGATTCAGGATCAAGGATAGATTCGGGATCAAGGATATATTCAGGATCAAGGATAGATTCGGGATCAAGGATAGATTCAGGATCAAGGATAGATTAGGGATCAAGGATAGATTTGGGATCAAGGATAGATTCGGTAAAAATAGTAAATTCACACTAAAAGTTTATATTTCGTAACTATAGTACGTTAATGCTATGCAAGGCTTTCTCTGAGATAACTCTTTTATTACAGAGTATGCCAGAAGGTTTCGGGAAGGCCACTCTCAGTGGTTTTTAATTTTTTAAAATCTATATTGGATCAAACAAAAACATTAAGAAAGCAAAGATACAAGGTGAAGAAAGTTATTCATTTTCAAATGCGATTCAAACACGATAATTCTTGATTTAGTGTTTGAAGTGATATTTTGATGGTTGTGATGTGCATGAAATAGAAGTGTGCTCAGCAGGCACTCAGGAGTGACAAAAAAATATTAATAGTGATAGGTTACTGACAATATCATGTGAGACCCTCTACCCCTTTTGTCTCAGGAAGCTTCCATTGTAAAAAGTACAATGAGAGTCACTGGATAGTTTCCCATCCAAGTGCATGATTGAACTACTTTGTTTGATTTATCATTTGCTTTTCTAAGGATCTTATTAAGTAAAAAAATATTTTTATGGCTTCATTTTTATTTTCAAATATTTCTTAATATTACTGTTATCAGAAGTACGAAATTTCAAATTTCTAGATACTTAGCCACTTCCCTACTTCATTGGTGGTGAAAATCGCTGAAATTTTGAATGAAAAGTGTATTTTCGAGATTTTATTTGTTGCACAAATATTTATTTTTAAGTAATGGCATCAAAGAAAAATTTAATTTTAATAAAACAAAAGACTGAATATATTTTTTTAAATTTCTTAATACTATAGATATGAGGTTTTTCAAAAACCTCTCTATATCCAAAAAGAAGGGAAAATAAAAAATAAAAATAATAAAATCAACTAAAAAAATTTAAAAAATGAATTAAAAAAAATCAACTAAAAATATTTATGGAGAAATAAAAAAAAATCTATTAAAAAAACCAATTAAAATATTTATTGAGAAAGAAAGAAATTTTCTTATTGAAAAGATCATTATGTCCTAAAAATATGGCTATTTTAACCAATTTCAAAATGAATCAGCGAAAAATTTCATAAACTTATAAGAAGTGACCTTCTTTTCGTAAATATGAATTTCTTCATGCGAAAAAAAGCATTATTTTGTGATAGAGCAGAAATTGTGTAGCAAATCTTTTGGTTTTAAAGATTATGTTCTGCAGGTCAATTAATAAGTGGAAATTGCTATACAAAACTTAAAATATAATCTTTTAATTTTCATATTTTGGTATTATTTTCGTTTAAAGGGCAAGAAGTGAATGCGATGTCAAATAAAAATAATAGTTAAATTTTCAGGTGTAAATAAAAAAAAATCTGGTTCTCAAATACAGCAAGATAAAAAAAATATTAAAAAAAACTGTCATAACAATGCATTGAGAATTATTTATTCAATAGTTTATACGGAAAGTATTTTGAGCAAAATATTTTAAGTCGCATTTTCCCATAGAAATATTTTTAAATAAAAAAACACTTAAAATTGGGTATATTTTAGAAATTTTTCAGTCCTAAACTCTAAACATTCATCTATTTCCTATAAAATTGTAGTTATATATTTAAATTAACCCTTTGGCATACAATGGATACGCACATCAAATTATTGAATTTTTAAATTTAAATCTGCAATTACGTGAAATTATTTAGTAATTTAAAATGTATAATTCACTCAAAAATTCTTCAAAATCTCAGAGCTCCTCATATTATTACATGAATTAAAATAACAATAAATGTCCCAGAAACGAGCGTCATCTAATTAGGAAATTCAATAAATTTGTATGTCAAGAAGTTCATCATTTTCATGCTCCTACCATACGAAATAATTATTTAAAGCTATAAAAACACGATAGTTTTTATAAATGCATAACTATTCAGTGTTCTAAGTAACGAAATAACAAGTTTCCATTAAAAGAGTTCAAGCGCTCCCAACAGGAAACATATTTCTTTGCTACTTCATTGTCTCCAAATTACTGCAATACTTGATAGCTGGGGAAAAAAAACACTGTTGCAGTTTTTCGGCTGTTGTGATATTTCAAGTTAGATTTTCTCTAGCAGAGAAAAACGAACAGTCAGAGTTCGTCGTATCGTGTTGCATTTACTGATTTTTTTTTTTTTATTTCCAAGACGTCGTTTCCTCTTTCTTTTTTTTTCTTGTGATTTTTTACTTCTTTTTCTGGAGCTAACGGGGAAGTAGTTGTGCTCGGAAACTCTTTTTCTGAGGATTATTTTCAGAGATCATCTTTTTTACTATTATGATTTCTCCCTTACTATTTTCCCTTTTTCTTAACTAGTAAAGTAAAGAACAGTTATATAAGTGAATGTTATATATGTTATATATAGAAGGTGCTTTTACGTTGAAAACGCATGAATGAGTTTTTGAAATTCCTTTATCCATTGGAATTGAAGATCCTGTTATTTATTGTTTAAGTTTAGTTTAGTTATAATAACGTTCCTTTTAAAAACAACTCTAGCGCTATTTTGGGAAAGATCTTGCAATTTTGAACCATGGACGAGGACGACACAAGAGCTGGAAAACTCCCTCTGAATTTCCTCATCACATCAATGGAAGGACACCTGGCCCTAATGGATTTAACGTGCCCCAGACTGCTTACGAGACGGTTGTTCGGTGGAATTGGTTCCCGAACCTAGAACTCTCTAAAATATGAACACAGTCAGCAAAACACGTCCGAAATGCGCACAAAAGCAGCACTTACAAAAATAATGACCAATAACACTCATGAAAACAGTAATTTACTAACCAAACAATAGCAAAAGCAAATTTACAATTGACTTTCTTCCTAGAAATCCAATGGACTCCAAAAGAAAAATTTATTCTGCTATAGTTCATGTTTTATAGTCTACCAAGAGGGCATTGGATTTTTTGGGAGGAATTTCAGATCTCGGCTCCTAATAATGGTATCATTGCATTTCTCAGAATCTTAATTTTTGTTGGTAAAACCACGAAATAGGTGCAAAATTCGTCACCAAAGTCGTCGGATCGTTGAATTGGTGCAAATGAGAATACTTGCAAATCCCATTTTTCAGCAATGTTATTAACATTGCAAGAAAGCAATATTTCAGCCTCGTAACTATTTGAAACCATTTGAAAAAGTGAGCTGATCACCAGATTAATTACAATATTGTGATACTAATAACATTTTTTTTTTTACTGTGACGAAGTTTCCGATCAAACAATGACTTAAAATCAAAATTATAAATTGCATGAACTCACGAATTGCATGAATTTATTATGAACTCGTATCAGAATTTCCAAACCTTCTACTGATCATATGGTGCAGTAAACTTATATGGATTTTATTAAAATATAAACTTCCACGTAAACAAAAGAACTCTAGGTGGAAGAAATTTTTATAAGCAAAGCTTAGTGGTATAGCGAATTTTGCTATCATTGGAGAAAATGTAGATAATTTGACGATTTCTCAAAATATGTATTAACAAATTAAAATTTTTGAAGTTTCAGTTCAATATTGTTACTTTCTAACCTATTAATCTCCTTATCGGGAAGGATGAATATTTATTTGTATGCCTTTTATATGCATATCTTTTTGTCCGATCTTGACGAAAGCTGTCACTTCTATTCTTCAAAACAATTGAAACTTTTTTAATACACAATTTTTATTTCGAAAGTTAATTAAAATATATTAACCAATGCTTAAGAATATCATAGATTCCTTTCAGCTATATCCCTTAACTGGGGAGGTGAAATTTTAGGACTTAACTGGGGAGGTGCGGTCTACGAGATCGCATTTCATTTAGACTCAAATTAAATTTTCTAATGAATGTATTAATACGAAAAACTGCCAATATATTTTGCAGATATTTTTCTTGATTTATAGATATGTTTTAGAAATTTTTCAAAATATATTGTCATTGAAAAAAGTAAATGCGTTGGAACATACATTTTTTTCTCAAATTACATGTTACAATAAATAATATTCTTGAAAAAGCATATTACTTTTTACTTTTACAGTATAAGAAGGTAAATAGAAGACAATATAATGTAAAATTCAACAATTATATGAAAAATGAAAAAAATGACAATGGGTAAAATTGGTCCTTTTTTTATCGGCTTGTGTGACTTTCATAGAACGGTTTTCTAGGGCATTTTAAATATACAGGCTAAGAACAAGCATAAAAATCAACCTATAAATTCTGCATATATATCTCTTGGTATATTAATATATTTTATAAATTTTTCAAAATACATTATCAATAGAAAAATTAATTATGTTTGAAAATGCATATTAAAATAAGTTGAATGCGAACTTTCATCGAAAAACTCTTCTGTACAATTATCCTTATCACCAAAATCACTTTCTGCTTCATTTAAATGTGTCTGGAGCACTGCTTCATAACAAGAGCAGTAAACTGGATGATAATTCGGGGCCCAAGTTTTAGCGCCATCTGCTAAGCCTTGTTTATCACTGGGACACTAACAGGAAGGTGCGGTCTTAGAGACCGCGCTCGAAGAAATAACTGAATTATTTTAAAAAGCATCTGCTGAAATCGGTTGAAAAAGTGTATGTGTATTGAAGGTCACAAAACAGGAAGCTACAGAGTCAAGCCATTCAATTGAGCTAAAAATAGAATAGGGGTGACAGAAAATCCATCGCTAGCGGTCTCACAGACCGCACGTCCCCAGTTAAGGGATATCTTCCGAAAATATTATCTCACAAAAATAATTTTCACACTCATCTTGAAACTAAATAAATAAACCAACACTTTATTAAAGCTGCCAGTTTTATTTTCATAAGTTATTTCCACTAATTTTAATATAAATAAATGTCTTTGATATAAAATCTATAATAATGCTTTAGTAATTATAATGTACAGGATGTTTATAAAATCCCGGGCCCATTTTGATGTTTAATAACTCATAAAATAATAAAGATAGATTAAAATTAATAACATAAATGGTTAAATAGACTCAAAAAGTTTCATGACCCTTGTCAATGAACTTCCACGTGTGCCCCCTTCGTCGCACGGAGAATATCAAGTCGATAGTCAGATTCACGCCAGGTAGCGACAAGCATGTCGGCATCCACAGAGCCATTTGCGCACATTATGGCGATTAACAATGCCAGAAACATGAAAGGATGCTTCATCGGAGAACATTATGCTCTTCAGAAAATCAGCAGCATCTTCTGTCCTCCTTAGCATATCTGTTGCAAAGGCCATCCTCCTAGGCCTATCGTTCTGTTCCAAAACTTGAACAATTTGAACTTTGTATGCATGCAGTCTTAATTTTTCCTTAATAACCTTGTACACCGTCGAAATTGGCATATCCAATTCTGTTGCCCTTTGATCTCACAGATATTCTAGGATTGTGTAAAAATGTCTCTCTGACACGCTCAACATCAAAATCACTTGTGCAAGGACGTCTGGAACGTTTCTTATCTTCGCTACTTCCAATTTCTAGAAAATTCTTTTTCTACCGCAAGATGCTGTTTTTGGATGGAGGATCTTTTTGGTAAATTCTTCTGAAATTTCTCTGTGCTTGCACTATCGATTTCATTTCTATGAACCACCATAAAATCTGTGCTTTCTCTTGTGGTGTACGCATTCTCCTTAATATCCACTAGAATAAAACATCACATACAAAAGTACTACATAGAACAAACACATCAAAATTAAACATAACATTGCAATAGTTGCCAAAAACAAAAGAGAGAAAAATGCAATTAATAAGCAGACAATATTTTTAAAAGTTCAGATATTTAGACTGGAAAATGAAATTATCTGAAAATAACCACACGTGCAGACGATATTTACAAAAGTAAAAATATTCAAACCTGAAAACGAAAATATATGAGTTATTCCATCAATAAATGCCATAAGTTTGTTTATATCTTTATTATTTTACGAGTTATTAAACATCAAAATGGGTCCGGGACTTTATAAACACCCTGTATTTCAAACTAAACGCATTGTTCCGTGAAACATTAAATATCGTGCTTTTGTTAGAGTTAAAATTTTCTTTAAAAAGATACTTTCTTCGAACATGAATTCTAATGCAGTATTCCCATTTCTTCCTTGACTTAATAGTACATGCACTTTTAAATAAAAAGCTCACAATAATTTGAAGTTGAATGATTCCATTGAATTTTTAATTTTAACTTTTATCAAATAACAAAGAGCAATTTTGAATAAATGCATTCCTTATTAATACTTTAACAGTCTGGAAATCCAATATTTCGATGAAGCTAATCACAAAAGGCGGCTGATGTTTCAATATTTTTCTTCCGTCGTCGAAATAAAAGGTTGATTAATATGTCTGGTTCAGCTATTAGTAGTATCATGATGAGGATGATTTGGCTTAGATTGTTTTAATCAAATTTAAGCCCCATTAAGTTGAAGACTTCTAAATGTGTCTATTAATACTGAATCATATTCAGAAGACTTCCACATTACACCAAGAGAGAGACCAACAAGACCCTTATATTGAGCATATTTATCTATGTTAGATCAAATATCGATTTTAAGATTTCTATCACTCACGGGATTACAATCATATAGTGTATTGAATCTCTCAAAAGGTAATTAGTGCGTTCTAAGATTCGCTCCTAATTTGGGGCAAGTATAAAATGTATGTGAAGGGTGTCCAAAAATTTACGCAAGATTTGAATTTGCCATCATTCGTGTAGTAAAATATTGACAACTTCATTTTAAAAAAAACCATTTGACAGCTGATAGTTTAAGGTTAGTAAAAATGTAGCGTTACACGATAGTTGAACAATATTTCAAAAATAATGAAGATATGGCGCCTACAGTTCGAACATTTGAGAATTGTCCCCCTAGATCGTGTGAGTTTACGCCATTGGATTTCTTTTTATGGGGTTATTTGAATTCAAATGTCTACGCTAACAAGTCCACAAGCATCCAGACATTGAAGGACGCTCAACGCAGAATCAACGAAATCCAGCCACATAAAATGGTCATGGAAAATATTGTTACGAAATTTCCCGGGGTTCGTTTGGATAGTGGGGGTTATATGGTGTGAAGAACGCTCAATCACCAGGCGGCAGTAGAAAATAAAACAACGACGTTTATTGACACGAAGACACACAGGTCAACACAAAGACGACAACTATATACAGCACAGAAGACGATTATCTTCAGCCGAGACGTGCAGCATACACAGCAGCTCTACTCCGTCGCTGTTCCGCTAGTCCCTGGAAGACGAGTTCTTCACCGTCGCTTCCGACTACTCTTCGACTCCACTGGTCCACGACTCACTTCACAACTCCTCTCTCTAGGAGACTCGTTCTTCCCCGTTGATCCCGACGACTCTCGACTACTACTCAATTCAGGACTCAATTCACCACTGGTTCACAGCTACGACTCCGATCTGGTTCACCACGACGACTACTCTTTGGCTTCCGACTACTCTTCGACTCCACTGGTTCGCAACTCAATTCACCATCCGAACTGCAGCTGCGGGTGCTTCCTTTTATAGGTCCCAGGAGGCGGGGCTAGAAGCCTCTCAACCAATCAGAAACGTTCGAGGCGTATCTCCGTTCCTACTGGACGGGTCGGGAAAATTCTCGATGTTTCGGGTATAATCCATTCTGGCGCCAAAGTCGCCAAATTCGTCGCCAAGTCGCCAATGGTTGCCAAGTTTGTCGCCAAGCTCTGGAACCTTCTATGGAACCCACTATGCTGGGAAGCCGCATCGCAGATTCGTAAAAATATCAACGAAAGAATGCGTATGTGCCAGCTTAGTTGTGGATGCTATTTGCCGTATGTGTTATTCCATACATAACCACATTCTGTGTACTAATGGTTCAATAATAATATGACAATTTAAAGGGGAAAAAAGTGTTTTTTATTAATTTAAATCTTTTGTTAACGCATTGTTTTATCGTAAAAAACTCCGTTTTTACTAACCCTAAACTATCAAATGGTCTTTAAATAGGGCTGCTCCCACTTTACTGCACAAATGGTGGTAAATTCGAATCTTGCGTTCATTTTGGGATACCCTTTTATATTCATTCAAGAAAGAACCTGTTCGCTTGGGTTCCGAAGCAATACTTGTTCAATTAATAACGAAAATATTATTTTCGAAAATTAAAATTTCCTGTTTTGGGTGGAAAGATTGGAACTCGAATACCGAGGGAGGAAATTCGAATGATTGCCACCACTCGCAGATAAATAGCCACCCCATTTAGATCTCTTATCCCCTTCCCTCCTCTAATCTTCATGAGGGATGAAGACATTTTCTCATCGTTAACTTCATAAAGTTGATAAATAATCTTCACAGTCGACGGCGTGGAAAGGAAGTAAACAAGATAAGAAACGGTCTCGCTCTTAAGTGAGCGGTTTCGGATCTTTTACAGTAGATTGATCAAGCCCAAGGGGTGATAAGATTTCGTCTTTGGGAAAGGTAAAAATGCTAGATATAGAAAAAGAAAAGTTTTTTTTTATAAGTCAGAGACCTTACATTGCTGCGATTTCTAACTTCAGCGTTCGGTTTCGCCATTAGTTTCATTGGAGTTTCAGAAAATAACAGCCAGTTCATTTTAGAGAAAATAAGGAGGAAAAAAGAAGTTTCTAAAAAGAAAAAGTGAATTTATTCACTTTTATATGACAAAGTCAAACATTTTCACAAAAAAAAAAAAAAAAAATGATTTTGTGAAATGAAAATATTATTTTGTAATTTGTAAAATCACAATAATAAAATAATTCATTAAAATAACTAATAATCACAACAATAAATAACAAATAACCTATAAAAAATATAAAAAGAAATATCCTGAGAGCGTTTGTATGTTTGAAAAGGAAAAACTCGATAAATACATAACTGATATTGCAGATATTCGAACCATTTTGCAGGGCATTTACTGGGGGAGGTTTTAGTATATGGAAGTCATATCAAAATAAAAAAAGGAGCTTTATAATTCCGATTTTAATTATTTCCCTTCTACGATTCGCGTATGCGTAAAACAGCAGTATCTATGCTTTGCACTTTTCCGCTCATGTGCGAAAACCTCAATCTGCACATGCGCAAATAACAAGAGCTGTGTTACGCATATGCTATGTTCTTTGTTTAAACCTAATTTTAAACAGCCCCCCCCCTCGAAAAAAGAAACACAACCTTGGTTGGTGCACATTAAATGCCAAAATACTTCGTTTGTTGCACGGTAATGAAAATGTAGAGGAAATAAACGTTCGATTAGCAAACATCTACACTTAGGGAAGGAGAGTCTTCTATTGAGCGAAGTAACCTTTCTCCTCAAATCGTACTGAAATTGTTTTACAGAGAGAGAATGATTCTCTTGGGGAGCGAAGTGACGCCCACCCATTATAGCTTACAAAGACATATTATGAAGCAAGCTGAATTTTGTTTTCATATCAGATTATAGAAAGTTGATAAACAAGTATGAAACAGTGTGTAAATGACTTATTTGCATATTTTTAAATTTTAAAACAGCTTTTCTATTGCATATTTTTAGTGAATTCTTTTGTTTATGAACATATAATATTTTTACCTTTTTAACAGTCTAAATATCTCTGAATGTGTGCTATAAAAATTGTTTTGTAGTTATTTTTGATAATTTCTAAACACATTTTTATGTTTATTTGATTTTGCCTGACATGCCCATGTTATATCGGGTTGAGGCTAGACTTAAGTTAAAAGCTAATTTTTTCGCTTAGATGTTATGCGGGTACTGCTAGTAATTTATAAAATAACAAAAATTATTATGTGTTTTGTGTGTATGATATGTCTTTGTTTTATGCTTGTTGCTTATCATGTGTGTGTTTAAGGTCTGAAAATGAGACGAAAATAGAAATTAGTAAGTACAATATGAAATATTCTAAAGGGTGCATTAAGCTGGTAGAACGATTCCAATGCTATAAAATGTATAAAATTATTCGATACTCATACTGCATCATATCGTGTAGTGAATACTTATTCCATTCTTTAATGTTTCACTTCATTGCTTTTATTCTATTTGTATTTATTTACTTTGATTTCAATAAAATATTTAATTTATTACTATTATTATCATTAAAAATATTTTATATATAATAAAATAATTAATTAATATTATATATAATAAAATAATTTATTCATTACTATTATTATCATTAAAAATACTTTGATGGCATTTGATTTTAATAATTCAACAGGCCGCGGTGGCCTGATGGCAAGGTCTCGGCGTGAGAGCCATAGGGTTTCAGGTTCGAGACCCGATTCCACCGAAGAATCGCCGTGTAAGGGGGTCTGTTGCACGTTGAATCTGTCATGCCAAACGTCCTCCCGCTGGTGTGGTGTGGAGAGGGGGTGCCAGCTCAGGTATCGTCCTCGTCATCTGACCGTGGTTCAAAATGACGAGGTCCGTCCCAAAATAGCCCTTGTGTTGCTTTACAACAGGACGTTAATATAACTAAATTAACAAATCTCATTAATCATTCAACATCAAATATTATCCAAGCAGATTAATACAACAGCTGATTACTCCTTCTATTTTTTTAATGATAATATTTTAAACTGCAATGATTCTGCTAAATGCATAGTACATTACACACACAGGATGGTACGGTAAAATGCAATCAAACCACACAAGTTAGATGAATTAAGTCCAAGACTTTACCATACAGCAAGCTTTCAACAGACAATTCGAATTTCTTTCACAAGGACACACCTTTACGCCCACTTTTACTCAAACACAACTACTTTTAACCCTGTGAAACATGAAAAAGCTCCATCTGTTATTATAACTATTCGATAGCTTTATTTTAAAAGTTGTTAAGTTTTTTGTTTGCCGTACATGATGACAGGATGTAAAAATCACATCAAGAAGTAGGATACAAAAATATGAATTTCATTTTCAATATATTTTCGATCTACTTTAAATATCTTGAATTTTATAATATAAGACCATGAAATTTCTATGAAATAATATTTTTTTAAACTATTATTCAATTTTATATATATATTTCACAAAATTATTCAAATATTATTATCTATTTCAAAATTATTCAAATATTATTATCTATCTCAAAATTATTCAATTATTTTTATCTGTTTCAAAATTATTCAGATATTATTATCTATCTCAAAATTATCCAATTATTATTATCTGTTTCAAAATTATTCAGATATTATTATCTATCTCAAAATTATTCAAATATTATTATCTATTCCAAAATTATTTAAATATTATTATCTATTTCAAAATTATTCAGATATTATTATCTATCCCAAAATTATTCAATTATTATTATCTATCCCAAAATTATTCAATTATTATTATCTGTTTCAAAATTATTCAGATATTATTATCTATCTCAAAATTATTCAAATATTATTATCTATTTCAAAATTATTCAAATGTTATTATCTGTTTCAAAATTATTCAAATATTATTATCTATTTCAAAATTATTCAAATGTTATTATCTGTTTCAAAATTATTCAACTATTATTATCTGTTTCAAAATTATTCAAATATTATTATCGGTTTCAAAATTATTCAAATATTATTATCTGTTTCAAAATTATTTAACTATTATTATCTGTTTCAAAATTATTCAAATATTATTATCTATTTCAAAATTAGTCAAATATTATTATCTATTTCAAAATTATTCAACTATTATTATCTGTTTCAAAATTATTCAAATATTATTATCTATTTCAAAATTATTCAACTATTATTATCTGTTTCAAAATTATTCAAATATTATTATCTATTTCAAAATTATTCAACTATTATTATCTGTTTCAAAATTATTCAAATATTATTATCTATTTCAAAATTATTCAAATACGCATTTTTAAATTTTCTATTTAATAAATGGTAATTTTTTCTTAACACTGCCTAATATAGGATAAAACTACTGATTTCCTAGAGATCAATCTATTTAAATTCGGTTGAATGATTTTAATTATCTTTTAAGATTTTTCTTCCGTAATGCAATTCAAACATATAGAATTGATTCTCAATTCCTGAAGCTCCGCAAATAGATTTGACAGAAACTAATTCACGACGCTTACTTTACTTCTTTTAAAAGGACTTGGAAATCTACCTAAATAAACTTCATATCCAAACCCTGTGAAACATGAAAAAGCTCCATCTGTTATTATAACTATTCGATAGCTTTATTTTAAAAGTTGTTAAGTTTTTTGTTTGCCGTACATGATGACAGGATGTAAAAATCACATCAAGAAGTAGGATACAAAAATATGAATTTCATTTTCAATATATTTTCGATCTACTTTAAATATCTTGAATTTTATAATATAAGACCATGAAATTTCTATGAAATAATATTTTTTAAAACTATTATTCAATTTTATATATATATTTCACAAAATTATTCAAATATTATTATCTATTTCAAAATTATTCAAATATTATTATCTATCTCAAAATTATTCAATTATTTTTATCTGTTTCAAAATTATTCAGATATTATTATCTATCTCAAAATTATCCAATTATTATTATCTGTTTCAAAATTATTCAGATATTATTATCTATCTCAAAATTATTCAAATATTATTATCTATTCCAAAATTATTTAAATATTATTATCTATTTCAAAATTATTCAGATATTATTATCTATCCCAAAATTATTCAATTATTATTATCTATCCCAAAATTATTCAATTATTATTATCTGTTTCAAAATTATTCAGATATTATTATCTATCTCAAAATTATTCAAATATTATTATCTATTTCAAAATTATTCAAATGTTATTATCTGTTTCAAAATTATTCAAATATTATTATCTATTTCAAAATTATTCAAATGTTATTATCTGTTTCAAAATTATTCAACTATTATTATCTGTTTCAAAATTATTCAAATATTATTATCGGTTTCAAAATTATTCAAATATTATTATCTGTTTCAAAATTATTTAACTATTATTATCTGTTTCAAAATTATTCAAATATTATTATCTATTTCAAAATTAGTCAAATATTATTATCTATTTCAAAATTATTCAACTATTATTATCTGTTTCAAAATTATTCAAATATTATTATCTATTTCAAAATTATTCAACTATTATTATCTGTTTCAAAATTATTCAAATATTATTATCTATTTCAAAATTATTCAACTATTATTATCTGTTTCAAAATTATTCAAATATTATTATCTATTTCAAAATTATTCAAATACGCATTTTTAAATTTTCTATTTAATAAATGGTAATTTTTTCTTAACACTGCCTAATATAGGATAAAACTACTGATTTCCTAGAGATCAATCTATTTAAATTCGGTTGAATGATTTTAATTATCTTTTAAGATTTTTCTTCCGTAATGCAATTCAAACATATAGAATTGATTCTCAATTCCTGAAGCTCCGCAAATAGATTTGACAGAAACTAATTCACGACGCTTACTTTACTTCTTTTAAAAGGACTTGGAAATCTACCTAAATAAACTTCATATCCAGGGTTTATCTTTCACATTTCAGATAGAACTGATAGGCTGAAATTCGATTGAAAATATTTGATATCCAACAAGTGTCTCAACTTCTATAGCAGTTAATAAATGATCTTTCGCTCTGTTCAAACAGCCTGGAGTTTTATCGCTGACATAGACAGCATTCTACTGGAATGAGTTTATTTTTAGTTACAGCTTTCCATGTTGAAAGTAGAATTACATTTTTAACTCTGCATTTTCTGTACCATTAGAGCATGAAATCTATTTGGAAAGGATTCCTTCTGTTAATACTGTGAAGATTATATATTAATTAATAAATTAATTTTACATCAAAATATTCTTTTTTACATACCAGATGATGTAGCTTTTAACTGACGGTTGAAATATTCATAACTAACGGAATTTTCTGTCATCTTCTTGTGTGTTTAATAGAATGAGAATTTTTTTTAACGTGATAATGAAATATTGACTATGAACATCATAAAACCTAATTTATGAAGCGTAAAATGAAATATTCTGAAGAACAAACTATTGGAGCACAACTACTAAATTTGTTAAGTAACTTCTTCTTTGATAGTAAATAATCATTGAGAAATGTTCTTTTAAAATTTTCAATCAATTTCTAATTAACAAAACATTAAATGGCATAAATGACAAATAATATTTTTACATCTCATTATGGTGCACGTAAACACTAAAAGATTTTTTTTTTTTTTAATTTTAACTTTAAAAATCCAGTTTTTCACAGTTGGTCATCAATGTATGTTTAAACTCATTTCAGTGGGAAAAACCTTATTACACTAATTATTAATTAATTAAATAATATTTAATGAGCTAATTAGCATATTTTTTAAAACATGATATCTTAAATTCTAAATTATATAGACACACAATTCTAGTTGGAAATGATGCCTAATATTTGTCTTTCTGTTTTCTGTCTCAATCAAGTTATAAAAATATATAGTTTTTTTTTTACAATTTTTTCATCAACGATGAATAGAATAAGCGAGATTTTTTCTGTAATTTTAACTTTTAAATAGCTATTAAAAATTTATTTCAATAAAAGTAACTTTGATTGAAGCACAAAACATCCGCTATTTCATACAGATTATTTTGATACATAAATAACTGTATTTGGTTCATTTCTTGCTGAGTTATGATTGTTCGAATGAAGCAACATGTGGGAAAATATCATTCTTCATAAAATGAGTTTAAAAAACACCGAAACTAGAGTTTTTAGTAAAATTACCTCAAGATAAATAATTATAACTCGAGAAATTTTCCGAATATTGACAACACCTTGGTATCGTTTGAAAACTAAAGAATCAGAGAACATTTTGGAGCAATAAAATATATTCCATATTTTGAACGATTTTCAAAGTTTTAAGTGTGTACGTACACCTAAAATAAAAATAAAAAATTTTAACACAATTTGGAATCATTCTTTTTACTGTTATAAAAAAATTCGTCATTTTTTAATTACATATTTCAGCCACGTGATTTTGTATTGTTTATATTATAGTAAAGAAACTGCTTTCTTTGAGCATTGAATACAAGGCAAATTTTTGACTTCAATTCTCGTTAGGTTGATAATCTTTACAGATTGATATGTTTTTTTAGAAAATTGCGTAATACAAAAAAAAACCTGTTGCATACAGAATGCAATGATTGAAGCAATCAAGTCAGATAAATGAATGGGCTGCTTAAATCATCGGTATCATGTATTCAGCCTTATGTCCTGATCATATTTCCTGATATTCATCCATCCTTTCATCATATCAGGAAATTAAAACATTTTCTTGATATGATGTTTTGGACAAGAGACTCGAATTACATTTTGCTTTTACTGCATTTCTTTTCAAGAAAATCGCTTGTCTTAGAGAGAAATCGAATTTGTATTATAATCTACAATTTGGAATACTTAAAAAAGGATTGATTTTTATATATCTGTACTATTCTGTTCTTTAGTTTTTCTGTATTCTGTTCCTTAGTTATCATATTTACATAAATATGAAAATCTACGAGAAATCTACGAACCCTTTGAAGAATTCTTTCAAAATTTTAGGTAATCGAAATTTTAAAGCCTTTCCTTCATAACTTCAAAGCATGTTTTTGTTCATAAAATATTTTTAAATAATCTTAAAATTCAAATTTTAGCCATCCAATGCTGCCAATTCGTTTTATTAAACTTTTTAATAGTTTTTTTCTGAATTTTTATTCTAAAAATTTAAATCCAGTGGGTGTATAACGAAAAATCCAAGAAGTTTAATAACGTATAACGACTTGTTCTACTCGATAAGAGGAAACAAAAGTAACAAAAATATAGACACAAAAAAGTTACAAACTTTAGCTTTCTTTCATATTCTAATTATTTATTATCTGAGGCGATACATGCATAGCCTGTTGTTACTACCGAAAATTCTGTCCAAATGGTGTTAACAGACTAATGGATAAAGATGCTTTATTCTGCACGAAAACAGTTTGTGTTTCTTTTTACCCGTTAAAACATTTTTAAATTTTAAATGATAAAAAATGCAAACAGAGCATACACAAAACTAAACTTGCAGAAATCAACTATACACAAGCAGAAAACCTTTATTAAGAACCACAATGGCACAAAGCACTGAGAGAGAACTTAAGTCCCTTGACTCTACTTCCTTGACAGGGCATAGAATAGTCTACACTTTACTTTGGAACTCGAGTCTTGATAGAGCTATCCCCAAGATTTTCGTAGCTAGAATTACCAAATTCGTGCCCAAGTTGTTAAGTTAGTCGCTATAGCATGTAGGCCATTGATCAGACATAAACACACACACACACACTCTCTCTCTTCCTTATCTTGAATGTAAATGCTCAGGAAAGCAACATTAAAAATTCTTAATAATATTTTATCTAGTCTTAAGAAACAGTTTTAACTTAAAGCTTCATATCGCAGCGAAAGTTATATTCTTCTCATGGTTTGTTATGATGAATTTTATCGTATAATTTTAATGAAGATTCTAGTTATATTTTTTATTTAATGAACTTTTACATACGATTCGGCTAGACTGGAGCTGAGATTTTTAACTGAAATTTTCATTTATGAAAAATTTCTCTTTACCGGAGTATTAATTGTAAGAAATATTGTCTTGATAGATTTGTATCATCTGTTTCTTTTTTTATCTATATTTGTAGTTTCATTTTCGGCTTCTGGCATTAAATTATTCTTTCATGTTATCTTCCATGGCATAAAAGAATTTTTTGTAGTTTGCCAATTAGAGAGAAATTTTAATGATAAATTTTTTATCTCTGAACTAAATTTTTTTCTTGTTTTTTAAAATCTTATCCCTACTTTCATTGTCAACAAATAAATACTTTTTTTTCAAAATGATCTTACTTCAAAACCCAGTCTAGAACAAATTGCCTCTAAGATCTACTTACCTTAATTGCCCGTTAAAAAAGCATTCCGTAAGTTTCTTCTGGAACCACAAAAAACAAACAACAGAAGGGGATTTACGAGATTTATTTTTCTATTTTGAAACTCTGGCATATTTTAAGAACAGCCATTTCCTGGAGTAACCATGACGACATGTCCAGATATAACAGGAATACAAATCCAATTAAGAGTGGACAGCTTTCTTTTAAATCTCCTACGTTAGCCCTCTCTATCCCCCTCCCTCTTGACGATTGGATGCTTTTGTGCCATCGGAGAGCATTCTTTTTCCAGGAATTCTCTGATCTCTCCTCAGAATTCCATCAAGCGCAGGATATCCGGAAAGCTGAATGTCACTTGTTTTCCTTCATGTCAGAAGTCGAGATTTTGTGTGTGTTTAGGTAATCATTTTCTTTCCCATATACAGGCCACAGTGCCGTATGTCAATATGAACACTTTGAAAATTTCCGTTACATCATTTCTGTTAATTCGAAATCTATAAAGGAAAATTATTATTGGCGTCAAAAAAATTCTAATTCGGAGTTTTAGCGTATCTTTACGTTTCATACCACCCTGAGTGTGGAAAACAGATTCTTAGAATTATATCAATCGATTAACTCGGGAATAAAAAACATTTTGAGCTAAATGTATGAAATTTGGTGTGCAGTCTCTAACACCAAAGTTTTAAGGTTTCTGTCAAATCTTGAATGAAATTCGTTCAGAGGAAGGCTGCCTGGCCAGTATTCGAGTATAAGGAGGCGCGATGAACATGAAAAGTTGCAAAATTGAAAGATAAAAATTTGAAAGTAAATTCGTTCTCGGTAAAATCCTAGATGGGCCCACCTCTTGGCGACTTATTTGAAATCTCGCCAAGTTGACTACTAATTGAATATTTGTTATTATTATTATTTTTCAATTAAAAAACGATACTTGAAGGCCAGAAATAATAATAAATAAAATATAATAAATGAATAAATAATAAAATAAAATAATAAATAAATAATAATAAAAATTAAATTAAATTAAATAAAAATAAATAAAAAAATCTGTCTAGGTTGCCACATTGGCGACGTTATCGCCACACGTTTGGCGAGAATTCAAAAAGACGCCAAGAGGTGGGCTGTGCTAGGATCCCCCCTCGTTCTCAAATTTAAAATCAAATCCGTTATATTTTTCGCAGTCAGTCGATTTGCACTTTTATATGAATATAAGCGTGAGAAGTCAAAAACACAATTTCTATAAGTCAGATTTGATGCACTAACTTAATAGACTTCGAATCAAATTTATTAAAGGCTTGATCATCCATCAGTTTGTACTTACAATTATGTAAGTTGACACGACAACTCAAAAATGTAACTAATTGGATAAATGAAATGCATGTGATAGTGTTGCTATAGTTTCAATTTTCTGTCAGTTTTTAGTTTGAAAAAGAATTTAGTTTAATAAAGTAGACTTTCAAAATATGTATATGATTTTTTACATTGTCATTTTCATAGAATGTTTATATAAAACATATTATGTTCCTTTATTTTTCTGTCTGGCGATATTAATCATACAATTCTCAAGTGCGGAAATCTAAAAATAAAAAAAATCTGAGCTCACATAGCATTCATGATCGTCTCCTATGTCTACAACATGACGAGCCGGTGTCCTGGCATAGGGGTAGAGAGTCTTCCCCTCGATCTGGGCGTCCTGGGTTCGAGTCCCGGTTCGGGCATGGTTGTTCTTCATCTGCTCTGCCTGTGAGATGTGCCCCCCCCCACCTGTAAAAAAGGGCTGTGCAAGTGAATGTGATTCGTGAATAGCTGAGACATACTCTTGGCCCTAGTTGGCTTTACTAAAAAACAAGAGACGCACCCTCGGCTTAAAATCGCTGATTTCGTCAGTGAGCTTGCGAGTGTCGTTAGAAACAACAACAATCAAATTACTTTCAATCCGTAGACTAGACAAAACCTCACAGGAAGGGTTTCTCCAGAACATTCTATCTGTGAGATGTGTGAATGTGCCCTCCTGTAAAAAGGGGTTGTGCAAGCGAATGAGTGATGCGTGAGTAGGAAAGTAGTACTCTTGGCCATAGTTGGCGCTACTATAAAAACAAGAGACGCTCCCCCACCGGCTTAAAATCGCTATCTTCGTAAAAGCTGGCTTGTCCATGGCAAGTGCCAAAAGAAACAATAACAACAATTTAATGCGAAGGCAAAAGAGATAACACTTTTATTAAAGATTATGGGAAATTATTCCCATCATTTTTCTAATTATGATGTGTGTGCGTACGTGTGTTAGTGAGAGAGAGAGAAAAAAGAGAGATGATTCGATTTTAGAAAAATAAATGAGCATAATGTGTTTTATATAGACATCCTATGAAAATGACAATGTAAAAGCGATTATTAATAAAATCAGCCTTTTAAAAATAATGAGCGACCATTTTGATTAATAAAGATATGATTTAATAAAGAAAGAAATTTGCTGAACAAGTGATAAAATTGAATAAAAAAGTATTACTTTTAATATAACTAAATGAATGAGAATACTGATTTATAAAGATATTCT
This sequence comes from Argiope bruennichi, assembly GCF_947563725.1. Taxonomy (NCBI): domain Eukaryota; kingdom Metazoa; phylum Arthropoda; class Arachnida; order Araneae; family Araneidae; genus Argiope; species Argiope bruennichi. The sequence goes on along the minus strand of NC_079160.1, from coordinate 100,430,989 downwards.
TTTAAAATAACTGCACAACCGTCGATATTGGTTAACAAGGATATCCTTTCAAAAGGATTATTAGTAAGAGTTATTAGAAATACATCTTTTCAAAAAAACTGAACAAATAATGAACCTGATTAGAAAAGGCAAATTTAATTTTTAAAAAATTAAATGCATTAAATAGCACGGATTAATGAAATAATTCATATGTTTTACTCCTCAATTATACCCTGTCATTTTGAATTTAAAAGGCATTCCTTGTGTAACACTGGATGAGGATACGATGTTCAAGAAAAAAATATTCTGTTTTGTTTATCTTATCTATATTTTTACTTAGAATTCACGTTTCTTTTTACCATTTCAAATAAAGCATGGCTACACCCATTTTGAAACTCGTATTCTATAAAATTTCATTACAAATTAGTTTTTCCACTATAATAAATGTAATAACGTCATATATAACTATTTTTTACTGTTATTTATTATACATTCCTTTTTTACGGTTGTATTTTTATAAATATGGTATATTTTATGCATACAATTTGTCATACATTTATATAACTTGTATGTAACTATGTTATAAATTTATATAATAAAAAAATTATAATGCTTCGCTGCGCCTGAGGATTGTTATAGGGTTATTTTTTTGTTGTCATTATCTCCAACAAACATTACATATTTTGCATTGTAAAGCTATCAAAAAATACTTATCCTTTTTCTTTAAAGGCTTTATAATGAGCGTATAATGCTTGAAACGTACTTTAAGAATTTTGTTTGACGAAGAACGAAAAATGCCTTATTTGCAATTTTTATATTCAAACCGCATTTCAATTTTTCTTTGACTTTTTATATGTTCAGAATCCCCCTTTCAGTAATAATAGCATATAATTTGATGAAATACATAACATCTAAATGCTTAAAATTTTTTCAGCAAAAGAGCAGGAATTATCTTTTGAATATTAGGTGTATTCCTTAAGTTTCATTTTAAGTTTCTTTTTACTCCCTTATTATGACCGAAACATTTTCTTAAAATATTAAACAGAACTTGCTTTTTTTAAATAGTTAAGTAAAATATGTATTAAAAATTAAATTTATTTTTGTGATAACATATAAAATAATGAAAATTTAGAATGGTATCAAATTAATCAACTTAACGCTTTTATAATTATTTCTTCTGCTTCTTTTTTATGATATTATGAATGTTATTTATAAATGCCGTTATTTCAAGTTTTAGACAATTTTGCATTAAATTATTAACCAGCATAATCATTTTCACGCTGACATTTTGACATTTTAATGTACAATGTATATTATGAATGATTTAACAAATTTGAAGCTTATGTTATACCTTTAACTGTTTCCTTGTAGTTTCTTTGTCATTACAATGATTTGATGTGATTTTTTTAGAACGATATACCAATTTAGATGTCGGCCTTGTCGCCTAATCATGGTTCACAATTATTGTCTGTACCGTAACATCACGTTTGAAGTTCCTGTAAGAAACGACAATAAAATTAAACTGTTTTCAAGAACATGAGACTTTCCTTTCATGTGAAAAGATGATTTAAAAATACGGTTAATCTCTTTTTGACAATATTGGCAAAAATTTTTAGTTTCAAAAATTAAAAGCTATAATTATACTTTTAAATGTCTATTCAAGAACTACAACTCATTTGAACGTCATACTCACGTGACATCCAACATCTATATGCATATTTTATTGTACACGCCCTGAAATAGCCTCTTTTCTTTCACTTATAAATTTTTTTGAAAATTAAAATGCCGAAAAGTAAATGGTATGTACTGCAGAAGACAAAATGTTCTTCCATTAAGGCTACATCATTTGTATTTTTTGACATAAATTTTTACATGACATAATAACTACACGAGCATGACATGAAGGTTACATGACATGAATTTTTGAAAAACAAAATAACGTTCGACTGAAAAGAAATTTGAAAGAAAAAATAAAATTGGATTAATTATTATTTTGGAAAAGAAATATAGATAACTGAGATCAAATCATAATGCATAAGTCATAATATTCTAAGTAATAATCATAATATTCATATGTCATAAGTCATTTTCTTTATCATAGGCAAATTTCATATTTCATTAAAAATGAAAGCGACCTGTTGAGCAGACCTAACAGTAAAACTATCTGTTTACTCTGAATTATTTTTCCATTTCAGTATGATGATTTATTCAATTAATAAAAAATGGGGAACTTAATCCATTCTAGCTTTCAATGTCTAATATAATAGTCAATATAAATGCATGTAAAAAATATTTGCAATATAAACGGATTATATGAAGCATAATCCTGTATATACTGTTTCATATCTGTATATACTGTTTCATATCTGTATATGCTGTTTCATATATCAAAATGTCTTATATCAAAAGATCCCACAGTCACTAACGACAAACGACAATTTGTAACTTCATATAGAAACTGGCATTTCACAATTTAAGAACGGAAACAAATTTATACAAATGCTTTGTCACAAAAGATGTTTGTCAATTGATACATACAACCTTTTGATGTAATAGTAGCGATACATTGTATTACTTTTTTCTGCTACATGCGGTTTCATTTAACAGAATTCATATTTACAAATCAGAACAGCGGAGAGTGAGACAAACCTAACCTTCCAAAAGTGCCTGGTGGCTATGTGTTCTGGAAAAGTACATTGATGCTGACAGGAAATGCGTCTGTGAGATGCTCCCTTCCAATTTTCCGCGTTGCTGAATTAGAGGAAAAGTCGTTAATTATCCGGGGCGTGGTGTCAATTGGGACGAATCTCTAATTGCGGAGCGTGGGCGTAGCTTCATTCAATTTATTACGCTCACGCTCAAAATAAACGCTACAGCGGACGCCTGGAGTTTCCTCCGAATTAGTTGCCATTGTTTTCAGGGCTCATTCACGGCGATTGTTCCAGACCACGCACACCCCAACAAAGCTTCTTTTATACGTTTTTGAAAATCGACCCAGAAAGAATCGCCGCCTGGAGCTTCTGTCCCTAATATTTTATTCTTCTGACGATACAATTCTAGATCTCGGTACCAAAGTTCAGGTGCAAACTAGTATCAAATAATATGAAATGTATATTTAGTAAAGAATTCTTTGATTCCGTATTTAACTCGAATTTATTTGGAGCAGTTGATAGGTATCACGTTGTTCCTTTAGAGTCAAAGAAAGTCATCTTGAAAAAGAATGACCGAATATGTAAATGATTTTTTATACCAAATTTTACTCCAATTTATTTGGAGTTGTTCTTAGGCATCACATGAAAAAGAAAACTTAAACATGTACATTTAGAGAAAATAAATCTTTGATTCCAAATTTTGCTCGAAATTTTTTGGAGGGGTTCATATGTATCATGTTGCTTCTTTAATTAACACCGACTTTAAAATGGCACGTGAACTTATAGTAAAACTAATTCCTTGATTCCAAATTTTACTCGAATTTATTTGGACGAGTTCTTGGACATCACATAGTTTCTTTAATGAACGCCAACATGAAAAAGAAAACTTAAACATGTACATTTAGAGAAAATAAATCTTTGATTCCAAATTTTGCTCGAAATTTTTTGGAGGGATTGATAGGTATCATGCTGCTTCTTTAATTAACACCAACTTTAAAATGGGCACGTGAACTTATAGTAAAACGAATTCTTTGATTCCAAATTTTATTTGAATTTATTTGGAATGGTTGAGTAAGCATCACGTTGTATCTTTAAATTCAACTAACACCAACTTTAAAAAGAGCATCCGAACATGCAGTAAAAGTAATTCTTTGATTCCGAATTTTGCTCCAATTTAATTAGAGTGGTTTATAGGTATCACGCTACTTCTTTAAATTTAATAAACACCAACTTTAAAATGAACGTCTGAATATGCAGTAAAAATAATTCTTTGATTCCGAATTTCACTCGAATTTATTTGGAGTGGTTTATAGGTATCATGCTACTTCTTTAAATTTAATTAATATCAACAATAAAAAAACAGCCGGTCATATAGTAAAAATAATTTTATGATTCCTAATTTTACTCGAATTTATTTGGAGTAGTTGTTAAGTATCAAGTTGCTCCTTTAGCTTCAATGAACGCCAACTTGAATACTCGAATTTGTACATTTCGTAAACATAATTCTTTGATTCCAAATTTTACTCGAATTTATTTGGAATGATTGAAGGTACCATATTGCTTATTTAAATTTAATTAACACTAACTTAGCCAAGTACTTTAATAATAATGTAATTTTATTGAAATAAAGTAAAATGAAACGAATGCATGCGATACAATAAATTTGTGATGAAAGTAAAAGTATATTTGTTAAACGGATGCATCTTCAGAAATGAAAATAAATTTTTGACAGATAAAAAAAAAAGAGAGAACAGCTCTTTTACTGTTATTTAGTATTTTCACCGACACATACTATCAGATTTATTTTTGTTTAAACTGGCTTTCACCAAAATATTTCTCTTACAGCTAATTCACAAACTGTTTGTTTATTTGTTCCGAAATTATTTTTAAAAGAATGTTAAATATTTTTAACGAGACAATATTTTATTATTAAATTTTTCTAAAACTTGTTTATTGCCTGTTTGTTATATTCATCAACATTTAACTCCTATTTTTCTTATGTTTAGTTGAATGTCATTAAAATATTCCTCCCGATTCTACCCTACAAGCAAACACTTTCCTGATTTTTTTCATTTATTTACGTATAAATTCCTCTGTGGAAATATTAAATATTTCTTCCTAGAGAATATTTAATTATTTACATAAACAATTTCATCAAACTTTCACAGCGGCGGGCAGTTTTAAAACGAACACGGAAGCATTGTGTTTCTTTAATTTGGAAGTAAAAGAAAAAAGAAAACAAAAAAAAATTGTTTAAAACTCATTATCATTTCTTTCTTTCCCAAAAATTCGCGCCATTTCTCTTTTTCTTTTTTTTTTAACGACTTTTTTTTCCAGCAGTTTTGGAACGAGAGGATTTGCATCAACGTACGGGAAAGTAATTGTTTGACGAAAAAGCGCAAGGGTAAAAAAAAAGGAAAGGAAATCCTCTTAAAAACGGGAATATTTAAAATAATAACAATAAAAATAAAAAATATGCAAGAATCTTTTTCCCGTCTTCTTACCGTGGCATTTTTGTGAAGATTCTTTTTTTTTTCTTCTTCTTTTCCTTCCTTTGAAAGAGCAGAGTTTCGCAAGGAACAAGAAATGAAGATTTAAAGACCAGACCTAAAAATGCTCGATTTGCGCTATTGGGTCTTATTTTGAGTATTTGTTTTATGTGAGTCTTTGGATAAGAAGTATGCATTTGATGGAAGACGAAAAACTAGAGATAGAAAAGAAAATACAAGGCAACTAGGATGATTTTTATTCCATTTTATCAAAAGAAGGAGTGAGGGGGAAAAGAAAGCTCAAATATTCCTTTGTTTGTCGTTTCTTCAAACATCGTTGCTTTTTTTTTTATTCGGCAAGTGTTTACCATGCGTGTTTGAATACCTCGGTTCCTTCTTTTGACATGGTATATCGTCGAAAGTATATCATTTTCTGACAGAGCTATTTATTTCTAGATACCTTTGATGTGATATTAAACAACGTTTCTGAAACACTCTTATTTCAACTTCATTATCAGGCGCCTACAGCTCTTTGAATATCCAATCTTATTTTTTCATGATGTCGTAGTCCGCGTTACCACGGAAAGGGGATGTAGTAGCTGCTGTGGGTAAGGACCCCTGAGCACCCTGGGGCAGAAGTCTGACTTCTCGCTCAAATGTAGATGACACACACACACACATTCGCTTGCACAACCCATTTTTACATGGGGGGGGGGTGCTCATTCGCACACTTCAAAGATGGAACACAAGAGAAGAACATCCATGCCGACCAGGACTCGAACCCAGGATGCCCAGATTACGGGGAAGACACGCTACCACTAAGCCACGACGCCGGCCCCAATCTTATCTTCAATAATAATAAAGATGAATATGTGTCTGATCAATTCTGCAAAGCAGGCATTTTCATCTAATGCAATCAAATTTCGCTAGGATATATGTTAAAAGGTATAAATGCACACATCGTAGATATTGTTTTGAAATTTTAATTGTAATATTAATAAATTAAAATTATAGCTAGGTTTGGCACTTTTCCGCAATAACACCGAGAAAATAATATACACAAAAATAATTTTTGCATCCTCTTAAAATTCAAAAAAATATCTTTGCACAGATACAAATATCTTACCATAAAACTTTTTTCAACCTTTAATTCATTTTTTTAAAAATATTTTAAGCATATATTACAGCAATATGCTTCATTGTTGAAGTGAGACTTGCATCGTTTTTATTGTTACTAATAAAATTTCATCCTGATCTTTGGAAACTGTTGATGGACCAAATATGAAGATTCGGCTTTTTATTTTTATGTTCAGTAGGTTTTAGGGGAATGTTATTGTTTTTTTAACTAAGGTTTGATTTCAGAATCCAACAGTGGCGAAAATTTTTTAAGTGAACTCAACTTTTAACAACAGCTGCTCTTTCCTTTGATAAACTCGGGTGCATAAAATTTTGATATAAATTTAGAGGAATACATAGAACAATGAACAGAACAATGTAAGGCCTTTGAAGTAGTTACAGATCTATCAGAATTGCTAAGGAAATTATAAAAATCAAGTAACACAAAAAAAATTTAAATTCTTAGCATTCTTTAATCCCAGAGAACCAATTGGTCATTAAAGACAACTAGCTGCAACTGACTCGTTTATTATGTAACTGTTTATTACTATATTTAGATATTTATAGGATAGACGTACCATTAGTAGACTAATAGTCAATTAGACCGCTGCGGTAATGGATATCATCTTTGCCTTTTATTTAGATTTTAAAATGTTTAGGAGGGCTGAACTTTAACACGGGAGGATGCTTATCGGGCCTCTGAACCCCTATAATTTAAAAAAATATGTAATTTAAAATTGATTTTTCAATGGAAAAACTCGAGTTTCACAGTGATTCCATCTTATCTTTTGAGCAGACATTTAATTCCAATATGAGAGGCTCTTATATTTAAGACATCAAACTTAAAGTAAGATTTGGTGATTACATTCCAACAATAAATATTCGAGTGTGGTGGTTTCGAAGAGTGGTTTGTAAAATCCTAGATGGGCCCACCTCTTGGCGACTTATTTGAAATCTCGCCAAGTTGACTACTATTTGAATATTTGTTATTATTATTTTTCAATTAAAAAACGATACTTGAAGGCCAGAAATAATAATAAATAAAATAAAATAAATATAATAAATAAATAAAACAAATAAATAAATAAAAAATAAATATAATAAATAAATAAATAATCATAAAATAATAAAAAATAATAAATAAATAATAATAAAATAATAAAAAATAATAAATACATATTAATAAAAATAAAATAAATGAAATGAAATAAATATAATAAAAAATAAAATTAAAATAAATTTTAAAAAATCCATCTAGGTTGCCACATTGGCGACATTATCGCCACTCTTTTGGCAAGAATTCAAAAAGAAGCCAAGAGGTGTGCTGTGCTACCCGAGTCGTTTACTAATTTTAATGGCCCTGATCTCAACCCAGTGGGCATTTTCTTGTTGAGATATCTTGAAAGCATGTGCATGAGATTTCACCGGTAACTCTGCGGGATCTTTGAAGATGCATTATTGATTATTGTGCTAGAGTATTACATAATATAATAGATCAAGGATCCAAATTTTATTTTAGTTGAAAGAGAAGTTGTAACACCATTTTCATAAATATTTTTGTTCTGACACATTTCAGCATCAACAATTTTGAATACCACATATAAGCAAATATGCGTTTTCATCATTTTTATCTTATTAATAATTCTCACTAAATATTTTTGTTCTAAATAAATAAAGCTTTAACACTTTTTAATCGGCTTTCTCTCTCCATCTTGTAGTATTTTCGAGATAGAAACGCTGATTTCACACTTAGCAGCTAAATGGTAATACATTTCATTATAATGTAGCCTTTACTATATCTGCATACTATTTTTATATCTACAGCTGCTTCGTTTCTAAATTAAGATGAGGGTAAAGGGATGTATTAGATAACCTCCATATTAAATCAAACTGAAGTATGATATCTTGAAGTTATTTAACGAATTTATGTCCCCATACAGCCTGAATTCAACCAATAAACTATAGAAATTTTAATCCGTCAGTTAAAGGAAAGCACATATATTTTACACATTTAGTTGTATTTTATGCGTGAGGATTACATACCCTAATTTATTCTTAGAAATGGGTGGTTTTGGCAGATTTGATTTCTCATATGTATGTTTTTTTTTCACAGAATACGTGCCTGCGACTCCAGAGCCGAACGTGCAAAACAGACGTCGATTGCTTCTGCAGCGGAAGTCCGAAAATGTTTTGCGGTGGGGACAGATGTCGGCCGCTCTTCAAGGCTGGGAAATGTGAGTACTCTATAATTGTTTTTCTTCCTCTTAACACAAAATGTATTACGTAGATGAGTGTCTAATGATTGATCGTGCTATGATAAAAGGCATCCATATCTTTTAACACTGATATCTCACTGTTTCACTTAATATTGTTTCTGTTATAGTGCAATTAAAACATTATTGACGTAAATAGCAATTATGTTCATAATTCAAATAAATAAATTCACATGTAGGATCCTGTCACTTATTTAAAATCATAAAGCCAATTTTCAATATCACCATTAGAGTTTAACCTAACACTGGATAAGCTACCCTATATATATTGATGTAAGTGCTGATGTAAAGCAACAGTAGCTTGTGAATTTGGTATATTTAGGTGTGCCTCGAATTATGTATGCATCAAAGTGTGCCACGAATTAGGTATGCATTCAAGTGTGCCTCGAATTAGGTATGCATCAAAGTGTGCCACGAATTAGGTATGCATTCAAGGTGCCACGAATTAGGTATGCATTCAAGTGTGCCACGAATTAGGTATGCATTCAAGTGTGCCTCGAATTAGGTATGGATCAAAGTGTGCCACGAATTAGGTATGCATTCAAGTGTGCCACGAATTAGGTATGCATCAAAGTGTGCCACGAATTAGGTATGCATTCAAGTGTGCCACGAATTAGGTATGCATCAAAGTGTGCCACGAATTAAGTATGCATCAAAGTGTGCCACGAATTAGGTATGCATTCAAGTGTGCCACGAATTAGGTATGCATTCAAGTGTGCCTCGAATTAGGTATGGATCAAAGTGTGCCACGAATTAGGTATGCATTCAAGTGTGCCACGAATTAGGTATGCATCAAAGTGTGCCACGAATTAGGTATGCATTCAAGTGTGCCACGAATTAGGTATGCATCAAAGTGTGCCACGAATTAAGTATGCATCAAAGTGTGCCACGAATTAGGTATGCATTCAAGTGTGCCACGAATTAGGTATGCATTCAAGTGTGCCACGAATTAGGTATGCATTCAAGTGTGCCTCGAATTTTCTTGGCGATTCTCACTGCATATAGGTGAGCATTATCATGATGGAAAACAATATTTTTTTCCTTCAGAGCTATATCAGATATTTTAGCAATTATGCATCGTCTTAATCCAATTCTGGTTATGTTTAATAACATTTTCCCCTCAATCTTGCTTTTGTTTTTCTAACTTGAAAGTTATTCGACGATTTTTTAGTGCTTTTTGACATGCATTTTGAAATCTTCTTCAACGAGACTCAATTTTTTAACCTGCATGAAATCAACTCAAATTTCGGATCATTTAGCATTAATACATCCTAATCCGATTCCGATTATTCTAACAAAATATTTCCTTCAATACTGCTTCCATTTATTTGTTCAACTTGGGAATTATTTGGATATTTTTCAATACTTTTTGACCTGTATTTTGAAATCATCATCAACGAAACTCAATTTTTTGACATGCAGGAAATCAACTCAAATTTCGGCTAATTTAGCATTAATATATCATCTTAATCCGATTCTGATTATTTTAACAAAATATTTCTCTCTATATTGCTTTTATTTTTTCAACCTTAAAATTATTCGTTTCTTTTTAAATGCTTTTTGACATGTGTTTTGAAATCACCATCAACGGAACTCATTAGAGCATATTCATCATAAATTTCTAGCAGTAAAGAATACTGTTTCAACTGTTGTCTTCTTTTTAAAAGAATAAATTAGAACTTTCTCAAAACACATTTTAGAGCAAAACTCGATAGTTTGAAACAAGCAAAGAATTTATTTATACTTTAAGCAGATGCAAAATACAAATTATAGTCAAGGTGATAACAACTCAATTCAAATACAAGTATTCCAGGCTTCGATTGCATAGACTAAATACATCAACGATATAGTTTTATAATAGAGATTTCCAAAACCATTATTACATAAGCTATTATCAATTAATAAAAAAATTTCCTTCCAAAAGATGATTATTTATTCCCTAATTATTTATCAATTTCTCTTTAATGACGCCGCTATCGTTTTAAACATTTCAATGAATCATCACTCCAGCATGAATAACTTTATTTCATTTTAAATTAAATATTTCACTTTCACTGGTAGAGCTTTTTCCTTTTATCCTTATAAAACCTATCACAAGCAAAATTCCAGAATAATACTAGCCCTTCTTTTCTAAAGGCACCAAGTCATGAACACACATGAAACATGCAAAGATTCCAGTTTGGATATATAAGTAGAAACATGCCCTAAAACCGCTCAGAAGAAATGGCAGGAAATACGGACGAATGAAATCCTTCCTGGACCGAAAAAAGGGAGAGCGGGAAAGAGAACAAAAACGGAAAGAATAAATAAAAAAAAGAATGGGTTTCGAGGGAGAAGAGTTTTAAAGGGGGGAGTATGGTTTTAATATCCGCGGCAGGGTGCCCCAGATTCGAGTGTGCTTTTGAGCGGAAAGTATAAAAGGGTCCGTTGCCAGGCTTCTGTCTCGTCGTGCTTTATGTTCTTATCAAAATAGAACCTTGGGAGAATTACAGTGCTGCGACTGTAAAATAGAATGGAAGGTTTGGTAACTAAAGAAAGACTGTTATAGTCATTTAATGGGCAAATTAAGTTGTACTGTGGGTAGTTTAACTGCCGGTATGAGGCTGGTTACGTGCTTTTTAATGTACTTCCACATTTACTTAGTATGAAAAGAGAAAGACTTGCAAATATTTGGCATACAAAGAATTTGGTGAATCACTATTTTGGATCCATTGGAAGATTTTGGTGAGTCTCCATTTTGGATCCATTGGAATATTTTAATGAATCTCCATTTCGGATCCATTTGGAGAATTTAATGAGTCTCCATTTTAAATCCATCGGAAGATTTTGATGAATCTCCATTTGATTCTTTGGATATATACTATTTTTTTTACAAAGATTACGTGCTAAAAATCTTCATAGGTATCTTCATTTTGGATTCATTGGAAGATTTTGGTGAGTCTCCATTTTGGATCCATTGGCAGATTTTAATCTCCATTTCGGATCCATTTGGAGATTTTAACGAACCTCCATTTTAAATCCATCGGGAGATTTTGATGAATCTGCAATTGATTCTTTGGATTTATACTATTTTTTTAAACGAAGATTACGTGCTAAAATTCTTCATAGTCTGCAATAATCATAATTTTTCTTGCGAAATATCCTAATGGGAAAAAGCTGTGTAGGTTCTTTTTAATATGCCTTCTGATTTTTCTTATTGTAAAGAAAGAAATGATTTCCCTCATTCAAAATTTCGACACTGATATTTTGGAGAATCTGCTTTTCAGACTTACCTGCATTCGAACAACACATTTATAGAATAATATCTGAATGTCTACTTGCCTGTTTTTCGAAATTTCTAAGTAAAATATTTAAACCATTACAATACTTTCTCTTTTAATACTAAAAGAATACAAAATACTTGATTTCATGCCATAAGAAATTTCAGAGAAAAAAACATACGACAGATATTTTCCAAAAACACGATGTTTTTTGATATATGGTTTTTATGTAAAATGGTAGAGTTTCCGATGGATCAAATAGAGATTCATCAGAATTTCTAAATGGATTCGAAATGGAGATTCACCAAATACTTTATGCCAAAATTTGGAACGATAAATGCTTTAGTTAGTTCTTTTTTTACAATATGGGAGAATAACGGACTACAAAATGGTAGATATTTATTATATTTTGATCTAAATGAACGGAAAAACTATTTAACCATCTGTGTGTGTGGGGGGGGGATGAGAGTTTCTTGGAATAAGACAAACAAAATTTACATATTTTCTTGACATCAAAAAAGCAGATCTGCAGCAATCTTTTTAGAAAGCGTTCGAATTAGTATATTGTTTCCGATAAATATTATATTTGTTAATATGATAACTCATCTTCTGCAGTCTCTCAAATCACATTTTATTGCATAAGTTAATAGTAGCTGCCTTTGGCGACCAGCTGCATGGCCAGAAATATTGTTTGTGCAATCCTCAATTAATCTCATATTATGTATGAGATTAATTGATGATTGCATTCATCTCATACTTAATGTACATGTTCCCCGAAGAAAATATTTTCAAGCATCAAATTGTAACAGGAGTTAATGCTGTAATATTTTAAAATAATTACGAAACATATGTTTCGTTTATTGTGAATATGAACTTTTCTAATAGAATTATGTCTTATGATATCACAGTGCTATTAAACCGTAACTTTCAGTATAAACTATCTTCTAAATTTCTCAGTTTTATAACTTCTTTTTCTTATTTCTTATGACGTTTATACAGATATTAGACAGAATTCTTCGTCCAGAGCTTCTAGCAAAGGAAGAAAATCACGAGATTAAGTATTTGATGAAACAATGAAAACGGTTTGAATTTCAGGACAATGATTATATAATATCATCCGGTATACGTAATCGATTGTTGGTAATTCGGCAGCAAAATATGTTTAAAAATTGCCAAAATTCAGGGAAATGTTTCACGTTTACTGAATTGACATCATTAAGAATCAAAAGTAATTTTGAAACTGTACAAAATTTATTTTTGTGCAATGATGTTTTCGAAAATTATCGTTGAAAGATGACAAAATTCAGCTTAATTTTAGTTAACTAAAATTAAACTAACTTAACTTTAGTTTCACATAAATTTCTAATTAAAATTTAAAATAATGCTCCAGGGTGCAAATTTTCCTCCTCCAAGAAATGAATGGGTCAAATGTGGTACTTATAGGTAAAACATAGAGCTTAAAATATCAATACACATAGATAGGTGAATCTTTATTAGTAGCAAAAGCAGCAAAAATATATTCCAAAGACTCATTTTTACTTTGAATTATCCTATTTTAAAACTTATGAATTGAAATACTTTATAATCATATTCAAAAATTCGTGGAATCCATACATACCTCAAGCGTTTTATAGATTCTAATTTGAATCAAATCGAAAACTGTCTTCCAAAGCAAATTGCGAAATGCATGTAATTTTGGCAGTAAAGAAAACAGAGCAGTCAGAACAAGCTTTGAATCTAACAGATGAGGCCATAAAAGTGTTTAATAATGTAGTAATAATATTTTACAAGCGAAAAGTTTAATGAGAGAACAAAATTGTTAACTAAATATATTGAAAAGTAATTAGTTTCATAATTAAAAATATTTAATATGCATCTTTATTAATATTAGTTCATCATTGACTCATTTTAAACATACATAGTAAGTGAAATTTAAGAAAAAAAATTCATTATAAGACTTTACCCCTCATAAAAACATGACGTTATGCATATTTTAAAATACTCCATTCATTTCAGTAATTTTTTAGAAAAATTAGAGAAAAATAAAAACGAACAGGAGCAGTTTGCTAAAATAAGCCAAAGAAATTTTCATTATATTAATTAAATTTTGTGGTTTAACACAAAGCACTAATTTCAGTACTCGGCTATATTCATTGGAATAGAATGAATGGCCTGCTGTAAAAGAAATAATTGCTCTCACTAAAATCTGTTCATTGTTGAGTGGAAATATTTCATATACGAAAAAAAAATTACTTTATTTTGTGTGATAAATGCTATGAAAAATAAAATCTTATTCGGAATCATTTATAAATTACTATTTTGCCAATAATACAACTGAATCAGAGGAAAATACATTACTAGCATTTTATAGTCTGGTTAGATTAATGAAAGACATAAAAAAATTTTAATCATTTTTAAATTTAAAAATGTAAAAAAACATTAATAAGCTAACTAAACAACCAAAAAAATGCATTAAAAGGTTTTCAATTGCATCAGCTCTGGGAATCTACATTTGGAAATTTATAGAAGGCTGCGGTGGCCTGGTGGTAAAGTCTCTGTTTGTGAGCCTTAGGGTTTCAGATTCGAGATCCGATTCCACCGAAGAGCCGTCATGTAAGGGAGGTCTGTTGCACGTTAAATCCCTCATGCCAAACGTCCTCCCGCTGGTGTGTTGTGAAGAGGGGGTGCCAGCTCAGGTGTCGTCCTCGTCATCTGACCACGGTTCAAAATGACGAGATCCGTCCCAAAATAGCCCAAGTGTTGCTTCAAACGGGACGTTAATATAACTAAACTAAACTTGGAAATTTATAATTTAAAAATATTAAATCTTCAAAATTGTTTATACGAATTTTGATAGTATTAGGTGTTTTATATTTCTTAATAAGATAAAAATCCTACTGTTATAATTTTTTTAATTTCACGTCTGCAGAGTATAAAGAAAGTATTGTAATCGTCAAAAAATTCGAACTCGAAATTTTCATGTATCTTTACGTTTTAGACCTCCCTGAGTTTGTAATGTACATTTTTGGAACATTTCTGTCGGTCTGTCTGTGACAAAGAGAAATAGAAAACGTTTTAAATTAAACAGATGAAATTTGGTATTCGGCCTTCATACCATACTTGTAGATTTCTTTCAAATTTTGAGTAAAATCGGTTCATATGAATTCTGCCTGTTCGGCTGTTTGAATATCTTAACTACAAAACTAAACAAACTAGATGGATATAATTCGGAACACATATTTAACATCTGTGGTATAGACATTTATCAAATTTTCTGTTAAATCCAACAAGTAGTTGACCGTCTGTCAATCTTTATTCTTAAAAAATTGTCAACCCTATAACTTAAAAATGCAGTGACTTAAACAAACCAAATTTGGTATGGGAATGTATGACTACAAGTGCAATTTTGTTTTAAATTTTTGTTTCAATCGGTTGGTTAGTCAGCCATCCGACTCACCGATCCGCCACGAAGGCACACGGATTTAAACCATAAAAACCGAATGACCGGACCGCCGCAACAGCAACACTGGCGGGAATTGTGGTTGAGTCCTAAGGGTCATCACCGGGCACGGTACAACCCTCCCCGAAGAAAATACGTCCCGTCATCGATGGGACGAGTCAGATCCCCCACCTATTAGTGTACCCTCCAGGGTGGCGAGATCCAACCACCATGCCGGAAGCATCTCATCCTCGTTCTGAGATGCCCCCCGGGGGGATCAATCGGTTGGTTAAAGCTTGTCTGAAACAGAAATTCGATTTTTAGATACTATTAACCATATGGGAGAGATAATCGCCAAGAATATCGCCAAGGATGGCACAATAGATTCTATAAGATGTTAAATTCTCTACAAATGTCCATCTGAAATGTATTTTGCAACTATTCTATGCCAGTGCCGTGTAAAATGTTCTCTGGGATAGAATTTTTATTAGAGAGTAAAAGCGCATCTGAAACAGAAATTCGATTTTTAGATACTATTAACCATACGGGAGGGATAATCGCCAAGAATATCGCCAAGGATGGTACAATAGATACTGTAAAATGACTCCTAATGTCAATCTTAAATGTATTTTGCAACTATTGTATGCCAGTGCCATGTAAAATGTTCTCTGGGATAGAATTTTTATTAGAGAGTAAAGGCGCGTTTGAAACAGAAATTCGATTTTTAGATACTATTAACCATACGGGAGGGATAATCGCCAAGAATATCGCCAAGGATGGTACAATAGATACTGTAAAATGACTCCTAATGTCAATCTTAAATGTATTTTGCAACTATTGTATGCCAGTGCCATGTAAAATGTTCTCTGGGATAGAATTTTTATTAGAGAGTAAAAGCGCATCTGAAACAGAAATTCGATTTTTAGATACTATTAACCATACGGGAGGGATAATCGCCAAGAATATCGCCAAGGATGGTACAATAGGTACTGTAAAATGACTCCTAATGTCAATCTTAAATGTATTTTGCAACTATTGTATGCCAGTGCCATGTAAAATGTTTTCTGGGATAGAACTTTTATTAGAGAGTATGCGAGAAAGTTTTGGGGCGACCATTCCCACCGATTCTAGCAATTGCGAGTTGAAAATTCACCTTAAATTTTTCATGTGGTTACTCTATTTCTTTTTTTTTCACTGTGAACTCTCCTCGTCAGTCTTGGAAAAAGTAAGTTCCTGGTCATTAAAAGAAACTACTTCATAGTCGAAAATCGAATTAGAAGATATTTCGGCAAAGATTTTAGTGGCATTATAATATTTTAAACCTGGCTTGCCTTCTGTAAATAGCGTGAAGCATTACAAAAATTGTTTGATCCATTTTGCAGGGAAAACCATCGCGTCTAGAACTATTTTTTTAGGAAGATATTATCTAGAATGATTAAGATGGCCTGAACGTGTTAAGTTTGTTGTCATTCATTATTTCAGTTCAATGATCTACAGCCTGATTAGAAAATATTTCAATTGATTCGTGCTTTAATATTTTGATAATGTTTAAGTATATTTTCTATAAAATGTGCGATGCATGATGAAAAAAAAAACAGTCAGAAATTATCCCACCAATCAATAATTTTACAGAAGAAACCATGGTATCTTGAACTATTAAACTGGGCAAGCAGTTGATTGTAAAAATTATGACTCCCCAATAAGATTAGGGCCGTGGAGGCATGGTGATAAGGTATCGGCTCCGGAACCAGAAGGCTTCAGGTTCGAGAACCAATTACAATGGAAAACCATCGTGTAAGCGGGTCTGGTGCATATTACATGCGTCGGAGCCAAATGCTCTTCCGCTGGTGTGGTGTGGAAGCTTGGGGAAGGGGCTGCAAGTTTAATGTCAGTAGCAAAGGGGCTTCAAAATTACGAGGTCTGAATCAAAATAGCCCTAGTGTTGTTTTGAAATGGGATATTAAAATAATTTAAAGGGAGCCAGTAAGATTAAGTTCATCTTCATTAATAAAAACTATTTCAGGTTCAATGATCCACAGCCTAGTTAAAAGTATTCCTGCGCATTCAAATTTTAGTATTTAGAAAATATTTCAGCATATAACGCAAAAATCGTAAAAATCATTCCACACATTTTATTGGGGAAACCTTAACGACAGTGAAATAGCATTAAAATTCCTTCCATTCCATTTAACATGACAATACTTTTAAGCTGGCATTTTCTGTGGTGTAAAATCCCTATATACAAAATTCAATGGATTGTGCATTGGACCTTGAAAATAAGAAAACAAATAACTTCAGTCAGAAATATTATCATACTTTAATAAATTCATCAAGAGATTCGATTGTTTTTTGTTTTGTTTTTTCATTTTTGAATATTGTTTAGTTTGAAATGCCTAGACTGCCTTTCCAACACACTCAGTTCAGAGAAGAAGAGAGAAAATATCAAATGTTTTATTCGGTCGACTCTTTTCCTCGAAAAGGGATGGTCGAATTTCTTATTTTTTAATCTTGGAATATTCTAGGAAAAATCGGTTCAGTTGTTGCTACTGACATTTGAAACTGGTGGAACCATTTAAATTGCAAAGAGGGAAAATTTGTTGAGACATTGCTTGCTCAAGATTATTTGCCGTTTTCGACATTTAACCATGTTTATTATGTTTCTTTAACAGACTCTTGCTAATTTTCTTGGATTTGAAAATATAGCATTATTCTAGAAATTCTTCCTAGAAATTAGAGTTCTTAAAAAAACGAACATAAGTGATGTGTAAAAGTTGTTCTATTTTCAGTTTCATCTTTTCTCATTCCCATTTCCTTCTATTCAGATCATTTTCTGTACTTGGCACTTCTCTGCTTGTCTCACTGATTTTGAATTTTTGATTTTGGGATTCCTTGGGTCTGTTTGTTTGTTGATGTCATTTGTTTGCTTTTAATTTTTGTCTGTTTCTGCAAAAGTAGGAATGCATTATTTGTTCGAATTTCATTCGTTCTCATATAATGCGTTCTCGCCATATCGAAATGAAAATTTTTTATAGCCTTAGTTCGACCAGTGATGCATTTAGATTCTCTTATTTATTCTTACTTAATTCTTATTTGATGTTTGATGTTTTCTTGTAAACAGTCATTCAGTAACATTTGACTTTCTAACTCTCAATTTTCTTCTATACCCAATTTTTTTTCATATAAAATAGTGATTGACAATCTGTGCAATATTTTTTTGCTCTATATGTGATCGCTTGCGTCAAGATAAGTATTGGTCGATTCTTAGTTTTGGTCTATTGGTCCATATTTCCAAACTTGGGATTTGTTTGTATTATTTATTACTGGACCTGCAAATGACGCTTTCACAGATAATACCACGCAATTTACTGGGAATAAATGATGATTAATACAATCAAAGCTACTCTTTCGACAAATTTCCCTTTATATCAATGTTTCCAAAATGTAAAATGAGAAATAGCAGCTTGGAGCTATGCAACATGAAAACGAAGATAAATTTCAGCAGGTAATTCTGAACAGAAAAATTTAATTCTTTTAGTGCAATGACATAATGCAAAATTAAAGTTAAATGAATATTTGTAGATAATTATTTCCAATCTAAGAATTTTAATATTTATTTCATTTTTGGCCCTTTTATAAAAGACATTTAAAATCGTTTGCGATAAGAATTTTCATTTATTTATTTATTTATTTGTTTATTAATTTAACATTTCGCCAATTTTCTCTCATACAAATATCAGCGCCATATGATTTGAAATATTTTCATTTTCTCATCATTCACAAAACCAGCGAGAGTGGTCTTCGGAAAACTCGCCCGCATACTCTATCATAAAGGTTTAATCCCAGAGAACTCCTTGCATATCATCGACGTATAGTAGTTAAGAAATATTAACTTTGGACTTGAATTTTGCAGTTTTACTGAATCTATCATGTCATCCTAGGAGAGTAAATTGGCGGTAAATAGTACCCAAAAACAGAATTTCTATTTCAGTCCCGTTTTTCTCAACCAATTGAAACCAAACTTTGACATAAAACTGCCTTTGTAGTTCCAAAATCGCATACAAAATTTGATGATATATTTAAGTCATTACGTTTTTGAATTATCATAAATAATGAATTATAATTTATTATTTACATGTTTCTGAAAGTAGAGACCGACAGATGATCAATTCCTCGTTGGATTTGGTTCAAAACTTAATAGGTGTCTAACTATAGATGTTAAATCTGTGTATTGAATTTTATCTCTCTAGCTTTCTTCGTTTTGTAATTATCGTTCTAATTTACTTTGGAATAGCCGGACAGATGGACTTCTTCTGATGAGATTTTACCTTTCATAGGAATCTGAAACTTTGGTTTAGAAACCGTATACCAAATTTCATTCTTCTAGATCAAAGCACTTCTGCTATCTTTGTCATGGGCAGAGAAGAATGACACTTTTCAAAAAATGTGTTTTTCGAACTTAGTGAGGTACAAAACGTGAAGATTCATCAAACGCTCGAGTTCTAATTTTTTGGGTGATTACTAAACTGTTATGAGTACACGAATATACAGTAGACTCCCGATTATCCGCGAGCGGGTTATCCGCGAAGCTGATTATCCGCGCCAGCCGCACTAAGTTTTTTTTTTTTTTTTTTTTTGCTTCCAAGCAAAGAGAAAATGTTTCCAAAGCAAGAAGCAAACACAAATGACTGATTTTTTCAAAAAGGTGTAGTTTTACAGCTATGCTTTTGTAATTACATAATACATTACAGTATTAAAACAGTACATATGTATTAATTTTTCTGTGTATCCTTGACGCCTTTCGTAAGTACAAAGCACTTTTCTGTTTTCATTAACAAAATGCATTTTAGGTTAGTTTTGAGTGATAAACTAAAATAGTAAGCGTTAGTTAAGCCTTTCCTGCTGTTTATTTTACGTTTTATTGTACATAAAACGATTTTTCAAAGTTGGAATGACTGTTTTCTCTTTTGCTATACCCGTTTTTAGCTTTTTTCGGATTATCCGCGACTTTTGTTATCCACGGCGGCAGCGCCACCCAATTCCGCGGATAATCGGGAGTGTACTGTACTGCGTATACGAGAAAGTAAAAAAACGATTTATTTTCATGCCGAACTTTATTTTACTTTTATATTTTTAAAATTATACCGTACTGAAAAAACACACAGTTTTTTTGGGGGGAAGGGGGTATTCTTCTCACATTCTAATGGCAATTATACAAATAATAAAATAGTGTAACCTTTCAAAATTCTACATATCATATAAAGATGCCATTACTTTATCTAATTTGCTAATAAAATAGTACAACCTTTCAAAATTCCACATATCACATAAAGATGCCATTACTTTATATAATTTAATAATTTACTTCTTTGATGCTAGAATATGGATAACCATCGCTTTGCTAACCTAACATTACAGTTACTCTATATTCACAAAGAAAATCCACGAAATCAACTCCCTCTGGACGCGAATCTTTCCTCAAACTGTGTCTCAAAGTCTTTATTCTTTCCACTCCTGGAAAAGTGATTAAATTTTTCTCAAGTCATTTCCAGGGAAGTGGGCCACTTAAAAAGACGAGGAGCATCGGTTAACGAGAGAGCGTAGGATGATTTATAGTCCGGTGATTTGGAGGTGGCCGGTGACAGCAACGCATTGCTGCTACCATCCATAATCTTCCCCAGGATTCGGTTTCTTGTGGCTCGACTAACGAGACGTTATCTCTCGGTTACTGTCGGATCGATTCGGCTGGAGGGAGGTGATTTCAGGTTTCGGTTCATATGAGGCGGCAGGAAACGTGACGCATTTGCAATGGTGTACGTGGTTATAGTGACCATGCAGCCGTGAAAAGAAAAATCTGGTAATATTAGGAACAACTATCCGACTTTGGATGGTTCGTCATGAATAAGGGGCACTATAATTTTCATTTAAATTTTGATGCAACTTGATCTCAATGGCTTTTTCAGCAAAATATTAATCTTCAAATGTTGATATAAATAATATAAAAGCCTTACACCTTTATTTTCGTTGTATTATACATTTCTCTAATGTTCTATAATGTGCCCTAAAGTGTGAGTTTTAATTTGGAACGCCAACTTAAACTAATATAAAAACCTTTTCGCTAAAATGTAATATGTTTTTTTAAAAATATGAGTATATAAAATTTAAACAATCAGTATTTAAATTTTAATAATTATAAAATTTAAACAATCAGTATTTAAATTTTAATAATTATAAAATTTAAACAATCAGTAAGTTTTTCGTGTACTACATAATATGTTTTATATAATTTATAATTTTTTTATAGTTCATCAATAAAAATTTCTTTGATTCAAAATAAAATATAGTATACTTATATAGGAATTCGAATTTTCAAGTGAAAATAACGATAAAACATTTTTTATATCAGAATTTATTTGAGAAAATAACAGAAATCTTTTAAAAACGGAGGCATTTTCAAACATTTCTTACTCGTGAAATCAAATATTAGTTGCAAATCCAACAAAATTTCAAAAATTATACTAAAAGCACACTTTAAGCAGAAATCACTCTTAAGGGGAAAGTAAGTAGCTTTATACCTACCTTCCTTTTCAATAATGAAAGAAAAATCCAAGATGAAATATCTGTATTAACAATGACTTAAGTATCTTCACAACAGTGAAATATATTGCTATTAAGAACGCCCAAAAGAAATTTAAACATGTAAAAAAACAGTTTCAAATCTTATTAAATTAAATCATTGGAAATAACAATCACTTTATGAATTGAAAGAACAATCAATAAATAAATTTTAAGATGTAAAATTCACTCTAGTCCTGATATAATTTCTTATATTATAATTTTAAAAAACTCATCAAAATCTTGTTTAATTTTTAATTAATAATTTTAATTAAAATTTGTTTAAAATTTTTAAAAAATTTCCTGAAGTGCACATTTTGATTTTTACTTCTAAGACATATCTGTGCCAAGCGTGATAGTTCAAATTCTAAAATGCAATATTCTAACATATTCTATAGAACGCTAAAACAAATTCATTTCTGCTAATAATAAATAATAATATATATGTCTGTGTCTATTTGTGTGTACTTGTACTCTACAGTCCAGACCGTCTGACTTAGATTTTCCAGCTTTGGCATGTATGTATCTTGGAAGTTTGATATATGCACCTCAGAAACAGTTTTTATAAAATTTCAAATAGAATTTAGTTAACTAAAAGCCTAGGAAAACTTCGAGATTTTTTCAAATACATTATGGAATAAAACTGACTTTACTTCATCTGAAAATTCAAATAGTTAATTTATTATGGATAAGGATATAATTTCAGTTCAGTAAATGCTGTGCTCCTCAGAGTGAGTGGGTGAGTGTTAGTGCGTGTGTGTGTTCAAAAGTATTTTGTTTATTATATTCTATTTCAAAGTAGTTTGTTTAATTCCGTTTAAAACCGAGTCTATTAACTAGTACATAATACTGGTAAATATACTGTTTTGAATAAGCTGCACTAGGATCTTTAGCTATGCATTTGACCTTTATAATAATGATCTTTCACCAAATGAAGAGATAACACTGAATCTATCGTATCATACTTGGCGATTAATAATATCCAAAAAGTGATACTTGGCGATTAATAATATTCAAAAATGATACTTAGCGTTTTGTATCATATTTGGCGATTAATAATATTCCAAAATGATATTTGGCGTATTGTATGGCGTAAACCATCATCGCATATTTACGCCATTCCAATTACACATAATAATGATTAATATACGTCACTGATACTACATAATTGATATCAAGCATTATCGAGTCGGTTTTTTTTTTTTTTTTTTTTAGATTTTATAAATATATTTATTTCGATAACAAAGGCAAACTTCTCTTTATAAAGAGCTTTTCCTTAAATATTTTATTTCTTTTGAAAGATTGTGGAAACAAAAAAAAAATGCTATTCTTTATTATTTGTAATTTTAAAGTTAAAACTTTTTTAATAAAAAAAAGTTATTTAACTAAAATTATTTGAAATTTTTATTAGATAATTTCATTTAATTCATAATTATTTTAAAGTTTTTCAGAAATAATATTCTGTATTAAATTAATTTAAATTAAATTTCAGGATTAGAGCAGTGAATTAAAATTAAGGAGGAAATAAAATTAATCTTAAATATCTTGGGTAATATTGAAGAATTTATTGCGAAATATTTGATATCAATATAGCAATAAAAATAGATTTCGATTTCAACGATATTAAGTGCCTACAGAAACACAGACATTTAATACCACAACATCGAAAAAATACAAAAATATTCTCTTTATAAAAATGGAGAAAGAACTTCCCTACACAAAATGGTGTCGGATTGAAAAGATTTAAAACAATCATAGATGTTTCTGAAGTAAAAGCTATTTGATTTTCAGTGAACTATTATTAGAAATACTAATCAATTCATAAATCTCCAATTCGCCTTTGCAGGTAAATAATACAAACAATTCTTTAATTAAATTTTCTAAAATATATTTTCCTAGGTACATGACATTGCGTAATAAAATCCTTGATTCAATATAAATTTAATGCATACAGTTAATGCTATTAGTTGGTTATTGAACACATTTGTATCAAGATACTTGTTAACAATTTTCGCCCACCTTGGAATAAACTCATGTGGGTGTTATTACAGTATTGCAAATAGATAATGTATTGTATGTATATGTGCAATTCAGATGTAATCTTCCTCTCTAAGCTCTTTAATGATTGGTAATAATTTTTTGATGGAGTCACTTTAATTAAACTTGAAGGATTTGGAAATTGATGTTTCTCTTATTTCAAACAGATCAAAGAGTCATTGAACTGTGTCCTGCATAATAATGGGGTCTAAGAGCGTTCTATTTTGGGGCTGTGTGTGGGTTTCTGGTAAAGAAAATATTAATTTTGAAGTGTTTATATCAGGAGTGAACAGATTTTTCCAGGGTACTGGCTACTTCTGATCAGTTGTAGTAGATACAGAAGTAGCCTGTAAACCACCGCACACCTTGAAACGTACACCAATGACGTAGGAATGGTGAGCTAAAAGAATGGTCTACAATATTTATTACAATTTAATAATAAATAAGGAATATGTACTTATCTACATAACTGCAAGTATAATAATGATAGCCGCAAATATAATAATATCAAATGATGCATTTAATATCAAACAATTCAAAATTCATTAAAAAATAAATCATTTTCATTTAAAATTTGTTCTAGAGCTATGGAAGACTTAGTTTGCATACTGTTCGCTAATTTTGAATATCTCGGCATATAATCATTAACTGCTAATCTTGCACTGGATTCTGAGTGGCAGTCTGTGAGATGGAAACATTGTTGATTATCTGAGAACAGATAATCATCTTTGTAAATGCAGATTCACACAGATAGGTAGAGCCAAAAAATGATCTCAAATGAAGTGCAATTTTTTAAAAATTAGGCTATTTTATTTCGTTTATTAGATTCCAAAAGCTATTCTTAGGTTCTGAGCTACTTGCTTTTAAAATTGTCATTTTGAAGATAAAGAGGTATATTATTTCTGTTTTTAGCTACTTTTTCCACATCAACATTGCCAAATGAGGAATACATGAATGTAACGATTAGTTTCTTTTAGTCTGTTCGTCTAAGGTCTTAGTAAAGGCAATTCAGCTCAAAATGTCTTGGTGGTCCACGGGTGAATCGCGATCGACTTAATGCCCATCCCCGTTTATATAATACTAGCCGCCTTTGGCGACTAGCCGGTTCGCCAATCTTAATGCTCTTTAAAATTTTAATAATTAAATATTTTATGTAATTCCTACTTTAATACTCTCTAATTTTCTGTTAGCTCCCGTAGAATTTATGCTTTAAATTAAAGTGAAAATGATTAATTTGCAATTAATCTAATAATATTTTTTACTGAAACAAAGCATTTTTTTTGTAATATGATTACTGAAAACAGAGCCACTGAGCATTTAAACCTTATGGGCAATAAAAAATATATTTCTTAATTTATGTAATATCTCAAGAATACGTGAACAAAATTTTTTCAGATACATCATGAGCAGGTGTATTAATTAACAATGTTTCATTTTAAATGCATCAAACACTAAGAAAATTAACAGAATCATTTAAAATAATTGGTCGAAAACAGGTAAAAAAAATTACTTAAAAAACGATGAACTTAAACTAACATAAATACAATTTCATTACAAAAGCATACAACTAACCCGTTGAAAATAGATGTAAACAATCAAAACACAATGCGCAAGCATGAATTTTCAACACCAGTTACGGTAACGAAAATGCGTGACTTTTTCTACGCCAGTTGGAGTAACTATATGCAGATTAGACATTTTTAATTTCCTTTATTTTGTTTTATTTTAATTCAAAAGTACTTCAGAATGAATCTGAAAGATCGATTAATTAACAACGTTTAACTTTAAATGCATCAAACATTACGAAAATAAACAGAAAAATGTTACGCCTAAGCCTCATTGCTGTTGGAAAAAAATACTGAAGCCTTACTCATTTGGCGGTGGGGAAATGAAGATTTTTTTGGTGGGAAAGTTAGTTTTTAATTAATAATTAAAATTCTAATTAAAATTTCAAAAATAAAGGACCCCTGGTGCACATTCCAGACCTCCAAGATATACACGTACCAAATTTGGTAACTGTAGGTCAAATGTAGATTCACTGTAGAGCGCCAACACACACACACACACATTGAGCTTTATATAAGGATAGATTGATAGCAACCGAGTATTCTCAAATAGAAAAATATACGCCTTACATAACACAGACATTTAATGATAATCTTTTTATTATGTTATTTACTTTGTGCAATTTTAGTTCATGAAGGACTGCATACATCATTGCAATGTTTTTTCCAGATATGACTATAAATTTTCATAATTTTCAATCTCATGATGTTTTCTGGAAGTTATAATGAAGTACATTGAAACTTAACATGAATATTATTATTTTATTAGATTCACGTCTATTTTTATTAATATGTTGATAACATTCGATTCAAATATTTCGGAAAAAATACTTCAACATTGCTCAAGATTTTAAGAATATGTTAATTTTTTTAAAAAACTAACTGAAAATGATTTATTATAGAATATGATTTCTGAAAATTTTTATAATTATGAATTAAATGGCTATTTTATGAAAGCAAACGATTTCAGTTAAATTGTTTTTAATTTAAAAGTTTTTAAAAAATCTTTGCTGAAACATATATATAATAAAGCGTAGCAAGATTATATTGAACTCACTGGTTATATTGAAAACTGGGCCTAAGTGAAGATTAGTGTGCACCAGCTGTTTGTCGCCAATATTGCAACCCATCGGATCCCTCTTATAGCAACCGTACTGTTGTTTTGTTTACTACTTTTTGCAATGGTTGAGTTGTACATAAACTACAATTACATTATGAAAAATGTTAAGTTAAAAATATTAAAAAAATATCGATTAAAGATTTTAATATTGTTCTTTATCATCATTAAAATTTATTAAATAAAGAAAGTTAAGCTTATAATTAAAAGTTATTTTCTTCTTCCTTTTTTTTTAATGTGAATACGAACAGAAAATATTTATTATTTGCAATTTTTAATTGTCAGTATCCGCTTTAAAAAATCGTCTGTATTCTCACTTTAAAAGATTAAAAGACAGCTGCAATGGAATTCTTCGTAGTTCTCGTAATTCTTTTGGTGTTATAACGGTTGGTTCCCTTCATAATTTGTTATGCCGGGAGTATTTCGAACCTGTAGAATGAATGAAGGGTGAGTTAAATATGCATAAATATGTATATTTTTTTACGAGTTAATGAAGTTAGAAAAGGATGCTTGTTTGAAATTTTGTATTGAGAATGGTTTGATATCGAACCAGCAGAATGGATGAAGGGTGAGTGGAATATATTTTTTTACGAGGTGATGAAGTTGGGAAAAGGATGTTTGTTTGAAATTTTGTATGGAGAATGTTCCGATTGCTTCTTTCTCCATTCTTTCTTTTCTTTTGGTTATGTACTGTTTCTGTTATCCACACAGTCTTTATGTTCAATGTGCTAGCGAAGCTGCTAGGTTCCCGCTCCCGCTACTAGCGAAGCCGTAGGATGTTTTTTTAAGTTAAAAAATTCTGCCCGGTGCCTTTCCATACTGCCCGGTGCCGGGCAGTATGGAAAAAAAAAACAATACTTATCAGTAAAAAGTCCTAATTATATGGCGGGAAATGGTAACCATAACTGTTCCGCAGAAGTATTTGTTTATTTTGTGTGCCATCTTTATTGGCGACTTGGCATTGTTGGTGCAGCTGGGTGCACACTAAAATTCACTTTTACCGAAAACTGAGCCACGACTTTTCCGCCCAAACACTTTTAATTTCTTTATATGAATCTGATAAAACAAACATATTTATGTGATGTTTCAAGGCCTTTCATTATAGCCTCCAGAAAACATCATGACATTGAAAATTATGAAAATATACTGTCACATTTGGAAGAAATATTGTGATAAAGTCTGTAGTTCATCTTCAACCAAAAATAGACAAAGTAAATGACGTATTGAGAAGATTTTAAGCCATAAATACCGTTGTTATGAGAGAATAATTTTTTTTTGAGAATACTCGGTTGCCATTCTTATTGTTTAAACAATTTTCAAAACTTAGAATTTTCTTCACCAAAAAAAATGGCAGTAAATTTTCATAATTTTTAAGTCCAGGATGTTTTCTGGAATCTATAATGAAGCGCTTTGAAACTTCACACAAATATGTTTGTTTTATTAGATTCGCATAAAGAAATTAAAAGTTTTTGAACTGAGTTTTCAATTGTGAGTATTATCAAAAGTATATATATATATTGTCAGACGATATTTGAGTTCAAACCCTGTAATTGTCAAGATCAATCGTCTGTAAGGCCCGCAGAGTAAAATGTTCAAATAGTAGCAGTGAAAAATGCATGTGACTGGTGCTTGTAAAATGTTGCAGGTCGAGAAGACTTCTTAAAAACACAGACTTTTATTTCTTGCGACAAACAAACATTTAATACATTATAAAAATATCACATATTACACCGACACAGACTACGAACACAAGTGAAAAAAAAAGAAGAAGGATCTGAATCTACGTCTAAGTATGCGCGCACGAGGGCTTCCGCTCTTATATAGAGTGAAAAAACATTTGCATAACAATTGCATAAAACCGTCAAATAACATAAATAATTGGGAGCATCATTTTATTTAATGTGATAAATCGTTGCGAACTGGGTAATTCAACTCACAGTGTTCGCAATCCGATTACTCGCATCGAATCATCAGCAGTTTGTGTACACGCATCCGGATGGAAAGAAAAATCCAATATGAAACGAGCATCCTATTTTTGCTAACATATATATATATAATGCGTTAATGCAGTAAACGTTAAGAGTGCTCAGATTTTTATTTTCATATTATTATATTTCATATGAACTGAATTATTCGTAGATTAGTAAAGAAAACTTGTTCTTTTGTCGTCTTTCTGTTCCTTTCTGCCTATTAACTAAATAACCTTGGCAAAGATAGTTATGAAAAATCTTACTAACCTGCGATCTTTGGCGATAAATCCCAAAAAATGCTTAAATATACAAGCACCTGAAATCCAAATTAGTATTGTGGACATTTTATTTCTGCCAATTAGAATCAAAATTTGACGAAGAACTACAATTATAATTATGAGTTTTATTTATTTAAGTTATTGCGTTCTTCAATTAGATTGCGTTTAAAATTCCAAGCCATAGACAGTCAATTTTCGTGTCGGATTTGGTTTCCAAATTTTATACTTATCTACTATAGATGATAAATTTGTGAATCAAATCTTATCCATTTAACCCTCTTCGTTTTGTATTTATCGCTTCGATTTTAATAAAATTAATATCAAAGATAAATTTCAAAGAATCCTAAAATATAATGTGATTTTCTTTTTACTAGGTAACATTTAAACTGATATAGACAAATAACTTTTTACGATACTGAAGTTGTAAAAACGTTTGAACAATTCGGGTTAGATACATTAATATTATGAAACAATAAAAATTCATATATTGAAAATTAATTAATTAAATCCATATTTTTCCCAGATAATTAATGCCCTTTTTAAACTTGTTATGATAAGCGATTACTTCGTTATTTCAATTAACATATATAATTATTATTAACTTCATTTATCAAAAATAATTTTTCTACGATAAATTTCAGCTTCTTAATCATGTTATTTCACCATCCAGCCATAATTATCACCAACGCTTTGAATTTTAACTAAACATAAGCCAAACAATTCCCTCTCGTCGTCATTATCCCCGTTCCTCCTCAAAATTTCCCCTGGTAAGATAATAAGTTAATTATTTCACTTCTCACCGAATACTTCAAATACGGTCAACTCTATTAATCATCCTAAACGATCTCAGATTCAACTCTCTCTCTCGTTTTAATTCACAATTTCATTAGCTCAGCATAATAATACGTCATTGAAAATTGTGATCGCCTCATAATAATTGTTTGTCCGCCAAGGTCTTATTAATGAGTTGCCCTTGGCGCAAGTTTTGGACTCAACTTTAATCACTTCTCTGAATAAAGACTGCGCTAAAAGTGAGTTTGGCGGGAGAGTTTTTCCGCTCCAGCTATTGTCACGTGTGCGGGGGTGTCGTAAGCAATTCATCACAGTACGCGGACGCCCAAAAGAACATTACTTACACTTTTGTGACACGTCTTTGTGATCGATACTTCGATGGAACGCGTTCAGATAGTTGCGTGAGCGGGTTGTGAACGGGTTTACTTTTTTATCCGGTAGAGAAAGGAAGTTGTACAGTTTTCAAAACTTTGGGGAAAGAATGCAGTGCACGTTTCTTCAAGTAAAGACTAGTTTCTTTGTTAAGAGAACCCCCGAATGATGTGAGGTGGAACAGAATTGTACAAAACTAAAATTAAAATAACGATATAAGGCAAAGATTAGAATAAGTTTTTTTTTATATATATAAATGTGAATTTGGGATTGCTATTTGAAATCTATGTTATGTCCATAATCTCGATAATAATCTTTTCTCTTATTATTATGAATAACCTTTTGTTCCACAGTTAGGATCTTCCTAACTGTGGACCTAACTGTTAGGATCTTCCTAACTGTTCTTCCACAGTTAGGAAACAAATTCACAGTGTGGATTTGTTTTTTGCTAGATAAATATACGGAAAATTAAATGATAATTAATCCACAATATTCATCTCTTAAAAAAATTAAGAAAATGTCAACCTCTAGTCCGAGGAATTATAGCATGTTTAAATTTGTCTGCTTTTATTTTTTTTAAATTTATTTTTAATTATATGACAACGATAATTTGTACAAAAAAGATTGTACTTAATACCATCGTAATGCGTGATTTGTAAATGCAATGGATGTTAAAGTGGGATGGATGAGTGTTTTTATGTATATTAATATATTAGTGCTCTATAGGTCAGAAAATTTGTCCCTCGGCTGCCAAATTTGGAGCATATATGCCTAGGAGGAAGAAAGCATGCGACTTAGAGCGATGTGCTTGAAAATGTAATTAATTTACCAGCGAAAAGGGTATTTGCAAAACTTTCTCGAATACTTCTAAGAAGATGTAATGCTAGAAAACATCCACTGCAATAGCATAGAATAAATGCGAAATATTAAACTTCGGCGTGAATTGAGCAATTTATTGAATCTATCGTGTCATAATTGGTGAGTGTCTTGGAGATTAATCACTTGTATGCGATTAAAATGTCCGAAGATTGAATTTTTGTCTTAGAGAGGTTTTTCCTCAATCGATTGAAATAAAAAAAATGTGATACAAAAATGCATTTGTACTCACGAAATCCCATGCCAAATTTTATCCATCTAGCTAAAAATGTTTTTGATTTATTTTTGTTCCAGACAAATAGACAAAAATATTCTATAAATATATTTTTCGGACTCAGGAATCTGTAAGACATTAAGATTTGTCAATATCTCGAGTTCGAATTTTTGGACAATTACAATTTTTTCTCTGTACTATGTAAACGAGAAAATAATAACATAGTGGAATTACATAATCACTAAATTTAGAAGAGCAATGAATCGAATATTTACGTTATTAATAGCTATATAGTATTACAAAACCGGTCTCCATTAGTAATGTTCGTGTTAATAAGGAACACAAATAAGACAATCAAAATAAATCGATTTTAACCTTTTGGAGATGTGACAGAATCAGAGACATTAAGTTATAATTAAATATTTATCTGAAATCAAATATAACCAATATTTCTGGCTAACCAACTGGGCACCTGATCTGAGTATTAAATAATAATTGCAATTTAAGTCTTGAATTCGTTATGTAATTTTTCCGTTTTTTTAAAGCGCAATAACTCTAGCATCTCTTCTGCATGTTGAAGTTCTCTATTTTTTATTCATATTTCTGTATATTTTAAAAGTGATATTGATCTAAAAGTATATTTTTGTATTGTGCAGCTAATTTTTTATTTTCCCGTACATGTCATATAGAGAAAAAAATTGAATATATAGAGAAAACTATCGTCATATAGGGAAAATTATCGTCAAAAAATTTGAACTCGATGTATTGGCGAATGTCCACGTGACAACTCAAAAACGCTTTGAGCTAGATTGTTAAAATTTGGTGTACGGTTTTTATACCAAATTTGCAGATTCCTACCAAATTTTGAGTAAAATTTGTTGAGAGGAAGTTCGTCTGTCCGGCTGTTCGAATATAAGTTAAAACTATAATTACAAAACGAAGAAGGCTAGATATATAAGATTTGATACACAAAATTAACCTCTATAGTATAGACACATGTCAAATTTTGAACGAAATCCAACAAATGGTTGTCCGTCTATCTGCCTGTACTTTCAGAAACATGTAAATGCGATCATTCAAAAACGCAATAATTTAACTATATCATATTTGGTACGGGATTTTGTGACTACAGGTGCAGTATTATGTTGTGGTGAAAGCTTATAAGCCAGTTAACAGCTACGCTACCCTAGCAATTGCTTTTGTATCGTGGTCATGTTACTGGACTGCGAACCACAAGGTCCCAGCTTCTATCCTTGCTCATCACTATCCGCCACATTGGTGACCTCGGACGATGAACCTTCATCCTTCGTACAGCTGTTGTGGCGTCATCGACCCACTGCAAACCAAAGCCGTCAGACTCACTTGACGCAACAGCAACCACTCACCTACACACGCTCGCCATAACGCTTGGCACTACTCAAATGGGTACAGGCACATTAGAATCAACAGCTAATACATCACCACTCAACAGCCATATCGTTTGTCTCACCTCCGACTCACTGGAGGGAGAGTCTGTAGTGAAAGTTTATAAGCTAGTTAACAACTACGCTCCCCGAGCAATTGCTTTTGTATCTTGGTCATGTTACTGGATTGCGATCCAGGTTCTATCCTCGCCACAATGTCAAATTTTTGTTTATGTCGGTTGGGAAAAAATGTTTCTAAAACATAAATTGGATTTCCGGATAGTATTAACCGAATCCCAAGGATTAATTGCCAAGTAACTCGCCAAAATACACGACAGATTCAGTAAAAATGCTAAATTCAAGCCAAAGTTATTACTTGGCCTATAACTATTGCACGCCAATGCCATACAAGTTTATCAGTGTATGTTAAAAAGTTGTGGCAAGCCCACTCCCACTGGTTCTACCACGTAAATATAATTTTCTTGATGTTTTTTTCAAGAAATTTTTTTTCGAACCTGTGAAATCCGATACGAGTCTCCGAATAAGTGCACGGAATATGGGTCTTTGCAGGTTAACTACGTTTATTATTAAAAAAAGAAGAAGAAAGAGTAGAAGAAACGCAGCATCTGCTGCATCTAGACATATCTTTCATTTCTTTGTGCCTCTCGCGCAATTTGAGAGGGTTCGATACAAAATATTATTCATCTCGAGTGACGCTAATAGTTGTCCACCCCGCATCCGCAACTTCCTTGCTCTGCCAACCAATAAGCTTGCTCCTGCGTGATAAATCGTCCGACACGACAAAGGAAGGGTGGAGGAAGGGAAAAAGAAAACTTCTTTTCTTCTTCCTAGTGGTGATATTGTTATTCTCCGTTATTGCTTCAGTTGTTTCGTTTTTTCCCGGCATTCTTGTGGTGGCAAGGGCCGGTATCAAAAGTTATGACAGAAACCTTCAAAAAACTTCAATTTATTTCTCCCTACAAAACTGAATCGTTTGGAAGAATAGCGATGGTTTTTTTTTTTTTTTTTTTTTGTTCGGGACCAGAAATAAAGCAAGACAACAGCTGTCGACAGTTGGGTCATCGCGAGTTGTTTTTAAGATTTGTTTCAGAGAGTTACGTTGTAATGGAATGGATGAACGTGTATCGGTAACCAAATGTTTCTTAAAATATTGCTTGATTTTAAAATAATACTTTAAATATTTGGGAAGAACGAGATTTGAAATTAATCTTTTACTCTCAAATTTGTACTGTAAGTGTTTTTTACCAAAAGCATTTTTTTTTGTTACTTGGTCATCGTCCATCACTTGGTCTCGAAACCGATAACCGATACATCTAAATAACAAATCTTCTTTCACTACTGAAAAAAAAAAATGTAAGCGAAAATATTTTTTTAAAAATTTTAGTGGATTAAAAAGAAAAATATTTTTATCAAAATTCTGGTTCAGTTCATTTCATTTAATTTATATTAACGTCACGTTTTTGAAGCAGCAATTGGTTTATTTTTTAACGGACCTCGTAATTTTGAACCGCGGTCAGATAACGACGACAACACCTGAGTTAGCACCATTCCCACTCTTAACTTCCACATTACATCAGCGAGAGGACGTTTGGATCCTGCAAATTTAATATGAACCAGATCCGCTCATATGACGGTTCTTCTGTGGAATCGGGTCACGAGTCTGAAACCCATCAAAATTCTGGTGGCCCATAATAAAAGTTTTTAAAGCATAAGGCATATATACATATATAAACTGATAAACTGCTATTGTAATCACGTCTATTATAAGGTTTCTTTTTCTTTCTTTTAATATTTTTGTAGCTTTATAGCCGTTCTATGTTACTTTCTGTGCCTTGCGTTTTTATGATTCCTGTTTTAATTTACAGATTTTTGATAAAATAATTATTCTTCTCTTTAATGCTCTGATAAAAGCAAATTTTTTAAAATATTTTAATGCTTATTACTTTCCACTCTTTGATGTGAACACGTAATAATAATCGTTTCGATGTTTTAATAGGAATTTCCAGTAATATATGTAGCATCAGTTCTGTGATGTGATCTGCATGCTGAAGATTTAGCCAAAATATGTAACCTCCAAGAGCGTGATTCATTTGTTATTAAGATTCATTATTTTCTTTAAAGATTTTAAATACTCACACTTTTGTTAAAAATTTGTCAGTAAAAGCTTTTAAAAATATTTTAAACATTTTTCATTAAGGCAAGATATTTCAATGTAGATCCTTCCTTAGCTACATTCCATATATTGGGAAATTGGCAGAGTTAATATTCTTATTCCATTAAGAGCAAATTTATTCTCTTATCAAAATAAGAAAACAGATACTAAGTAGATGTAGAACCAAATATTAACCGAATATTTTAAACATTTTTCATTGAGGCAAGATATTTCAATGTAGATCCTTTCTTACTTACATTCCATATATTGGGAAATTGGCAGAGTTAATCTTATCTCATTAAGAGCAAATTTATTCTCTTATCAAAATAAGAAAACAAATACTGAGTAGATGTAGAACCAAATATTAACCGAATATTTTAAACATTTTTCATTGAGGCAAGATATTTCAATGTAGATCCTTTCTTACTTATATTCCATATATTGGGAAATTGGCAGAGTTAATCTTATCTCATTAAGAGCAAATTTATTCTCTTATCAAAATAAGAAAACAAATACTGAGTAGATGTAGAACCAAATATTAACCGAATATTTTAAACATTTTTCATTGAGGCAAGATATTTCAATGTAGATCCTTTCTTACTTATATTCCATATATTGGGAAATTGGCAGAGTTAATCTTATCTCATTAAGAGCAAATTTATTCTCTTATCAAAATAAGAAAACAAATACTGAGTAGATGTAGAACCAAATATTAACCGAATATTTTAAACATTTTTCATTGAGGCAAGATATTTCAATGTAGATCCTTTCTTACTTACATTCCCTATATTGGGAAATTGGCAGAGTTAATCTTATCTCATTAAGAGCAAATTTATTCTCTTATCAAAATAAGAAAACAGATACTGAGTAGATGTAGAACCAAATATTAACCGAATATTTTAAACATTTTTCATTGAGGCAAGATATTTCAATGTAGATCCTTTCTTACTTACATTCCATATATTGGGAAATTGGCAGAGTTAATCTTATCTCATTAAGAGCAAATTTATTCTCTTATCAAAATAAGAAAACAAATACTGAGTAGATGTAGAACCAAATATTAACCGAATATTTTAAACATTTTTCATTGAGGCAAGATATTTCAATGTAGATCCTTTCTTACTTACATTCCATATATTGGGAAATTGGCAGAGTTAATCTTATCTCATTAAGAGCAAATTATTCTCTTATCAAAATAAGAAAACAAATACTGAGTAGATGTAGAACCAAATATTAACCGAATATTTTAAACATTTTTCATTGAGGCAAGATATTTCAATGTAGATCCTTTCTTACTTACATTCCATATATTGGGAAATTGGCAGAGTTAATCTTATCTCATTAAGAGCAAATTTATTCTCTTATCAAAATAAGAAAACAAATACTGAGTAGATGTAGAACCAAATATTAACCGAATATTTTAAACATTTTTCATTGAGGCAAGATATTTCAATGTAGATCCTTTCTTACTTACATTCCATATATTGGGAAATTGGCAGAGTTAATCTTATCTCATTAAGAGCAAATTTATTCTCTTATCAAAATAAGAAAACAAATACTGAGTAGATGTAGAACCAAATATTAACCGAATATTTTAAACATTTTTCATTGAGGCAAGATATTTCAATGTAGATCCTTTCTTACTTACATTCCATATATTGGGAAATTGGCAGAGTTAATCTTATCTCATTAAGAGCAAATTTATTCTCTTATCAAAATAAGAAAACAAATACTGAGTAGATGTAGAACCAAATATTAACCGAGAAAATAAAGTAAATAATCTTAAAAGTAAAATTTACAAACAATTTCTAGTGCATGTGTACATAAATAAAGTCCAATGCTTTTTGATCAAGTAATGCAATTATTAGAGCATCCCTAGTGAATGGTAATCATAATAAAGAAGTGATTGAGTATACATGTTAGTGTGGTAGAAAAAAATCGAAAAAGAAATATCCTGGCTATATCCAGATAACAGTATATTGAAAGAATATTAATACTAGTTAAATATAGCCAAATTAATGTTTGCGATTGTGGCAATGACATGATTTATGTTCATGTGACACCTACCATATGTGACAATTAATATGATTTTGGGATCAACTGTTTATTTTGAAGAAGAATCAAAAGGAGTGTTTTCCCTGATAATTTTATGTATTCCCTATAATGATTTAATCTCTGCCTACATCGCGTATAAATATGTGAATCTTTAGAAAGCCATTAACATTATACTCAAAGCTCTATTCTGAGAACGGAGTTAAAAAACGTGACGCAAGAAAGAAAGTTAAAGAACGAAGAAAACGCTGTAGAGTAATAAAAAACCAATATACATCTTGCACGCCCTTTTTTTTTTTTTTTTACAGATTGACTGTAACCGGCAGAATTTTAATTTTAATGAAAGACTACGTAGCAAATTTCATCTGCCTTAGCTGCTGCATTTATGAGTTAACTTGCTCATATACATGAGTTTGTGTACATAATAAATAGCATCAGGATAAAATATTAACACAAATCTATCATTTATATGTTGAAACTGTTTACTAAATTTTGTTTATCAAATTTTTCACATTTTGTAATTATTGTATTCGTTTGTTCAGAGACAGATAAATTTCCTGTGAATTGATTTTATCTAAAATTTCATACAAATCTACAGATTTAATTTAAAGGCCTTGAACGAAATTTCAATGATTCAACTCAAAGCATTTTCGAATTATCGTTTTTACAGAAAACAGATTAGCAAACGAAAACAGGCATATAATGTTTCAAAAATGTGATTTTCGAATTCAGAGAGATCTAAAACGTAGAGCTTTATCGAATACTTTTGCGATTACAACTTATGTTTTGCATATTCATTATATAAAAAAGTAAAAACAACCAATAGAAGAAAAACACCAAAAAATTTTCACACATTCTCTTATAAATTAGTCAAGCCAGAGAAAGCCTTACATGGATAGCAATGGCGAACAATAGTTAGGAAACTTTTAACTTTTGTCATGAAGTTAGCAATTTTACTGAATCCATCGTGTCCTCCTTGGCGAGCTATTTGGCGACTAATCCTTGGCATGCGTTAATAGTATCCGAAAATCGAATTTGTGTTTTAGAGACGAAAGCAAGCATATAATGTTTCAAAAATGTGATTTTCGAATTCAGAGAGATCTAAAACGTAGAGCTTTATCGAATACTTTTGCGATTACAACTTATGTTTTGCATATTCATTATATAAAAAAGTAAAAACAACCAATAGAAGAAAAACACCAAAAAATTTTCACACATTCTCTTATAAATTAGTCAAGCCAGAGAAAGCCTTACATGGATAGCAATGGCGAACAATAGTTAGGAAACTTTTAACTTTTGTCATGAAGTTAGCAATTTTACTGAATCCATCGTGTCCTCCTTGGCGAGCTATTTGGCGACTAATCCTTGGCATGCGTTAATAGTATCCGAAAATCGAATTTGTGTTTTAGAGACGAAAGCAAGCATATAATGTTTCAAAAATGTGATTTTCGAATTCAGAGAGATCTAAAACGTAGAGCTTTATCGAATACTTTTGCGATTACAACTTATGTTTTGCATATTCATTATATAAAAAAGTAAAAACAACCAATAGAAGAAAAACACCAAAAAATTTTCACACATTCTCTTATAAATTAGTCAAGCCAGAGAAAGCCTTACATGGATAGCAATGGCGAACAATAGTTAGGAAACTTTTAACTTTTGTCATGAAGTTAGCAATTTTACTGAATCCATCTTGTCCTCCTTGGCGAGCTATTTGGCGACTAATCCTTGGCATGCGTTAATAGTATCCGAAAATCGAATTTGTGTTTTAGAGACGAAAGCAAGCATATAATGTTTCAAAAATGTGATTTTCGAATTCAGAGAGATCTAAAACGTAGAGCTTTATCGAATACTTTTGCGATTACAACTTATGTTTTGCATATTCATTATATAAAAAAGTAAAAACAACCAATAGAAGAAAAACACCAAAAAATTTTCACACATTCTCTTATAAATTAGTCAAGCCGGAGAAAGCCTTACATGGATAGCAATGGCGAACAATAGTTAAGAAACTTTTAACTTCTGTCATGAAGTTAGCAATTTTACTGAATCCATCGTGTCATCCTTGTCGAGCTATTTCCCGACTAATCCCTGACATGCGTTAATGGTATCAGAAAATCAAATTTGTGGTTTAGAGACGTTTTTCCCTATCGATTGAAATAAAAATTTGACACTAAACTGTACTTGTACTCACAACATTTCATACCAAATTTGATATATTTAAGTCATTACGTTTACGAATTATTACTTTTTCATGTTTCTTAAACTACAGATTGATAGACAATTCATCCATAGTTATATTTGTCTAAAGATTTTATAGGTGTTTACACTGTAAATATTAAATCTGTGTACTGAATTGTATCTATCTAGCTCTCTTCATTTTGTAATTACTATATTAGCTTATATTCGAACAGATGGATTTCCTCTTTAACAGAATTTACTTAAAATTTGATAGAAATCTGCAAATTTTGTTTAAAGACAGTATACCAAATTTCAGTTGTCTAGCTCAAAGCGTTTTTGAGTTTCCTGTAGACAGACGTACGGACATTTAAAAAAATTATTTAGAAAAGAACTCATGGAGGTTATAATCGTGTAGATTCGTCAATTTGAATTTTTTTATGGTTACTATCTTTCTCTATATTACTTATACGAGAAAGTTAAAAAGGTAAATATTAAATAGTTGGATAATTTTCTTATGTGAACTTAACATCGGTGATAAACAATATTCTGCTGTTGACCGTCTTCAGACAAAATATAACCATGGAATCATATTGGATTTAAAGTGTGGTTATTTTTAACATTATATGTGGATGTTATCTCTTTGTTTCAATCATAAATTAACGCAATATTAAGTATTTTAAATAAATATATCATCTTAATTCATTCTGACCTGCGCGTTTTGAATATGCTTACTACCATATATGCTTATACAAACCGGTGCGTTGATATTATGATACCAACTACAAAAACACAAATCCTGTTCGCTGGCCAACCCCTCCATACAGCAGCTTCCACCCTCTATCGATGACGCTGCGTCGAATATTCCTCATCGTCCATTACGCGAGTCAAATTCCCATTTCCATCTATTCCCGTGAAACTTCCCCGACGGCCAAATTAATAAAGATTTTAACGTTTTTCAGCACCGCCGTATAATAAAGTCGAAACACTCACGGTCAAAAGCAGTCCGGGTGGTGGGTGGAAAGAAGTAATTAAGGGCGGGGGAGGCAGGCCGAAACAGATCTAATTTGGGGAGGCGATTCCATTTAAAAGCCGTGATTTTCCATTGAAAATTGCAGTAGCCGGGAGGTGCAGTGATCAATATGGGAGCTGTCAGTTTCAGGCCAGCAGATTTGGTGAATGTCGCTTCTTCTCTGTAAAAGGACGGACCTGGGAGTCCCGTGGGAGGACTTGTCGGGAAGGTGAGAATTTATTTGCCGGGGACGGGAAGATGTTAACGAGCGGACTTCTCTGAAAGTGCCCATCAGGACCCTCTTCTTACGGAGAATCAATGCATCGTTTAGACCCGGGGAGATGCTGTTGTTTGGTATAAAGGGCAGATAAATAACGTTGGTTGATGAGCTGAGAGAGATATTTCCAGGTCATACAGAATTCTCGTTTGGCAGAGTATTTGTGATGCTTGTTAAGCGAGCCTAATACTCGTACCTTTTCGTAATCAAAATCTGTGCTCTTTATCTTGACAAGAAACTAATACTCTAATACTATCGACGCCTAATACCTTTTCGTAATCAAAATTTGTCCTCTTTTTATTGACAAGTTACTAATACTCTTGTGCTATCGAAGCCTAATACTGTTACTTTTTCGTTATCAAAATTTGTCCTCTTTTTATAGACAAGATACTAATATTCTAATGCTATCGAATCCTAATACCTTTACCTTTTCGTAATCAAAATGTGTCCTCTTTTTATTAACAAAATACTAATACTCTAATGCTATCGAAACCTAATACTGTTACCTTTTTGTTTATTGTTAACTTTTGACTACCTTTCCTTTTGACAAATTTTGATATACCTAATCAAAATTTGTACTCTTTCTCTTGAAAGAAAACTCTAATACTCTTAATCTAAACAGGATTAAAAATCTTATATCTATAGAAATGAATCATAATATTGTGAAAGCAATTAATTCTATTATTTCAAAGGCAATCAGTTCTCTTACGACGAAATTCAAAAATAAAACTGCACTCACTCATTTTATTTGACTTTCTTTTTATCATGTGAGATCATGATGTTGTTTTGGTATGGGTTTTTGAAGCCTCAAAATGCAAGGGCAGAAACTTGGCTATTGTCGATTTTTAGGGCATCAATTTTTTGCTTTTTGGGTTATTAGAAAATGATAAAGAAGGTTGTCACATTTGGCAATTTACAGCTAACAAAAAGTTACAATTTGGCGAGAATGTCAACCGTGTACCCGATTCACCTGTCTGGCCAATACAATTGATGAATGCGCAATACAATAGTCACATCAAAATTCCAAAGTAAGCTTAAACAAGTTAAACCTGTTTTAAAAAATTTCTGGCCGCGAAATAAAGTTTTGAAGCTTGAACGATTTTAAGATGAAAAAAAGCCCATCGTTTTCTAACTATCTACGCATATGTAATCTGATGGTCAAGTAATTGTTTCAAACTGGTTTAAACTGGTTAATGACTTAAATTAATTAAGACAAGCAATGGCTTAAAAAATAATAATGTTCTCTCATGATATCATGAAATTTGCGATAGCATATTTCAATTTTTTTTAATGATATTTAAAAGCACAAATGAAATTCTACATCTTATTATTTTTTTTCCTTCACCATGTTTTGATTCTTTTAGTCCCTATTTACTTTGTTGGGTAGCATTTTTAAAAACCTTTCTCTCATATTGGAGCTAAATGCTGTCAATTCTCAGATACAGGAAACCTCAGCACATTTTTCACATGCGCCAGGAGATATTTATTTTATCATATTGAAGAGAATTCAAGAAAAATGAATCTAATGGAGTGGAAATCAAGATGTAACAAAGAATTTCGTAAACACTGATATCACACTGCAAAGTAATCAGCAAATTAAACATCTATATTTTTTTTAAAAATGAAGACTACTATCAGATTTAGAGTTGCTAGCATTCATATTACGTTAATATTTAAAATAATCACTCCGAACTTGAAAAGATGGTAGCAAAGAAAAAATAACATATATCGAAAAAAAAAAACGTTAACTTCACCGACATATCAGTTCTTCTCTACTATTGTATGTTCGAAATAAACTTTGAAAATATTGAAATTTCTATTTTTGTACCTGCAGAAACAAAAACATTGTTTATTTGGCCAACACTAGCATTTGAGTTTGGTATTTTTGAGCTAGCTCAAGTAAGTCTATAAAACTGATACCACCACTTGCAAATTTTTAACAGACATGATTTAAATATCGTCGAATTATCAGTAAACAAATAATTTAAAAATAATAAAATAAATCAATTTAAATTTTATTTTTATACTATTAGCTTCAATTAATTGTGAAATTTGAAAAAAAATGCTCTAGTTTCAATAATATTTACAGTAATGAATTATAAATTTAAAAAAATAAAAAAGTAGAAAATAATTAAAATAAAAAAATCTTTTTTTACGACATTAATAAAAAAATATGCTTTAAAAAGCTGGGTTTTTTAAATCTTTTTATTTGAATCAAAAAATGGATTTGTTTAACTGAAAAATAAATCTCTTATCTATTTCAGTAAATAATAACTGAAAAATAGCAAAATAATCTGTTATTTGTAAATTTAATACACTTTGTTTTGCCATCCTTAATCACATTACGATTATTGATTGCATCCAACGGAACGTTAAATGCAATTATAGTTTTAATTTTAATCTTTTCTATTTTGTAAAAAGAAGGGAAAACGCATGCCAAAACAGGAAGCCTCAAATAATTAAAGCTGATTTCAATTCTTTCCATTTTGCAAATTTAAAAATACCGAACAATTATTGCTTTAAATGCAAAACAATTCAAGAAAAAAAATCATTTTGTTGGAATGTTATTAAGAGGGGTATTGATTTAGAATTGCGGAAATTTAATTACTAAGCATTTTCGTCAAAGCATTGAATAATGGCATTTTGTTTTTCATTTCTTTCTATTATTAGCTTGAAGGGAAAATATTCTGCTGGATAATTTCATTGTCTTTCTGTTTTGTGATTTAATACTTACCTTTATAAATAAATAATGTTAATATTGAAAATGAAATAAGTAACATT
Organism: Argiope bruennichi; assembly: GCF_947563725.1. Lineage (NCBI taxonomy): Eukaryota > Metazoa > Arthropoda > Arachnida > Araneae > Araneidae > Argiope > Argiope bruennichi. The sequence continues at coordinate 100,388,073 of NC_079160.1, read as the reverse complement.
TCATTTAACAGTAAATATTTAGTTCAGGTGTCACGTAACACTGCATACCAAGAAATTAATGAATAATTGAAAAGTTATTAATTAATTCCAACTTTATTAATTACCATGACAGAAGTTAATGAATAGAAACTGCTTTGAGATGGGATTTAAAGTAGCTAGAAATTAATATAAATAAGATTTGAAAAAAAGCTGAAAAAATGCAATGAAGATTTTAAAGAATTTTATATAATTCCTCTGTAGATCAAGAAAGTAATGTTTTGTTTGGATCACTAAAAGTTAAAATAAAGCAAATTTTAAAAAAGAAAATTTTAAAAATCAAATCTACAATTGCAAATTTCAAGTTATCATGTGAGAACATTATTATTTTTAAATTATTGTTTGTCTTAATTAATTTGTCATTAACCAGTTTTAACCAGTTTGAAACAATCACGAGACTTTCTCTCTCTCTCTCTTTCTTTCTCTCTCTCTCTCTCTCTCTCTCTCTCTCTCTCTATATATATATATATATATATATATATATATATATATATATATATATTGAGATGAAAAAACTCATCCTTTTTCTAAATATCGATAGTCTCGTGATTGTTTCAAACCGGTTTAAACTTGTTAAAGACTTGAATTAATTAAGACAATTCAAAAGAATTCAGGGAATGAATAATTTGTAAATCAAACTGTAACTTTAGTTGGTGATAAATCGCCAAATGTGACAACCTTCTGCGTTATTTTCTAATAACTCTGAAATGAAAATTGATGCCTCAAAAGCCATAAATCGACAATTTGTTGCCTACGCATTTTGAGTCTTCAACAATTTGTTGCCTATGCATTTTGAGGCTTCAAACATCTCAAACCAAAGCAACGTCATGTTCTCACATGATAAAAAAGGAGGGTAAGGGCAAATGTGAGTGTTTATTTGAAATTTAATATGCATATTACGTATCTTATTGAAGAAGGCAATGAAGCATAGAGAGATAGAGAGCTCGAGTGGGGTGTGCGAGTTATTTGCATGCAACTGTGTTGCATTAACGCTCTAGAAGACAGCTCATTTGATCGACAGCTACTAAACTTCGCACATATATACTTTAGAGAGTCGGAATATGCACCACGAAACCATTTTTCAAAAATTTTATTAATCAAAAATCAAACAAAATTTTGATGTTTTCTGCTATAGCATCAGAAAATATTTCAACTGAAAGTGTTTTTTTACATGATAATTAAATTGTAGACAATTATCTTTTCAGCGATAACAATTTAAATTTAATTCAATTTTTATTTTCTTCTGAATTTTGGTAATTTTTAAAACATTAATATTTTTTCACCTATTTTCAATGATAGATTATACTGTTTCCCTGAAATCCATACAGCTTCCATTCTTTCGCCCAACTTCTAATCGTGTAATGTTCTTGGATCGTTATAAACTACAGAAGGATTTTGATAAATATCTGTGTAGATTACAAGGTGAATAATAGAATGATTTATTGTGCCGAGAAAGAAAATAGACGAGCCGCTCCTGTTAATAGTAGCAGTATGACGTCATGGAACTGGGCTCCATTAAGAAAGTCCATGTGCATAAGGAAAAGAATATTTGTAAAACAATTTTATGTTTAAAAATAATTTATTGATGGTTTTGTGGACATAAAAGTTTTATAGAAATTAAATCCAGTCAATATTTCCGTTGAACCAGCTGGTCACCACAAGCGGCTTGTATTACATATTTTCCGAGAATCAGTAGCCTCAAAGTATTTTTTTATTTTATTTTACAAACTTAACATCGCTTTCGCGGACAAAGAAAGAGAGAAATTTACAAACAGGCCGATTGTTTCAAGAACTCAAGATAGATTCATTTTTTTTGTCAATTATAATATTTTCTCATTGCAAATACCTCCCCATAACAAAATAAAAATTTTATACATCAAGTGAAGTTTCTTTCCTAGAATAGCTATCGTTGTCGATTTAAAGTGAAGGAAACATTGAAGAGAAAAAGATTTAAAACTTTAAGGTTCAAGAAAACAGTTTTCTAAAACATCTTTTAGTCAGAACACATGTACCTCTTTTATTATTTTATTCTCTCCGAAATACCTTTCTTTAGAGAGTAGTTGGCTTCTGGAAAGGGTTTCTTATTCTCCAGAAATGCATTGTTTTATATTTTCAACCTCGAATGTTACTTGAGTCCTTTACAAGGAAACCAATTTTTATTGCACATTTGAAACCGTTCGATTCTGTTTACTGTTTATTGCGTTCATAATTGTAACAGCTAATATTATCTTTTTACTTTCTGGTATATGAAATATACTTTAAAATGTTGATAATTAGTAAAAAGCATTTTGACTTTTTTCTTTCAAAAAGAGAAAGTGTTGTTATGTTCAAAAAATTCGAACTCAAGATTGTGTAGAATCTTTATGTCGTAGGCCTCCTTGTGCTCAACAAATATATTCTTGGAATTACTTCTGTGTATTTGTAAACGCAATTACTCAAAAAAAAAAACTGCTTTGAGCTCAACAAAAGAAATTTGTTATACAGACTTTACATCAAATGTGTAAATTATGAATATCTGTGAATGTGTAACAAATAACTGTACTCAAATGTGTAATATCTGTGAGCGCAATAACTCAAAAAACGCTTTGAGCTCAACAGAAGAAATTTGTTATACAGACTTTACATCAAATGTGTAAATTATGAATATCTGTGAATGTGTAACAAATAACTGTACTCAAATGTGTAATATCTGTGAGCGCAATAACTCAAAAAACGCTTTGAGCTCAACAGAAGAAATTTGTTATACAGACTTTACATCAAATGTGTAAATTATGAATATCTGTGAATGTGTAACAAATAACTGTACTCAAATGTGTAATATCTGTGAGCGCAATAACTCAAAAAACGCTTTGAGCTCAACAGAAGAAATTTGTTATACAGACTTTACATCAAATGTGTAAATTATGAATATCTGTGAATGTGTAACAAATAACTGTACTCAAATGTGTAATATCTGTGAGCGCAATAACTCAAAAAACGCTTTGAGCTCAACAGAAGAAATTTGTAATACAGACTTTACATCAAATGTGTAAATTATGAATATCTGTGAATGTGTAACAAATAACTGTACTCAAATGTGTAATATCTGTGAGCGCAATAACTCAAAAAACGCTTTGAGCTCAACAGAAGAAATTTGTTATACAGACTTTACATCAAATGTGTAAATTATGAATATATGTGAATGTGTAACAAATAACTGTACTCAAATGTGTAATATCTGTGAACGCAATAACTCAAAAAAACGCTTTGAGCTGAACAGAAGAAATTTGTTATACAGACTTTACATCAAATGTGTAAGTTTTGAACGAAATCTATTCATAAAATGGATGGCCGTTTGTCTCTCAGTCACAAGTGCAAGTGATGAGATATCTAAAAACATAAAAAGCAAATTCAACAGGTAGCATCTAAGTTAGAATCATTATCATTTGAATAAAGTCTGTCAAGAGATTAATTATCTGTTGCCGGTACCTTCATCTGTATATAAATGTTCCAAAGGAAAAAAACTGCAAAAACTTTTGGGATGTAATCTTATTATTAACTTTGTAATTTTGTGCCAAATTTTTTTTTCAGTTTGTTCGATTGAGGAAAATATGTCCATGTGCATATTCGCTTTTCTTTATTATACTAAAAAAAAATTCTTAAATACGGGACTCTGAAAATAAAAATTTGAGCACTCTTGGTATTCATGGTCTTGCTCAAGGTACGCTATTTTATGCTGGTGGAAGGGAAATAAAATCTTATTAGAGGGTATGCGAGAGTAAAAACTTTCCCTTATTATTAGGTAGGGGCAGTAAAGTAATTTTTATCCGATTTGTAATAGTGAAAGATCTAAGCCAAATGCACTGATAGCTAGGTTTAACCCTTAACTGGGAATGTGCGGTCTGTAAGACCGCTAGCGATGGATTTTCGTTCACCCCTATTCTATTTTTAGCTCAATTAAATGGATTGACTCTGTAGCTTCCTGTTTTGTGACCTTCAAGAGACGTGCACTTTTTCAACCGATTTCAGCCGATGCTTTTTTAAATAATTCAGTTATTTCTTTGAGAACCGTCTCTAAGACCGCACCCCCCTGTTAGTGTCACAATGATAAACAAGGCTTAGCAGATGGCGCTAAAACTTGGGTCCCGAAATATCATCCAGTTTACTGATGCTATTATGAAGCAGTGCTCCAGACACTTCTAAATGAATGAGAAAGTGATTTTAGTGATGAGGATAATTGTACAGAAGTGGTTTTCGACGAAAGTTCGCATTCAATTGATTCTGATATGTATGTTCAAACATAATTCATTTTTCTAGTGAAAATGTATTTTGAAAAATTTATAAAATGTATTAATATATCAAGAGATATATATACAGAATTTATAAGTTGATTTTTATACTTGTTCTTAACCTGTATGTTTAAAATGCCCTAGAAAACCGTACTATGAAAGTTACATAAGCCAATAAAAAAAAGGGCCAATTTTACCCATTGACATTTTTTTTATTTTTCATATAATTGTTGAATTTTACATTATATTGTCTTCTATATACCTTCATATACTGTAAAATTAAATATGATTTAAAAAGTAAAATGTAATGTGTTTTTTCAAGAATATTATTTATTGTAACATGTCATTTGAGAAGAAAATGTATATTCCAACGCATTTACTTTATTAAATGATAATATATTTTGATAAATTTCTAAGATATATATCTATAATTCAAGAAAAATATTTGCAAAATATATTAGCAGCTTTTCGTAATAATACATTCATTAGAAAATATAATTTGAATGTAAATGAAATGCGGTCTCGTAGACCGCACTTCCCCAGTTAAGTCCTAAAATTTCATTTCCCCAGTTAAGGGTTAATTTCCCAATAACTCCTTTACTGCTGAAAATAGAAATATTATTAAGTCTAGCCAGATTATCGCAATATCATATAAAACAACATTTGCATAACAGTTTTCAATAATAACAATCATCTTAAAATTTAGGGGTTAAACGCAATTTTCAATTGCTAGGCAACATTTTTTCTTGAATAAAATATATGAATGCTTTATTAGGAAGTTTTCATTAATATTGTTCCCTATCATCCATTTTCCATTCTCATATCTTCACTTAAGAAATTAAAAATTTAAAAGGCACTGGGTAAATTTTCTTTAATGTATATATCTTTGAATAAAAGGAATCTATCTTTGGCTTACCGAGTTCAGTTTAGTTTAGTTATATTAACGCCCCGTTGTAAAGCAAAACTAGGGCTATTTTGGGACGGACCTCGTCATTTTGAACCGCGATCAGATGACGAGAACGACACCTGAGCTGGCACCCCCTCTCCACACCACACCAGCGGGATGACGTTTGGCATGACGGATTTAGCATGCAACAGACCCCCTTACACGACGGTTCTTTGGTGGAATCGGGTCTCGAACCTGAAACCCTACTGCTCACAAGCCGAGACCTTACCACCAGGCCACCGTGGCCCTTGTCTTGCTGAGAGTAATTTTAAATGCAACAGATTGCCTTTTATTCGGTCTTATCTTTTCTTCCGTTATCTTCTTCATTAACTTCGATCATTTTCTTAACCAACTTTTTCCCATATATTTGTCACGAATTATGATTGAAGAAACATGATGATTATTTTCTACTTTATAATAGCTACCATTTATATACTAACAACCAAAATCCATAATGAAAAACCCTTATGTTTTTAAAAAATTATCTTTTACAAGATTTCATTTATTGACTATGTGGCCGCCTTCGCCTTTGCCAGGATAAATGGTTGCTTCAATTTTCAATTAGATTTTTTAGTTAGCTTAGTCTTAATGACTTTTTTCGGTGAAATATGTTTAAATATCAAATTCTGATATGCATGTAACATGTACTATTTTAGAAGACTCGCGCAATTTTGTTTATTGTGTGAGGCATCTCTTTAATTTTGTATCATCTCATTTGAGTTTTGAGCTTTAATTTCAAACGAAAGCTGTTAAATCTCAACAAATTCAAAAACTTTCAAACGCTACGATTAAAAATAAATGTGCTTTAAAATTTTTTTTTCATTACTCGCTTGCGTTTTACTTGTGAAATTAAATCTTCATTAACTGAAATAATACCGCAAAATTTCAGAAATTTTATTAAAAATATATTTTAAACAGAAAAGTCACGTTACGGAAAAAAAAGTCGCATTTCGTTGCACTCGTTATAAAAAAAAAATGAAGAAAACTCTAAATTAAAATATTTATTACGACAATGTAAACAATTAAAATCTTTTACAGTACGGAAATATGTTGCTATAAAATAAATGTACAGATATTTTTTAAGGTTAATTAAAATTTGAAAAAAAAAAAACTTTACTGCTACTAAATTAAAGCCAAAGAAAAGATAGGTTTTTTTTAATTTTAAAATGGCATAAAATATTTTTGTGCTATAATATTTTTATGATGGAAAAACATCAAGATTTCGTACACATTTTTGTTGATTAAAATTTTTTTAAAGTCCACTTAGCTGCACATTCCCATCTTCCAAAAACTATTTGTGCCAAAGTTGGTAGGTAGCTGTAGGTCTAACGGTATGTCCTATAGAGTTTCAACACTCGAGACTCTTGAATTCTCCATTACTTTATAACTTTTAACGTGCAATTCTTGTAGATATACATATAAACTTATTTATTTCGTGTTTTTTGAAAACTTCTATAGCGATTTGGATGAAATTTTATATTTAGATAACGTTTTTCTTTTAAAGTTTATTATTATAGGTGCCTCTCCTGAAAAAAACATGATTTTGCAGAAAAAAAATCCTTTTTTTATAACTATTAGAGCTTTTTTTTATCTGCTCTCATGCTGACAATGACATATGGAGCCATCTCGGATCTGATTTCAATATAGTTTGGTTTAGTTATATTAACGCCCCGTTTTACAGCAATACTAAGGCTGTTTTGGGACGGATTTCGTAATTTTGAACCGCGGTCAGACGACGAGGACGACACCTGAGCTGACACCCCTCCCCCTATCCAAACTTCAACCTGGTAAAACTGTTCTCAAATATAAATAATAATGGATAAACTGTAAAATAAATACTGTAATATAGCATATTTGTTTCAAATAACATGTTAAACTAAATACATCCATGATTTTTTTTATTTAAATGACCAGTTCATATGTAGGTAAGATTGAAAAATATTCCTATATAGGTATATGTATTTGTACCTTAAAATATATGTATTAAGTGTATGTGATTTGTACCTAAATATTTTCTCTAAAAAACATGATTTTACAAAATAAATAAATGAATAAAAAACCTGTCCATCGAAGCTCAGTCTTCCAGATATTCAATATTAAAGAAAGAAGATAAATGTGCGTGTCTTTTCACTTTGTATTTTCCCATACCTGTTATCACAGTAATCATCTTAAATAAATTATGTTACCAGTTTATTTCCTGATTTGCAATTATTTTTAGCACATCAACCGCATTACGATTCCAACAAGTTTTGCAGCAGGTGTTTACGCGATAATTTGAACTAGTTAACCCATCTGCGAAACACATTTCTGCGCCGAAATCCAGTCCATCCGGAGTCAATCTGTGGGGGAAAAAAGCCCTCCCACGAGAACCATCATCCCACCCAAATGACTCTTGTTAGAGCTCGGGAGATATATTCCAGGCAGTCGTCTTGATAGGTAATTGAGGTTATTAAAGAGAACTTCGTTATCTGTGCGCACCTGATCATTAAGATGAATTAGCCTCGATCACAGAAACTTAACGCCCTTCGATTCGGATAATGAGCTTTATTTTCTAATTTACAATCTAGCGAATGGCAACACTGTTTGCCTTCCATTGCCGTCTTGTTAGTCAGATCAGACAGAGTTATTTTTAGATCGTCATTTACATATAAACCTCTTTCCTATTGATTTCGGAAAGCTGATGGGGAAGAGAGATAGGTCAAGTGATTGGACCAGTTAACATTTATTTGTTTCCACAAAAATAAAAAATATATTTTATGATTTTTTTATTGCTATTTTTGTTTTTAAAAGACGTGGCTTGCTTCATTTTGAGTTTTAACCACACTTCTGATTCTGATAAATTAGAGTTTGAAAAATTTCATCTGCCTTGGGGTATTGTTATTTCATTGTGCTATTGGAATACGATTTTTGTGTTAATAAGTTTATCTGATTATGATATTTTTAAATTTCTGGAGTAAACTTTCTCACTAACTATAAAATTTGCTACAAAATTTATGCAGAATTCTTAAACATCTCAAATTCCCTACAGTTACATTTACGAATTTCCTCTAAAATTACATCTTCCAGTGCAAATAAAAATTAAAAGAAACAATTCATCTAGAATGCAGATTAGATTTTTAAAAAATGAAATTCATACGACGTAAAAGAAGCTCTATATAGTGTTTTAAAGAATGTTTGGAATAAGTTTGAGTTGCTTTTAAATACTTTTTAAAATAGAAAAATCAAATTTTCAATATAATACTTAGTCCAAAGCCTCTACAACTTCTTTGAAAATATTAATGAAAGTGATAGTTTTCCCATGTCTTTGGTTTAAAAAAAAAAAAAAAAAAAAAAAAAAAACCTTTTGTGTTTTGTTTATCCAAATTACTTCAAAATTTTATTTTACATGTTCTATGATTATCAGCCATAACTACCTGTAATCACATCTTTTAGTGACTCAGAAACATAAGTTAATATTTAATACAAAATTAATTTAATCCATAAATTTTGTGATAAAATATATGTAACATAAAAGCTAAATTAATTTTTTTTTCGTTTATTCAAATTACTGAAAAATTTTATGTTACATATTCTAAGATTATCTGCCATAACTACAACTTAAGAACACTTTTTAGTGATTTAATAACATAAATTAATATTCAATATAATAATAATTTTATCCATAAACTTTTTTAAAAAAAAACGTTTAGTTTAAAAAAAAGCCAAAATAGATCCCCCTTTTCCTCTTTGATTCAAATTTCTTCAAAATTTTATGTTACATGTTCTAACATTATCTGCCATGATTACTTATAATCACATCTTTTAGTGACTCAGAAATTCAGAAACATAATATTTACTATAATATTAATTTAATCCATGAAATTTATGATTTTTAATTCACATTTTTTAATATTTCACAAGTCTTTTTTTATTTTAATTATTATTGGAAAAATCCAAAATTCGACCGGTGTATGAACGGTGACAAATGCAGCAGTCTCAATAATGGATAACGAAGCTTTATTCTTTATAAAAACAGGAAATGCAAGTAAAAAAATACAGCAGAAACGTACACAAAAATAGTCCTTGTAAAATTCAATAATCCACGGAAGAAATATCGTTATAAAAACATTGTAGTAGAGCAAAGTGCTCAGAGATAATTTGTTGGAGATCAAAAATCCAAAAAGAGAATTTGCTTAACTACTCAGTTGAGCTCAGCTTAGATACTCACGTCTTTTAACTCCACCATTACTCGTTTGATCTCAACTCAGCTCGTCTTTCGACTGTTTAAAGTTTCTGTGACAAGGAATCAAATATTCAGAAATAAAAGCAAAACAAAGTTTGAGGCCTAATGAGCTATCACCCAGATTTTTCGACCTTCTTGGTATCTCTGCAATCCAAGATCACTGACTCGGCATCCATGCAGCAGCAATTGCTATATCTGTAAAACTTTCTTCCTTATTAGTAGATGTACTGTGAAGAGAAGCAATATTACAAATTCGAAACACTATCTATCATCTTTAAGATAATAAATGAAAAACAATTTTTAATGGAAGTAATTTATAGAAATTTTTGTAAATTTTTTACGTATAAGCAAAATTTTGTGTTAAACTAGATAATAAATTTGTCTGTTGCTATACTGGTTTCACCGAAAAAGTTTGTAATAATTTTCCATTATTACCTGCCATATTGTTTTCTCATAATTAATAAATAAAAATAATTAATAAATAGTACCGAATTCAAGCATAGAGAAATTTAAGAGTTTTGAAAATACCCTGTCTAGAATATACATTAGGAGGTAACAAAAATTCAACAACATATGAATGGAAATATTTAAAAATGATAATAATATAGTTTTCTGATTGCGCACTCATAGAACTAAATGTTATATTCAAAAATTATTGAAGGGAGATATGAACTTCATGTCCGAAACACAGTTAAAGTTTTAAACTTGATTCAACTCTCTTTATACTAGATTTAAAACTATAACTTTGATTATCGTTCTTTTTTTTAGAAGTGTCTCACATCTCATTTGCAGGAGCACAAGGAAAAATATTTTTGTAAAATAAACTTAACAATTTTTTAAAAACTTGTTGAAATTGGAGGGGAAAAAAAGCATGTAAACAATTTTGGCTCCATGGAAAAACTAACATTCATAGTTTTAAAGTGGTGTGAAAATATTTTTTTAAATTCTTAATTATTGAAGAAAGGCATAAATATTTTGCTTAATTTATAATAAAAAGAACCAAATGAAATTTCGAAAAGCCATTTCATATTGGTAATCTTCTGTCCTAGAAATAACTATGTTCTAAATTTGATAGCAAAGATAAACTCCTCTGTAGAACATTCTTGATAATTTATGCGCCATACATGTCACAATTTACAGATTATATCAGTTTATAAACATTAATATTCTAAAATGAGATTGAATAAAGATTGATAAATAAGTTAAAATTCATCAACAATTCTAATAATTGGAAATCTCTTAATGAACCAAGTCTAACAAATTTAAATCACAAGGCGTATTTCAAATTTTTTGAAAGAATTGTTTATCAAAAGAGATCAGAATACATCATTCATTTTACATATTAAGTGTTTATCTCGAAATTTACTTTCTTGTAAACAATTTACTTTGTGGACTCCTTACTTTAAAACCTTAATTACAATTTTGTCCATGCAAGTTGCTTGCTTTAATGTTTACTAAATCCTCCCACCGAGTTCACCTCATTTTCCTTTCTGACACCAAAATAAATTTAGCAAATAAATCACTCATTAATCAAACACAAGAGCGCTGTGGTAAAAGAGGTTTGCTCACTTTTAATTGGACCCAGAAACTCAAAGTTGCTATTTAAGGCGTTAATTATTTTCCTCAGAGATCAAATTGTCGTCGTTTATAATAAAAACGAAAAACGGAATATTCTCGCAGGGACAAGTTTAATTTCTTCCAACAACTTGTTAACAGCCATACACTCGAGATGCTTAATTTTGAGTTTAATTTTTAAGTAAACAATCTGTGTTCTTAATCATTTAGCTAATGTGATAGTACTTTCTCCCCAGACACCGTCGGTTTTAACTTTTTTGCGTTAGATACCTAAGTACTTTCGCAGAAAAGTCAGAACCTCCTCTTTGTCTATTTCGTATACTATAAAGTCGAAATATTTTATAAAATATTACACTTTCTAGCAAAATGAAGTGGTGAAATAAAATAGAAAATTAGTCAATTGATGAACAGGAATAATGTTTCCTCAGAAGTTATATTCAAGTTGAATTATCAATTCAAAATGTATTAAATTTCTTGTGAGAAAACATTTAGATACTATAAACAAAGAAAAAAAGTAGTTTAAATCTTTGAAAAAAGAAGCATTTTAAATCTTTTCGTTGAGATTGATGATGATGCAGTCTGTTTTTAACAATGAAAGCAATAAATTATACAAATTAATAAAAGAATTAATAAAATTGCAAGAAGAAAATGAACTAAATGATATTTAAATAAAGCAAAAGAAGATTCCTTTAATAAGTATAGAAAATGGTAGGAGAGATTAAAATGGGAACCACTTCAATGAAGATTTAACTAATTATATAACAGATCAAGAGTTTTGACCAGAATTGCAGAATGGACAAAAAAATCGAAATGATAAAATATTCAGATAAAACTTATGAAACAAAAGTAAAATAAATTTAATATGGGGTTTTGATAATAAAAATAATCAACTTTGTGTTTTATTTTACTAGTTTTGCTTATTCTTAAATTTACTCAATGCGCAAATGCAATTTAGAATCATTCATTACTTGAAAATGTAGTTAATGTCCTTTTGAATGCTCTCCGAGCCGCAGCTGGTAACAGACTCTGGAGTCTAGTGGTAATAGAACTTGAACAGAAAGATCCAGATCTGAAATCTCGTTCCTTCGTGTGTTGTTGTAATTCTAACAATATTGTTGAAAATTTTCTTCATTCCAATACTAAATTCCGTCTTGTCTTCATCTTTATTAGTGTTCAACTTCAGAAGGGCCAATTAATGTTCTGAGCCGAAACCTCTAGCTGGCTGTCATGAGCGTTGAGTGAATGAATATGTACTCAAAGTTCAAACTCCAGGGCAGGATTTGTAACCTGGATCCTTACCCTGGTATACATACACGTTCCCTTGTGTATAGTTGCAATTCTAACAATATTGTTGAAATTTTTCTTCATTCCAATACCAAATTCCATCTTGTCTTCATCTTTATTAGTGTTCAACTTCAGAAGGGCCAATTAATGTTCTGAGCCGAAACCTCTAGCTGGCTGTCATGAGCGTTGAGTGAATGAATATGTACTCAAAGTTCAAACTCCAGGGCAGGATTTGTAACTTGGATCCTTACCCTGGTATACATACACGTTACCTTGTGTATAGTTGCAATTCTAACAATATTGTTGAAATTTTTCTTCATTCCAATACCAAATTCCATCTTGTCTTCATCTTTATTAGTGTTCAACTTCAGAAGGGCCAATTAATGTTCTGAGCCGAAACCTCTAGCTCGCTGTCATGAGCGTTGAGTGAATGAATATGTACTCAAAGTTCAAACTCCAGGGCAGGATTTGTAACTTGGATCCTTACCCTGGTATACATACACGTTCCCTTGTGTATAGTTACAATTCTAACAATATTGTTGAAATTTTTCTTCATTCCAATACCAAATTCCATCTTGTCTTCATCTTTATTAGTGTTCAACTTCAGAAGGGCCAATTAATGTTCTGAGCCGAAACCTCTAGCTGGCTGTCATGAGCGTTGAGTGAATGAATATGTACTCAAAGTTCAAACTCCAGGGCAGGATTTGTAACTTGGATCCTTACCCTGGTATACATACACGTTCCCTTGTGTATAGTTGCAATTCTAACAATATTGTTGAAATTTTTCTTCATTCCAATACCAAATTCCATCTTGTCTTCATCTTTATTAGTGTTCAACTTCAGAAGGGCCAATTAATGTTCTGAGCCGAAACCTCTAGCTGGCTGTCATGAGCGTTGAGTGAATGAATATGTACTCAAAGTTCAAACTCCAGGGCAGGATTTGTAACCTGGATCCTTACCCTGGTATACATACACGTTCCCTTGTGTATAGTTGCAATTCTAACATTATTGTTGAAATTTTTCTTCATTCCAATACCAAATTCCATCTTGTCTTCATCTTTATTAGTGTTCAACTTCAGAAGGGCCAATTAATGTTCTGAGCCGAAACCTCTAGCTGGCTGTCATGAGCGTTGAGTGAATGAATATGTACTCAAAGTTCAAACTCCAGGGCAGGATTTGTAACCTGGATCCTTACCCTGGTATACATACATGTTCCCTTGTGTATAGTTGCAATTCTAACAATATTGTTGAAATTTTTCTTCATTCCAATACCAAATTCCATCTTGTCTTCATCTTTATTAGTGTTCAACTTCAGAAGGGCCAATTAATGTTCTGAGCCGAAACCTCTAGCTGGCTGTCATGAGCGTTGAGTGAATGAACATGTACTCAAAGTTCAAACTCCAGGGCAGGATTTGTAACCTGGATCCTTACCCTGGTATACATACACGTTCCCTTGTGTATAGTTGCAATTCTAACAATATTGTTGAAATTTTTCTTCATTCCAATACCAAATTCCATCTTGTCTTCATCTTTATTAGTGTTCAACTTCAGAAGGGCCAATTAATGTTCTGAGCCGAAACCTCTAGCTGGCTGTCATGAGCGTTGAGTGAATGAACATGTACTCAAAGTTCAAACTCCAGGGCAGGATTTGTAACCTGGATCCTTACCCTGGTATACATACACGTTCCCTTGTGTATAGTTGCAATTCTAACAATATTGTTGAAATTTTTCTTCATTCCAATACCAAATTCCATCTTGTCTTCATCTTTATTAGTGTTCAACTTCAGAAGGGCCAATTAATGTTCTGAGCCGAAACCTCTAGCTGGCTGTCATGAGCGTTGAGTGAATGAATATGTACTCAAAGTTCAAACTCCAGGGCAGGATTTGTAACCTGGATCCTTACCCTGGTATACATACACGTTCCCTTGTGTATAGTTGCAATTCTAACAATATTGTTGAAATTTTTCTTCATTCCAATACCAAATTCCATCTTGTCTTCATCTTTATTAGTGTTCAACTTCAGAAGGGCCAATTAATGTTCTGAGCCGAAACCTCTAGCTGGCTGTCATGAGCGTTGAGTGAATGAATATGTACTCAAAGTTCAAACTCCAGGGCAGGATTTGTAACCTGGATCCTTACCCTGGTATACATACACGTTCCCTTGTGTATAGTTGCAATTCTAACATTATTGTTGAAATTTTTCTTCATTCCAATACCAAATTCCATCTTGTCTTCATCTTTATTAGTGTTCAACTTCAGAAGGGCCAATTAATGTTCTGAGCCGAAACCTCTAGCTGGCTGTCATGAGCGTTGAGTGAATGAATATGTACTCAAAGTTCAAACTCCAGGGCAGGATTTGTAACCTGGATCCTTACCCTGGTATACATACACGTTCCCTTGTGTATAGTTGCAATTCTAACATTATTGTTGAAATTTTTCTTCATTCCAATACCAAATTCCATCTTGTCTTCATCTTTATTAGTGTTCAACTTCAGAAGGGCCAATTAATGTTCTGAGCCGAAACCTCTAGCTGGCTGTCATGAGCGTTGAGTGAATGAATATGTACTCAAAGTTCAAACTCCAGGGATGGATTTGTAACCTGGATCCTTACCCTGGTATACATACATGTTCCCTTGTGTATAGTTGCAATTCTAACAATATTGTTGAAATTTTTCTTCATTCCAATACCAAATTCCTTCTTGTCTTCATCTTTATTAGTGTTCAACTTCAGAAGGGCCAATTAATGTTCTGAGCCGAAACCTCTAGCTGGCTGTCATGAGCGTTGAGTGAATGAATATGTACTCAAAGTTCAAACTCCAGGGCAGGATTTGTAACCTGGATCCTTACCCTGGTATACATACACGTTCCCTTGTGTATAGTTGCAATTCTAACATTATTGTTGAAATTTTTCTTCATTCCAATACCAAATTCCATCTTGTCTTCATCTTTATTAGTGTTCAACTTCAGAAGGGCCAATTAATGTTCTGAGCCGAAACCTCTAGCTGGCTGTCATGAGCGTTGAGTGAATGAATATGTACTCAAAGTTCAAACTCCAGGGCAGGATTTGTAACCTGGATCCTTACCCTGGTATACATACATGTTCCCTTGTGTATAGTTGCAATTCTAACAATATTGTTGAAATTTTTCTTCATTCCAATACCAAATTCCATCTTGTCTTCATCTTTATTAGTGTTCAACTTCAGAAGGGCCAATTAATGTTCTGAGCCGAAACCTCTAGCTGGCTGTCATGAGCGTTGAGTGAATGAATATGTACTCAAAGTTCAAACTCCAGGGCAGGATTTGTAACCTGGATCCTTACCCTGGTATACATACACGTTCCCTTGTGTATAGTTGCAATTCTAACATTATTGTTGAAATTTTTCTTCATTCCAATACCAAATTCCATCTTGTCTTCATCTTTATTAGTGTTCAACTTCAGAAGGGCCAATTAATGTTCTGAGCCGAAACCTCTAGCTGGATGTCATGAGCGTTGAGTGAATGAACATGTACTCAAAGTTCAAACTCCAGGGCAGGATTTGTAACCTGGATCCTTACCCTGGTATACATACACGTTCCCTTGTGTATAGTTGCAATTCTAACAATATTGTTGAAATTTTTCTTCATTCCAATACCAAATTCCATCTTGTCTTCATCTTTATTAGTGTTCAACTTCAGAAGGGCCAATTAATGTTCTGAGCCGAAACCTCTAGCTGGCTGTCATGAGCGTTGAGTGAATGAATATGTACTCAAAGTTCAAACTCCAGGGCAGGATTTGTAACCTGGATCCTTACCCTGGTATACATACACGTTCCCTTGTGTATAGTTGCAATTCTAACATTATTGTTGAAATTTTTCTTCATTCCAATACCAAATTCCATCTTGTCTTCATCTTTATTAGTGTTCAACTTCAGAAGGGCCAATTAATGTTCTGAGCCGAAACCTCTAGCTGGCTGTCATGAGCGTTGAGTGAATGAATATGTACTCAAAGTTCAAACTCCAGGGCAGGATTTGTAACCTGGATCCTTACCCTGGTATACATACACGTTCCCTTGTGTATAGTTGCAATTCTAACAATATTGTTGAAATTTTTCTTCATTCCAATACCAAATTCCATCTTGTCTTTATCTTTATTAGTGTTCAACTTCAGAAGGGCCAATTAATGTTCTGAGCCGAAACCTCTAGCTGGCTGTCATGAGCGTTGAGTGAATGAACATGTACTCAAAGTTCAAACTCCAGGGCAGGATTTGTAACCTGGATCCTTACCCTGGTATACATACACGTTCCCTTGTGTATAGTTGCAATTCTAACAATATTGTTGAAATTTTTCTTCATTCCAATACCAAATTCCATCTTGTCTTCATCTTTATTAGTGTTCAACTTCAGAAGGGCCAATTAATGTTCTGAGCCGAAACCTCTAGCTGGCTGTCATGAGCGTTGAGTGAATGAACATGTACTCAAAGTTCAAACTCCAGGGCAGGATTTGTAACCTGGATCCTTACCCTGGTATACATACACGTTCCCTTGTGTATAGTTGCAATTCTAACAATATTGTTGAAATTTTTCTTCATTCCAATACCAAATTCCATCTTGTCTTCATCTTTATTAGTGTTCAACTTCAGAAGGGCCAATTAATGTTCTGAGCCGAAACCTCTAGCTGGCTGTCATGAGCGTTGAGTGAATGAACATGTACTCAAAGTTCAAACTCCAGGGCAGGATTTGTAACCTGGATCCTTACCCTGGTATACATACACGTTCCCTTGTGTATAGTTGCAATTCTAACAATATTGTTGAAATTTTTCTTCATTCCAATACCAAATTCCATCTTGTCTTCATCTTTATTAGTGTTCAACTTCAGAAGGGCCAATTAATGTTCTGAGCCGAAACCTCTAGCTGGCTGTCATGAGCGTTGAGTGAATGAATATGTACTCAAAGTTCAAACTCCAGGGCAGGATTTGTAACCTGGATCCTTACCCTGGTATACATACACGTTCCCTTGTGTATAGTTGCAATTCTAACAATATTGTTGAAATTTTTCTTCATTCCAATACCAAATTCCATCTTGTCTTCATCTTTATTAGTGTTCAACTTCAGAAGGGCCAATTAATGTTCTGAGCCGAAACCTCTAGCTGGCTGTCATGAGCGTTGAGTGAATGAATATGTACTCAAAGTTCAAACTCCAGGGCAGGATTTGTAACCTGGATCCTTACCCTGGTATACATACACGTTCCCTTGTGTATAGTTGCAATTCTAACATTATTGTTGAAATTTTTCTTCATTCCAATACCAAATTCCATCTTGTCTTCATCTTTATTAGTGTTCAACTTCAGAAGGGCCAATTAATGTTCTGAGCCGAAACCTCTAGCTGGCTGTCATGAGCGTTGAGTGAATGAATATGTACTCAAAGTTCAAACTCCAGGGCAGGATTTGTAACCTGGATCCTTACCCTGGTATACATACATGTTCCCTTGTGTATAGTTGCAATTCTAACAATATTGTTGAAATTTTTCTTCATTCCAATACCAAATTCCTTCTTGTCTTCATCTTTATTAGTGTTCACCTTCAGAAGGGCCAATTAATGTTCTGAGCCGAAACCTCTAGCTGGCTGTCATGAGCGTTGAGTGAATGAATATGTACTCAAAGTTCAAACTCCAGGGCAGGATTTGTAACCTGGATCCTTACCCTGGTATACATACACGTTCCCTTGTGTATAGTTGCAATTCTAACATTATTGTTGAAATTTTTCTTCATTCCAATACCAAATTCCATCTTGTCTTCATCTTTATTAGTGTTCAACTTCAGAAGGGCCAATTAATGTTCTGAGCCGAAACCTCTAGCTGGCTGTCATGAGCGTTGAGTGAATGAACATGTACTCAAAGTTCAAACTCCAGGGCAGGATTTGTAACCTGGATCCTTACCCTGGTATACATACACGTTCCCTTGTGTATAGTTGCAATTCTAACAATATTGTTGAAATTTTTCTTCATTCCAATACCAAATTCCATCTTGTCTTCATCTTTATTAGTGTTCAACTTCAGAAGGGCCAATTAATTTTCTGAGCCGAAACCTCTAGCTGGCTGTCATGAGCGTTGAGTGAAAGAATATGTACTCAAAGTTCAAACTTCAGGGCAGGATTTGTAACCTGGATCCTTACCCTGGTATACATACACGTTCCCTTGTGTATAGTTGCAATTCTAACAATATTGTTGAAATTTTTCTTCCTTCCAATACTAAATTCCGTCTTGTCTTCATCTCTATTAGTGTTCAACTTCAGAAGAGCCAATTAATGTTCTGAGTCGAAACCTCTAGCTGGCTGTCATGAGCGTTGAGTGAATGAACATGTACTCAAAGTTCAAACTCCAGGGCAGGATTTGTAACCTGGATCCTTACCCTGGTATACATACACGTTCCCTTGTGTATAGTTGCAATTCTAACAATATTGTTGAAATTTTTCTTCATTCCAATACCAAATTCCATCTTGTCTTCATCTCTATTAGTGTTCAACTTCAGAAGAGCCAATTAACGTTCTGAGTCGAAACCTCTAGTTGGCTGTCATGAGCGTTGAGTGAATGAACATGTACTCAAAGTTCAAACTCCAGGGCAGGATTTGTAACCTGGATCCTTACCCTGGTATACATACACGTTCCCTTGTGTATAGTTGCAATTCTAACAATATTGTTGAAATTTTTCTTCATTCCAATACCAAATTCCATCTTGTCTTCATCTTTATTAGTGTTCAACTTCAGAAGGGCCAATTAATGTTCTGAGCCGAAACCTCTAGCTGGCTGTCATGAGCGTTGAGTGAATGAACATGTACTCAAAGTTCAAACTCCAAAACAGGATCTCTAACCTACATTCTTAGCCTGATACATATACATATACCAAGAGCTCTCTAAACATTAGATCTGAAGACAAGAGTGAAAATTTCTCTCGATTTTCTTTTTGTCGTGAAAAGTTAAAAAGACCTTCTCACCTTGGTTCTTAATATCTCACTGCGTCTTTTGTTTACTGGAGTCGATTCCTCTGGCATGCCATTCACATGATGCATACAACTGTTCTCGATATCTAATTTCTAATTATTTCGATTTGTTATAAAATACTCAAAGGAATTTAGAATTTAATTGGAGTAGCATATTGGAATTTGATTGTATTAAAAGAGCATGATCCAATTTCATTGGCTTTTTTCAATAATCATAGTTTATTGTTATGTGGATGAGATCAATGACAAAGTAAGGTCATATTTTTTTTTTAATTAGACTTGCATTTAGTGATCGAATAAGAGTAATATACTCACACGACGAAAATGGTTGCTTATGTTATCAAACACTTAACTCTTTTGCTATGTTATAAAATGCCAGTGAAATTCAGAAACTGAACTGACATAGCTCCCTGGAGTTTGAACTGTATTAAGGTAACCGATTATGTTCGAAGGAATATTTTTGAACAATTGGATTTTTTTAAAAACTATTTATGGATTATTTAAAAACTATTTATGGTTTTTATATGTATTGTCAATTATAAACACTATAAATACAAAAAAAAATATTTGGAAATATAATATATTTTGAGAAATAGGAAAATGTGTAGTAAATTTTAATGAAATTTAACCAATACGGTTAACACTCTACACAAAATTGTAATGCAGCAATCTTATTTTTCTTTGTACGCAAGTTATAGAATATAATGATGAATGAAATGAACCAAAATCTAAGAAACATTTTGAGATGCGAAGAAATTATGGGTAAAAATATACGTATATATACATTTTTTCCATAAATTTACAACTTAATTTTTCTAAAAACACCTATAAATGAAAAAGTATTTCACCAACAATAAATCTTTTGGTTCATTTCATTGCCCACGGTATTTATAACACACGTTGAAATTTTTATGTAAATACCTCTATTAGTTTTTGAGATATCATGTTAGCGGTGGATAATTTTTATAAAAATTAAAGTTTGAGAAAATTGAATAATTTTTTAGCTAAAATTTTTCTTTAAAATTCTCCTGGATGATAGGTCAGATCTTCCTTTTCCTAGAAAATGCTATTTTGGAAAGAGGAAAGCCAGAACTGCAGGAAATAATAATAAAAAAAGAATTCGCCAATGTGGTCGATAACCAGTGTTTTCGACGTAGTCGGATACCTTAAGTCACCATGAATCGATTTCTTTGGTTATTTTCATTAATTATAATTCGTTGCTATATGTATAAAATTAATGGCATAGTAAAGTTATATTTTTTGAACATTAGACTTGTATCCAGTGATCGAAAAGTATAATATATTCACACGACATGCCCGATTGTTTATGGTATCAAACTTCTCACCCTTTTGCTATCTTATGAAGTGCTCAATGAAATCCAGAAACTAAACTGATATAGCAGGATTCTGTGTTATATTCACGTGGTTTTAAATAATTTGGATTGTATTAAAGAATCATAAATAGAATTCATTGGTTATTTCCTCTCATCATAATCGGTTGCTACGTAGATAAGATTGTGGCGGATTGGCGATGAGCGAGGATAGAACCTGGGACCTTGTGGTTCGCAGTCCAGTAACATGACCACAATACAAAATCAATTGCTCGTGTAGCGTAGCTGTTAACTGGCTTATAAGCTTTCACAACAAGATCAATGGCATTGCAACCACAACCACAAACTGGCTACTCCGACCCGACGAAAGTCACACGGGAAAATTAGAGTGACCGAACCGCCGCAACAGCAATACTGGCGGGAAGTGTGGTTGTCGGGCATCACTGGCTACAGTACAAGCCTTTCCTAAATAAGTATGTCCCGTCATCAATGGGAGGAGCCAACACCCCCTCTCCAATTTTCGTGTTCCCACAAGGAAAAGGTGAGGGTTGAGCTGCTTATCCTCAATTACGAGGTGCCTCCCCCGTGAGACAATAGCATAGTAAGGTTATATTATTTTAAAGATTAGACATGCATCCAGTGATCGAAAAGAGTAGGTAGGTGTCACAGGACACTCGCGATTGTCATGATATCAAGTTTCTCATTCTTTTTCAATCTTATAAAATTACCAAAGAAATTCAGAAATCGGACTGATATAGCAAGAATCTGATATACATTCAAGATGGAATTGGACTTCTATATCCACGTGCTATCGACTCATTTGGATTGTATTGAGTAGGAATCGATTTCATTGGCTATTTTATCTAATCAAAAATGTTTGTCCTGTGGATGAAATGAATGGCTTAGCAAATTTATGTTTTTTGAAAATTTGATTCAAACACAACGATCGAACAAGATTAATGTTTTACGATTCTTATCTAAAGATTGAATAACTTTATCAATTCAATGCATTACTATTTCGCTCTTCCTCTCTCAAATGCGGCTATATTTGTCAGCCTTTTTTGTAATGCGATTCTGTGTTGACGATTGAATTGCACTGTTCTCCACACTCCATCGACCCCTCGTGAAGCTTAAGGGAAGCGTTCCAATTGAAAAGCCCCTGTTCAGAATCATCATTTGGGAGCCCCATCGTCGGCGGGGAGGTGACTGTTGCTCTCAGATAAGCTGCTCAAATAATACCTCATTCTCCAAAACACATTTCCGCACGCCCGGCAAACGACCGTCTTTCTCTCTCTTCCCCGTGTAGATTTCGGTTATGCGTCCTCCTCCGCAGTTTTCATTATTGCAGGGGTGCAAAACGCGCAACAGCCCCAGCAAAATTCATTTCCGGATCTGGAGCATTTCCTCCTATGCATGAAAATGCTGTGTAAGAGAGGACGGCGTATTTTCTTTCCACTTTAGAATTGGAGCATTCGAAATTGTTTTGAATACCCCAGCCTAATCCCCTACCCCGTTTGTCGTTTGAACATTTTTCCTTCAATGAATCATTTTGATGTCTTGTTGCATCCGAGTTTAGTATGACGTCATGTGGAATGATTATGGTGCTTGAGTTCGAGTTTATAGACAAAACGGTTATTTTATTTTACTCTGTGCTTTAAACGGTGCTATTTGTTTTTTTGTTTTTATTTATATGTGGTAGTTTATGTCAGAGGAATAGTTATTGTTAGGAAAATACAGTTGTTGTCTGATGAAAAATGAATATATCAGATAAGGAAATTCTCAAAATGAAAAGTGATAAAATAAGAATAGTCAGCACTGAGAAAATGAAATTTGTAGGTGGTTCGATTGGTTAAATATATGATAAATATTCATCATTTTTAAGCTATAAGACATCTAGATTAATAAAAAATTGTTTGGAAGGAGACTTTATATTTCGGAAAAATGAATATATTTAAGGTATGCAGCATTCCTTTATAAATCGAATTTAGAAATGAATTCGAGCATCAGCATCGAATTTAGAAATTAATTAAAGCCAATATTTTCCATTTTGATAAATCGGCCATCTGACTCTCTTTCCCGCCACGAAGGCACACAGATTTAAGCCATAAAACTGAATGACCGGACAGCAACATTGGCGGAACTGTGGTTGAGTCCTAAGGGCCATCACCGGCCACAGTACAACCCTCCCCGAAGGAAGTACATCCCGTCATCGATGGGAGGAGTCAGATACTCTACCTGTTTGTGTACCCTCCTGGGTGGCGAGATCCAACCACCATGCCGGAAGCATCTCATCCTTATTTCGAGGTGCCCCCGGGGTTTTCCATTTTGATAAGACCATCTGGGGAAAAAAGTGAACCCTTTATCAAAAATTTAAAAATTAGAAATCGTTCTGTGCGATATTTATATAAAATTTCAATTACATTAAGAACTTTTACAGTCAAATGCTCACCAACATTATTAAAAAAACATCTCACTAAAACATATTTTTAGGTAGATTCCTATAGGAATACTATCAATTGCAATGGTTCTCAAGGCAAGATTTCGGAAAAATTTCTTCAGTTCTTCGCCTATCATGGTCCCTAGAACCCAAAACTACCCTTAGTTCAAATTTTATATTTGCCCATGTTATCTTGTGAACAGTATTACTAGAGTAATTTTGTCTGGAATTTAACTGGGTTGAAATATGTTGTTGAAAATGTAAAAACCTCGGACAAGTTGGTTAATGGCCCATCTAACTCAAAGGGGGAGGAAACGCGACTGAAATTTTCATTTCCCTATAAATTTCTTAATATCGAAGATAGAAAAATAAATCCTATTAGCCAAATTAGTGCGTTAGTAAGAGGAAACAACTTTTGTAATTAAAGTTTTTTGATAACTTCAATACCTTAAAAGTGATTTTCAAGCTCTAATCTCTTTCAAGTGGGCTGAAAAGTGATTTTCAAGCTCTAATATTGACTTTTTCTTTCAACATTTTATGTGACCAAATAGTAACTTAGATGTAAAGGAATCTACCTTTAGCTTCCAGCTTGCTGAGAAGAATTTTATTAAGATTTAAGTGATTACTAAGGCTTGAGACAAGTGAAAAATAATATATATTTAATTACAAAAGGCTACAGAATTTATTAAAACAAGAAAATATATTTAATACACTGGTAGTTCTTGCCAATCACCTTGTTCACTTGGAATATTGGATATAATTCAGTTACCTGACTCTCTCATCCATAATTTGATATTCAAGATTCCCTAAATAAACTATTTTTAATCATCAAATTGTAGCATTTTAATATTTCTACACATTTTCGATTTATTTTGCACATGGAATTTCCTATTGGTATTGTGGCGAATTGTAATGAGTGAGGATAGAACCTGGGACCATGCGTTTCGCAGTTCGATAACATGACCACGATACAAAAGCAACTGCTCAGGTAGCGTAGCTGTTAACTGGCTAAGCTTTCAACACAGACTCTCCCTCCAGTGAGCCGCCATATGTTAGAAGGAAGAGAGTTTGTGATTTTCACTGTTGAGTGGTGATGTATTTATTAGCTGTTGAGTCTAAGGCGCCTGTACTCATTTGAGTAGCGCCAAGCGTTATGGCGGGCGTGTGTGGGTGAATGGTTGCTGTTGCTGCGTTAAGTGAGTCTGACGACTTTGGGTTGCTGCGGCCTTTTTTTGTGTTGCTGCGTCAAGTGAATCTGATGGCTTTGGTTTGCTGTTGGAGGGAGAGTCTGTCATAAATAGCTTATAATCCAGTTAACAGCTACGCTGCACGAGCAATTGCTTTTGTATTGTGGTCATGTTACTGAGCTGCGAACCACAAGGTCCCAGGTTTTATCCTCACTCATAACAATTCGCCACAGTATCAAGTCCCATGATAACAATACAGTGCCATAAAAAAAAGCTAAGTATCAAGTTTAAGTTTCAGGTCAAGTTTTTTAATATACTATGAAACCCACTAAACTTCAATTATAGCATTCTGTAAATGTAAATTGAAAAACCGTTGGCATTCATGGTCTTGCCGAAGGTCTGCAGTTTCAATGATGGCAAGAAAGTTTCTGGGAGACTATGTTTAAAAACCGACCAAATTAAAGTTGTTTTTAAAACTACATTTATTAAATTCATGCGTTTTCTTTTGTTTCCTGGATAATGTTGTCCACATTCACATATAATCGGGGGATGAATGTCTTTGAAGGTTTTTCAAAGAACACGAATAATTGCAATTGCGTGAAACGTCAAGCCTTCAGAGGCATGTCAACTATTTTTGGTAGTATGAGAATGATGGCTTGTATCCATCTGCCTGAACACGATCCTTACTTCTGCCACGGAATTAGCTTAAATCTCTGCCTCCAGTATCAACTATTCCTATTGTCGATTCAACCGATATTATACAAACTCTTGCTGATTTCGAATTAATCAGCTCACGCTAGTACTCGTCATGTTCTACATCCTCTTATTGATTTGCATTTAATCAGTGACAACTCTCCTTACTCAGACAACTCTTATCGGCTGCGGATTAGTGTCAGTCAAAAGTTAATATCACCCATTACATCTGTTAAGGCACTTAATAATCTCTTAGTTGTTGTAATAAATTTTATTTCTGCAATGATATCAGACATAAAAGTTCAATTAAAAACTGTAATTACAAAATTGGTCAATTATTAAAAAATGCGACGCTAAAGAGGAAAGAATGTTCTTCTGTCGGTACGACGTGGAAATTATAGAGGAGGGGGAAGTCACAGTTAAAGGTTCAGATAAAAATAGCAGTTATAATCTTTGTAAAAGTCAACCAATATAACTAAAGTAAAATTTAAAAATAAATCTATTTTTTCACAAGCAACACTGTTATTTGAATAAAATACTGATTTTTTCAGTTTTATTATTATTTTTCTAATGGTAAAATTAATATTTCCCTAATCTTATATTGAAAAATAAATTAGTGTATTTTGCTTGTAAACTCGATTATTATTTTTTAAATAGATGATTTTAATAAGCAGAGCTTAATCCTTAATGTGTCAAAGAACAATTTACTAAAAAATTCTAAAGGTTGATGTGCAATCTTCTTTTTCCATTTCTGGTATTATCTGAAAATAATAAATCCAATTAATATTGAACTAGTGAAACAATTCCATATATTCTTTAAATATATTGTTGAATTTTTTTTAAATGACATAAAAAGGAATTTTATTTCTGTACCAAATCAGAAAAATAGAAATATAAAATAATGTTAATGCATTTATAACAATGATGGCCCAGTAGTCCTATCATAGTTAACGAAGAAACTTCATTATTTTATGTCTCAAATCTCAGTTTTCACTTTGCATTTTGTGTTTTAGAATCTTAAAAGTAGAGATTAGAAAATTGGAATCTTTTATTTCCTTGACTATAAGAAATGCTAAATAAAAACCGTATAATTATATATAAATGAAATGTAAATCCAAGGCAAAGGCCTAATTTTAAGATTCGTTCATGAAAGACGCAAAATTTAATTCCACCTAAAACTCACAGTGTACATTGAATTGGAGAACCTCAAATCCATCTATTCAAACCATCTACTCGTTTATATAGAGAAGAAGTTAGAGAAACATCGGTTCAAATCGTGCCATCCTCTTCTTCAGAACACAACTTAAATGGCTAATCCGTCCTAAAATAATCTTCATATATTTTCAAGGCGGGAAGTGAATCAAGTTGAACCAAACTACACTAGGAAAAGATTATATATCCTGAGATTTTTTTTATTATTATTAAATATAGTACGAGAAATTAACCATAAGTTTTCTTTGGTCTCATCGTTCTCTTAATTGATTAAATTCTTTTTGTCTTACTATTATTTCTTATAAAACCCAAATGTTTAACCAAAGCATAAGATATTGGTACAAAATATTGTGTAAATCTCCATTCATGACATGAAGACAAATTTTAGTCCTTTAACTGAATGAGGCGATAGAACCCACGGTCCGATAATACTTCTTTACAACTGTCTCTGACCCTTTTATTTTTACCTGATCTTAAAAAAAAATCACAGCGGCTCTCCCCTTGGTCATCTCAGTCATAAGTCGCTCCGAACAGTTCCTGACCTGCGCAGTGGTGTCTCTCCCCAGCAGTAATTTTCTCTATGAATACCTCTACCCTCTTCTCACCTTCCATTGATACCCTCGCCTCTATTGAAAAGGGGCGGCCCGGCGCTGGCGCCCTGCCAAACCCAGCCATTCAGAGATATCCCGCATCCTGTACATTGGCTTTACCTTTATAACAGAAAGGACCCGAGCGAAATAGGGCGCGAAGACAATGATGATGTCAAAGATGATATAATTTGTTCCATTTCGATTACCGTAGAGCCTATTTCAATATGACATAAATGATTATGTTATATTGTGTGATATTTCCACACATGGAAGAGAGCAGATTTCAGTCCCAAATTTGATACCTGATACCCTGACTGATACTTGATTACCTTACAGTAATTACCTGATGAAGAAATTCACGTTCAAAGTAGAGATTTGAATCTCTGATGCTAGCAACCTGTTATATTAAGCAATAATCCCGAGCTTATTATAAGAACCGGTGAAAATCCGACGTACAAGAAGAGACAATTAAACCTTATCCATGAATGAGAGAAATTTTATAACAAAATAAGTTTATACTAAATCACTTAAGAGAAATAAAAAATTACTTTAAAATAAATTTTATGACCAATTTTTTAATTACTGTTTCTTATACAAAGTAGGTGTTGTTGTTGTTTCTAATGGCACTTGCCATTCGCTGACAAAAGTCAACGATATTAAGCCGAGAGTGCGTCTCTTGTTTTTAGTAGTGCCAACTAGGGCCAAAACTACGTCTTAGCTACTCACGCATCACATTCGCTTGCACATCACCTTTTTACAAAGGGCACATTCATATATCTCACAGATAGAACAGATGAAGAACAACCATGCCTGAACCGGGACTCGAACCCAGGACACCCAAATCACGGGGATGACGAGCTGCCCCTATGCCAAGACGCCGGCTCATATACAAAGTACAGAAAGACAGAGATCCAATCATTTGGAGATTTCGTCTCCCCGCCTAAAAAATTATTAAATGAAATTTTAACAAAATTTCTAAAATCATCGAAATACGAGTATTCCAGGTTTTAAAGAATCTCTTGATTCCAAAACTCACTTTAAAGTACTTTTTTGTAACTATGCATGGTTTCCTGTGAACACGATGACTCTAAAATGCTTTGAGTGTGGATTTTACACCACGTTTATAAGTTTATATCAATTTTGAACAAAATCCATTTGGAGAAAATCTATCAATCATGTTGTCCAAATAAACCTGACTGATCGTAACAACTAAACATTAAGAGCTAGATAAATAACATTTTGTGCATACATTTAGTATTTAAAGTGCAGATTCTTAACACATTTGGAACCAAATCTGTCAAAAGATTGACTGGCTATTACTTTGTACTTACACATGCATGTAAACGAGAACACTTAAAGAAATGAAATTTGGCGTTGTATTTCTGTGCCAAATTTTGATTTCAATCGCCAAAGGAAAAAGTGCCAAAATTCTAGATTCATGCCAAATTTCTATATTTCGTAACTATAGTTCAACAGGATCATACAAGGTATTCGTGGTTTACATAAGCCAACAATTTTATGCCGTGGGAGGATAGCAGCACTTTTATTATAAAGTATTCGAGAAAATTTCGAGATCATTCCTGTATAATTGGCATAGTTAGTGCAATTTATAAAAATATTCAGATAATGAGGACGACGCCTGATCCACTACATCCTCTGCGAAATTTGACGTCCTTTTAGTTAGACTCAGTTGAATTTACTGTGTAAGTAATTATGTGTACATGGTGGGATTTTAAAGGAACCGAGTTTCGAATCTTTGATCTTCGACCCTCATTCTTACGGGAACTTTCGAATAATATGAGTGATAATAAGCGCTTATGTTCTCAAAAACATGTTTCATTTAAAACAATGCAAATTAACTATAATTATATTAAGAGTAACTATATTTTGTAGTTAAAACATATCTCTGATGAAGGACATTCGCTTGTCAGTTCAGGAGTATAACAAGTAATGGGAGTTTAAAAGATATCTTATGCTTTATTTAACAATTAATTTGTTTATTACTCTTTATTCTAATTATGTAATTGTTGTGGGCTTTTTTCTTCCTAATTTTTAGAAACGAGCTATTTTCGTTAAAAAAAATACTTTTATTTATTCAATTCTGTATATTTTAAGAATCAAATAATCGTGTTGTATGCGATTTCATTTGTACAATTCATCAATCGCCTTCTGTGCTAAATTTCGATGTCAGGGTGAAGCAATTTAAAGGACAAATACATTTCCACTTAAACATATTTCTTAGATTAACAAACACTAACAGCAGTGGCAGCTCGGCAATTCATAGCCTAAGAAATATTTCACAAGAGAATGGGGTTAAAACACAATTCTTAAAAAAAAAATCCTCTAAATAGAGAAAAATTTTAAATTTTGTTTTTTAAAATTATTATTACATCGGGTTTTCTTATTGGAGGCTTCTAATAAAAGAAAAAGAATGTATATTAAAACATATGAGGTTTCGCCATAACAAAGTTAAGGCAAAACAAGAGAAAAACAAACCAAAGTTATCATTTATTATCAAACAACTATAGAGAGAGAAGAAGAAACAAATCAAGAGAGCAAAAGAAATCCTTGCATGCAAGTGAGCAAAAGAAACCCTTGCATGCAAGAGAGACAAAAAAAAACCTGCACGCACTCGCGCAGTTGGCAGTGCAACATGCTTGGTCTATACCTAAAGCAAACGAACACCGCTAAACTCCAAACGGGAAATATCGCTTTCGCTGTCAACTATAGCGCAACGAGCGAATTTCGATGTTTACTGGGGTTGATTTACATGCAGCTCCAATTTGTGTATCTTCTACTTATAAATTTATTCTTTGTCTTTTTTCTTCGTTTAATTATTATTTTTGTTGTCGTCATTATTATTTTCTTTCTCGTTATTCACCAAACTTTGAAAATGAAAAATCAATTAACAGTTCTAAAAAATGAAAAAAAAAATAAACTTTTACAATAAATTTAGAGGTTACTGTTGTCCTGCAGTCCTAATGGACGAGCCATCGTTGACTTATAGATATTAATTCCTACGATACTTAATACAAATTATTGGATAATAAATAATTTGTATTTATTTATTAATAAATCAAATGCACAAAAGTACAAGGCTTGAGTAGGATAATTATAGTACTTTGCACTAGCGGAAAAAAAAGTAAGGTCTTAGAATAATTTCAGGGGTTGCTGGAGTTCTACAGTCCTAATGGACGAGCTATCATTGACTTATATATAGATATTAATAGCAACGGTTTATGATTCAAATTTTCTGGAAAATAAACCATTTGTATTTACTTACTAACAAACCAAATGTACAAAAGCATAAGACTCGATAAGCATAAGTACAGTATTTGCCATAGTGAAAAAAATAAGCTCTTACAATAATTTCAAGAGTTGCTGTAATTCTACAGCCCTAACGGATGAGCTGCCGGTGTCCTGGCATAGGGGTAGCGCATCTTCCCCGTGATCCGGGCATAGTTGTTCTTCATCTGTGTTCTATCTGTGAGGTGTGTGAATGTGCCCCCCTGTAAAAAGGGTTGTGAAAGCGAATGTGTGTCTGTGTCATCTTCATATGAACTAGTAGTCAGACTTCTGCCCTCGGGTGCTCAGGGGTCTTTACCTTCAGAAGCTACTGCACCCCCATTCCGTGGTAACGCGGACACGACATCATCATCATCAACAACGGATGAGCTATCATTGACTTATAGATTTAAATTTCAATGGTTTGTGATACAAATTATTGGAAAATAAATAATTTACAATTACTTATTAACAAATTAAATGTCCGAAATTATAAGGTTTGATAATAATAATTATAGTACTTGGCAGCACCATTTCGTTGGAAATGCAAACTAATAAAAGTGTTTTCATTCCGAAAATATGCTTTTATTACACGAATATAAATATTGACATTGTATATTTGGCGAATCTTTTTGAATTCCTTTCAAAATTAGACTTTTAAGAAACATTGCATAAACTAATCTTAATTTATGGCCTTTAAAGATAATATTATCCTCTTTCCTCTCAATCCAGTGCATCCGATAGCATAATAAATTACTTTTTTACACATCAGAGGAGCTACTTTCCTTTTAATCCTTTCACGATTCGTTACCCCTTTCGAAAAAGAAAAGAAAGATGTTACAGATTTAGTGATAATACTTAGTGGCGTGTTTTAGCAATTAATTTATCAAGTATTTTTATCTTAATTTTTCTAAAAATAACAGGATGTGAGAATTTTTAGAATTTTAATTAAAACTTTCCTTTAATTGAGAAACCCAATTTACATTTGAGAAAAAAAATTATGCTGAATAAGTAATTTAGCACACGTATGTAAGAAAGAGTTTTAAACACCGTTTGATCTTCTAGTATTAAAATAATATTTCTTAATTATTATTTTAATTGTTCTCATTTCCTTGTTCTTTTTGTTTATTTGTTTATTTTGCTCAGCTGACGGGAAAAAATTTGGAGGTTTCTTTCGACAATTTTCTCATATACAATTAAATAAGTATATAAGTATAAAATTCTAATTTGTACAGACACACAATTCTAGTTGGAAATTATACCTAATATTGGTCTTCATGTTGTCTGCCTCAATCAAGTTATAAAAATATATAGTTTATTTTAATAATTTTTTCATCAACGATGAATAGAAATAGCGAGATTTTTTTTGTTATTTAAATTTTAAATAGCTATTAAAATTTATTTCTATAAATATAACTTTGATTGAGGCACAAAACATCCGCTGTTTCATGCAGATTATTTTGATATATAAATCATTGTATTTGGTTCATTTCTTGTTGAGTTATGATTGTTTGAATGAAGCAACATAGTGGAAAAATATCATTCTTCATAAAATGAATTTAGAAAACACTAAAACTGGAGTTTTTAGTGAAAGTGCCTCTAGAAAAATAATTATAACACGAGAAATATTCCGATTATTGACAACATTGGTACCGTTTGAAAGCTAAAGGATCAGAGAACATTTTGAAACAATAAAAAAAAAATTCGATATTTGGAACGATTTTCGAAGCTTCCAGTGTGTACGTACACCTTAAATATATTAAATTTAGTATGGGGTTTTGGTACTACAAGTGCAGTTTTGTGTCAAATTTTTGTTTCTGTTGGATAAGAAAAACATATCTAAAACACAAATTACATTTTTGGTTACTATGAGCGCATGCCAATTATTAATCGCGAAATATCTGGTCCAAGATCACACGACAAATTCATTAAAAATATTAATTATGTTGTATCTACTGTATGACATTATGATATAAGATGTTCTCTGGCATGACTAGTTTATTAGAGAGTATGCGCGAAAATTTTGGGGAAATCACTTCCACTGCTTGAACAAATGATTAATGCCCATAATATCACAAGAAATAATATTTGCTTTCATTTTTCGTAGAAATAACATCTTATCTCAATCTTATGAGTTAACTTTCAAATAATGTACATGTTATACAAAACCTTTTATTTTATTCTCGGAAGCAGCTTGTAAATATTGAAAAATGAATATTGCGAAATGAATAAATTTTATCTGAAATAGCATTTTAAAGCTTCCGCTTCAGGCTTTTCCTTACTTACGATACAAAATCCCTAGCTTCGAACCCTTCAAGGGCAATTATTACAAATCAAAGTTATCGTTCCAAGATATGACATTAAGAAGTTGCCCGATTATGATTTAAAAGACAATTTAGTAAAGGACTTAGATTCAATTAGAAAAGAGATGCCGTCGTACTGATTCCCCGTCACTTCATTTCTCAATATCCTCTCGGAGGCAACAGCCCAGCAAATTTGCATGTTTGTAATTTAGAGGCTTAGGCATATAGCCACTTCTGTCGCTTCCAGAATCATCCGAACATTTAGGCCTCGCCTCCCACCCCCTCGAAACGCAGAATGACGGGTGTGCAAAGAGTATTCTGCAGTGATTAGGAAATCAGTTGTTCGCACCGCTGCTTCGAGTGGGGATTTATCTCTTCCTAAGCGTCCCTAAGAGGCGCGAGACACCCCCACAAAAGAGGGGAGGATGAACTCCCCAGAGGGAGAAGGGGGGCGCCTAATCCTTGCCTTCATCCGCTACTAATCCTACCTCTCGACTGCGGGAGTCGTCTGCTGCTTTGTGTGAGAATGGGGAAACAGTTTGTCCCGCATTTGGGAGCAAGATTGTTTTCAATGGGAGGCTTCCTGACGCCCAGGATTAGGTGACAAAGGCGCAATCAGGACTGCTGCTGCAGCAGTCGGCACTGGTTGCTAATCGAAGGTGTCATTGTGGTTTTGTTCTTCCTGAAGCTCAGCTATAAATTCAAATTATAGTAGTTTGAAGACAGTATTGAGTTTTAAATTTCACTCCGTCTTAGGAGAGCATGGCCTTTTAAGGCGCCCAACTAGTTTGGAAAGATGATTTTCCAGAAAAATATGATATTTTTTTATGGTCTGAAAATAAAGTCCAAATTTCGTTGATTCTAAAACATGTTTTGTTTTTAGTATATGTAAGATAGAACTATGGATATACAGTAGTTTAATAATACACAACAAATAAAAATGAAATCGGATTTAACCAAAAATCGGGATTTATTTCATTTTTACCGTAAAATTCTCCAAAATAATATTTGATATGTTTATATTAGCTCTCTACCTACTCAGCCGTAGTATGCTTTATTTGGCATTTTTATTTTTTTTAAAAAAGGTGAAAAACTGCATTTGTTTCCAGCGCATTTGGATGAACTAATTTACAAGTACAATGTCTAAACGCATTTTCTGAAGAATAAATATATCACCGTGATTGATTCACCAAAACATGATATTTCAAAATCAGTCCAATAAAATTTCATGAAATTTGGTATGCATGAATCCAAACCTTTGGGGATGGACCATGGATTTTAATGTAACTTCATTTAGGCAAGTTTTATGGAAACTTTAAGTTCAAAACATAATCAAATTTTGACAAAAAAAATATTAAAGGCAACTTCAAATATTCATAATTTCATTAAACTGGCAATTTTTTGACAAAGACTAAAGGCAATGAGTGTATTTTTTAATTTTAGTAGTAACCTTTCAAGTATTTTTTTAACTATTTGGTACAAATGTTTATGTGTCATTTTTTAAAACTTCGCCTCCAAACTTAGTCTGATACTTAATGGAAAAGTTAAAAGACAAGAGATCAAATTGATAAATGTGGCCTCCCCCCCCTTTTAGCCACAGAATATCCTCGAATTAGGAATTTCTAGATTTACCTGTCTGTTGAATGGATATACATTGGAAAGATTTGTTAAGAAGAAGGAAAAATGTTAAAGTGTTGCATACAGTACATAAAATAGCAATACAACTATACACGATAGAATAATGAGAAAAGGAAGTGTTTGATGAGAAGAATGAGTTCAAGAATAAAACTCAATAAAATTCATAAAATAGCAATATAACTATACGCGATAAAATAATGAGAAAGGTAAGTGTTTGATGAGGAGAATGAGTTCAAAAATAAAACTCAATAAAATTCATAAAATAGCAATACAACTGTACGCAATAAAATAATGAGAAAGGGAAGTGTTTGATGAGGAGAATGAGTTCAAGAATAAAGCTCAATATAATTCATAAAATAGCTATACAACTATACATGATACAATAATGAGAAAGGGTTCGATGAGGAGAATGAGTTCAAGAATTTTGATAAAGTTAATATTTCTTGGAGAACGTCTTGATCGAGAAAGGAGACAAAACTTTATTCAAGGTTTCAGCGAAGATAAATCTGTTATCTAATCTAATCTAAATAATATATTATCTCATAACCACAATGTCTAATGAAATTCGGTGTATTATCTTGTGACCACAACTGTATTTCGGATCATATTTTGGTTTCAAATATTTGACAAAAAAAAGTCTCACAAAATACATATTCTCACTATAAATTCAAAAAAAAAAAATGTTGGATCCACACAAATGGATTTGACGTATCCCAGTGAATACAAATCAACTAAAATATTAAATTTTTGAAAATTAATTTTAAATGAAAAAGATGAATAAATGTTGGAACTATACATAACACAGAATTCATTATATCGTTCTTCTTCAAAATATTTTAATTAGTTGGCGCATCTATTGAACTATTTAAATATGGGCACTAAAATAAGGAACAAATAGTAAAGAAAACAGCTGGATGCATTCTATGGCTTCAAATTTTTTCATCTTACAACGAGCCATGACATTGTGCTTTTTCATCATGTATATTGATCAATAGGTTCCAAAATTATATTTATCTTGCTCATTTCACATTGCACATTAGCGTGAATTCACTGAAACATTGAATTTTTGAAAATTAATTTTAAATGTACTTAAGTGGTGAAACTATGCAATTCAGAGTTGCGTAGGATTCATTGTGTCGCTCTTCTGAGCAATATTTTTCAATTAGTTGGCACACCTATAAAACGTTCTATTCGTAAAAACTAAAATAAGGAAATTCCAGTTGGGAAATGACAATAAAGAAACAAACTTTCAAACCTTAATCCTTCAACTGCTCTTTTTAAAAAGCCACATCGGTGATATGCTCGAAATATTTTGATACCAAGAGCAGTTTCAAGTCATTAAATATCCTCTTTATTCTCAGATTGAGAAATTTAAAAAAAGGACGAATCCTTATTTTAATTTAAAGAGGAGGTTATAAATTGCTCTTGACATTTCAAATGCCCGAATAAGGAACCTCTTTATTCATTCGGAGGTGTCACTGGGAAAGGACAGCTCTTTCAAACAGAGAGCATTCATTATGGTTAGTGCTGGGAAACTCTTTTTTCTTTATACTTCAGTTTTCATTAACAAAGATGGAATTCCTTCCTCTGAAAATGCGCGCTTCAAGAGATGGGTAAAAATAATGCAGCAATGAAATAAATAATTGATGATATTTTTCGTGTTTCTTTGAGAAGTGGGGGGTTCTTAAAGTCAGGCAATTAAATAGGGGGTTGGTGGAGAATAATTTCTGGATTAATGTCAGGGTTGTTTCAAACTTCGTTTCTTCTCCGTTGCTTTCGTGTTTCCTATTTAATTTGTTTCGAGATAAACTAGTGATTTACATTTAAGAACTTGGATTCTTGTTTACATTTTTTTTTTGACGTGCTTCAGTTGCTTTGATTTCGGTCCAGTTGGTACATTAGAGAAAATATTTAGGGTTAATTGGAGAATATTAGAGTCTTGCATTCTTTCGAAATTGTTTTGTTATTTTCTGTTATGAGGAAGTAGAAAGTATTGTAATCTTCGAAAATGTGGAGTAGAACTTTTGATGAGTATTCCTGTGTTTAACCTCTCCGACACCAGAGTAATATTTTTCGAAATTATGATTAAAAAGATACTACAATTTATACAGATGAAATATGATGTATAATTTTTTCATCCAAATTGTATATAAGTGAAATACTTTATGTGAATTCCATCAAATTGAAAGTTGTCTGGCCGTTTTATTATCATATGATAGAATAATTCAAAGCTATATTGATTAAATTTGGAAATGATATTTTCTAATAGAATGCATTAAATTTTAGACTGAATTCATCTAAGAGTAGATTGTTTGTCTTATTATCTTAACACCACACCTCACCTCCAGTTTTAAAGCTCATGTGGCTTCGGTTTGGTATATATATAAGTTGACTTTTAAAATAAAGGTAAGAAAATAATATTATGTTAAAGACACTTTGAATACAAGGATGCTGAACGAAGGATCATGTACATGGTAAAAAAAGAAAGGAAGAAAAATATTACATTGACAATAATAATAATAAAGAAATTTTGACCACGTCTTGAGTGCAAGAATACTAAATGAATGAACATGGTAATATACACGATAAAAAACACAAAGAAAAATATTACATAATAAAAAGGAAACTTCGACAATGTCTTGAATTCTTGAGTTCAAGAATATTGAATGAACACGGTACACGGTATGAATGTACACGGTAAAAAAATGAAAGAAAGAAAAATATTACATTGACAATAATAATAATAAAGAAATTTTGACCACGTCTTGAGTGCAAGAATACTAATTGAATGAACATGGTAATATACACGATAAAAAACACAAAGAAAAATATTAAATAGATAAAAAGGAAACTTCGACAATGTCTTGAATTCTTGAGTTCAAGAATATTGAATGAATGAACATGGTAGTTTATGCTGTAAAAAGGATCGAAAGAAAAATATTGCATAGTCAAAAATATTTACAATTATTACACTACTAAGTACTTTTTTACTGCGTACATTGAAATTCATTCAATATTCTTGTTCATTCATTCAATATTCTTGTTCATTCATTCAATATTCTTGTACTCAAGACATAGTTAAAATTTCCATTTTATTATTGTTGTCAATGCCTTGAGTACAAGAATACTGAAGGAATGAATATGGTAGTGTGCATGGTAAAAAAGACAGAAAGAAAAATATCACACTTTCAAAATTCCCCTTATATATATCGTTGTTAATGTCTTGAGCTAAGAATATTAAGTGAATGAATATGACAATGTACAAGGAAAAAGTGAAGCATTGCAAATCTCTATAACAGAATAAAAATGGGAGAAATTGTATAAGAAACTAAGAAGAAAGCAATTATATAAAAATGAGACACTGAAGAAAGATAATACTAGTGCAATAAATAAAATGAGAGGAAAAAAAACTATTGCACGAAGAAAGTACCATTATTATAATTGGGTTATTTATTTTCATTACCTTTTAGTAACTTAATCCTGTTTATGATTCTCATTTTTGATGATGAATGGCTGAGCTCTTTCATACCAAAGACTTTCTAGTGAAGCCGACGTTTTCCTGGAATATCAAGAAAGAGTATAAAGAATAGGATCATTGACTTCTCCGCCAACGCAAAAGTCACTATCTGATCGGTTAAAATGGTAAATGAAAGAAGCAAGCGAACCATGACTTGTAATAAGCTTGATTTCCAGGAGATCGGTTTTATTTTAACTGTTTTGAGTTTATGACTGTTTGCCGTTGATCTAGTCGCATGTATGTGAAGGCGATGACAGAAAACACTACAAATTAGAATGGTAAGTCGGAATAGGATCAACACATACAAATTTCGAATCTGAGATAAATCTTGAAAGAGATCCACTAAGTAGCAGACTCTGTGTCAGTTTTTCTGTTCATTTGATTGAGAAATCCAGTAATTCTAAAAGTCATTGAGTTAAATAAATATAATCTATTCAGTTTTCTTAGTAATGAAACCATATTTTGAATGACCATATAATGAACCTACAGCATATTTTGAATTCAGTCAACGGTAGAAGACATGAAATGACTGTTTTCGCTGTAAGAGGGCTCTTAACATAATACTAACATAACATTTTTGAAACTAATAGAGCATGTAACCGTAGCTTGTTTTTCTTTTTCTGCACTAAATTTCCCAAATTAAAATCTTTTTTATAACTTTTAACTTCTAAATTTTATTTTAAAAAGTATAAAATTTCTTTTCCTACATTTAATTTCATGTTATCGGATTCTATTTAAAGTTCTGAGCATTGTTTAATTCAGATCTTATAGAAAGAAGAGTTTCAATTTGCTGAAGTGTAATCTTAACATGAAATGCCGAAATTACTGTATGTTTATTTTATCTATTTATATTGAAGAGGAAGAAACTTTTATAACTTACAAAGTTTTATTTACTGCAATATGTCTCTTTTTTTTACTTAAAATATTTGTTGAGAACATTTATCAATTAAAACACTCGAAATACAATTTTACCAGTTTTAGTCCTTATTTAATTCTCTAAAGCTGCAAGAATCAGTCCTTATTTAATTCTCTAAAGCAGCAAGAAGTATAATAATCTTTTTATATGTCTAAAAGGCAAAGTAATTTTATAGACTTTTTTTTTACCATAAACAATGCATTTTGCTAAGCGTCCATAGCATTTATATTTGTATAGCGAGTTTTTTGAAGTATTGATTATGAAAATTAAAATCTGCGATAATTTAAATTCTGTATTACTTCCATAAGTTGAAACCAAATACTTAATCTAAAAGATTAGCATCTTGCCTTTAAGGCCTCCTGAATTTTCTTTAAAAGAAAAAGAAAATCTAATATTACGATTCCTCTCTTAAGTTTTTGGAATCGAAACATAAGTTTGTCGTTTCTGAATGCATTGTCAAAATTGAATAACCAGAATATTAGGTGCACCATTCAAGGTTTGTCATGTCCTACTGTCCAAATTTCTTCTCAATCATGATGATGAAAGGATCCATATGCAAAGTGTTTAAAGTGTTAACTGAAGATCTTTACACAGTTCCAAAACACTACTATCCATTCTGTGAAATACAAAAACTGCCACTTTGATAATATCGCTCAAAATATTTCCTCGTCAATTTCATCAAGTTATAGAGTCCATAATTAAAAACATAATTTATATCACCAAAGTTAGTAAAAGTTCGAATAAATCTTCTTAGCAAATTATTCCTAATATTTTGAGCACTCAAATTACTTGCTAAAATATCAAATTTATAATACATTGGTTCATTCCGTTGTTTATATTTATCCGTTTTATATAAATAGAGTTCAGATAGATTATAATTCTGCTTAGAAGTAAGACTAGGATGATATTGGGATGAATCTTGTTAAGAGCAACCGTTATTGAACGAGTACACCTTTTGGATTGTTATTCTTTCGCCAAATTTCTACACCACAATAGTAGGAAAATCTTAGTCGGGACGAATTTACCACGCATCAGGATTTCATTATGTTGAGGATCTTTCATAGAAATTTGTATATTTACTCTTCATAGAAATTTCATAGCTATAAACTTCATGGAAACTTGTATTACTTGACTTGAAGATGTGAGACATGCCGATTGCTACAAGCACAGTTATTTTCACAATACTTATGGCAAAACTTTGTAATTGAAATTTTATAATGTAGTGTCATTTTTTATTTGATTTTGATTTTTAAATTAATAATTTCTAAAAAATAAAATAATAACTTTAATTAGAATAATTAATTAATTAAAATAAAAACAAAAAGGATTAATAAGTTAATAAATAAATTTAATAAATAATTTGTAAAAAATGCTTTCATTTTTAGAATATATATAGATATTCTAAAATTGAAATGCATCTTTTTTACAAATTATTTATTAAATAATTAACTTATCAATTATCTTATTTTTATTAATTAATTAATTAAACTAATTAAATTATTATTTTATTTTTTACAAGTTATTGATTTAAAAATTAAATTTATATAAAAACTGACACTACTGTATAAATTTTGTTACAATATTTTGTTATATATATAAACTAGCCGCCTTTGGTTCGATAATCTTAATGTTCGTTTAAATTTTAATAATTAAATATTTTACGCAATTCCTACTTTAATAGATTCTTCATCAAAATATTTTAAAACTTCGAATTTTGATAGTCATATAATTCACTCATAATATTATAAAGGCCTTCAGTCATAACGTAATATGTATCTCTCTCATTTTCTGTTAGCTCCTGTAGAATTTATGCTTTAAATGAAAGTGGAAAAAATTAATCTGCAATTAATATAATAATATTTTTTACTGAAACAAAGCATTTTTTTATAATATGATTATTGATAACAGAGTCACTGAGCGTTTAAACTTTATGGGCACTAAAGAATACCTATCTTAATTTACGTAATATATCAAGAATTTGTCAACAAAATTTTCTCAGATTCATCATGAACAGATCGAGTAATTAAAAATGTTTAATTTTAAATGCATCAAATACTAAGAAAATAAAATGAATCCTTTAAAATAATCAGTCGGAAACAGGTTTAAAAAAACTACTTAAAAAACAATGTACTTAAAACTATAAGCATATACAAAAAATATATAACTAACATAAGTACAATTTAATTACAAAAGCATGCAACTAACCTAAAAATAATTTAAATCAAGAATCATCCGTTGATAATATTGTCAACAATCAGAACACAATGCGCATGCGTGAATTTTCAACGCCAATTACGGTAACGCAAATGCGTAAAATTTTCTACGCCAGTTGGGGTAACGCTATGCAGATTAGACATTTTTAATTTCCTTTATTCTGTGTTATTTTAATTCAAAAGTACTTCAGAATGAATCTGAAAGATCGATTCATTAACAATATTTAATTTTTTATGCTTCAAACATTAAGAAAATAAACAGAATCGTTTGAAATAATCGGCCGAAAAATGTTAACCCTAGCCTCATTACTGTAGGGAAAAAAAACAACTGAAGCCTTACTCATTTGGCGGTGGGGAAAATGGAAGATTTTTTGGCGAGAAAGTTAGTTTTTAATTAATAATTAAAATTCTAATTAAAAATTCAAAAAAAGGGACCCTAGGTGCACATTCCCATTCTCTTAGGTATACATGTACCAAATTTGGCAGCTGTAGGTCAAATGACCTAGCTTGTAGAGCGCCACCACACACACACACACACATTGAGCTTTATATATATATATATATATATGACTGATTTTTTCCAAAAAGAATTTCTACTACTGCATTTACTATGACTCAAGTATAAAATATAATAGAGTAACCTGATGATAGCCGTCTCAGGAATCTACTACTTTTTTTTCCCATACACAAAAGCGCAAGACGCTTAGGGTTGGCCATACTTCCCTGAAACTCCTCTTCCCATATTTCGAATAATGTAAATTCTAAATAAACCTTCTCTTCTGAAAAAGCATTCATGCTCTCCCTCTCTTTTCGACTGATGTCCGGATAAGCTCTGGAACAGGAACTCGGGCGAAACTTTTTTCTACAGCACCCCCCCCCCCTCTTTCTTTCCTCCTAACCTCCTCCTGCTTTCGATTAGATCCATTAAGCTTTCAGCATGGGGGGGTTGATGGGGGAGTTATAGAAGACCCCCCCCTCTCTCAAGCTCGGGGGAATCACTTCAATTCCCATGGCTTTTGGCTGCGACTTTCGGCTGCCTTTCAACGACGAAAGGGTGCTCGCATGTGGGTGGTGCATGTGTGTAAACCCCCTCCAGGGAGAGAAAGGACCTAAAGATGACTCCAATGTCACAAAAGAGCTATACTTCCTCGAAAAAGAAGGTTGTTTGTCCTGTTTTTCTGTCTACATCGAGGGCGAATTGTATCTCAAGCTGCCCCCTCCTCCCCCCCCAACATTTACAAATAGTGTTTGCGAAAGTAAATTCGACAAGTATTTTCCCGCTCTTTTTTCCTTGCGTGTCATTAAGGCATTGATGGCGCATCGATAGGGTTTCTTTTTGTCATCTTCACCTCATTGAGATCGTCCATGTTTTGCTTTTTCTGTTTCTCTACTTCCTACCTCCCCCCCTACCTTTCTTTCGTAGGCGCTAACGAGGAGAAAAGCAAAATCTCTCTCTTAACAATAACTTCTTCGAAACCTTTCAAAGTGCCTGAAGGTTCTTGTGGTCCTTTATGTAGTATCTTTTTATTTGATTTTTAAAGCAAAAAAAAAAATTATCTATCTTTTTTATTTTCTTTCTTTACAGTAGCCTCGAGTGAAAAGATTCATCGGATTTTGTATGAAAACTGTTTTTACTTGCGTCTCTCTTCTTTTAAATTCGTATCATTAGTAGAATTTTTTATGTAACCATAAATATGTTAGCGTAAATTGCTATTTTTTGGTAATTTTCAGGTTCGCGAGGTATCAAGTGATACATTTGTTCGGGAGTAGCAAGAAAGGCCAAAGAATAAAAGTATATCACCAATAAGTAGAAGAATTTTTTTTTGTGTGTAATCGCATTAATTTCCGTAAAATTTATCTTACGTTATTTATTACTTCCTCGTATAAATATTGTATATTTTATTAGAATTCTTTAGTAGGAATTTTTTCTTTATGTCTAGCCGCCTTTGGCGATTGTTAGTTTACCGGAATTTGTGATTGCTAAAAATTTTAATGAAATATTTTGTATGGCTTGAACTCAAAGACTTTCTCAGTAAGATATTTTTTTTTTCAAATTTTGGTGAATATATACCTTATATTATTTTAAAAGACTTATACTATTCTTTTTCCTCATATTCTGCTTATATCTTTATAGATACAATTATATCACAAGAAAGAGCTGCAAAATTTAAAAAGGGACTCTAAAAACATTTTCACCATTATTTAGACCTGAAGTTATACGTTAATTTTAACAAATAAATAGTAAAAAACAAACAGTTAATTATAACAAATATAAGTAAAAATTTCAAATGAAATATTCCTCAATAAAATATTTTTTTAAATTCAAATTCTAATAAATATATAGCTCATACTATTTTAGTAGGATTGCGCGGATCGTTTTACTAATTTGTTGCCAATATCTTTATGTATACAATTATATCACTGGAAAAAGCAGCAAAATTTAAAAATGGACTCTATAATATCATTTTCATCATTACTTAAAACTCAAGTTATGCCATAATTATAACACACTAATAGTAAAACACTGATGATGATGTCGTGTGCGCATTACCACTGAAAGGGGGGGCATTAATTTTTAAAGATAAAGGCCTCTGGGCACCCGAGAGCAGAAGTCTGGCTTCTAGCTCAAATGAAGTTGATACGCACACAATCGCTATCACAACCCCTTTTTACAGGGGAGGGGTTCTTTCACACACCTAATAGATGCAACAGAGGGTAA
Organism: Argiope bruennichi; assembly: GCF_947563725.1. Taxonomy (NCBI): domain Eukaryota; kingdom Metazoa; phylum Arthropoda; class Arachnida; order Araneae; family Araneidae; genus Argiope; species Argiope bruennichi. The sequence goes on along the minus strand of NC_079160.1, from coordinate 100,344,725 downwards.
AGGACAACCAGAACTCGAACCCAGGACAGCCAGATCAGGGGGAAGATGCACTAACATTAGGCTAGGATGCCAGCAAGCGGGGATATTAATGGATCCATAGACAGCCTAGTTCTCTAATCCAGCATTATTCAAAAATTAGCAGGACAATGTTCTCAAAAAGAATGTTTTCTACTGTTAATCAAAATATTACAAGTTGTCAGGTTACAAATGTGAGCTAATTTTTTCTTTCAATCCTTCAGAAAGTAATCGTCATGATGTTAGATGGCATGGTGTCATGCATGAACAAAATCTATGAGTTGCATTGACAGTTGTGGCAATTACCGTGAAAAAAAGAGTGCAAGTAATAATTGACGGCATAATTTGCAGCTTGCAACGTTAGTAGTGCTATGTTTATTGCAAAATTACTCAATTTTAAATTTTGTTTTAGATACTTGAAAATTACCGTCGAAAGGATAGTAGAGGAAAAGTACCGAATATAAAATGTGGCCTGGATTGTGTCGATATCGTAACCCTAATTATTTTATATATCTGGGTTATAAGGTGACTTATGTTACAACGAAGTATATGCAGCTTATGAACTCCTTTGTTAAAGAGAGCTGTACGTATTATTAGAAAACAAATAATAATTAGATATCAACAACTGGAAATTTTAATAAATTTTAATAACTAATTGCCCTATTCTAAGTGTTGTTCTAAAGCAAATAGAGAACATAAAATTATATTCTCAAAGAATGGTTTCAAATGAACTAGTTCTTAAAGGGATTGCTATTTTTAATTGAAATAATTGTCTTGAAAGTAATTATAATAACTACTCATAAATTTCAATAGAAAAAAAAACCTAATAAAAATCAACGGGAGTGGTTTCTTTAAAACTTTCTCGCATATGCTCTATTAAATTGCCGATTTTGACAAATACCAATGAAGTCGCTTTGTCTGCGTACGCGATAACTCAGAAACATTTTGAACTAGACAGATGAAATCTGGTATTTGCAGATTTCTATCAAATTTTGAGAGAAATCCATTCAGAGAAGTGTATCTGCATGACTGCCCAAGTACAACTGAAATCAATAAAACTATAAAATAAAAAGTGCTAGATGGGTTAAATTTTGTTCATAAAAATTTCGATTCCTATGAAGTTTCGAACGAAATCCATGTAAGTCTTCTGTCTTTCAGTCTATAATTTCTTCTGTCCATTTGTAATTTCGCGCATAGATAAACGCGATGACTTAAACAAATGAAATTAGATACCTTACCTTGCGACTTTAATAATAATTATATGTCAAATTTTGGTTTGAACAGGTCAGAAAAAAAATATCCAAAACACTTGTTTGATTTCCTGACACTTCACCCATGCCAGTGATTAACAATCAGGAAAAATTGCCAGTGCCTGTATACTAGATTCAAGCCCAAGATAAATATATTTTCGCAAACGATTGATCAAGAATGCAATGCATTTAATACACAAATACCAATTTTCTTTACTATTCTACAAAGTACACAACGATTATATGTAAAACACTGAAAATAAAAATCTGAGAAGTCTTACCTGAAATCCGTAAGTTCATGCGCAGAAGAAAGTGGTAATAACATCTTTATTTGAGAACTTGTGAGAAACTTTTAAGGAAACTACTCCCACTGATAATTATAATTTAGTATATAATTTTTATGTTGTCAGATGATAACGTGTTTTATAAATTTAAGAAAGTATTGTATAATATTAAATAATATTATTACTTGTTGCTAATTTTTTGAATTAATAAATAATTAAATTAGCATTTTTAAAGGAAAAACTTTTTTATTTAAAATATAGCTATAGGAATTAAAGGGTATTTAGAAGCAATCATATTTTCTTAAATTATAGCAACAAAAACTCTGAAATCTCACTTAGAGTTTAATTAATAAAATGTCTGATAAAAATTTCGTATCGGGTAGTCGAATTCGAGAATTGTTTGGTCAAGCAAGTACAAAAGAAAATACACCTTTTCCTTCATCATAAGAAAAAATATTTTTAAATAACAAATGAGCAGAAATTTTTAAATTTCTTTAAATAAAATTGAGAATAATTTAATAATTTTGATTTCATACAATTAAAAATTCTTAAATAAACAAAATCAAAATTGTTTCTTGGTTACCATTTCCCATTTTTTAACATAAGGCTTAAGCTTTGAAAGGATTACGTGCAAATTATTTAGTAACTAAATTTAAAGATGTGAAAAACTAAAATATTTAGAAAATATATATACAGCCAAAAAGTCTAAAAGACATCCCGATTCAAGAAATATGATTTTTTCTAATTTTAAATATGATTTAGAGAATATTATAGCATGTAAAAAGAGAAATTGTCTTCATCAGTCAATAAAAATATCGCGATTGTTTTATACGATTACTTTATTTTATCGTTAGATAAAATAAAGTAATAAAAGTAAAAAATAATTTAATAAATTTAAAAACAAAATCTAAACATGCTTATATTATTAAATTTAAAAACAGATAGGGCTTCATTTTTCAAATTTTTGAAACCTTTTAGTTTTTAGTTTTTTATTTCATTATTAAATATCTTTGGAATGAATTACTTCTAAGATTTAGCATCAAATGGCGTGACAGTAATGGGTGTAAAATTTAATTAATTGGTAATTACCTTCGGGTACAGAAAATAGCGTTCTGCTTTTGAGAACAAACTCCGGCACGAAATTTCATTTTTCTTTCAATAAGACGATTAAAAATGGTTAAAATATTCAATATCTATATATAAAAAAGAAAGAAATCATATTAAATAAATGTGGGTAAAATATAGGAAACTAATGTCCTATTTATAAACTAATTAAATAGTATATATTAAAAATAGTATTGCATATTACAAAATTTAATATTCAAATGATTTTGTTGATCATTTTTTTCGAGTAATATAGAAGAAACTACCAGAATCCCACCCTGACCAAATTTTCACATCGTCCGAAATTCATTTATGGTTATCCACCACCAGCAATTTAAGATGTGTTAATTTATAAATTCAGAGAACTGAATATTATTTAGTTTAAATAAAAAAAATAGTTAGAGCAAAACGAACAAAGATATAATTTTTTAGTTTAAATTTAAAAAATAGTTAGAGCAAAACGAACAGAAAATTTAAAGAAGAAATTTTGCTTTGTTGAAGTTAATAAATAATTTCAGTAGAAAGAATAGAAATTCAGTAGCACTTATGCTACTTTATTTTCAAAATTTTTTACTAAAAAATAGTTTTATTAGAGAGAATAAAAATTCAGTAAAACGAATATTGCTTTAGCTTGAATAAAAATACTTTTGGGGTAGTTCACATAGTACAATAAAATCTCTTTTCGAAAAATTTCACAGATCTAATTTTTTTTCTTAATTTTTTTTTTAAATTCTTCCAAGAAAAATTACAAAATATTTAGTTTTTCAAACATTTCTTAAAATATTCTGAATAGCTATTGACCCTTTTTTCATTATAAATTATTAGTATTTCATTTTCTAATTTAGTTTCTAATTTTAATGTCACGGCAAAATTTTCTTAAATTCAAACCATATTTATTTTTATCTACATGAAGATGAATTCAGGAAGAAATAAAAAAAACTGTAAAAAGCCAAGTACTGAAATAATTGTTAATAGATTGAAGACCTGAATTGTTTGGAAAGTGTAGAAGAATTAATGAGATTTGATTTATGTGTCATATCTGCTCACACTTTCACACCTAATTAATGTATAAAAGATTGTCTTAGCATCATTACGATATAATTTCCTTTGCCATTTTTTCCTCATTTTATTCGAGAACAAGTAATTGAATCATCCGGCAGACTTCTCAAGCCCTTGAAAAATACGAAGCGAATAATTAACCCGTTAATGACCCTTTTCACGATTATGCTCCTTTTTATACAAGAAAAAGAAGAGTTTGATTGCTTTTTTATCATCGTAATTGACAGGTAAAGGAGCTATTCGAAAAAGTTCTTTTTCCCAACTCTTTTTAGAAACACACTTTCACAATATGTTTGCTTTCTTGTTTCTGGAATTCCTCAAATGAACACTCAACGCGATTATTGGAATTTAATTAAGCATTTTTTTCTTAATGAAGGAAAGCAACATGGACAGAAATATCGGGACAATTTCTTCTCTCTAAGTGGAACAATTAAGTGCACAGTCAATAAAGCTTTTTATTCATTTCGTAAGTTTTATATGGTTCAGTAGAATGGTTTGTTAAATTTTTTTAAACTTAATCTAGATGAACATTAAGAAGTCATGTTCTTATCGCTTTTAAAAGTGGTCCATCAATATCCGCATTTTGGTCTGTGACGAAAAAGTCCCCCCAAAATGTTAATCATTACAAAAAGCCTCTTTTCAGCTTTTAACCACCTTTCTACATAATTGAGTTTATCACATTATTGTCATCGTTTGAAAAATGGAACACTCAACTGGTTGCAGAGTAAGTAAGATTTATTAAAGTACTTAGACGGACGCTCAATCCCGAAAGCACAATTTTTTAACTCCTTTTTTACTTGAAGAAGCTTATCTAAGATTTCTGCATTGTCATGATTAAATAAAATAATCAATAGGTGAAAATCTCTTTTGAAATTATTTATGAAGCATTTTATCCCCTCAAACTTTAACAGAACTTCAATACATCCACATGTATTTCATGATCCTTAAAATACAAATTTCCAACTCATTTTTTCAGTTGTTGAAGTTTCTCGACTTCTTGTCTTGTTACTTTCTAATAAAATAATAAATTATAATAAACAAATAATGGTTTGTAGAGGAATAAGACTCTTTAATACTTCATTATGAGGTATAGATGAAAATAATAGAAGAGTTTGAGAAATTTTTTTATTAATTTTTTTAAAATCCTCATTACACAAGACAAAACAAAAACGAACACGAAAATACACGACGCTCACTTAGAATACAATCTCATAATGACCCCCAAAACGGATCATGGGAAATTTACCCTGATGTTAATAAGGTAACGATGCCATCTGTTGTATCAAAACAAAAGATAGTAGAGTTATATAACCGCTATAGGTTTCAATGAAATGAAGAAGGAATGTTATTTTAGTTTAAATAAAAAAATAGTTTCAATAGACCCAACAGGAAAATTCCTGTTGGGTCTAGAACGAATAGAATGAATGTTCTTTAAATTCTACAAAATGAGGTAGATGAAATTATGAGGTATAGATGAAAATAATAGAAGAGTTTCAGGAATAGTTTTTTAATACTTTTTTAAGATCCTCATTACACAAGATCCTCATTACACAAAATAAACACGAACACGAAAATACACAACACTAACTTAGAATACAATCTCATAATGACCCCCAAAAAGGATCATGGGAAATATACCTTGATGTTAACGTCATACGTTGTATCAAAACAAAAAGTAGTTGAGTTATGTAACCGCTATAGGTTTCAATGAAATGAAGAAGGAATGTTATTTTAGTTTAAATAAAAAAAATAGTTTCAATAGACCCAACAGGAAAATTCCTGTTGGGTCGAAAGAATAGAACGAATGTTCTTTAAATCCTACAAAATTAAGTAAATATTAGAGAAGTAAGTGTTAGAAAAACAGTTCCAGTACAGCAAATGAAAATTGAAAAGAACGAATGCTGTTTTCGGTTTAAATAAAAAAAAAGTTTCAATAGAATGAATAAAATGCTGTTTTGATATACGCTGAGATGTTATAGTCGTAATTACCGAATTTCTTTAAAAAATCTTCATTTAGATTTGTAGAAAAAAAATTCTCTACTAACAATTTCAAAAGAATTTTTCACATATTGATTATTTTATCTAATCATGGCAATGCAAAAATTTTAGATAATTTACTTAATATGAAAAATGGTTTTAAATATTGTGTTTTCGAGTAACTACGTGTCAGTCTACTTTAATATTTCTTATTTATCTAAATATGCCATTTTTCAAATGTGGAAAAATATTGTGATTAGCCCAATTTTGAAGAAAGGTGATTAAAAGCAGAAATATGTAAGACCCTCTTTTGACATAGTTTTCTAAAAACATTTTTTTCCAAAAATCTAAATGTATTCAAATTAAGAAATTCTATAATCACAATTTTAAAACCTCTGCATATTCTTTATTTCCCTTAAATAATACAATTTTAAAACTTTTTCATCCTAAAGAATTTATCTCAGATTTCTACATTGTTTTGTTCTAGTAAAATAATAAACATGTGGAACAATTCTTCTAAAATCATTTCTTTTTAATTATTTTCCGCAAAATTAAATGTGGCTAAATTTATAAATTCTAAGAATTATGGTTTAACCTTAACGCCTCTTCTCTTTAAGCCTTTTCCTTCGAAAACAATGAAACTTTTACGGTGGGTTACTGAAGTATCGAGTATCGGCGAATTTTTAATGATGTGAAACCTCATGCAGAAGAAAAATACATCAATTAAAAAAAACTGAAAAATTAAATATAATTTTGTATAAAACGTTTATGAAAATGATACCATACTTCCATGATACTATAATAAATATATTTATTATAATATCATCGAAGAAACTATAAATACCTCATCAAACCAGCGAGTGGGGTCCCCACAATACTTTCTCTCTAATGAAGGTGTTATTCCAGTGAACTCTCTGCATGGCATTGGAGTTTAATAGTTACGAAATGTTAATTTTTGGCGGGAATCTAGCATTTTTGCTGAATCTATAGTGCAATCCTTGCTGAGTATTTTTTTGGCAATTAATCCCTAGCATGCGGTTAATACTGCCCGAATTTGTATCTTAGGCGAGTTTTTTCCTAAGGATAAATACAAAATTGTTATACTGAGTTATACTTATAGACACCAAATCACATATCAGATTTCATATATTTAAGTTTTAATGTTTATCTTTAGTGGTAAACATTAAATGAATGAGCACATATGAAAAATTATAGGGCACAGCTCTAATAAGCTGCTTTTGCTTCCTCTAAACAGCTACTTTTCAGAAAAAAGAATTTGAAATGTATATTATTAATATGATGTAATTACAGCAAATTAACTACCACACATTGTTGATCTTTTACGGAAGTAAATAATCTATCCAATACTTTCCATATAAAAAATATTTTTGAAACAAGCTTTTATCAATTTCTATTTCCCATTTGTAAGAAGAAGGCGAAATCTTTTTCGTTTTAACCCTTTAAAGGGCCATTTTTTTTTCTAGTCATATTATGTTAAAATATTTTCAGGCTTGAAATTAGAATAAGAAAAGAGATTCATTTAGCTTTTTAGATAAATTTAATTTGATTAATTAATTAATTTGGTTAATTAATAACTAAGTCACCAATAAAGACACATCATTTTGTGTGAGATAAAGAAGTGAGGCATCTAAGTTTCTGTCTTTCTAAAACAATTTGTCAGAACTTACGCCAACCTACATAATTTCATGCAAATATTGATACATTTGGTGGGAAGCATACTTCCCACGACCCTAGAAAGGGTTAACCAGGTGCCTTGCACTTGAGTTATTTTAAATCCTCTATATTTGAATTTGCTATTATCTGTCCTTATGTTGTTGTAATTTCTAATTTCATTTGAATTTCGAAATTATATACAAAAATGACAAGGCATTTTGCACATTTAGATAGTCAATAATTTATAGTTCATTGATTTAAAGCTCTATAATCAATAGAGTTTTGTACTTATTTATAAGCTTGTTAATATTTCCCGAAGAAAAAATATTATACATATTTATTTGTTTGTAGTTATCGTCTGCAATTAAAATTCAAAGTATGAGAGAAAAATGAAATTAATTATTGACTAGGTAATATTTGGAATTTTAAAATGAAATTCAAATCTTTCGAATGATATTTTCTTAAATTACCACTGGAAAATATCAGATTACTACATAAAAAATTAATCCGATCATTAAGTTATAATTTTTTTAGGATGTCAATATTTTATTAATTTAGAAATGTATGAAATAAAAGTTGCCTAAAGTCATAGATATTAATTCTATTTTTTTCATTTCATTAGATTTTTTTTTTGTTTTTCATTAGTTTTTAATGACTTACGGGTAGAAATCAAATCAGTTTAGTTAAATTTTAAAGCAGTTCTTCATTAGTAAAGAAATAAAAAAATATTAACTTATTTTAATACATTAATTTTTTTCTTTGTATCCGATCCTAACACTGGAACAAAAATAAAATTAACACGACATTTTAAAGTAATTTTTCTTTAATTAGAAATAGCTTTTTAAAGCTCTTCAATAATTTATATATAACTATGCATTTCTTGGGATGAAATTTTCATGTATTCTTTAAAATTGGAAAATTAACGATTTAATTAAAGCATCCGCCTCCGTTCGGTGTCCCTTTAAAAAAAATGATATATTAAACAACTTTTTGCCATTTTCAAACGATTTTTATGCAAAAACGTATATAATAAAAAAAATTGTTAAAAATCATAAAAAAAAGTTTCTTAAATATTTTATCACGTATTTAAGAAAACGGAAATTTTTTTAGCCTTTAATTAATTAACCTAAGCTAACGAACTAAATATTACACAGACGAACACACGCAATACATAGCAGTACACTTACAACAAACAGTAGCCCACAAGTAGTAATCAGTAGTAATAACAATCACAGCACACAAAGCGGCCAGGCAGCATTCAACAGGAGGACCCAAATTTACATAGGTATACTCTATGGTCTCTCCAAACATCTACACTTCTGCATTGTCTCCTCACTTTAGCTGTATCCAACTGTCGATTCACAACTACACGACTAGCTACTCCACACATGACTCGATTATGTTCTATAATAAACACCAAGATTCGACACACAGCTCAATTCAACAAACGCTTGAGCTCCACACAACGCTTGCGCTGCGTTGGACTGATGCAACTATTCGCCGTTGACTCGCTATGCGACTCTAAACATTCCATCAACTCTCTCCACGATTCTATACGACTTGGACTATCGGCCTTTTATAGATTCCGGAGCAGGGCAAAGAAGGTTCGGGAACAATCAAGCATATCTAGGCTCCTATGGATTCTATCCCGTAAATTCTGGAAGATTCTAGTATTGTCTATTTTTTCTCCAAGATTCCTCGCCAGGTCATCAAGTTTGTCGCCAAACTCTGGGATTACTGATTCGGCATTCGATCAGCATCGTATCGTAAAACGCAACTGATCGTAAAACGGTCTTTCCAGTGATTGAACTAACTGTGCTGGGAAGTAACATTACACATTCGTAACAATAAATACATTGATATATTGTCTAAGAACAAAACCAAAAGTTTAACTATAACTCAAAACTCTTGCAAATTATAAGAGTTTAATTGTAAAATCGTTGATTTCTTTTGTCCTTTTTTTTAAGAAGCGGCGTAAAAGTTGCATAACTTTGCAATATTTCCTCACTGCACTTATATATTTTTTTAATTATTGTTATTATTCTAAACAAAATGTGTGCCAAATTTTGGGCAGATATTTCAAATAGAATTTTAGTGATCGTAATTGAAAAATGAAAATTATTATTATTATTTATGGATGTCAATTATTATAATTATTATTTATGGATGTCAATCTCAAGAAATTTATACTTTTAATTTAAAATGAGATGAAAATCAGATTTTTTTATCAAAACTGTAAGCTATTCTTTCTTTATTTCGAGCATCATTCAGTTTTTTGAATTTTTGAATTTCTTTTATTGAACCCAACGGGACCCCAAGATTTCTTTATTTTGTTTCGAATTTTTAAGATTCAAAAGTGTTTAAAATATCTTTATATTTTACTTATTTTTTTGGTTTATTTACTAATTTTACTCTAAATAAAATGTGTGCCAAATTTTGGGCAGATATTTCAAATAGAATTTTAGTAATCGTAATTGAAAAATGAAAATTTATTTAAAATTATTATCATTTATGGATGTCAATCTCAAGAAATTTATACTTTTAATTTAAAATGAGATGAAAATCAGATTTTTTTATCAAAACTGTAAGCTATTCTTTCTTTATTTCGAGCATTATTCAATTTTTTGAATTTTTGAATTTCTTTTATTGAACCCAACGGGACCCCAAGATTTCTTTATTTTGTTTCGAATTTTTAAGATTCAAAAGTGTTTAAAATATCTTTATATTTTACTTATTTTTTGATTTATTTACTAATTTTATTCTAAATAAAATGTGTACCAAATTTTGGGCAGATATTTTAATTAGAATTTTGGTAATCGTATTTCAAAAATGGAAATCTATGGGAAAATCACATTTCGAGACGTTTATATTTTTAATTTTCAGTGAGATGAAAATAAGATTTTTTCCATCAAAACTTTTTAAATTTGTAAGATATTCCTTCTTTATTTGAGCAAGATAATACCTTTTTATTTTGAATTTAGAATTATTTTTTTAATCTAATGAGTATTTATTCTGATCAATTGTAACCAAATGTTTTCAAGATATCTTTAACTTAGTTCAAGATTTCTTTATTTGGTTTTGCTTATATTGGTTTGTTTTTATTTATATTTCAGTTCAATTACTGTAATTATTCTAAACAAAATTGTACCAAATTTTGGATAGATATTTTAAATAGAATTTTAGTACTCCTATTTGAAAAATGAAAATTTAAGTAAAAACCACATTTTGAGACGTTTATGCTTTTAATTTTAAATCAGATGAAAATAATATTTTTATGTCAAGACTTCTTACATTTGTAAGCTATTCCTTCTTTATTTCGAATGCAATTCATTTCTTTTAAATTTTGAAATCTTTTTTTTCTTTGTCGTTTTTGTTTACTCTAATGAGTAAACAAATACGTAATGAGTAAACAAATAAACTTTAAAATAATGAGTAAATGAATAATGAGTTTTATTCTGATCAACTGGAACCAAAAGTTTTCGAGATTTCTTTAGAAAATTGTCTTTAAAAGGCATTTTAGCTAATCTGGGGTTACTTTTTTTAAACAAAATTTGTTTTCGGTGCTATTTAAATGCTTTCCATGAATTTATTGCCAAAAATTACAGCATCAATGTGTAATCTTGATATTCAGTAATTCAATGCTATCTAAAAATGCAATAATGCCATCAAAAGCAATGAATTTCATGTTAAAAATATTCAAAAATAATATATAATATATGGTAAAGGAAATAAAATAGTAAACTACAGTTTTTAAACGGCCTAATTAAAACTTATTAAAAATGTTTATTTATAGTTTACATTGTTTACATTTCTATTTTCAGCTTTAAAGAGCTTAATACTAAAATTCTTTAATAACGTTAATAACTTTCTTATTAATAACGTTAAAACAAAACTAGATTTGAAAACACAAAGATGCAAACTTCCAAATAAAATATTGAAAAAAAAATCTGCGTCTTCGATCAAAAATGATTTTTAAATGTAGTCAAATATCTTAAAACTTCAAAATAACCTTCAAAAACCTTTTTTAAAGCTTCTTTATAGCCTTTTATATTTAATCTTTTGAAGAAGGTTTTGAGTATGTATCTTACGCGAAAACTGCAAAAATACATTTAATGGCAGCACTTTACAGAATTCCAAAGCATCCAATACAAAGTTCTTTTTAAGCAATTCATTTTCGATGCAAACTTTTACTTTGTATAAAGCATTATATAAATACAAAAATCATCCCATCGCCTGGAAATTTATTTTTAAATGAAATAAAAAAGTCCGTTGCGTCAAAGAATTTTAAAATCGCGTAGCTTCTCAAAAGAGGGATTGTCTCAATAGATAATTGGTCTACAAAGCTTATTTTGTCCATGCGTTAATAATAATTTTAAGAGGATTATATCAAATTTATGGCATGGTAATTTAAGTACCTGTTTACCATGTGCAATATTTTTTTAGAAGCCGTTTTAATTTTATATCAGTTTCATATGTTTTTGAGTAGATTGCAAATCATTGTTTTAGTGTGTTTGAAGAAAATTTCACGAAGCCTATACAAGTGGGAGTAGTTTCCTTAAAAATTTCTCGCGTATTTCTAAATAAAAATATTGTACACACCACCCCCACAAAATTGTGGTCTATCGATAAGGCGGCGAATGTCTTTGATGGTATAGGAGAGGGGTGGCGAACCTTTATGGATCAACGTGCCATTTTTTCTAAAGAAATATTTTATGAGGTATAAACGTGCCGTCAAATAATTTTTACTTGTGATTATTGGGAAAATGATAAAACTAAATACTAACAATTCAAAACTCTTTATATACTAGGAAAAAATACCTTTTGCACTGCATAGTAGTAAAGATTTTAGTTATACGTGTAATTCAAACTAAAATAACATTAGTGTGACTTCTGTTGTTGCAGATTAGATGAAAAATAACTTATATTAGGTTTGTAAGATGTTACTTTTGGTAGAACGCATGCTGAATTGGAGTCATCTGCCAAATTGTTTCTAAGTGAGTCTTTAATGTTACTCATCTATGAAAATAATGACTCGCAGGCATAGGTAAATGAAAATATGGTTAAAATAGCATGAGCCAGCTTCTGAAAATAGTTAAATGTGTCTGGGATCGAATTCCATGTTTCTCAATTTTTTTTACTGGTATTTTTACTTATATAGCTTGTTCATCTTTCTGTTTCAATCTATTTCAACTTTTTCCTTGTTTCAATACATTTTTGAATCCGTATTGAACTAGACTGGATATCAATCAGTTGCTTTTCAAATTCTTTATTTCCAACTAATAGAATTGGGACTCATTCAGTTTATCAAATGAAGTCACATCAGGGTACATAATAGACTTGAGCGTTTCCGATAAATCTTTGAACTGAGAAAATCTCGCTGAAAATTCCTTGATTGAAGAATCAATTACGGAAATAAATTCTTCAAAACCGTTTTCTTCGTCTGGTTTCTCATATATATCTAAATCTTTGATATATTTATTTCAAATTTAGGAAGTACTTGCAGTTTCTTGTAAGCGTCAAAGGAGCAAATGAGACCCATCATGACGATAATTGTTTTATTTGTGCCTTGAAGCTTTATTTTCAATTCATTGAAATGTTTGCATATGTCTGTAATAAAAACCTCCATTTTCAGAACCACATAACATGCAACAACTGTGGATATTGTTCATTTCCCCTTCATTTTACAGAAACAGTCTGATTTCTTTCAAGCAATCAACAAATCTTTGAAGCAAGTTCCCGTGGTTCAACCCGCGAACATTATTATACATTTGTAAGCTACTATACGCCGAGTTCACTTCATCCAACAAAGCCTCAAATTTTAATTTATTTAAAGCCTGCTATGATATGAGGTTGACTATTTTTGTGACTAACGCTTTTACATTATCAAGAGATGTTAAACCACTCTTAGAACACAAGGCTTGTTGGTGAATAATGCAGTGGAATTCAAGAATCGAATGCCCTACGTCTGTTTGAAATAAACAAATGAAACCGTGTTTTTCCCCCACCATATTTGGAGCACCATCAGTTACTTAAACAATTCTTTTCAAATCAATTTCTTTCTCAGCAAGCGAATTGTTGACAACAGTACAAATATATCTGCCTTTTTTAAAATGGAATGGGAACACTCGCGTTTGTTCGTAATACTTCATTGTGAACCTTGTTATTTTAAACTAAAATGCAAATCGTTTTGATCGGCGGCGTGCCCAAAATATTGTGCAGCCTTCCATCAATGGCACGCGCGCCACTGGTTCGCCATCCCTGGTATAGGAGAACAATAGCTGGAAAATACAAATCTTTGGCGTGAATACATTTTAACTGACTCTACCGTGGCATTTTTGTTTGGTTACTTATTTCTGATATGCAGTTAATACAGAAGTACCTGAAAATGAATATGTATTTTGATTGTCTCTTTAACGGCTGCTCGAAATCAAAATTTGAGATAGACCAACAGTTGTAGTCACAAGATCATATAATAAATTACATTTTTTTGTGTTATTGCATTTATTATATGCATGCAAAAGACAAACGAATAATTGGTCAACCTTTGGACGGATTTGATTCAACATTTCATAAGAATTTGCATTTTTGACGCTAAATCTGTGGACAAATTTTATTTATGTAATTTTTTAAGTATTACAGTTTTTGAATTTATTTGTACCCGAAGAGGTGACAGACAAATTTACTATGAATGATTCAAAATTCCAAATAGAAATCTAAAATTTATTATTTGAAAAATTTTAACCGTCTGAGCAAAGTGTTTTTTTTAGTTCTCATGTTCATAGTCAGACAGAAAGGCGTAATTCCAGAAATGTGTTTTTGAGGATTCAGTGAGATCTTAAAATCGGAGATACATCAGAATATTGACGGCGAATTTTTAGATGATTTCATTGTCTTCTCTTTATATAAATAGCATTCAAAAATATAAAAAATGAATTAAAGTCTTCAATCAATAAGTCACTATTCAGTCATTTCCTAAGTTTTTGGCGCTATAGATTCCAAATGAATTTCATTTGCTGCTTACAGATAGTAATAATATAGTGATTGTTTTTATTAGCCTTTGAAAACACAATCTGCCGCTCAAAAATTTGCCAAAATGAATTTCAAAATATATATTTGCATAAATGTGAGTGAAATTACATTCAAATTAACTGCTAATTAACTATATTGTTTCAGCTACCCAAAGTTCGTATAGTTATTGAAAAAAATCTTGGGATCCATATCAAAAAGTGTCATCTGTTGCTTCGTCTCTTTTTAAATAACAAACTTCAGAAAGATTTCCTGGTGAAATCCATTTTATTTGAAGATTCAAAACTTGTCTTTCTCGAAATGCTGTAGACTATTATCAGTCTTCAGTGATGATAATTTTCTTCTTGACTGGATAATTTCAAATACTGATGCGCCCCAAAAAAATGTTCTGGTATGCAAAGAATGTTAGTTGGCAACTTTTTCAAATTCTTTCTAGGCCGGGATAGTCTGGTTGGTAGGGCGTTGGATTCGCGTCCCTTGGGTTGCGAGTTCGAACACGCCGGCTGAAGATTCTCCGTGTCTGTATGGTGGCTGACACATGTATAAATCCGTCGTGGTCACAAAATCCTCCATGTCGAGAGTAATACCACTGGGGGTACTGGATCAGGAGTGATCGTTCTCTGATTCAGGTCTAAATTACGATCTGTGGATGATTGAATGAAATGCATAAATTAGTCCACCCCGTAAAAAGGTTTGTAGCGTGTGTGTAGCTAAGTCATACTCTTGGCTCTAGATGGCGGTACTGAAAAAACAAGAGACGCACCCTGGGCTTAAAATCACTGACTTCTAAAGTAAGTGGACTTGTCTATGAAAAGTACCATTAGAAACAACGAGTTCTTTCTAAAAGTGCTCATATGTGACGAAAAAAATTGTTGTACAGGTTAGCATCTGAAATAGAGATTTGTGTCATATTTGGAAGCATATGCATTAAGAGGGTTATCGTCCATCTGTCTGCATTTTCACAAGCATGTAGAAGCGAATAATCAAAACCACAAAGATTTAAACTTATGAAATTTTGGTATACAGTTTTATGACTGCAATTATAGTTTTCTGCCAATCACTTGATTTCAATCAGTTGAAAAAAAACATCAAGCAAATTCTAATTTCGGGTTTAGTTAATTTTTTTGCACGTGGATTAATTGCCAAAAATTACATGATAAATTCAGAAAAAATGCTGAATTCATGCCAGAGATCAACATGTTATCTTTGCTATTGTTCGGCAATGCGATACTAGGCAAGTTCCATAATATTTTTGCGCGGGAATGGTATGCTATAAAGTTTTAAAGAGGGCACTCCCGTTTGTTTCAAACTGTTTTTGCTGTGAACAGAGGACCTTCTTACTATTTTTTATTGCATTGTCCTAACACAAACTCTAAGGAGGTTATCTGCATTGTCAAAAACCAACAGATCCCCAGTAGCACACATGTATTGTACAAAATCGTACGATATTAAATAATATTCGAAATATTGTAGAATATTGTAGAATATTTCATAATATAATATAATATCCCACAATATTGCGCGCTATTCTGTGCTACCTGTGGTGGAGTCAAAAGTGACAAAATGACGAAAGTGAATCGTTCGTTTTAGAGATAAACAACGCACCCTCCCCTGAGATATTTTTAAGGAGTCTCCCTCCAACAGAGGGGAAGCTCTCAATATCAATCACCATTCCGAAGTGGTGCTAAAACCGCCACTGATCCACACCGGCGTTTACACCGTGACTTAAAGACAGGAGAAGTCATCTGCTTTTTCTGTTTCCCCTCCACTGCGTGTTAGTCAGAGGCAAATGGAACCGTGGGAGAGGGAGGATTGCTGAGAAACGATTAGAGATTTTGTGGTCCGCACCGCTGCTCGGGAAAAGGGAACGAGATTTATCTGTTTCTAAATGCTCATTGATAGGTATTATCCCCTCTGCTCGCCGTTAGAGGGAAGAGGGGGCTTTCCTTACAAATGGCGGGGATCTAAAGGCCGTTGTACTTTCTCTCCCTGGCATTTTAATTATGACTTTTCGGAAGAGATTTAATGAAACGTGCGCGGCGAAAGCGATATTATGCCTTTGCCCCAACCCCCTTCCTTCCTTAGCCCTTCAATTCCTTTCGATGAGGTGAGCGTTTTGAATTTCTATGGTGAATCAGTGAAGAAAGGGGGCATTCGATTGTCAAATCACAAACACTTCCCCTTTCTGGACATTTGACTCGTAAAAGGATTCCACTAATATATACCAAGTGTTGAAATCAAAGTATTTCAATTCATAATCTACGAATCCGCTGCTTTCATTCTTTCCACATCAAATTAAAGGGCATTATTCGTAAAGTTCCCCATTCCCATCCTTTTACCTTTGGCTTTTACTTTTTGTTATGTGATTCTTAAATATTTTTTAATTGTATTTTTTCACCATGCGACTACTTTCAACAGAGTTGACAGGTTGACAGGTCCTGGAAAATGACGCAATTTAGGAACAAACTTTTAAAATAAGATTAAATCTGACCATATGCTTGGCGTGGTTTAATCAAAAATGATTCTTGTGCCAATAACTCTAACAAACCAAACCATCAATTCATTATACTGTTGAGAAAATACCAATAATCGTATACCAATAATCGCATACCAATAATCGTATCAATGCCCAATCTTAGAGCTTTATATTTCAGAGCATTAAGAAACGAATGACGCAAAAATGATTACAAAATGAATGACGAAAAAGAGAGATAAATATTTCTAATAAATTAGCAATAACATCAAATAAAGCATACACTATTATCCGCTTAACTGTTTTGCCCGTATGCCATACGTGTATCGATTTATCGAATTTTGATAGTTGTAAACAAAAAATAAACCATTCATAACGATTACAATTCAATCTTAAAATTACTGCGAATACATAGATAAGCCATGTATTCAATGACTTATCTATGTACATGTCATGTATTCAATGACTTATCTATGTACATGTCATGTATTCAATGACTTATCTATGTACATGTCATGTATTCAATGACTTATCTATGTGCATGTCATGTATTCAATGACTTATCTATGTACATGTCATGCATTCAATGACATGTATTTTCCTATTTTGATTCCATTTGAATCAAAAAATCAAAGTAGGAAATCAAAAAATTCAAAATTGAATTTGAATCAAAATAGAAGGTGTTATCTTATTAGATAGTAAAGAAAATAAAACATTTAAGTGGTTAATAAATTGTAAGTGGTATGTGAGAGCTATTTATTAATAATTATATTAATAACATTAATAATTTTCATATTGAAATTAACTTTCAATTATTCATTATTTTAATTAAATAATGTATATTTATATATATGGAAATGAATTTTGGTTTATATTTTACTATTCAAAGCTTTTATTCGGTCTTAAAAAGTTTGACGTATGGGCTCTTCAAGGAAAGGGAAGATCACAATTAACTCTTTAAAATTCACAAATTATTAAAATAAAAATTAATTTAAGCTTTCAGCAATTGTTCGAATTTTTTTTTCCAGCCATATCTATTAAAAATGTTGCCTCACAAAAATAATTTTTACATTGTCTAAAAACTGAAAAAAAAATCTTACTTTTTTTTATTGATACTAATTTCGTGTCGGTATGATTTTTTCAATAAAATTTAATATTTTTTAATTTACTCAGATACATATTCTGTGATAGTGTTTGTATTCTTTTGATGAAATTTTCAAATCTAATTCATCGTTTCAAAGAACAGTTCAATCACGAACTTTTACGAATGTTAAAATTAACTTAACAAGTTACGTCCTTTAAAAATTAATTCCGAAATAGGATTTTCATTTCCACCTTTATTTCGTAATACGTATGTTATCTTTACTTTAAACGTGCTTTAGTTTGCGGTAAATTAATTCCTTTAAATTCATATTTTCGATCATATCAACTTCAACTTCGATTTTATCAACTAAAACGAAGAAATTTTAAAAGCTAATATTCCATTCGAACCAGCTGATCACCAAAATCGGTTATTCTAATATAAAATAAAGCTTAATTTTGTGGCATTTCTTGTCCTTTTGTTGGCGAATAATTGGCAAATAATTCAAGCAGAATTTGGCAGAATTGGAACATAAATTATTTTTTTCAGCCATGGAATGAAATTTTTTCCTCGACCAATTTTGATCCTTTTATTTATGATGATTTAATTTTTAAAAAAATTCTCTTTTGCATTATAGTCACTAAAAATTGAAAACCAATTCCTTTTTACTCATTTTTATGTAAACTTGTTTCATGTTGTTCTTGTCTTTTCTCATAAGCACTATTTGGCCATTAATCACGGGATGGCACAATAGAAAAGGCTGGCAATTGTGTGAGATCTTAAAAGGACAAAAAACCGTATAAATGTTATGTAAGAGAAAGAAATGCATTTTTTACACCTGCAAAATTCAATGCATTTGCTTTTTTTTAAAAAAATATTATCCCACCTGGAAAATGTTTTTGTAGCTACTTTTAACTGAATCTAAAAAATATTTGTTCTTATTTCATTTACTGTAAATGGCATTTCATGACGTAATATTAAAATCTTAATTTTAAGTTCTTGTAAATAATATCAAGTTGTTTTAAAGATGATATTGTTTTTAAACTGCAAGAAAAACTAAAGAAGTTTTCTAGCATTAAGATGTATGTACACACTTGAAACTTCGAAAATCGTTCAAAATATCGAATATTTTTTTATTGCTTGATAATATTTTGTTATCCTTTAGCTTTCAAACGATACCAAGATATTGTCAATATTCGAAATATTTCTCGAGTTATAATTATTTTTCTTGAGGTGCTTTCATTAAAAACTCAAGTGACGGTTTTTTTAAACTCATTTTATGAAGAATGATATTTTTCCACTATGTTGCTTCATTCAAACAATCATAACAACAAGAATGAACCAAATACAATTATTTATATATCAAAATAATCTGTACGAAATAGCGGATGTTTTGTGCCTACAATCAAAGTTATATTTATATAAATAAATTTTTAATAGCTATTTAAAAGTTAAAAGGACAGAAAAAATCTCACTTTTTCTATTCATCGTTGATGAAAAAAATTAAATATATATATATATATATATATTTTTATAACTTGATTGAGGCAGACAACATGAAGACTAATATTAGGCATCATTTGAAACTAGAATTGTGTGTTTGTATAAATTATAATTTAAGATATCATGCTTGAAAAAATAGGCTAATTAGCTCCTTAACTATTATTTAATTAATTAATAATTAGTGTAATATGGTTTTTTCTCACTGAAATGAGTTTAAACATATATTAATGACCTACTGTAAAAAAACTGGATTTTTAAAGTTAAAATTTTTAAAAAAATCTTCTAGTGTGTACGTACACCTTAACTATTCAATCCGATTTAGCAATATTTGTTGATTGTTGTAAACATGATTATTGAATTAATTAAATCCCTTTAAATGTATAAATCTTTTCGTCAGAGATGCCCAAAAGAAATTGTCGTGAGTTATTCTTCTTAAATTTCAATTCAGAAGATTTTAAATTAAGCAAATTAAAAATGATATTACAACGTATAAGTTTCAATATTATAACTGTTTAAAAAACTTATTATAAATTCAACTTCATCGAAAATATTTTTTTAGTTTAATAATTTTTTTACTTTTTAGTCTTAAAAATTTCTTACAGCTTTACAAATGGGCTATAATTTTTTATTAAATTAATTATTAGATGATGCCACGCATATTTAATTAAGTCAAAATTTAGAATTAATCAACTAAACGGGGACTGATATTTTAAATTATTAAAATAATGTACTGTCATCAACTGATTAAATAAATACAAACTTTTTAAGCATTTTTTTATTTTTCAAATAAATTAAACAAGCTCAAATCAATTAAAATCAAAATCTTAATAGTCTAACTCTACATATATTATTATACAATTTTATTTATTTATTTGTAAATACCAGCTGCATAAAATACAACTACATTGCCCATGATACAAAATGCAAAGGTCAAAATAAATGATGAATTACAAAACAAGTTTGCACAACTCAGAGCAGTATTATCATATAAACAGAATATTGCAACTATCATTTATGTTTAAAAAATGTACATTTTAAATTTAAAATATTAAAAGATATGAATATGAAAGCATCCAGGTCTTATAATTATTTCTTAAAACATTTATAAAGAAAATTATGTAAATTAAAGATTGCATTGATCGTTTATGAGCTAAAAAATTGTAAGCAGATTTTACTCTAATATAATACAAGCCAATGAAAACATCAAGACCTTCAAAGTATTTATAAGTATAATCATATTAACAGAAGATGGCAATGACCACAAAGACAGAAATTAAAAATTTGTTGACATTTCTCCATATTTATATAAAATGTTGAAAGACGCAGTAAAAATATTAAGATCCTCAAATAATTTCTTAAGACGCTTAGAACCGTGTCAACAAAAAAATCACATCCATCACATACATATAAGTTTAAAAAATGTTGGCATTTTTAACCTTAAAATTTTAAAAAACAGAGTAAAAACATCAATATCCTGAGATTATTTGTTAAAACATTTATAAATATAATCACATCGATCACATATATATGAGTTAAAAAATTGTTGACATTTTTACCTTAAAATCTTAAAAGACAGAGTAAAAACATCAAGATCTTCAGACTATTCTCTAAAACATTTATAAATATAATCATGTAAAAATAAGGTCACATCAATCACATATGAGTTTTAAAAACTGCTGACATTTTAATTTAATATATTAAAGCACATCAAGAGAAAACATCAAGGTCCTCAAATAATTTATTAAATTTTTTATAAATATAATCATGTAAAAAATGGTGGAGATTTTTAAATTACGAAGATTTAAATTTTACGTAAAAAAGCAGAGGATATATCCCTATAATAAAAATATTACTTGTCCAATAAAAAAATAAAGCTTTAATTTTTTTCCATTGTTCAAATATTTTTCAATTATTTTATAACATGAATCCATATTATGGCACAGTATTTTAAAGATAAGAAAATTATACTGAAATATAAAATGTTAATATTGCATCTTTATACCATGCAAATTCATTTTATAAATATATATTTCGTATGATATGTAAATAAGTGTTTATATTTTGTAGTTAAGCCAACATTTCTCTATTAAATCATTTCCTATTAATTATGTAAATTAATATTTCTTATTAATAACTCAATGTAGCAAAATTGACCATATTCTGTTATTTTTCTAACATTCTAAATGTAAGCAGACAATATTCAAATTTTAAAAAAAACATCACAATTGCATTTTTTGTTCCATTCATTTCAGTTTATGGACAGATTATATAAATATAAAAAACAAATGTTATATAATGTGAAACAAATGTATGAAATTTATGAAACAAAACTTTTCCTGTTAAGCATGATATGTTCAATCACACATTTATAGCTTAATATTGGCAGTACCAATCTCATATCTACTTCAAAAATTAACATTAGATAGGTTATAACAATAATTATAAGTAATTCTCGATTGGAAAAAGAGCATAGGGGTAGATTTATCTTGCAATTGCTTTTCCTGCAACAAAACAGCAAGCTACAGAAAACTGGTTTTACAGAATTTTGTACATTTTGATGAACATTAGACGAATGCGTTTCTGATTTCAATCCTGATATTACAAAAATTTTTAAGTCTGGTTTTTCAATCTTGATAAAATATTCTAACATTAATATAATATCAAAATTTCCTATATGCATTAATTTCAAAATATATTTTCTCTCAATTAGTATCACATTTTGTATTTTCAAATCATTAATTATGAAAAATTATTTTAAAAAAATAACATAAAATGAAATATAAATGTCATTATGATGTTCATCTCATGAGAAAACCTTTTATAAAACAACGCTATATTATTTTAATCTAAAATTCTCTGGATCAATTTAATTTGAATAAAATTATTTTATTTTGTTCTTCTATGATATGCACATCAATTTCATAAAAAAAAATCTAAAAATTTATTACAAATATTAAATTATTGCAATCTTAATTTTTTTTTTAAAAAAAATCATTTTTCCTTAAATTTTTCAGGTGTAATTTTATTTTAATAACTATACATATGAAGGAAAAAAGGAAAAAGGATTCTGCAGGAATGAATTTTCGTTTCTGTGCTACATTTATTCAAAGCATTGCAAATATATATATGTATATATTATTTTATAACAAAAGTAATCGAGCCAGAATACTAAAATACACAGTGAAATTATTTACATTAACCAAAAATGACTCCCCAAAACATTTTCTTAAAATTCGTAAAATGTATATATGCAGCATTATTTACTAATCTAATTTTTTTTCCATTCAAAGTCAAATGTTAAATTATTTAAACAAATTCTTCATCAATTAAAAATACTAAATGTAAAATTACTTAATCATTTCTTAAGATGCCAGATATTAAATTATATAATTACTCTTTAAGACTAAAATAATAGCAATTATTAAAATGATACAATTTAAATATCTATCACAATTTGATATTTAAAAATACTTTAAAAGGAGAGTCTTTGAGAGAATTCCGTATGAGGAACTTGGTCTCATAAGAAATTTGGTTGAAAAATCAAATTCAACCAAAAAAGCAATTGAATTTAGTTGAAACTTAACCAAAGTTCTGAATTAATAAGTTGAGAATTTTGGGCATTAAGAATGAATAAAAGGAAATATTCCTCTTTCAGTTTCCATTTTTTTTAAATATGAACAGAGATCATTGTTTTAAAATTAGAACTTAATCAAGTGAATAAATTAAATAATTTTATTATTACTTAATTTATTCCAAATATGTTAAAAGTTCCATATAAAAAAAAAACGAAAGAAAAATTCGAACTTTTTGTGCATTACATCACATTACCTACATCCTCGTTTTTAGAGCCAAAAGGTCTGCTTTTGGTTTGGATGGATAGAATTAAATTTTAAAAGAAAAGTTCAAGAATGTTCAAAACATATTAATACAAAATAATTATTAACGTATAAAGGATACAGAAAGCTAAAAAATAAAAGAAAAGCAGTAAAAGGTAAAAATACATTGCAAATAATCAATAAAAATGGCAGAGTTCTAGGATGATAAATTTGAAAGTCAATTCAAAAGGTTTCGAATTCAATGAAGTTCCTCTACAATGAGATTAGTCTCATTACACTCTAGCAATCGATATCTGGTTCTTGAGAAACTAATTGTCAGGATGTGTTGTAATTATTGCAGTTTATTTTCTTTTTTTGAAGCTTAGAAACGGCAGGAAACTGTTTATGTTTACTTATATATACTTTTAGCACAGAAGGTACATAAGTAAACACACAGTCGAGATATTTCAAAATGACACCAGGATTTTTTATGAGCCTTGCTATACTGAATATACTAAGTGTTTTCAAGAACTGAATCTAAACTTGCTTGAATCTTTATCAAAACACGAAGAACCGCAAAGGAAACCTTCACAGTTCCTGGGAGATTAGAAAAGCAAAGCTGATTGCATATTCCTCGAAGCCTACGTGAGCGAATTTCCTGTCAAGTCCCCGGGCAGCAGAAATTACAATCCAGCCGAGGCCGCGTCTCTTTCTTTTTCAATCGTTGCCGAATATCATCACGTACTGCCAGAAGAACATCATCCCCCGACTTAACCGTCCAAAGATCCCGAAAGAAGGGGGGAACAGGGGGTGGCACGAAATGATTTTGCAGGTATTTCGAGTATGAAGCAGCAGAAAAGGGGGGAGGAAGACACCAAATGGCTGCGGCATCCTCTGACGCACACGGTCCCTTTTCATCAATGGGGCGCGCAGGGGGCGTGGCCCCATTGACGGCGCACGCGGGGTGTGGAAACCAGCTGTTTCCTCACCTCCACCAATCAATGAGCAGCATCGATCCTCTCATTCAGCGAACGCCCCCATGAATGAACACCCCAACCCCCGCACCGTCTCCAGAAAGAGTCTCGGTTTCAGTCCGGTGATGACTCGACAGTTTTAGATTCGCGAGTCTATCCCCTTTCGTCCTTCCTCCCCCGCGCAAATCGGTCCCTGTTTAAAGGTAATCTGAAACGGAAAGAACAGAAACGTAAAAAGAAAAGAAAGAAGTAGAAAAAGATAAAAAGAATGTGTTTCTGCGTTCCTGTTTGGGAACCGTTCTCTAATGACTTCTCCATAACCGGAATCATCGGATACGCGATTAAGAGATTTAAAAATTCGAATGTTCGAAATAGTAACATCGGTTTGTTCCAGTTTTAACGGATGGAGATCCGAAAATGAAAAATGTTTTCACAAATTGTTGAGTTTATTTTAAGATGGAGAAGAGTTATTGATGACTGTTTGTGCGAGTTTTCTGCGTGGATATTTTTATGGTTTTAGGGTTATTATAACAAACATAGATGATAATTACCATTTTCAGTGAATCTGTGTAAATATATGATATCAGTAATAATTCTTCAAATATAATCATTAAATATTTTATTTCTAGACTGATTAAATACTATAAATACCAATGTTTATGTGTACACTAAATTTGCAATTAAACGTACAGCAAACAAAAAAAAATCTCTTCACATATCTGTAAATTATCAATCAAATTTTTTTTTTCATCATCTAAATGGAATTGATTGCTACTCAATCATAAATATTTAGAAGTGACTGTTCGTTTCCCTAATTTCATTAAAAACCAAATAATATGTGTATTAAAAGATACCCGATTGATTAATAGTTACTTCAGCAATCAAATTTTAATATAAAATTTTAGTTTTCTTTTTATTTAAAATACAAGGTGATCCCAAAGTCATTCCTTGATTATAAAAAATATTGTTAAAAAAATTATTAAAATTTGATACACCGTTGTTCAGATATATTGTAAGGCGTTTACAAACTTTTTAATAAAACATTTAAGTCAGTAAATTTCTTTGTAATTCGAAGAATGGCAAGATGATATTCCGATTCTCGTCGCTATTATCCAGTATTTAGGTTGTCACAATAGACACAGCATCCATCATTTTAGATTTGAATCTATCAATATCTTCAAATGGCGTTACAAATACTCTCTCCTTTATGTAACCCCAAAATTAATATGGTGCAGTAATGATTTTGAATTCATAAAACTAAATAATTCATTGAACTTTTTCATTTGTAATCTTTTTGATAATAATCGAATGTAAAATCAATATATCTGCATTAGTTAAGCAATCTGTTGGATTAAGAAAAATTTAAGAACACGATTATTCAATAGTAATAATTTTACAATATTCTATTCATTAGGTTCTTTTGTAATAATTTTTTGTAATAAAAAAAATCTTTATGCCCCCCCCCCTTCCTCTCTCCGTATTTGTCATTGTCAAAAATTTTGGTTTTGAGATTTTTGTACATCTCGATGTTTTAAATTTTCTCTAATTCCAAAAAACACGGTTTTTTTTTAGAATTATATTTATTATTCCATGTGTATGTGAAAACAATACCTAAAAAACATTATAATTTAAATTAATTAAATTTCTTGCATTGTTTCATCGCCAGAATTTCAGATCTGTACCAAATTTTTGACCCAAAATCGTCAACAGGAATCCTATTTTTCCCTATGTTTTTGTATACCATAACTGAAAGATGAAATAAGAAAGATATATGAAATTTATTATGCAGCATATAAACCCAAATTGGACACACTGAAGAATCATTTCCACTGACAATCTTTAAATAAAAGCAATTTCAATGAATGAGATGGACCAAATTTTGAATTGCTGTCGGCATTGGTCCGAAAAATAGTGAACCTAAAATTCTTGGAATGGTAGTTGAAATTTGATTGCATAACGGTATTTATTTATAAGTATATATCAAATTTAGATTCCCTACAATCAATAATGATACTAAATATATTCCATATTCTTTTCATATGAAATATTGGATAAAATGGAAAAGGGAACGTATCCAACATTTTATTAATGTAATTTAATATGGGAAATTCCAAAATTTAAGAAATGGAGAAATGGGGGAAAATAAATATAATTTTGGGGGTTCGTTATTTTCCTTTTTCAAAAAATTAATTTATTGAATTGTATATATTTCTCACTAATAGACCGAGAAAACTAGCGAAACCCAGGATTAAAAACTTTAAAATTCTTAAGTTCAATTTCTGCACTTTCTATCTCAATGTCACGTGATAAAATACCAAAGCCAAAAGGATCCAAGGGCTTTGTTATTTTAATTCAATTCTTACTTTCTTTGAATCGGCTCACTTCTGGACAGTCTCCTACCCCCTCCCACAGAAAAAAAATGATAGATATTTCTATAGTAAAACAGTATATGTTATTCTACACGTTATCGAAGAATATGAATTCTGAAATAATCAGCGTGAACAGTGACCTACTGTCTGGATGAAAAT
The DNA here is from genome assembly GCF_947563725.1 of Argiope bruennichi. Lineage (NCBI taxonomy): Eukaryota > Metazoa > Arthropoda > Arachnida > Araneae > Araneidae > Argiope > Argiope bruennichi. The sequence goes on along the minus strand of NC_079160.1, from coordinate 100,317,962 downwards.
AGAAAAAAAAAAAAAACCTCATTGAAATTCCCAATTGTCAAGAACTCTGTCATTCTAATTGTTGAGAAGTTATTAACTAAAAACACTGGCGAAGTTTAACCAGCATTAACAATGGACAACGTTTTGTTTTTCCTACTTTCACTTGTCTTCATATTTATTTATTTAACTTAGATTCTGCATGCATTTTCATTTTTACTCTCTCTCTCATATAAAGAAAGGAGGAAGTATTGTAATCGTCAAAATATTTGAACTTCAGATTTTGTCGAATCGCTAGGTTTTCAGACTTCCTTTACCTCGAAAAACACATTTTTTGAGTTATGTCTATCTGTCTCTCAATCAATAAGTCAGTCAGCCTGTCTGTTAACACAATAACTGAAAAAAACGCTTTTGTTGATATTGATTTAAGATAGATGAAATTTGGTGTATAACTCACAACCAAATTTTCCTTATTGTTATCTTAAAATCTACTTTTTGGCTTTCCGAAAGACCTAAGAGTGAATGAACTGGCTGACGATCCTCGATTTTGCTCTTTGGTGTTCTGTTGTATTCTTTCGCATTTTCTTGCCTGATGGTTTCTTCCAAGCGGCTTTTCTTTCCGACTGTCTTCAGCATGAGCGTGATTTTGATTTTATATCTAATTTAAATATATGCTACTTTAGATACGATATCTGTCGTTCCCTGAATTGTATTGGGTCACTATAGGTTTATGGTTAAATCTTGATTTCGACACTTGGAGGTCGAGTTATGAGACCTGGATCTTCCAAAAAACAGCTATGTAGGGCTTGTGCTTACTTCACATTAAATTTATCGAGAGTTTGACATTCTTCTGTTGCTATAATATGGACATTTGAAGAAAGGGAATTGCCGATTCAAGTGTCACCCTTTTTATCTATCCAAAGCTCAAAATAACCAAGATTGTCTCAAAATATGTCTTGAATAGTTTGAAGATGGGATGTTGATCCTTCGAAATCCACTTTGTGATATAGATTTTAAAAAATCTTCATTTCTAAGATAAAATGCTTGGAGTTCTCAATTTTTGAATGATAAAAGATTATATTTTGATTGACTTCCAAAAATATTATTTATAATTGACTTAATTTCACATTTTGTTTTACTTTAATAAAATAAAATGGGAATTTAATAACATACTTCAAGGAAGAAATGAAACTCTAGCTAATTCTTTTCAAAATGAAGTACCAATTTCAAATTCTTTCACTCACGGTATTCTAAATCGCTGTATCTAAACCGTAACATTTAGAAAAATCGTATTGAAACTATAATAAAAAAAACTCTTTTGTTTTTAATAACTTGAGGAAGCTAAACGTATTTAGTTATGCTCTAGTATAAAATGTATGTCCTAAAAGAACTGAAATTTCATTTTAGAAAATTAACAATACTTCTAACCAGAACTCCACGACGTTCTGTTTAGCATTGGCAGTATGAACCATTATACTTATTTTAGGTAATATTCTTTAGGTAGTATTCTTTTTCAAATTGGTAAAGCAATGAATTAATTCGAAAAATTCATAATCGAATAACTGAAACGTTTTTAAAAACTGATGCAGGTCATCTTAATTTGTTTCAATACAATGATTTGTGCTATTTTTTAAACTGGAAGAGCAAGGATTTCTGAGCAAAAAAATTTTGATTGTATTGCTGAAACGTTGTCACAAACTCATGTAGAATGTCTCCCATTATTCATGTAGAGAAAATAGTTATTTTGATGCCAACTAATGGTTATTTAAATTGCCGTGAAATTGCTGAACATTTAGATACCAGTAAAAGTTTATAATTTTGAATAATGCATTGGCATTGCAGCAAAATTTGTGCTTTGCCCATTGATTAATAAGCGAATTTTGTCACGGTAAGTCGAGAGTAAATGAAATTTTCACACGTAGATAAAAAATAATAATAATAATAATGTCGTAACAATATAAAAAAAATTGAAATTAAAATGAAATCTACGATCGCAAATTTCAAGTTATCATGTGAGAACATTGTTATTTTTTAAGTCATTATTTGCCTTCATTTAAGCCTTCATTATTTGCCTTCATTAATGTCGTAACTCTTCAGATTTGTCTCTGGGGCTTTTCTTTTGTTACCGAAATTGAAATTCGCATTTAAAAATCAAATATTTGAAACAATAAAAAAATAAATGTAATTCTCAGCAAGACTTATACGAGGTGACAAAAGGAATTTTAGGGACCATTTCAGCAAGCATCGTATGCATAGAAGGAAAGAACAGTATTAACAGTATTAATATTTAGTATAGTTACATTAAACAGAACCATTAGAAACAACAACAACAATATTTAATATTTTTTTAGATTTAATTGTCAGTTCAAAAATTAATTGTAATTATATTCTAGTTCCTTACCGCCACCTGGAAACAAATTCAAAAAAATCGTTTGCTGCAAAATTCTATAATAATTTATAATAATGAAATTTTTGTAAATAAAATGGAAAAAATGTTAACGCTTGTTTTTATTATTCTATTAACAAATAAAATGTAGACTTTTTAAAATAATGCAATTTTGTAATACATAATTTTTTTTTAATTATAAAAGCGTGATTTTCAAAAAAAAATGAATTTTATCAGTAATTCTACTTAAACAATATCAACTTCATTCCGTTACAAAAAAAAATCATCATATTCACACAAATGAAATTATTTACTAATTATTACTAATACCAATAAATATGTTCACCGGAAACTTAAGCACCTATTGCTTATGATGATCAAAAGTCTCTATTTAAATCATTTTGTTAAAAAAAAATGTGTTGTTTACGCATATCTTTTATCACTACCATTGAAGGCTTTTATAACAAGCAAAAATATTTCTTGAAGGCAGAGGATAAACAGCACTTATCTCTCTTGAATCTAAAGGAGAATTCACCTTTTTTTTAAATAAACAACATTCATCCTTTCATTTGACTGCAGCTGTTGATTTAACGTTCTTTTATGTCGAGATGTTGAATTTTTATCGGCATAAAAGGAATGCAGGAGGCAGGAGTTTGAAATTATTTCGTTGCTTAAAATTATTTTTCTCTGTTTATTTAAGAATAAACATTTCGTTTTTCTTCAAAACTTTTCTTAACAAAAACTTCTGTTGGATTCCTTCACATAAACATGCAATTGTTTATTTCCTGCAGTTTTGGTATTTTGCTTCCTTACCTGAAAATAACAAGACATCAAGGCTTCAGAAACTGACACTGCATTCATTTATTATCAGATTTGTTTACATCCTTTTCGAAGCCATTAATTTATTTTTAAAGTGGGGCATTCATACAAAAATTTAATTTAAATGATTAAAAATTTGGAAAAAAAGAAAATATGCCGAAAGGTATCGAATAGGATCAAAAATATTTGGATGGCAGTGTTTTGAATAAACATGGAAGTCAATTTGTGTGAAATAATTCATTATTTTTAAGAATGTTTGGCAATAAAATTCTTCATAAATTAAAAAAATATAAAAAAAAATTTAAATTAAAATGAAATCTACGATCGCAAATTTCAAGTTTTCATGTGAGAACATTGTTATTTTTTAAGTCATTATTTGTCTTCATTTAAGTCATTAACCAGTTTAAACCAGTTTGAAACAATCACAGACTTTTCTATCGGTCTCTGTCTCTCTCTTTCTTTCTTTCTCTCTCTCTCTCTCTCTCTCTGTATATATATATATATATACAGAGAGAGAGATTATATATATTATACTGATATTTTTTTTAACTTTCATTTTCAATTTTTCTAGTTGGGAAACAAAGTTTTGGAGCTCGACGGATTTTGAGATGAAATAACAGCTATGATGTCATATTTCTACGTTTTAAAAACGCATCTGCTGTCAAAGAAGCATACTTAATAATAAAGCAATACTGGTAAAAGCAGATCAACCTTTTAAAAACGCATCTGCTTTCAAAGAAGCATACATAATAATAATAATGCGACACTGGTAAAAGCGGGTAGTAAAATATATGCAATTAAAAGATGGTGATGAAAATTACCATTTATGCTTTAATCATTGCCTACGCGACTTCGAGCTTCAATATTCATTGCCTACGAGATTTTGAGCTTCCATATTCATTGCCTACGTGATTTCGAGCTTCAAAACTCCGTAACCAAAACAACATCATGTTCTCACATGATAATAAGCCGGCGTCCTGGCATAGGGGTAGCGCGTCTTCCCCGTGATCTGGGCGTCCCGGGTTCGAGTCCCGGTTTGGGCATGGTTGTTCTATCTGTGAGATGTGTGAATGTGCCCTCCTGTAAAAAGGGGTTGTGCAAGCGAATGAATGATGCGTGAGTGGCAAAGTCGTACTCTTGGCTCTAGTAGGCGCTGCTATAAAAAATAAGAGACGTTCTCCCTCAGGCTTAAATCGCTGTCTTCGTAACAGCGGGCTTGTCAGTGGCAAGTGCCATAAGAAACAAACAAACAAACAACATGATAATAAAATTTTCTTATTTTATAAATTTCATGTAGAGTAAATGTTTTTTCTAGTCTTTTCTTATTGAAACCTTGGACGCATCATGGAGCAATATTATATGACTAACACTACGTTTATAAGTATTATTCTATAAACAACATATTACTCAAATTCTAATAAAATTATTCCTGTTAATAAATAAGGAATACTAATTATCAATAGTTATCTTTTATACTAAGACAACTTATTATTGAACTATCTTAATGTGAAAGAATATTAAGTTAATTAATATAATTTAAATTCAAATAATTAATGAAGCAGCTGCACATAATAATACAAGGATTGGACATTTAATTAGGACAATTATTTATTTAGAGTCAATACGGCATTGGTATTAGCTTGAAATGTTTATAGTACTTCTATGCAGACACCGATTTTGTGCATTATATGTTAACTGACATGTAAGGGTCATAGTATACATGGAACAATATCAATTTTGTTGAAGGTTAGAATACAATTTTTTATCATGTGAAGATCCTCTGAAATAGTTTAGCACTCTTTCTTTTTTGAAGTCAAGCATAAATATAGGAATGAAATCTGAACGGAGAAATGACCAACCCCAGCGACCAAAACAAAACCAGTCTTGGGCTGATATCCAAAACATTTTAAAAATATAAACCTTCTCCATCTCAATGATCTATATATTTAGAAATGCTTTAAGTTATACATCGCTTGAAGCAAATTGTATACATTCTTGTTGGCTGTATCGATGGGCTATAAACCTTCCATTAATATCAATGTTTTGATTATAGTTGTGTGATTGTTACTATGAAATTTCCAACCCTCTTAATAATTTTCCTTTAACTTGATTATATAATGTACTGAATTTATTACTTTCTTCTTTATTACTTTTATTAGCCCCAAATTATGGCATATTCTTTTTCAGAAATACTGACTAAACATTTATTGATAATTAGTCCATTTTATTAAATATCTATCTACAATTCATTCAAACAAATAATAGTGAGAATGGATTAAGACTCATTTCCTTTCAGAGTATTTTTAAATGCGGAATGAAAAATATGAATACTAAGTTCCTTCAAAATGCTTCTAGCCATTTTGTGCATACATAATGTGTCACGAATTTGCAATATTGCTTTCCTGCTCAGTTTCATGGCTAGAAATGGATTTTTAAAAATAGCTGTAACGGATCTTGGGCCAAAGACCTCTCATCCCCTCTAGCGACCTTGACTACAATCTGGCGATAAAAATGAAAATTGCTAAAATTGCTGGAATTTTGGTGATATATCAATTAGGAGCGAAGATACTATATCTTTCTAGAAGCTTCTTCGTGGAGACATGAAAAGTTCGAAAACTGGAGCTCAAAGGAGTCAGTAATCGATAGTTGAGTCGAAAGAAGTAGTAATCGAAGTATTGAGCTCCAGCAAGTTTTCTCTGGGCGCTTTGTGTTATTGTTTTTTGTTTTTTTTAATAATGGTTTGCTTGTGTGTTTTTTATTTATGCAAGTGCTGTTTCGTGTACCCGTCGCCTGTTCTTTTTTATCTGCCATTTGTGTTTTCCTTGACAATAAAATGTCGCCATCCCTTACTGGGCCTATTTTTCACCATATTCCCACTCGGAGGAAGAAGTAGAATTAAGATAATTAATTGCTTCCAAAATGTCTCCAGCAGTCATTTTGAACAACCATATTTATAAACTTTAGGAGCTGTTATGAGCTTCATTATAATTTTAATTTTAGTGCTTGAAACGTCGAATAATATTTCATCTCAATTTGTAAATTCGTTATTGGTCTTTAAGCAACTTCAACAATGATTTTAGTAATGAAAGGTTTAAGAGTAATATCACCATTTCAAATTAAAATTAAAATGGCTGTTGTAATGTGGGAGAAATGAAAAAATCTGACTATTAATAACATCTGTCCTCTTTAAATTTTTTAAACAATTTTTAATACATTCAAATTTTTCAGAACGATTTTTTTAAGGTAATATGACCAGAAAAAGTAATTCAGCCACTCTCAGAAAAGTAATGATAAAAAGAAACAAATTCTTTATTTTGATGAATAGGATTTGTTCATTTTTATTTAAAATAATTCTAATGTTTAAAAAAATTGAAGAATTATAAAACTTTTTAAAATTTCTACAGAGATTCAAGTTTTATAAAAATTTAAAATAGCTCTAAAAACGTATTACCTGCAGCAATATAAAGATTTATATAAAAAAATCATGATTTTTTTAAGAAATGGCATTAATAGTAAGATGGTGGGTATTATGCATTACAGGCATTTTATCCTTTATATCTGGGTTTATGAAATTTCTCGCGATTTATTCAAAAATCATAAAAGTTTTGGAAAAGTTGTTTTTGTATTTTATTAAACATAAGGAACTCTATGAAATTGTACCTTGCATTTTTTCAATTCAAAAACTACGTATAAAAAGTAAATTTGTGAGATTAGAACTGTCACTTATAATTAGAACGGCATCGATGAGAAGCAAGTAATCTCAGATTTTTTCCTCCATTGAAAAGCCTGTGTGATATATCCAACTTGATGCATTGCTACAACAACGCTACAACAACTTCTGACATCATAATACGGCTATTTTTAATGAATATTAAAACTAATGCTGAATCCATCAAATGACGCTACAACAACTTCTGACATCATAATACGGCTATTTTTAATGAATGTTAAAACTAATTGCTGAAACCATCAAATGACTCTATTAACAGCAATCACTCTTTTGCCTTGAGTTACCTTTTAAGTGATATATTTCGAAAATAGATTTAAAAAATAAATATTTTCACCTTTTGTTACTTTAATTACTAACATAACATGTATTATTTTATTCGCGTTAAATGATAACTTTTGTATTAAAAAATAAACTTCTTTAAAAAAATTACAACCTGAAAAAGAAAAGCTTTCCGTCCTTTTTATAAAAAATAATTTCATTATTACATAATGTTTTGAAAGGTAAAAAAAATACATATATATACATAATTTTTTTTGCCTTACTTTCTTGAATGTAAAGAACAACTAGAAGAATGTTAATAATTCGCTTCTTCAATTAGCCGCTAAAAAGAGAAGAAGAAAAAATTTTCTTTTTTTTTCTCGAGAAAATTAAATCGGAACAAAATTTTTGTTAGCATTATTTTAAGAATTTATGCACCAAAAATGGTATCGAAAAATAAATATTTTCTTAACTCGAAAAAAAAATACTCTCAGATATAATGCCAAGAAAAAAAGTTTTCACCTTCAATTTTTATGAAATTCTTTTGCAAAAGAATTCTTTAAAAGAAATTTTTTCTCCGTCGAACTGTATTGAAATATTCTACTGTAATTTCTACAAGGAGAATATTTAATATGCACTTTTGGGCATATTTATCAGAAAAATTATTTTCAAAATAATTATAATTTATAAAAAAAACTCCGTGTTGTTTAATTAAAGAGTAGAGAAGAAATTCGCAGTTTCTTCAGTTTTTTCTCTCTCCTTTTTTTAACGACTTAATCGACAATTTATTACTGAGCAAAGGAAATATTTAAAGAATGTTTTACCGCTATTTAAACTTAGAATTTGAGTTCATAAAAAATGTTCGATAATAGAGATAGGTTTAACATACTCATTTGAAAAAAAAATTAATTTACCTGTTGTCATTGTGTTTCAGGGTTCTTTTTAAATAAGTATACCTATAAACATCAACACATATCGTATATTTCACTGGAGCTGAAAATTTTCTATATTTAGAAGATATAAGGATGTAAACATAAATACATTGTGTTTGCAGTTAATAATGCTTTTAATTTTTATTACTTACTAGCCGCCTTTGGTGACCAGCCAGTTCGCCATTCTTAATGCTCGTTAAAATTTTAATAATTAAATATTTTATGGAACTCCCATTTTAATTGATTCTTCATTGAAATATTTTAAAACTTCAAATTTTAATAATCATATAATTCACTCATAATACTATAAAGGCCTTCAGCCATAACGTAATATGTATCTCTCTCATTTTCTGTTAGCTCCCGTAGAATTTATGCTTTAAATTAAAGTGGAAATGATTAAACTGCAATTAATATAATAATATTTTTTTTACTGAAACGAAGCTTTTTTTTTAAATATGAGTACTGAAAACAGAGTCGCTGAGTATTTAAACTTTATGGGAACTAAAGAATATTTTTCTTAATTTATATAATATCTCAAGAAGTTTTCAAAATTTTCACAGATTCATCATGAACAGATCGATTCATTAACAATGTTTAGTTTTAAATGCATCCAACACTAAAAAAATAAACAGAATCATTTGAAATAATCTATCGAAAACATATTAAGCCTTCAAAACCAAGTCGGTATCCGTTGAAAATACTTGTAAACAATCAGAACACAATGCGCATGCCTGAATTTTCAATGTCAATTATGGTAACGCAAATGAATGAATTTTCTACTCCAGCTGGGGTAACGCTATGCAGATTAGACATTTTTAATTTCCTTTATTCTGTTTTATTTTCATTCAAAAGTACTTCAGATTGAATCTGAAAGATCGATTCATTAACATTGTTTCATTTTAAATGCATCAAATATTAAGAAAATAAACAGAATCTTTTGAAATAATCTGCCGAAAATTTCTTAAGCCTATCCTCTTTAGCGTGTGAAAAAAAAACTGAAGCCTTACTCTTTTGGCGGTGGGGAAATGAAAAGATTTCTTTGGCGGGAAAGTTAATTTTTAATTAATAATCAAAATTCTAATTAAAAATTCAAAAAAAGGAACCTGCAAGGTATGCATGTTCCAAATTTGGTAGCTGTAGGTCGAACAGTCTGGCCTGTAGAGAGCCAAGACACACACACATTGAGCTTTATATAAGTATAGATTAGTATTTAATAGTTTTTATCGCCATTAATGCATGAAAATTATGCTATAAGACTAATTATGGAACATCTTTGTAGTATCGATGCAAATGTACTAAATGGATATAAAAAGTCTTTGCTCTAATGTAAACCATTAGGAATATGATGATAGTCCAACTTGGAAAAAAATACTTCTAATGACATAAACGGTATTTGTTTTGTTTGAGATTGGTCAAAATTTCAAATTCGAATTTCTTTATGGTTATTTTACTCTATACTTCATACAGAGAATGTCAAAGCGCTGTAAAACAAAATGATAACAATGAAAAAATAAAATACTAAAAACTATATGATTAGAAAATTCAACAAAAATAAGTATTATAAAAAACGTTTATTAAAAAATTAAATTACGTTGTATGTAAAATTAAAATTGTAATTCACTTGGAATATTACTTAATGTCTCGCGTGCTTATGGTTTTTATTCTGACTTTTATGCATATTTTTATTGTAATTATTACTGTATTATTCTTCATAAAGACTGATATATATATGTAATATCGCCTTCAAGATTTTTTAGGAAATCATGACCCGAAGCGCCATCGCACAGAAGAATGCTAGTAATGAATGTCTCTTTCAGATATCGTTCTATTTGCAAGTAAAAATAGTTGGAAAAATTTTCATTATAATTAAATTATATGCAATATATTTTACATTTTTAATTACTTTTTATTAGTAATAATTTATAAAAGTTTATTATAATTAATGTATCAGAACTTTCCCGATAATGGATTTACTTCTATATCGGCGCCGTCCCTATTTTTGTTTCATTACTTATTTGTCTTTTCTTCAATCGATTCCGAATAATTCATTATCTGATTAATAAAATTATTTTGTTACACTTTTGTCATAAACGGGAAAATTTCTTCTGTAATCAAAAAATTAATTCATAGTTTGTGAATTCCACTAAAATTGTAATTAAAAAATTCATGATCTTCTTCGCATTCTTTACATTTTTTTATAGAATTACACGACTTTTAATAAATAATAAAAGAATTGAACTACTTAAAGCTTAACGGGATTTGTTATTTGAGATTCTTTATTAAGCTTTATTTTCATATTTATTTTTCAATATTGGAATGGTTGGCTGAAAAATGTTAATAGGTGAAAACTATATCAAGAAAAATAGTTACAAAGATTTTTTTGTAACCATTTATAGAAAAATTGAATAATCACACAATCCTGTTTATATTCGGGGATCTCTTATTTTAAAAAAAAGTTTTCTTGATTTTTTTCTTACTTTCAGCGACAGCTCTTTCATTAATACTATATACAAATACGCAAACGCTGATTTTCTTTACTACGCTTTGAAGCATACACTTCTCAAGTGTAGGACTCGGAAAATAAAAACCTGTGCACTTGTAGTGTACAGTATCTTGTCTAATATCCATAATTTTATGTACAAGGGAAAGGGGAGATAACACCTTTATTAGAGAATACCTTAACAATTCTGAGGAATGCCAAACTCGCTCTTTTTTTTCTTTTCTTTTTTTTAGCTTATTATACTTAATATTCCTACTTTTATGTTCTGGAGAAAGGGGTAACACCTTTATTAGAGAGTATGCTAGAAATATTGAGGGAGGCTAGCCCCACTTTTTTAGCTTATTATACTTGTTATTTCTACTTAAAATCTTTTTTATGTTTTTTTTTTTTTATTTTTCAATTTTGTTTTAGCGCAGCACATCTGAAACCAATTGCCTGTTATGCCATAACGCATCGCATTGCGTCCTCCGATTTGGAACAGAATTTAAGAAGTCCTGGTTCGAAAACTAAATTGAGCCGGAACTAAAACAAATCTCTGAGTCCGGCAGAGGTGATCCTGCTGTCCCCAGCTAAACAGAAGGGAGAACTCCGGCGCGCATGCTCAGTGCAGAAAGAAGTTTGGGGAAGAAAGAGCGTAGTTACACCGAGAGATCGATTGATGCTATTTATGGAAACACCCGGCTTGAGCTGGGACCTTGCTTTTACACATTTCGACAAATCGTTCCCCGTCCCATCTAAAAATAGAATCCCATCAGGGGGTGAGAAAAAAAAGAACTCCAAATTCAAGTTTTAAACGACAAGAAGACACCGTTTTAAGTTCCTTTTCTGGCAGAGAACTTAATTGATCGATGCATTGGAAAGGCTGCGACGCAAAGGCTAACTGGTTTAAGACCAGCGTGCATTAATGAAGAAAAAAAAGTTTTTGAATGAATGCACCTTCTAAAGTCTTTTCAGTTCACTGAATTCGCAATTTGCAAGGCGGCAGTTAAAATTACGGACAGAAAGTTGGCATCGGTAGAAGCAATGAAAAAAAAGTGCTTTCCATTAATCGTAATGCTCTGATAGTGCAGTTTAAATTATTATTTTATTACCGGCATTCATTTTCTTCCTTCTTATGGTTCTCGAATTCAATTAGAATGAATTAAAAGAGGTACACTTTCATAAAATTGGAGGAAGTGGTGATGAAATATTATTAAATGCGACGGCGGATGTCGCTAGAGTTGAAATGTTTATCTGACATTTATTCGCTATCTGGCTGCAAACGATTTTGCCTTAATTTAATTTTCTTTATGCGTTATAAAGTATATTTACGTGACATTTTTCCAGTTTGTAATTTTAGCGGAAAATTTAAGCGTAATGTAATAAAATTACTGTTTAATAGCGGACACTAGTTTGAAAAAAGTACCTAAAGTGCTAGTTTTGTGAAGAGTCGTTCTAAATTAGAATATTTTAGAAAGAAAAGTTCTTAAGGTTAATATGCATAGTTATTTATAGAGAAAATATTCCTTTTAATCCCAGTAGCTAATTTTCAAACACATAGGTATATCCTTCCAAGTGAAAAAATGCTCTAAATGACTTCAAAATTTATATTTTATTTTATTACAGTCAGTTCTGAAATAGTTGTAAAGTCAAAGTTTTTGTACAAGCCCCTGATCCTATTATTAATATTTAAAAAAATATTTTTAGCACAACAATATTTGAAATAAAAAAGATTTCATTTAATGCATGATAATTAATCACGCTATAAAGCTTTGAATTTCATTATTTTAGGCGATTTTTTATTCTATCAATGTTAATCTCGAAGAAAATTTAATAATCAGCGCACGATACACCATGAGAAATTCCGTTGATTTATCTATAAAAGTGATTTTTTTTTTCAAAGTTTCATAACTCGGTCAGCTTTGATCGCAGAAAAATGAAATTTCTTAAAATATAAGTATGCGAAAAATATTCTTCAAAATATGACTGACGGTAGATATCGTAGATCCTTTGCTCATAACAAGTTAATTCTGGAAGATATTAACAAAGTTCTTTATCATTTAAATTATCAACGGTATTCAACCCTCATTCTTACATCTTTAATATCTTGCAAGTGCAAGATTCATCTGAACATTCTTAAAAAGTTTTTAGTGAAATATTAATGGCATACTAAAACTTTTAAGTAGATATATATTCTATAAATCTCTTTTAATTGTCTTTTTTTCTAACTGCTTTTGTAAAAATAAATGCAAAAACTGATTTATGATAAACTGTTGTTAAATATACAAGTGTAATATAGTTATCTGGCCATAAATATTATTTATATATAAATATTATATATCGTAAATATATATATATATATATATATATATATCTTAAACTCGATCAGCATCTTTCCATCATATACTCGATCTTGCTGTCCTTACTAACTGTCACCTCACATCAGATATGAGGATGAGCGGCTTACGTAATGGTGGTTGGTTCTCGGCACTCGGATGGGAGCAGAAATGATGTGAGGTTAAGTACCGCCTATCCATGACTGGACGTGCTTCCCCGGGGAAGTGTTGTTCCCTAGCCGGTGATGGCCCTTAGGACTCTACCTCAGTTCCCACCAATCCTGTCAGGGCAGATGATCATTCAGACTTATCTATGTACCTCAGGGCGGGTCAGAGTACTCAATGTGAGATTGCTGCTTTTGCTTGATTTAGAAAGTATATTTTATACAGTATAGATAATCTGCACTTTCAAGAGACTAAAATGGCAAACGTTTATACGGCACTTTTCTTTTTGTCCTATTTGGTATATCCAACTGCACAACGTTTTGTCTAATTGATTTGCGTGGCGCATTTGCAGGTATGAATATCTTGAACTCAATCGACAACTACCTATCTTACTCTCGCTGTTCCTGGAACTTGCTATCGAGAATATCATGTATGCTGTTTACGCAGTTTATAATTTTAATCCTTTCTAGGGCCTTGGAAAGTATGCTTCCCACCAAATTTATCAATCTTTGTATGTATTTATGTAGGTTGGCATAAGTTCTGACAATTTTTTTTAGAAAGACAGAAACTTAGATGCTTTAGTTCTTTATTTTACACAAAATGATATGTCTTGATTTGCTACTTAATTATTAATGAACCAAATTAATTAATGAATCAAATTAAATTTATCTAATAAGCTAAATGAATCCATTTTCTTATTCTAATTTCAAACCTAAAAATATTTTAACATAATATGACTAGAAAAAAATGGCCCTTTAAAGGGTTAAGATATGAAAAAAGCAAAGTTTATAGGCTCTGCTATTCATTGTAAAGCGTTTTTTTTTTTTTAATTTGCTTTAGCAAGCACCAGATAAAATAATTTGAAGGAGAACATTCCTCGTATGTATTTGAGTTGTTTGACTTGTTTTGCCCCTGTGAAGATTCTTATTTGTTTCTATTGTTTGTGATAACTCTATTGTTTCTGAATTCGTGATAACTCCATTGTTTCTGAATTCGTGATAGATTTGTTGTGCCTGAATTCGTGATAACTCCATTGTTTCTGAATTCGTGATAACTGTATTGTTTCTGAATTCCTGATAACTCTAATTGTTTCTGAATTCATGATAGCTTTGTTGTTTCTGAATTCGTGATAGCTATATTGTTTCTGAATTCGTGATAACTCTATTGTTTCTAAGTTCGTGATAACTCTAATTGTTTCTGAATTCGTGATAACTCTATTGTTTCTGAATTCGTGATAACTCTATTGTTTCTAAAGTCGTGATAACTCATAACGCAATGTTCATGCAACCACAGTGCTGTCGCACACTTATTTGAGAGCGGATCTTTATTGTTTCTTTAGAGATTAAAAGTTCGATTCCATCAAATATCCGCAGTGATGATGATGTGAGAGAAGTAACTATACTTTGTCTGGTGTGATGTGTAAATATGGAGAGTGGATTTATCGGCGTTCAGATGCTTTTTCGGGAAGTAATCATAGGTCAAAACTGTATGGTGGAGGGGAGGAGGGGGGGAGCTGTCTCAAAATTGTGAAAATCTTTGCCATGTTCCAAAATTGCAAAATTAATTACAATTTCGAAATTAATAACTTTTGCTTGTTTTTGTTCTGAAATTATGAGGGTCAGAAAACTCTGATAATAACTTATGAGCATTTTGTAAATTCTAGTTATTTGATTTCAAACTTATCAGACATTATCTTATGTCATGAAATTGAAATTGAGGAAATAAAGCGACCGAAAAAACAGTTTTACATTCTACTTTCAGTCCATAAAAACAATTCCTCTTCTCTTCAAATCACCCATGGTTTTCGAATCTCAATTCAATCTTCTAATTCGTTCCGAAACCCTTCCTCGTCACCCTGCAGTCCCGAAGGAGAATTCCTGTCATAACTCGAAGACGATGTCTCTTGGAATTTATTACGGCCTGCTAATCGCTCGCAAGGAAACAAACAAGGGAAGGGCCCACCATGTTCTCGGCAGATTATTCTGACAAGTCATCTGCGTTGGGGGGGGGCGGAACAAGAAAAGAACGACAAGCAGTTTTGGCAAATTGCCTCTTCCAATCGATAATATGAAAAGCCAATAACTCGAACGGGCATATCTCATCTCAGAATGACATTTCCTCTGCGACTTGATTGGATTCATTCGTCTTGCTATTTTTAGATCCCCCCGAATACCTGTGAGTGTCATCAACACCTGTTACGCGGTACTGGGAGGCATGGAAAAAAAGTAAATAAGGGAACAAAGTAATAAAGGGAATCTATTGAAGCTCGCTACACCATCTAATTTCGTTTGAGAGCCCACGTCAAAGATTATAATTAAATTTTTTTGATGTAGGTGGCGCTTTTTTTATGTAGTTTTGTGTACATAAACCGAATTAATTAAGGTTTGGTGTATATAATCGAAGGTCATTTTTCCTTAGTTAAAGAGTAAAAAGGAGGAAATTTTGCTGTATTATACCGGTTATGTAAGATATGATATAGAAAGAAGGAGAAACAATCAAAGCGTCTTTCCTTCTACAGCAGTGATTTATAAAGAAACATAATAATAAAATTAGTTGAAAACGCTAGTTAGAAAAGTGAGAAGCGGTTTTTAATTCTGTATTCACGCAGTCGCTTTTATCACAACTGTAATCATATAGTTTCAAGGGCAATAATACAGCGAGTTCGCAAATTGTACAGACTAAGTCTACGGCAAAGGATACCGACGGGCTCTGATTGGTTTAAGCCTTGGCATCTTTTTGGCAATGTTTTATCAAAAAGATGCCATACCAAAATATATTTTTATAAAAATAAATAAAATTTGTAAATTTACCCCCCCCCCTCTATTTTTTACGGTTTGCATGTCATATTAATCTGGAACACATATACAGCAGAAAAGATCAAATCCTGAAACCTAAATTCAAGAAATATAAAAATTACAATTTATTAAAAAATATTTTTTGTGTGTTTTTCTTCTTAATATTATTTTGATATAACTAAAAAAATTAGCTTCGAAATCACATTTTCCGTTAAAGCTTACATATTTATACGTTTTAGGCATTCAGTAATCATCTCCCCATATGTATTTGATGGGAAAGTAACAAATTTTCAACAACAAATTTCAATGACTGATAAATTATCTAATAAAGACACGAAAATCATAGAAAAATAAGAATTATTTAATTGCTGCATCATATGTTGAGTAATTATTTTCATTTTGTTTTTATACTTCTGTGCATAAACAACATTAGTTACTTGTATTACTAGTATTATTAGTAATATTTATTATTATTAATAATAATTAGTATAAGTAGTATTACTAGTAATATTTAGAGAAAACAATTATATTAATAAAAATTAGATCGTATGGATATTCACTCGTATCTTCCATAAAACTAATGAAAGGTACAAGGTTTGAGCCAAATAAGCGAAAACTACACTATTATGAGAGCAAAACATTGCCACAAAGATGCCAAGGCTTAAACCAATCAGAGCACGTCGGTATCCTTTGCCATAGACTTAGTCTGTACAATTTGCGAACTCGCAATAATACACGAAGTTTCTTTACCGACCAAAATAAAAAAGACTTGATAAATCGAAAAAAAAATCCTTAATCTTTAGTTTCTCCTATACGTTGTATACAGACAATATAGCAATCATCAAAAAACTAGAACTGGAGATTTTGATATTCCCCATGTTTTAGATCTCCCCAGGTTCGAAAAATACATTTTTTGAAAATTTCCATCTGTTTGTGACAAAGATAACTCAAAACTGTATTAAGTTGGGCGGTTGAAATTTGGTATACATTTTTTACGCCAAAATTGCAGCTTTCTATCAAATTTTGAGTCGACATGTTCAAAGTATGTTTATCTGATTGGTGTTAGAATATATGTTAATACAATAAGAACAAAATGAAGAGAGCAGGATAGATATAATTAGTGTACACAGATTTAGCATCTGTAGTGTAAACACCAGTCAAAGTTTGAACCAAAATTAACAATGGATTGACTGTCTGTCAATCTATATTTTCAAAAACATATAAAAACAATGTCTTAAATATATCAAATTAGGTAGGGTATTTTGTGACTACAAGTGCAGTTTCGTGTCATATCATTGTTTCAATCGATTGAGAAAAACGTGTCTAAAGCTCGAATTTTATTTTCGGATACTATGAACCGTATGCCCAGGATTAATCGCCAAACAACGCGCCAAGGATGACACGATAGATTCAGGAAAAATGCTCAATTCACGCCAAAAGTTAACATTTCGTAACTATTGTATGCCAAGGCGTTCTCTGGCATGACAGGTTTATTAGAAAATATGCGAGAAAGTTTGTGGGTGAACATTCCTGCTAGTTTCACGAGTAAGCTAATGCAAATAATCAGTATACTAGTTTTAATAATGACTGGTAAAAATAATGAAAAGGCAATAAAATATTCTTTCAGTCTTCTGAAAGGAGATGGCAGAGTTTTGCTTCAAAGAAAAAAAATACTATTCTATGTAAATCGAATGTCTAATTCATATTAATTTAATGTTAAGCCTGATTCTGAGGTATGTTAGCGATGTGTGGAAATGTGTACTGACGTTGCCGGTTTAAGAACAGGTATGAAATCTGTTAACGGTTAAATGTCTAGGAAATAAGGCAATGGTAATGAAGTTCGACCTTTAATAACCCTCGTTCATCTTCGAACTAGGGTGCTAATCTAACAAAACTAAATTCGAGTTAATTCTGTAATACTTACTCATAATAGGACAATTTTGTTTCATCGCTACATTCAAAAAGAAATCTTGAATTTTTTCTGAATTGCACACCGACTTTCATTTCTGAGTCAACTTAATACTGATTATTTGGGGTTCCGATAATTCTCATTTAACAGTGACAAAGGTTGTTTCTCAATTAAGGGGTTAATCTTTACATCGTGAAATAAAATGTGGGACAGAGAAGCCTAATTATTTATGATTTCATAAAAGTAAATAATTTTAATCAAAAATGGTTGAAAGATCTCATCGTAACTAAGTTTTAGAGACTAGGATTTTAATGCTGACCAGTCTGTCTGAATGTTATTTTGAAAAATTGACTGTCAGTTATGAAATGATGAAGAAAGTATATGAAAATTGCATTTAATAAGCCGTTATGTCCAGATGTATTAATGTGGCAATTAAAATAATTAAAAAACTGCAAAATATCCGTAGAAAATTTTTAGAAATTTTTAATTAAAGATAATTAGAGGGAAAATAAAATCAGCATCACTGAAATATCAATATTTTAAATTTTAAAATAGTATGAAAATGGCTTTAGTGAAATAATATACTTCAAAATCATTAAGAGGTTAGTAAATATATGATAAAAAAAATCTAACTAAAATTTTGTGAATCACTTTTTTAGTCTGTTCTTACTACCCAAGAAATACATGCCAAACTATATATCAAACTTGATAACTCAAGGTCAAGGGGCCGCGGTAGCCTGGTGGTAAGGTCTCGGCTTCGGAACCGGAGGCTTTCAGGTTCGTGACCCGATTCCACCGAAGAACCGTCGTGTAAGGGGGTCTGTTGCACGCTAAATCCGTCATGACCAAACGTCCTCCCGCTGGTGTGGAGAGGGGGGTGCCAGCTCAGGTGTTGTCCTCGCCATCAGACCGCGGTTCAAAGTTACGAAGTCCGCCCCAAAATAGCCCTAGTGTTGCGTTAAACGGGACGTTAATATAACTAAACCAAACCAAACTGAAGGTCAAATGTTCTGCACTGTAACACATTTTTTACATCTTACTTTTACTATACTTTGACCCATTTCCAAATAGTATCCTAGAATAGTAGTAAAATATTATCCACAAATAGTATAAACATTATCATAGTAAAAAATTTAAAAAAAAACTATTTTTATGTAAAACGATTCCAAAAAGATATTTTAAACTGTTTACAAATTTTTTCGCAAATGGAGCGATAATCGAGCGATCTTGCTTTTCGAGTTCAGTTGCAATTTTTTTTTTTTTTTTCATTTATCTGGAATTTAAATTTTTCTTATAAAAAATTAAATGTAAAATATTTGATAAATATTCTTTAAAATCAATATAAGAATATTTCATGATTTTTTTTTTTTTTTTTTTTTTTGTTAAGAAGAAAAAGAAAACCTGCGAACTGACTAAAAAATATTCTAGTGTGCGCTTTATAACTGTAGAAAGAACGATGAAAAGAAAAAAAACTTGATTTGCTGTTGATCGAAGTTTCAAATGAAACGTTTTGCAATCGAGCAGAAATAATAATAAAAAAAAAACTGAAGAAATGAATTTAAACTGAAACATCGTTCATTTGCTCTGATACTTTATGTTACTCATATGACTAGAGCTGGATTTTGAATTTAACTTTTTGAACATCTCGATGTTGTCCAAAACATGAAAGGAATATCTTCCTATTTGCGTCTTGAGAAAATATTTCTTTAAGCTGAAATAGTTCGGCGTCAGTTTTTCTGAATGAGATCAATCAGAATTTTACAAATTTGCCGATTTATAGGATTGCCTTTTTATTAAAAAAAATATTGCTATGAATGGAAAAACGAAGTTTCAAACACTTTGATATGATTGTTTGACAATTAATAAGAATGTTTGAATGATTTATTTCTTTAATGAAAATGGTGATATGTAAGAGGGCTTTCAAAAACTATTTTCTGGCGTGATCTTCTCAAAGTTTTCTCGTTTTATTTGTAATAAATATGCTGTGTATTATCAACCGCATATCATTGGCGAACATTTGTTACGAAAGAGCCTATTAGAATGCGAAACAGGCAACAGAATGTGTATTTTCGACGCCTTTTTATTTATTTGAGTCATTACGTTTTTGAGTCAACGCCTTTACATGCTTGCGAAAGTACAGAAACCCTTAACCTTGAGTCAGCCAGCTTCTTGACGGATATCATTCAAAATTTAATACATATTTATTCATTTGATGTTAAACCGGTAACCAAATTTATTTACTTGAGTCATTATGTTTTTGACATTACTGCCTTTGCATGCTTGCGTAAGTACAGAACCCTTTAACCTTGAGAATACCATCAGTCAGCCAGCTCCTTGACGGATATCATTCAAAATTTCATGCATATTTATTCATTTGATGTTAAACCGGTATACCAAATTTTATCCATCCAGCTCCTTACGTTTTGTTGGTTCCATGTTAACCTATATTCGAAAAGCCCGACAAACAGATTTTCTATAATTGGATTTCATTGAAAATCTCATAGAAATCTACAAATTTGAAGTAGAAACCAGGTGCCAAATTTCATTTCGTCCAACTCGAAATGTTTTTGAGTTATCACATTTATAAACAAACATATGTAATCCCAAAAATGTGTTTTTCATACTTGTAAAGGTATAAAACAAAGAAATTAGTCAAAATCTCAATTTCGAATTTTTTGGTGATTACAATTCTTTCTCTTTGCAAACGGCCGTGGTGGCTTGGTGGTAAGGTCTCGGCTTCAGAACTGGAGGATTTCTGGTTCGAGACCAAATTTCACCGAAGAACCGTCCTGTAAGGGGGTCTGTTGCACGTTAAATCCGTCATGACCAAACGTCCTCCCGCTGGTGTGGTGTGGAGAGGGGGGTGCCAGCTGAGGTGTCGTCCTCGTCATCTGACCGTGGTTCAAAATTGCGAGGTCAGTCCCAAAATAGCCCAAGTGTTGCTTCAAACGGGACGTTTAATATAACTAAACCTAAAACCTCTTTGCAAACTTCGAATGCGAAAAAAAAAGTAAAACTTTTAAATTATGGACTTTATATGTAAAATTTTATTCTAATCGTCTTTGATAACTGCCTAGTTTACCTACCGTTACTGCTAGTAATTAATTTCAATTAACTCTCTTATGATAACTTCATAGATTCCTCAATGATGTATTTTTAAGTCATTAAATTGTGATAGACATTAAAGTGATTTTATTTAAATACTTGTGTCTTTATTACGATTATTGTAAAAATAAAACTTTTTAATTCGCATGATTTCATAACATCAGTAAAAATATAATGCCAGAAAATCTATCCCTCAATTGCACATTTTCTTTCTTGCCACTGTAACTTCACTTTCTAATTCCTCACGCAAATTGTGTAGGTTCTTTCTTCGCCGCCTTTCAACAATGTTCAACGCAATTCAACAATTCAACAAAATCCATAATTCATAAACACACTGATTTAACCAGTTGACTGTTTTCGATGAGTATACTCGTCATGGAGAAAGTACATTTTGCGTTATGACGAGTTTATTCGTCAAGAGTAATAAGTAGTAACAATTTACAATTTTAGTAAAAACTTCAAACATTTCGTACATTTCAAGATGTTTAAAATATTTTGAGGCAAAGTCAAAATCAAAAGAACACATAAAAGATTATTATGCGTTGTAACATGCTTTGTTCAATACCATTCTCTAACGGCAAATTAAAATAATAAATTAATTTTTTTTATATTTCTTTTCGTTCA
Organism: Argiope bruennichi; assembly: GCF_947563725.1. Taxonomy (NCBI): domain Eukaryota; kingdom Metazoa; phylum Arthropoda; class Arachnida; order Araneae; family Araneidae; genus Argiope; species Argiope bruennichi. The sequence continues at coordinate 100,296,448 of NC_079160.1, read as the reverse complement.
TATGCAAAAAAATGTATGTTAGTTTAAATAAATGAACAAATATGATTATTGAAATAAAAAAGTAAAAGTCATTTCAATACAACATAATTTCACATTTTACATACTCTGTGTTTGACGAGTACACTCTTCCTTGCTAAATTTTTGCCCCACAATTTAGATATGTATTTTCCGAGAAGTCGAAATAGTTAACTAGTTAAATCAATGAAATTCGTTATATGATCTTGTGATCGCAATTATAGTTCCCGTGCCTAATTTTGATATGATTTGGTCTCCAAAAAGATGTCCAAAATGCGTATTCTCCAAATAGATTCAGTAAAAATGGTAGATTATGACAATGCTCTGCAATAACTATCACCAGATATATAATTTGCATGACATTAGTGAACGCCATTCAAGACATTTGTGACATTATCCAAAATCCATAATTTTTTACGTGGATAAAGGGAAAAGGGATTAATTGGAGAATATCCGAGAATGTTCTGGAGAAACCATTCCTGTGAGGTTTTGTCTAGTCTACGGATTGAAAGGAATTTGATTGTTGTTGTTTCTAATGACACTCGCAAGCTCACTGACGAAATCAGCGATTTTAAGCCGAGGGTGCCTCTCTTGTTTTTTAGTAGTGCCAACTAGGGCCAAGAGTATGTCTCAGCTACTCAACATCACATTCGCTTGCACAGCCCTTTTTTACAGGGGGAGGGGGGGCACATCTCACAGACAGAACAGATGAAGAACAATCATGCCCGAACCGGGACTCAAACTCAGGACGCCCAGATAACGGAGAAGACGCGCTACCCCTATGTCGGGACGCCGGCAAGTAATTTGAAAACTTACGAATTAGTAACTTAAATGTAAAGGAATCTACCTTGCCTTCCAGCTTGCCAAGAGAAATTTATTTGCCCATTATTGAAGTTGCCCTGTATTTTATTATATTCAAATGATGCTAAAATAATATTTTCACTTGAATAAGATTACTTTTAGGTTCATTTTATAATTATTCTGAAAATTTAATCCTTGAATATAATATTAATATAATTCAACTCTTATTATGATAGCAATGGTTTGTGATTGATTGCTTAAATACTATGACCAGTCCGGCCATATTAGTTACCGAATCGGTACCAGAAACTCCTTTTACCGTAACCCGATCCTTTCCGGATCGTGAGTCCGAACCAATCGATCTTCAACAAACTGAAAAAAAGTGAAGAGGTTGTAGTAGAACAAGAAATGAATAATGTATAAAGAAAGCATTAATACGGGAGCAATGTGTGTGAGTCAGAATACCATATATTTCATGAGTCGCTATTTTTGGAACGAAATGTTCTTCGGTGGTGAATTTCTTTATATTTAATCTGGCTTTATACAGGTTCACGCCTTTATTAAGTACAAAATATTTCATAACTCCGATATACAGTCATATTCATAAATTAAGGATATTGGAAGATTTTACAAATTAAGCTAAAATAATACAAAACGATTGTTGCAACATAAAGATTGAGTAAAAAATAGAATGTTTGGAACTGAAAAAGGGTTACAAGGCACAGTATTCAGTAAAATAAAATAAATTCTTCAACAAATAAATAGAAAAGACATCTCTAAAAAAGACTAATGCCAAATGATTTTTATGAATTTTAGTAGAATGTATACCTGCTGCTTGCTGCTAAATTGTGTGTGTATACTAAATAATAAATCGAGGATTAAAAGGGATAAATATTATAAGTACCAAAGACAATAATACTATTTATAATGACATGAACAATAATGAAAATTTCAACAATCAAACAAAAAATAATATAAAAAAATTAAGAAAAAATTGAAATATGCTATCACAAATTTAAAATTGTTATGTGAGAATGTTATTCTTTTAAGTCACGTGCTATCAATCAGATAAAAAAAAAGCATCATATTCTCACATGACTCATATTTCGCAATCGCCAACATTTAGAAAAGCGATGTTTCTGACCATGTTCTGAAAGCGATGTTTCTAAAAAATTTTTCTCGAGGCCAGAATTCTTTTTCCGTGAAAAACCAGTTTAAACCGGTTTGAAGAAATCACTTGACTATCATATTGCGCATGCATCGATATTTAGAAAATAATGGAGGGGGGGGGGGGTCTGAAAACCGTTCGAGCTCCAAAACTTTATCTCAAGGTTACAAATTTTTCGTTTTGAGCCTGCCCTTTATTGGCCAGAAAGGGGAATGCGGTGTGCATGGCGGACATTCACGCCAAGTTGTAACTTTTTGTTGAAGATAAGTTGCCGAATGTGACAACCTTCTTTATCCTTTTCTAATAACCCTAAAAGCAATAAATAGCCAATTTTCTGCCTATGCATTTTCACATAAACCAAAACAACATTATTTTCTCACACGATAAAACTCGTTATAAACATAAAAATTGCTTAAGATAAAGAATGTAAGAAATAAAAAACGCGGTCCAAGTGACTTTGTTCCCAATTATGTAAGATAAAAGCTCCCTGGAACAAAAAAATGAAATATCTCGTCTAAGAAAAAGCTAATACCCTATATTTTTATGCAATTTATTTGCTTCCTGTATGCTAGAAGACTGTCAGTACATAGTTTGTACATACTGAACATTATATAGAGGACTGAAAGTAATTAACATTGTAAATACCAAAGAGAAAAATGTTGGGAAATTGAAAAATAACTATTTCTACTACCCGCCTGAACGATCTCACTAGCATCTTTCTTATACGATCTTCTGAACTGCTTAGAGAAGGTAATTCTCTGAGTTGTCCAGAAGACCGTGTAAGAAGGATGCTAGTGAGTACTTTCCGAACTGCTTAGAGAAGGTAATTCTCTAAGTAGTCCAGAAGATCGTGTAAGAAGAATGCTAGTGAGTACTTTTGAGGCTTACCCTATTATAAAGCATTGCTGATTTGATATTTTTAATGAAATACGGTGTTTGATTTTTTTACACTTCATCTTTACCACTTTTAATCTTCTAGTACTCAACTGTTCTTCTGGTAGACCATCCCACTCATGGATCAGTTCTATTCAAAGTTCTGGAGTAGGTCTGGGTGGAGGGCTATGATTACATATTCCAACGCAGTGACTGAGCATGTCCTGTGTATGCTCGATGGGGAATCAAGAAAGAAAACCAGCCATTCAAAAGGGATGATATTCTTTTCTTCAAGGTATTTAATTAAGAGGGATAAGCGATCACTGTCAATTATGAATGCAAAATCTGCACTCATAGCATCTTTGAACAGCAGAGCGTGTTTCAGAATGATATCTCAATAAATTCACTTTATAATGTTTCTTCTATGGTTTAGGTTTAGTTATATTAACGTCCCGTTTGAAGCAACACTTGGGCTATTTTGGGACGGACCTCGTCATTTTGAACCGCGGTCAGATGACGAGGACGGCACCTCAGCTGGTACACCACTCTCCACACCACACCAGCGGGAGGACGTTTGGTCAGGATGGATTTAACGTGCAACAGACCCCCTTACACGACGGTTCTTCGGTGGAATCGGGTCTCGAACCTGAAACCCTCTGGTTCCGAAGCGGAGACCTTACCACCAGGCCGTTTCTTCTATGGATATGTAGTAATATATCGTTTACAAATCTCTGTCTTGGAAAACCTGAAATAAATCAAGTTAAATAAAAAGATCTAAAATCTGAACATTTGATTTAACATTTTGAAACGTAATACGATGTTTAATTATTTATTTATTTACATCGTTTTTCATTTTTAATCATCGATTACCTAGCTGTTCTTATCATGAACCATCAATGTTATCACAAATTTTGAAGTAGACAAATTACATACCTCAATGTGTCAACTAAGCATGTCCCATACATGCTCGATCGAGTTCAAATCGAGGAAGAAAAACAACCATTCGAAATGGATGATATATTTTTCTTCAAGACATTCACCTTGGTAAGCGATATAAAGACAAAATTTGCACTCGTAGCATCTTTAAACAGAAGAACATATTTCAGAATTATATCTCAATGAATTCACTTTGTAACGGTCCTCGATCAATATGGAATAATAAATCGTTTACAAAATTTCGTTTCGACAAACCTGAAACAAATCAAGTTAAACAAAAGCCTCTAAAATCGGTTTGGTTTGGTTATATTAACATCCCGTTTGAAGCAACACTAGGGCTATTTTGGGACGGACATCGTAATTTTGAACCACGGTCAGATGACGAGGACGACACCTGATCTGGCACTCCCCTCTCCACACCACACCAGCGGGAGGACGTTTGGTCATGACGGATTTAATGTGCAACAGACCCCCTTACACGACGGTTCTTCGATGGAATCGGGTCAAGAACCTGAAACCCTCCTGTTCCGAAGCCGAGACCTTACAACCATGGCACCGCGGCCCGTACCTAAAATCGGAACACGACACATTGTAAAAAATGAAGAATGTTTAAATCATCTTCAAGAAACTTATTTTCAAACAAATTACAAAGTATTCGCTTTTAACAAAATACTATTGCTGTTTTTAGGTGTTTAGCTTAAATTTAGAATATTAAATTCCATAGGTACATTGCATTTACATATTTGGATATTCTAATTGAGTGTGGCACATAATTGGATTCAATACGAACTCGATTTACACTCTCTAAGCAATCCTCGAATCTGTTTGCCGATGTTATAACCGAAGCATTGCATGTCCTTCGCAAGTGTATTTGGGAACTAGAGCAAATTTAATCTGCGGTGGCTTCCCGAATTCCTCATTGGTTAGCCACTGAAACGCTTGTTGCGTCTATTTAACAATATCGTCATTTCAGAGTGATTCAGAATTGCGAGACCAAATAACCACCGCGAAACTGAATTTCACATAGAAGCGACAAATCTCTAATAGCGTAAATGGTCCTGTATTCTTATTATACAAACTCACAGCATACAGTAAATAACAACTGAAAATCGCTATTTGGTTTCAATAAATAAGTATTGTGATACATTAATTATTATAATTATTGAATTAATTATCGTAATTATTATAATTGAATATAACTTATTATAATCAGTAGTTTAAGTTTGGACAACGCTGTTCCGAAATTGGAGATAATTCGCTTGCCAAAAGAAAACCAGTGGGAGTGGTCTTTCCAAAACTTTCCAAAACCGCATATACTCTAATAAGTATATTGCCCCAGAGAACGCCTTGCTTGTCATTGGCGCACAATAGTTACGAAATATTCTTTGAAATGATTTTAGTAATTTTACTGTCATGCCATCCTTGGCGAGTTTTTAGGTGATTAATCCCAAACTGCTAATTATAACCAAAAATCGAATTTGTGTTTCAGGCACGGTTTTTCCCAATTGATTGAAACAAAAATTTGACACAAAATTACACTTGTAGTCCCAAAATTCCATACCAAATTTCATATATTTAAGTCATTCGTTTTTCAGTTAAGGTGTTTACATGGTTCCAAAAGTACAGACCGATGGACGACCAACATCTTGTTGAATTTGGCTCAAAATTCGCTACGTTACAGTCTACACTAAAGATTTTAAATCTGTGTAGAAGATTTTTTTTATCTAACTCTCTGGGTTTTGTAGTTGTCGTGTTAATATATATCCGAACAGATAGACAGACAGATTTCCTCTGAACGGATTTTGCTCATAATTTGATAGAATTCTAAAAATTTGTTGTGAGGAACAGTATACAAAATTTCAACCATCTAGCTCAAAGCATTTTTAAATTATCTTTGTCACAGACAAAAAGATAGACAGGCGGAGATTTTTTAAAAATGTTCTTTTTGAACTCAAGGGGAATCTAAAGAAAAAAGTTTCATCAGATTCTTGACTTCGATTATACACTTTCTCTATACTATGTATACGAGAAAGTAAAATATATAAGTCGATATAAAATCAAGCTTTTGATATATTATCTCAAAATTCCATGCAGATTTATACTTCTGATGCTAAATCATCTGTTTCATTCTAGAAATCTTGCTATTGTTATGAATCTGTAATATTGCTTCTCTGAGTAGTTAATTTTATGATAAAGAAGAAATTTTTTCAGATATTTTAATGGATGCCGAATGGAGTCAGGTCAATGAACCCCTTAGTGCGTTGATGACCATTTAGTGATTTGGCGGGGCGGGAGTCATTGAGGATTGTGTCAACAGAAACAAAGGTTCACGAAATTTCTGGAATTTTGGCAATATCTCTATTAGGAGAGCGAAGATACGATATTCTTCTAGAAGCATTTTTCTCTATCACAAAGAATATACAAACACGAGAGATAGAACTCTTGTATACCAGTTGTATCCACAAAAACGAATAGGCAAGCATATTCTCATTTTGGGAAGTTAATTTTTTTCATTGAATGATTTGTATTGTTGTGGTTGTTTTATAACTATTTATTGTTTGAGTGCCGAACTGCAAGAACTATTTTGTGTACGCTTCTTTTGCTATGTGTACTTTCGTGTTTTCTTGTCGAATAAAATGCCCATATCTTTTATCGATGACCTAATGGACTTCTCGTTATACACCTTCTGAACGCTTTTTTCGTATCACTATTTACTTTTTCGAGTTATAGTGCGCACCTGGGCATGAACGAGCAAATGGACATACTTTCCAATGAAAAATTTGGTATATACCTACCTACGATAGATAGATACCTATAAATTTTATTTAAAAGGAAACCTCATAACAAATGCCATGCTTGCCGCTTGTCGGATTTTTTTAAGTAGCTTGCTGTGTTTTTTTAATGTTCACAGACCGATAAACATACTGACAAATTGATTAAAAAAAGAGTTAAAAGTGTGTTTTTTGGACTCATCAATTACAATATTATATATTGTAATTATTACAATGATTCATTACAATATTCATTATTACAATAATTTCGCTTTTCATATGCAAGAAAGGAAATGCATTGTAATGCCTAAAATTTATTAAAAGATTTTGTGTACACTCCTCTATAACTAAAATCAAAAGGTGAAATGCTGCTCGTTTCTTCAAGGAAGTTTCCTTTAAGGTGTATGTACACATTGTTTCAAAATGTTCTCTGATCCTTTAGCTTTTAAACGATACCAAGATGTTGTCAATATTCGAAATATTTCTCGAGTTATAATTATTTTCATTGAGGTGCTTTCATTAAAAACTCTTGTTACGGTGTTTTTAAAACTCATTTTATGAAGAATGATATTTTTCCACTATGTTACTTCATTCAAACAATCATAACTCAACAAGAAGTTAACCAAATACAGCTATTTATATATCAAAATAATCTGTATGAAATAGCTGATGTTTTGTGCCTCAATCAAAGTTATGTTTATAGAAATAAATTTTTAATAGCTGTTTAAAAGTTAAAACTACAGAAAAAATCTCGCTTTTTCTATTCATCGTTCATGAAAAAATTGTTTAAAAAAAAACTATACATTTTTATAACTTGTTTGAGGTAGACAGCATGAAGACTAATATTAGGCATCATTTTAAACTAGAATTGTGTGTCTGTACAAATTAGAATTTAAGATATCATGTTTCAAAAAATAGGCTAATTAGCTCATTAAATATTATTTAATTAATTAATCATTAGTGTAATATGGTTTTTTCTCACTGAAATGAGTTTAAACATATATTAATAACATACTGTAAAAAAACTGGATTTTTAAGTTAAAATTTTTAAAAAAATCTTCAAGTATGTGCGTACACCTTAACGAAATAAAAATGTTTATTCAGACCAAAAAAGCTTCTCAACCAGGCTTTTTTTCCATCATTCCAAGAAGTCTGATTCCTATTTTCAACATAAATTACTCGTTGGAGTAAAAATTTATTGCACTTTCATAAATATACAAAAATGCCTTCTTTTTCTTCTTTTTTCTTTAGGCTTATGTCAATATGTGTGAAAATCTCAAATTATATTGTACTGATGTCAGAGAATTAAACGCTTGGATTCACATACTGGAATCAAGATAAAACACGGAAAATTCTTTCCTGATACTTTTAAATTCCGCTTTCTTTTCACTGCATACGCATATCAGAAAATCTACAACGACCAAAAACACTTGTTTTGAAAGATCGACCCAGCAGACAGTGTTCAACTGTTCGTAAAAACGGATTTTTTATTTTATACCATCTATAGAGAAAAATTTTATGATATCACAGTCAAATTTCACTGCATATGTCATCTAATGTGAACACATTCATGGTATTGCAACCCCAACATAGTATAAATCATAAAAATGCAACTCTCATGCGTATTATCTACTTTGTTGATTCTTTGCTTCATATAAAACTCTATAACTCTAAACATATAAAACTCAATGTTTGTATGAAAACACACTGAAACTTTTTCACCAAGTCAATATACAGATAAAAGATATTTAAAAGAATTTTATTCAATGTTTTTTAACTAAGCTAATAAAAAAAACATAATAAAATTATCTTTAATAGGAATAAATATGAATTTAATAAACCTTATTGCCATAAATAATACCGTCATAAATTATTCAAAAAAGTAATTTAGTTCTTTTTAAGTACATACTTTGTCCAAAGAAAACAAAACAGAATGAAAATTTAAGCCATCAAGTCATAAAAATACCAGAGGTAATCATTCCCTACACATTCCAGAATTCTTAGTTTATCTTATGAAAAAGATTAATGATGCGTTTTAAATAATCGTTCCTTCAGTCATGACATAAAAAAATAAATGACAAAAGAAAAGTCTTTAAATCTAATTCATCATCAGGCATCTGCTGGAGTGGATTGTTTTTTCTTGTGTCATGACAGACGACTTTAAAAGTAATAAAAATGGGCGCCTTTTCTTTGCTTTTCTTTATTTCCATATTAGTTATTCTCGAAGCAATTTTCCAAAAAGAAAAAAAAAGATCTCTAACGCACACACATAAACCCATTCAAGCATGGACTGAACACACAAGAACATTTCAAGTTATGCGTCGTTAAACATATTTTCCATTACCCGTAAATAAAATGGAAAAAAAGAGAGTTAGTTCTCTTTCTTGCAACAAAATTGGTCTTTCTTTGTCTTCGACATTTTTTTTTTCCTTTCAGCAAACGATATTCAGAAATTAATCGTTTTCTTTAACTTTTTCTTTATTTATACTTTTGCATTTTGAAGATTTTATTAGATATGTCTTTCAAGTATTCATTTTGCTGAAATGAACCTTGGTATACCGATCGAATGGCAATTTTATTATTGCTTTCTTTTTTGTGTCTTCCATGATGCATCGTGAAAGAGAAAACATTTAATATGTTTAAATATGGAAATAGATAATTGAACTGATTTCAATATAAAAATTTGAAATAAAGAAAAATCTTAAAATTTTTTTAACAAATATTTTATTTCTCTATCATCCTATCACGAGATTTTTCTCGACATTAAAGATACAAACAAAATCTAGTATTCTGGTCATTTCAAGTAATAATCAGATATTTTTGTTTTAATCGGCTGAAAAAGAATTTCCAAAATATACATTCGATTTTCTTTTACTTTTGCATTAATCGCATCGCCGTGATATATCACCAAAGATGGCATGCTAATAAGTTCTTTCTTAACCGTTATTCGCAGATAACATATGGTTCATAATACATAAGAATGCTTAATAATATAAACTCCCTCTAGTTTATATAGTCCCAAGTGCATATGCACTAATGCAATGGGAATCATATCTCGAATCATGTGACCATCATACTTCAGAAGAGAAAGTAACAATAAAATTATAAATGTTTATTACAGTTTTTTTTATCAGTAAGGTTATCCTTTATAAAAATTTTAAACGTTTTTTACATTTTTACATAAAATTATAAAAGTCTATTACAGTTTTTTTTATCAGTAAGGTTATTTTTTTTTAAAATTTTAAACATTTTTTACATTTTCTTTATTAGTAGGGATATCTTTTATTAAAATTTATTACAGTTTTTTTATCTGTAGGGTTGTTTTTTATAAAAATTATAAACGCTTATTAGTTTTTTATGAGTAGGGTTATCTTTTATAAAGATTTATAAACGTTTATTACAGTTTTTTTTATCAGCAGGATTATCTTTTAATGTCTAAGCAGTTGCCTAAGTGCAGATAGCAAAACAAAATTAATAAAAGAAAAAATTAAAATGAAATTTACGATCTCAAATTTCATGTGAGAACATTATTATTTTAAGTCATTATTTGGCTTAATTAATTTAAGTGATTAACCAGTTTAAACCGGTTTGAAACAATCACGAGACTTCTCTATAGGTCTCTATCCCTCTCTCCCTCTCTCTGTATATATATATATATATATATAAACTTCCATTTTTTCAAAGTTTTGGAGCTCGAATGATTTTGAGATGAAATAACAGTTTTGATGTCATAGTTCTACGTCAACCTTTTAAAAATGCATCTGCTGTCAAAGAAGCATGCATAATCATAATGCAATGCTGGTAAAAGCAGTTAAAAAATATATGCGACTAAAAGAGGATGATGAAAATTGCCATTTATGCTTTATTTATTGCCTACGCGATTTCGAGCTTCAGTATTCATTGCCTACGTGATTTAGAGCTTCAATATTCATTGCCAACGCGATTTCGAGCTAATTTCGAGCGAAACAAAATAATTATCTCACAAAAATATAATTTGTATTATTTTGAAACTCAAAAAAATTACCTTTCCAACGATATCAGTTTAATTTCCGTACAGTTTTTTCCCTAATTCTAATAATATTTTAAATTCAGTTTTATATACTATCTATAACGATGTTTTAAAACTATTTGATGGAATTCAAACTCATCCATCGAAATATTCAATCGCATATTTTTACGAAATATTAACTCCGTATTAGGATCTTCATTTTCTCCTTTATTTCCAAATGTGAATTTGCAGTAATTTGCTAACTGCAGTATTTTTTTAATTTGCAGTAAACTGATTCAATTGAATTCATGTTCCTCAATGGCATCAAATGACGCGGTGTAATGTATTACATATCAATCATTTAGCAGTCTAAAAAGTCAATAATCTGAACGAACAAACTGACCACCAAAATCGGCTGATTTAAATAACCATTCTGTTTTAAATAGCAAGGATTGATAGGAAACTGAAAATTTCAATTCCACCACTGAAAAAGATAGACTTACAAAAGATAGACTTTATTCCATCTAAAACATTCATATTAGAGAAGTCTCACAGTATTAAGGTAATAGTGAGACGTTTTTTAGTAAGTAAAAAGAAAACACTTACAACATTTTGAGAAAAAGGAAAGAAGAGAAAATGGATCGGTTTAATTCTCAACTTGAAAACCCTTTACTTGCGTTTGATGGAAAAGGATTATAGTTTTCTAAGAAGAGTCTAACTCTTGACGTAATCTGGAAACGAAAGATTTATTTAACTTCTTTTCTCGGTGAAGGCAACAAATTCCATTTCGAATCTTACCGAGAAAAGAGATTTTCTATTTCCTAGAATTGGTACATTTTTGTTTG